>NC_090937.1:694907828-695532828 GCF_040938575.1 Ambystoma mexicanum | reverse complement strand
GCCGGCCAAGCAGTGCTAAGCAACCTGTTTGTTTGAGGTGAGTCTGTTCCAGGGGTAAATGTATTGCTTCTGTGTGCCTTGCCACCTCTCGTGGTTGTATATATGTACTGCTGTATTTTTGTATTCAGGAGCATGTGAATCCATGCTGGAGAAGGTACAAGTTGCTTACCTGTAACTCTTGTTCTCCAGCATGATTTCACATGCAAACCTTCCCTCCTTCCCCTTGAACATAAGGTCCTTAATTAAGTAACAAGTCATGCACTGGATGGGATGCAGAATAACTCTTACACCAAATAATAAACCCGACTCAGGAAGTTGGCAAAGTCTCATCCAACTGTTTTATTATCAATTGTCTAAAGCAGGGAGTTACAGCAGACATCAACGGATGTTCGCTTGAGCTCTCAAGCATTTCACATAAAAAACATATACTAAAAACTATTCATACATGACTTCATACTATGTGCTAAACAAGAAAAACCATGAGGGATTGTGATATGTTCAAGGGGAACATCTAAGTATATTTTCTATATAGGAACGAGTTGTGATTGGGTCTCTACAATCAGGTGGACAATTCCTGCGCACCCCTAGTGCAAGTCATCTCCGACAACTACTAGATGCACGGTATCCTATTGGCTCTTCAAACTACAAGGCCGTCTGTTATGCCACCGTCTACATTGGTTGGCATGCTTGTACCCTTTTGGAACATTCGAATCGCCAGCAGCACATAAGCCCAAACCCCAGATGCTAGGAGGTGGACCATTTCTCCCCACCCAATTACCCCCATATCTCATCACTCATGCCTTCTGCCATGAAATTGTCTTTGAACTTTACCTTGTAGTAGCTTCTCTTCTCTGGGAATATAAAGGAGTGTGTTTACTCTTATCGATACTCCAGTCTGCAGGCCCACCTTCTATTTTCATCCTTGGTTCACGTGACAGAAGATTACAATTCAAAAGAAACAATGTTCAGCCTTTGAGAAAAGAAGTCAAACAAATCAAACATATTCTGACAAACCATTGGAATATACTACTCACAGATCAAAGTCTACAACAAAACTTGGACAAATCTCCAAGTATCTGTTTCAGGAAAGCACCAACCATCAGAAACCTTGTTAGTCTAAGCTTTCTGAGTCCAATACTGAATGAAAGAAAGATGTTTTTTCAAACTAATATTAAGGTACCTACAAATGTGGCCACTGCAAACTATGTCCGTTCATAGACCAAGGAAAGAAGGAAATTTCTCTCCCAAATGGAAAAACAAAACAAATAAAACAAATGATCAACTGCAATTCTACGTTTGTGATTTATGGAATTGAATGTCCATGTGGAAAACTGTACATTGGGAGTACTATTAGAAAATTAAAGGTGAGAATCTTTGAACATTTACGAGCCATCCGAAACAAAGACTTTCAATCCTCCATTTCGACACATATTGGCATGAAACATTCATCATTTAACTTGACAAAACTCAAAGTTTTTGGTTTGGAAAAAGTAGCATCACCACCGAGAGGAGGAAACAAGTAAGTAAATGGATTTGCATCATAGACACATGTGTGATAGGATTAAATTGTGACTCAGAGATGTTCAATTGGTTGTGAATTAAAATCTGTAACCAAACCATATAGGGGGCATACTGTGGAACACGTGTTGAAATACTAATGTGATTTATTTTGTACCAAAAGGTAATTACTATTATGTTAAAGTTTGAAACCATAAGTAAGTAACATGAAAACTGTAACCAAAAAGCATGTAAACAAGAGAGTTTGATAGTTGTATATATTTTATGAATGACACTTTGCATCCCTATAACATATTATACTAGTGACTAAATGGACCGCTTTCCATCAAATTTGGTCTTTTCCAAATTTATTGAAATGAATATTACATCTAAAAAAAAATTCAGGTACGAATACGTAACTCGAAAAAATAAACTAGTTAATACTTTGTAACCACAAAGGTATTCACTTCTAAGTTTGTCAAAAATAATATCTGAAACAAATATCCAAGAATAGGTAGAAAATAACATATAAAACAATATCCGTGTTTTAGCAATCTTGAACCGTTTCGCCCCAATTCAAAATGGCCGAAAATTGCATGAATATACGCGATGACGTCATCACGCCGCGCCAGATCACGTGGAGCGCGACGTAATGACGTCATCCGGTTCCGAATCCGAACAAAATAACGAGCGAAGTCACAACAACACAGACCACTCGCTCGGGAAACTTCTTGCACGCTTATCATGGAATAAGGTAAGAAACCTGCTATTTTTGCTCTAGCAGCTGGACAATCAACATGCTCTCTCTCCAAGCCATTTACCTTAAATACCCACATAACCTTTTATTGAATGAAAAACGGAATTTCTTCTCTCCCTTTGCCTCTTTAAAAAACGGAAACTTAGAAAATAAGGCACGCGCATAATAAATCAACATCTCTCATAAAGCGGAAAAAGATATTGCACATAGCTATCACCAAAAAATGGATATTGAGTAACAAATTATCAATCGGGGTGAGTTACAAAAATTATTTTTTATAACAAGTTTCAAACTATTAAGCATTGAATGTTTGTCTTTAGTAATTAGGAAACACACTTAGTTTGTTTTATTCATGTTTTCTGTTTGCCAGTTAGTAGAACAAGTTCCATCTCCTGAGGAACCATTGTTAATAACAGTGGGGAAACGCGTGTCCAGTTAGGAACTATCAAGTAGAACCAATAATTGAAATAAAAGTCAATGCACTGGAATTCAAAGTGAAGCAAGAATTGATCCGTTATAAGGTGTGAAAATAACACTGAACTTGTACTGTGAAAATAACACTGAACTGGTACTGGGAAAAACTAAGAGTGAAGTCAACTCTATATGATTTATTCAATGAACCAAAATTAAGTTGGAAAATAAAGAAATTCATTAAAAATTATTTTAGACTCAGACTCACCTGTAAACAATTTGCAAGTAAGGTTGGCGAGTTAGCCATTCCCAATTATTTTTTATTTTTCTATTGGAAGATTACAATTGAGCCTGATTTTCAGCATTTAATAAAATGAATAAACTTGGCAACCACAGTGTTCTTTCTTTGCAACTTAACAAGGGATTATTCAGCGTACTTAACAAGGGATTATTCAGCATCTCGCGCTCACTGTTCAAGGACTGATAACCAGTCCTTGGCTGTTCCAGCCTTTGACACCAGGCCAAACAGCCCTTCTCGGTTCTTCCATGATTCTGAACTGTTTTCTTACTGTGACACAGCTTCATCTCTGTTCCTTCTATCTTCAAGAACTTGAGCTTACTAAAGTTTGTGACATCTATGTCCACTTTCTATATAATGGTGGCACCGCATGCAGTCTATCCACTACGTATAGCCAGCCTTACTTAGTCTACTTGTGTTACTGTATCTGTACAGTTATTACATGACTTGCATTTTCTACAGTGCTCTTCACACGTGCAATCTTCTTTTCGCACATCAATGTTTACTCGACTCGTTATTTAGTCATCAGATTCCACAAGGCCTATACATCCTCTTCTTACGCCAATCTTCTCAGTACGTCATGCTCATCTTCTGTGACGTCACTGGCTTCTCTTTTTATCATTCTCATATTCCTTTGGGAACATCTTCCAAGAGATTACCATCTCTTCGGGGATACATCAGATAGGGTTTTCTTAGAGGATACTTTTTCCCGAAGGCTCTGTGGAATCGGCGCAATCATTGATGTCATGCATAGCACGACTTCTGATTTCCAGCATATAGGCAACAGGGGGGCGGGACTTCCTGCAGAGGTATTCGGCTGCTCCTCTACTTTCCGCCCTCTTGTTGATCCATCAACTACACCCTCACTGGTCTCCACATCTTGGTATTTTGTCTTGAAGTGCTTCTTCAGAGTCCATATCTTTACCACTACTTTCAGGGACCCAGCTGATTTAACATGTTCATCAACACTCCAGGTCATGTAACTGCACGGTCCATTTGGATTACAATAGACCCAATGTCCCACGTACTTCTTGTGATTCTTTGGATACAGGAAGGTTGCTCCCTCAGGTGCTACGATGCTGGTCTTTATGTAGTCCCTGATTTCTTCATCAGTTTATTCCTTGGGCCCAAACCCTCACTCCACATCGATCATGATCTTCATTCCTACTGTTTTCTTGGCTGTCTTCTTGCACTGTGTGATTATTATTCTGATCACACAGAATCCAAACATTATCATCACCAGCACTGTTTCAAGAAGCTTGAAGATGTTTGCCATCCACTGTGGAACCCATGAGAAGATTGATGCAAACCAACTGTCATCTGCAATATCTTCTGTTTCGTCTTCCATCTTGTTGTGCAGGCTTGTCAACAACGTTATGGCCTCTGTCAAAGTCCCATTTTCGTCATCGTGAGAAGGTATGAACATGCAACATGATGGTCCAATTTTGGCGCAAACTCCTCCATCCATTGCTGTGATCATGTCCAGGACATATCTGTTCTGAAGAGTCATCCGTCGTATAGCTCTCAACTCCTCTCTGATAGCATTGAATCCTTTTATGGTGGTGTTGATCATCTGTAGACTCTCCCAGCGAGTGATTTGCAACCACTTTGCATTGGCCATTGTCTGGATCCCAGGCATAAAGATAGTAGTGAAGATTGAAGCAGTTTTGCTGAACAGCCTGTGCTCATACGGAATAGCCTTGTATGCTTCTATTGATTTAGCTGAGAAATAATTCTCCCTGCTGGTTCGATTGAGAAATTCAAGTGATCTTCTCTTTCTCAAATGGGCATCTGCTTTTGGAAATTCTCCAATGCTCCGGTCACTCTGAGGAATCACTAACGCTGGAACATGGATCGGTACCAAGTAACACATTCCACCCCAATTCTTGGGCAGCTTCGTATAGGCTCTGGACCCACTAGCCCAAAAATGATCCTTCAGGACGACTGTCCTGTCCTTCATTCCTGGTACATCGAAAAATCAGCCACACTGCTGATTCTTTCCAACCTTTCTTGTACCATTATTTCTGAAACACAAGGATACACTCTTTAGAAGTAGTATCTGTAATGGTCCTCCTTTGTCGTTAAACCATGTCAACAATTTCATAATCTTCAACCATTGATCCTTGCATTCTTTTTCTGTAGCTTCTATAACTGGCTCGTGCTGCCCAGTCAATGCTGCTGCTCTACACACAATCAGGCCTTCAGCCCATCCTTCTGGAGTCAGCACTGTTCCTTTGATTTGCAATTGACCTCTTTCCCAGCATCTCTGTATCTCCTCCTTATTCTTGCCTTGACAATTTAACATCTTATTTTCTTCAACCTTGATTCCAGCTCCATTTGTTCCGGACTGTTCATATCTCATTAGCCGATGCCTTGTTTCTGGCTTCTCTCTTGTCTTTAAATCTTGCACATAATTATCTTCTCTTTGAGATGTCTCTTTACTTATCCATACCAAGGATGGTCATCTGCCTTGGAAATGTCCTCTTGTCTGTCAAAGTGTGAGATGCGTCAGGCAATGGGATATTTGCACTGGTACTTACATATGCTATGGGAACCTTCAAGATGTTCATAGCTACGGATCGGGGAACACACACACACAGCAACTCTCCTTAGATATTCTCTCCCCTACCCTTCTCATGTGCTGATACCACATGTTATTATCATGTATATTGAATTGTCTAAATACGTGTTTATTCCATCATTATCGTCCTCTGCACCTCTCCTGTATCTCCCTCTCAAAATATTAGCAGCCCATGGAACCATTTATAACGCATTTCTGCTGTTGGGGATAACACTAAGTTTTTTTTTGCTCTTTAACAATGGGCAGATCAACAGCAGTTCCTGGAGTAGGGAGCATCAAAGGAACATATGCCTTATTTGAGTCAATGACATAGAAAAAGCGAATCAGGAGAAAGAGAGACACAAAGCAAAACTGTTCATATGAATATCACAAACTAACATATTAACCCCCACCATTTATGCCCTTCTGGACTTTCTGATTCTCCTTAACCACATTAGCTTCAACATTCCTCATTATTACTTTGGTTATTTAAGAAGGAAAAAACACTTTTATTCCTGCAGATTCATCACCTCTACTATTGCAATTAACAGTCTTCGACTTACAGGGTCATTCTTAGGATCCTGTAAAAAGGTACGAATGTCAACATTTCTTATAACAAGAGCAGGATAAGCTTGAAGAATAAATAAAAAAACAGCTAGAATACGTCTTTGAGCATCCCCGTCAGTTAAGAGCATGGAATCGACCAAACACATATTCAGTGAGAAACTAATCGGGGTACTGCTCTAGCTTCCAATTATCAAACACGTGGCATTTTATGTAGTAAACTGCATTGTATGTCAAAGGATTACCGCTGGGTATACACTGAGAATGATTAGAGGAGTTACTCCTCAACTGAATGGTCCTTTTCAACATGTACATATTGA
Source organism: Ambystoma mexicanum (assembly GCF_040938575.1). Lineage (NCBI taxonomy): Eukaryota > Metazoa > Chordata > Amphibia > Caudata > Ambystomatidae > Ambystoma > Ambystoma mexicanum. The sequence goes on along the minus strand of NC_090937.1, from coordinate 695,526,421 downwards.
CTATGTCGATATGCTGCAAGTGTGTAGTGGATACAGGTATCCGATACTGGTGGTGTGTCCTTTCTCTAGGTCGATTGAGGCAGGTCCATGTACACACCCTGATGCCACTTGCGCAGCAAAGTTACTAGTACGTGAAGTCTTTCCGAGATAAGGAGTCAATGTTTTTCTAAAGTTCATTTTCAAAGGATTCCTTTGACTCTTGGCAGAGATTGCACTCCTGCTATAATATCTATAAAGAGTGTCCAAGGGGAGTCACAGTCCAAATGCAATCTGCTTTTTTTATTCAACATGTTGTCATCCTTCTTATTTGTCATTGATCTAGTCTGAACACGCTGAAATTCTTATTCTTATCTTGCTTCCGGGTAGATAACTGTGGGAGGCTCGGTCTTGCCGCGGTATATCTTAGTGTCATTTAAATGGATCCAGGCTTGTCTACTATGGACTTTTACTGCTGAGGGAGTAACAGCGTCTACAATAAAGGGACCTTTAAATCTTGGCTCATGCCACTTCCTAGTAACATTTCTGATCAGCACTGTGTCACCAACAAATAGGCTCATTGCTGATAATAATTCAGACGATCCCTTTGCTGAATGGTTCTCGTCTTTGTTCTGACACAGACCCCTCCCCCCCCGGTACTTGAGTTGATCTGAAATGAGAGAGATCTTAGACATCATACATCTTAAATATGCACGTATCTCATTTCCTAACATTTCTGCTCTACTCTGGGCATCACTTCTACTGCTTGATGGAGGTGTAAGAGGCGATCTCATTCGCCTCCCAGTCACTAGTTCATGGGGTGTGAGGTGATGGTCCAAACCAGGCTGATTCCTTAGGGCATATAAAGCTACTAAGGGTAGGCAATATAGCCACCCCTTCAACATAAGCTTGAGTTTGTCAATCCTTTCTTTAAGGATGCTGTTGAGTCTCTCACATATTCCGTTCACTTGCGGGCGATAAGCAGAAGAAAACGTGTGCTTAATGCTCAACAGTAGTCCTATCTGTTCGAACACTTAATTGACAAAATGTGGCCCATTATCGGATCTCAGCACTTCACACGCTCCTTATCTCGGAAAGACTTCACGTACTAGTAACTTTGCTGCACAAGTGGCATCAGGGTGTGTACATGGACCTGCCTCGATCCACCTAGACAAGGGACACACCACCAGTATCGGATACCTGAATCCACTACACACTTGCAGCATATCGACATAGTCAATATGTATATGTTGAAAAGGACCATTCGGTCGAGAAGTAACTCCTCTGATCATTCTCAGTGTATGCCCAGCGGTAAACCGTTGACATACAATGCAGTTTACTACATAAAATGCAACGTGTTCTAACCATTCTTCTGCAATCATTATGATATGATATTTTATTTGCATTGCACTTGTACATTAGTGTTTTAGAGCATGACATGGCAACGGAGGGGAACAGGGGAGAACAAAACGATCTTAAGAGGCCCAGTGACATTGAGAATGCGCAGGTGCATGGGAAAGGGAAAGGGGGAAAGTGCATGGACGAGGGAGAGTGGAAAGTGCAGAGCAGAGGTTAAACAGATAAATAATAATAAATACCTATAAAATATATAATGGAGCAATAAACGGGGGTAGTGCAGCCAGCAAGTGGCAAGTGTTGTGTTTACGGCAGCAGAACTGGGTAAGTCTGATAAGTGCATAAAAAGAAGAAAATGGGAGCATGGGGGACTGCATGGGTACAGATACAGTCCCTAGTGCAAGGGCTGACTGGGGTGGCTGGGAGGCAATGCAGAAGGGTGGAAGGGTGAGCAGGTAACAGGGCCAAGGAGGCGGAAGGGTGGCCAGATGCACAGTGCCAAGAGAGAGCAGATCAGCAAGGGAGAAGGGGAGCAAAGGCAGATGCAAAGAGGAAGGTCTTGAGGTGCTTCCGGAACTGGAGATGGATCTCTTCAAGTTTTAGAGTGGCTCTGCTGTTCCAGAGGGAGGCCCCTGCCGAAGACAGATCTACCCCCAGCTCGTTTCTTTGAGAAACGACTGACCCTGAGGGAGTTAGAGGAGCGAAGAACTCAAGAGGGGGGCAGCAAGACTTTCCCTAGTTAAGTGTAGTGCAGCTGTTCAAGCGCTACCCTCAACAATGTTATTGACATCACGGGCTTTCCAGTGCTATCCTGTCGCCATAATGCTTCTGTGATGGGATAAAGAGCACCCCCTTTGTTTCCATAACTCTTGCTCTTCCTGCAGTGCACTCCCTTGAATTTCCATCAGTTGTGTTTTCGGCAAATGATTAAATCCTTCTTTCATTACCATAATCGTGACTACCTTTTCCTTAACATTTGGAGTATCAAAACTTGAAATGTCTGGAGAATATGCAACCCTCTTGGCCTCTACGTCTGTGGCTTTATTTCCGCAAGAAATAGTTTGTTTGCTTAGTGTGAACGGTGCATTTAACGACCGCTATGGCTGCTGGAAGTTGTAGTGCCCTAATAAGCTTGTCCAATAAGGATTTGTGCTGTTCTGGAGTGCCATCCACACGGATGTAGCCCCTCCTTTGCCAAAACGCTAGCCTTGCGTGAATGGTTGATGTCATGTAGGCGGAGTCACTTTACACTGTCACTTCCTGCCCTTTGTGTTTCTCAAGCGCTAAAATTAGCGCTACCAATTCTGCTGCTTGCACCAAAAAATGAGACGGCGGTCTGGTACTTGCTACTACCTCAAACTCGCCATTTGCTTTATGCATTATTACAGCTGCGCCAGAATGCCTTTCTCCACTAGTTTGATCAATTTTCAAAGACCCATCAATAAAGAGAATTTGCCCTCCTGTCAATGCATTTTCTTTGATGCAAGGAATATCATAAAATTCAGAATAGTTTTGCACAATAATGCACTCGGCCACCCTCTAGTACTTGCTCAGCTACGAACGTGGCAGGAATCACTATTTTGCATTTGACAATTTTGATAGCTGGGTTCGAACTCATTACTTCATATGCATAAACTCTCTGAGATGTCAATGTGCCTTTTGGTTTCTCTAAAATGGCAAATAAAGCATGCTCCACAAAAAGGGTCATAGAGCAACCCATCACAATTCTTGTAGATTTATCAATCGCGAATGCAGCGGCTGCCAATGACTGTTTGCAAAGGAAAGTGTCCTTCCATAACTGGGTCTAGCATCCCACTGTAATATGCTAGAGGCTTGTACCCCAATGTGGTTCTCTGTGTAACCACTGCTGTCATAACTGTCCCATTCGTATGTGAAAATAGGGAAAATTCCTCAGCATAATTGGGAATTCCTAAAACAGGAGCTGTACAAATTGCTTTTTTGAACTCTTCGAACCCTTCCTCCATCTTCTCAGTCCATTCTATTGTGATCTTATCCACCTGTGCTTTCTTTAAAGCCTGCAAAAGAGGTTTTGTGTATGAGCTATAGTCAAACACCCAGGCTCTAACATAATTGCATAGTCTCAGAAACTGTTGCATTTGGTTTACACTATGCGGTTTTTCAGTTTTCATAATCACTTCAGCTCTTTCAGGTGTCACCTTTTTTCCCTCATGTGAAATCAACTGTCCTATGTATACCACCTCTTCCTGACAGTACTGCAATGTTTCCTTGTTTATCTTGTATCACTTATCTGCTAAGATAGTAATCAACTGAATCGAGTCTTGCCTGCACTCATCTTCTGTCGTGCTATAGATTAAAATGTCATCTACATACTGTATCACAGCACTTATCAAATCAATATTGCCTAAATCCATCTGTAGGACTCTGTTAAAGATCGCTGGAGACTCGCAATACCCTTGAGGCAAACGAGAATGTTTCAGTCGAGTTTGGCGGAACGTAAAGATGGTCAAGTCTTGTCAGTCCTTGTGTAACGGGATTGAGAAAAATGCATATTTCAAATCAATCACCGTAAAATATTGTGCTTCCACTGGGATGCAGCACAGTATCATCACTGGTTTAGGAACTAAAGGAAAAACTGCATCTACAATCTGGTTAATCAGTTTCATATCTTGTATGAATCTCCATGACCCTCCCTTTGATTTCTTCACAGGATGCACTGCGGTATTACACAAGGATTCTGACGGTACCAGAATACCTTGCTCCATCAGTGCTGAAATGGTCTTAAAAATGCCCTCATCAGCCTATCGTGACATGGGGTACTGTGTTGCTTGAGGTAAAATTGCTCCTGGCTTCAGCTTTATTTTGACTTCCCCTGTTGCCTTTAACAGACCTACGTCATAAGGGCCTGTAGTACCTAGGACACTTGTCTATGTCTTACTCAAAAAATGCTGGACGCTGCCGCATTTCGCCATTCGCTGTGGGACTACTGTTTTCTCTATTCTAACCCAAAATTTAATTCTCACAAAGAACACTTCATGATCTGTTGGGTCATTTCCAAAAATGTCATCGTCGGTAATATCAGTCAATCTACACCCTTCTTCAATGGCCATCACTGTCCTCGTTATCTGTTCCTTCGAGCATTGCCATTTCCCTTTGTACTATGGGTGCTTCCAATTCTATAGGGATAGTCTGTCCCCCCTCTTCGTCCATAGGTATCTGTGGTCTGAACAGGAATTACTCATAGTCTTCCTTACCAAACCAGGTAACCATGTTAATAGAATGCTCACCCCATAAAGGAAAACTTCTGGCTCTATTGGAACACCTTGCAGGGCCACTTGCCCTGTCAACGCCAAAATAAATTCACCCACGTTTAAATAATGTATGCCAGGAGTGGAACACACAATACCTTCATCAGTAAATGAAATCGTCATGTTACGTTTTGTCATTAAGTCTCTTCCCGAAATGTTAACTGGTGTCTGCCGCGAGTACAATAATGGAACAGACGTGTCACACTCCTATGGCGACTGGTAATTCATCAGTAAAAGCAACTCGACTTGTAGCTCCAGAGAACACTTGAGCATTCATGTAATTTCGTGACGTATATTTTCACGCTCGTATACATGAAAAAAGATTTGTCTACTATCATCCCATTGACCCTTGGTTCCTCTTGGGGGTCTGGTGTCACAGATATTACTGAACACATCACGTCACCCTGTGAGCTGTCCTATTGTGGGTACATACATACCCCTGTGCCGGTGAAAGGATTCCCTTGCACTACAGTGACACCACCTATTCTGGGTCCTATTCTGGGTGTCAGTACTTGTCCTGTGTTTGCATACTGCTGTGTTTGCATGGGGGCTTGTTGCAACTGCCCTTGCAGTGGATTCATTTGTGCTTGTGGTTGCTGTGCCTTTTGCATTTGCGGCGCTTGTGCCTGATCCACTATCTTATCTTGGGCAACCCCTTCCCTGGATTGAGGGCTATATGATGGACGATAAGCTGTCCCCCTGCCCCCTTGAGAATTGGCCGTTCTGTACATTCCCTTGACTCCCACATGCGCGCGCAATGTGCCGTGTCATCCCACAAGTCCAACATATAGGGGGAAACCGCCTAATTAATCCCCCTTGGTTAAACCCTCCTTGCGTATTTTAATACTCATTCTGCACATTCTGAAACCCACCTTGATTATTTTTTTAATCCACCCCTTCCTCTTTAGCCCATGCCTCTGCCTCGTGGCATGAACCCATAACCCTATTGGTCCATCGGGTGCTGGTTACCCGCCTGCGATGTACCTACTGTTTGCTGTACTCCCAGCCCTTCTCTGCTTGTCAATACCACCCCTTCTATGGTGTATTTTGACAATTTTTTCAAGACTAACTTGGCTCCCTCAAGTTTCCTAATCGTGTCTTTCTTCTTTTTCTCTTGTAATAGATGACAGTGATTCACTATTGTCAACTGTATCTCAGCCCATAGTTTGGCTTCCATCCCCACTTGCTTTTTCAGCTGCCTCTGTACTTGCTGGGTAACCCTTGACACAAAATGTGGTAAAATAATACCACGTTTTTTCCCCATGGCTCTTCCGTTTCAAGAGTCCAACGCTCTTGAATGTCCTGAATGTAAGCAATAGGATCTTAACCTTCTTTCATTTTACGTGTCATAATTGCTCCCATGTCTGATGTGTCAGGATACTGCACTCTAAGAGCCTTCCATACATCTGCTCTGCAATTATTAAACAGCGCTCCGTTGTGCACTGTGTTCTGTGCTGTCACACTTGGATAGCCTGCTCTCCTCCATATATCATCAGCTCTTTCTCCAATAATGGCTGCCAAGAGACCCTTAATGTCCCCTATGGCCAACGTACTTCCTCCTGTCATTTTTTTCTAATTCATTTCCCTGCACTCGATGTCAAACTCTGGAATTTGCATCTTAAATTATCCATATCCATTTGCGGCCATGGAATATACTGTGGTCTCACTCCACCTTTTTTCCAATAAGGGAAACTGTGTAAATCCTGCCCCACAGTCAGCTCCCATCGCCTGCCTATCCATGGCAGGAACAATTGTCCCTGATCGTCTTCTACCTGGCAGCGATCTCAGTCTGCTCTCATATGGCGATGATTCTGCTTGTTCACTGTCCAATCGTTCTTTGGGACGCTCTGGAGATGGTGTGGGATCCAGCGTCCTATCCTTAGGTTGTTTCAGATCCGACCATCTTACCTCCTTGTCCGTCTGCAGACTTCCCTCTGGAGCACATGCGCTTCCCCCCTCTTCTCCACGGAAGGATTCTCGCTCCTCATCCGACATATCTAATCCCCAACTAGTATGATCCTCATCCCCTTCTCCCCTATCTAAGGTTAATCAGCTTAAGGATAGAACCCTATGCTCAAGACTGAATGGATTCTCTCCTTCGCCTTGTAACTGGAATGCTGGGGATTGCTCTTCCTTACCACGGCTTCCTGATTTGATGCTGCCTCCTTTTAATTCCTGATAGGCGTAATCAATCCTATAGCCAATGCTTCCTATATCAAAGTTTTCCTGATCGAGTACTATTCTAGATGCCCCTGATGCTGCTTCCTTTAATGGAAGGAACTCTTCTATTCTGTCCCATCGTATTACTGGACTTGGTTCCATCAGCTCCTTTTGAATGCGATTAATGTCATGCTCCCGCTGTCTTCTTTTGCATTCTAATTCATCTAATTCTCTTCGCTTTCTCGCTTCCCATCTGACTTTCTCCTCTTCTTGTCTTACCTCCTCTCTCCTTATTCCTGCTTAGCTCTCTTCCTCTTCCCTCGGTCTCTGTATCCTATTGTCCCTTAATTTCTGCACTTCTTCCTCCTCTGTTTTTCTCTTTCCCTGTCTTCCATTGCTCTCTATTATCATGCTTTCTTTGCTCTTCTGCCCTTTCCTCTTTCTTTTGTTTCTCCTCCTGCTACATCTGTTCTCGCTGTGGTCTGCTCTTTCTTTTATACTCATCTTCCTTCAATCTCTTTTCTCGTTGTTTCTCTTTTTTATCCTGTTCGTCCTTATCCTCCTTTTGCCTCACTTCCTCAATGCTTTTCCCATCCAGCTTGAGTAATTCCTGTCCTATCCATTTGTTCTGTACAAGCGTTCTCTCATCAGCCTTATCCTTTTCCCCTTTTTCTCGTATAGTCTTAAGTCTCCTCTTTTTTTCTTTCCTCTGGACTGTCATCAATGACACAAGTAGGTGGTTCATATATCGGGTTTCTATACCCGGCTACCGCTTTGAATTCCCTTAATGGATACACCCCTTCATCTTCCGTAATAGTGGCTTTCACTTCAGGCGAGGTAAGGGGAGCTGATGGCTCAACACCTTCCTCCTTACTCTGATTAAGCATCCACTCCTCAGGTGGCGGATCCTCTTTCTTCCTGGTACATTTTCCAGAGCTCTAAAATAGATAACCTTTTCTCTTAATTTCTTACCTGTGTACGCAGCGTGCCAATATGTGGTCATGTGTTGCAATACCGCTTTTCATAGCGATCCCCCTTGTGGCCATGGCATAAACATCTTATCTGCCGTGCCTTTCACTCATTCCGCACTATACTGTTTGAGCTTGGGCATGTGCTTTGGCAATGTGTTAACATAAATGCATCAGCGGAGTAATATCTCCCATTGTGACGAGTCTCAATTGATTTTCAATACTTACCAGAGTTTTGAAAAAAACTATCTTCACCAAAAACAATATGAGCGGCTCCAACAGTCACCACTCAAGCATCTACTTTTTTTCAATGATCTCTGTCTATCTCTGGATTGGTACCAACCGCTTCCTTAGATATACAATATAACTCCTTTTTTCTCAATTCTTTTTACAACTTGTCGCACATCGACACCTTAATCCAACTAAAACATATAAACAAACAGACCAACTAGTTGACTTCACATTTAAACAACGGTGATCACCCTCTGTTTCTTCTCTGCCTTTAATCAATACTCTGATCAGAGTTTAGGTTGTCTACACCTGTCCTGCACGTAGCCTAATTTACTCCAATTGGAGTGGGAGACAATCTCTTCTAAACCCCTTGGGGTCAGGACTCTCGGGCACTCTCTCTCTCTTTATCTTTATATAAAATTTCCTGTTACTCTCATTACTTTTAAATTACCACAACCCCGTCCCCTTAGTTTGCCATTCCACTCAATCTACTCACCATTCGATCGTCTTGGCTCGAGGCTTTCGGCATCGTCTCCTTCTCCAATCAACCACTTTCGCCTTCTGTCTGCAAAGCGCCTGTGGAAACCAGGTAAGGATTTCGTCAGAGGGACCCTGCCCACTGTCTTGATTTTCTTGCAAGTTTTCTATTTGGCCGCTCTCCACAAGAAACCCTGCAATCATCCGGCTCAGATGGCAGAGGATGCCTGATCGTCTGAAACTCTGGAGCTTAAAAGGTTGATGGGTCTTATATCTAAGCATCCGACATTGCTACCACATGAACATAAGGTCCTTAATTCAGTAACAAGTCATGCAATGGATGGGATGCAGAATAACACTTACACCAAATGATAAGACAAACTCGGGAAGTTGGCAAAGTCTCATCCGACTGTTTAATTATCATTTGTCTAAAACGGGGAGTTACAACGGACCTCAACGGACGTTCGCTCGAGGTCTCAAGATTTGACATAAAAAACATATCTTTATACTAAACATTCGTCATACATGACGTCATACTACATGGCATACAAGAAAAACCTACGAGCCATTGTCATACCTTCAAGGGGAACATCTAAGTATACGTTCTGTATAGGAATGAGTTGTGATTGGGTCTCTACAATCGGGTGGACAACTCATGCCCACCCCTAGTGCAAGTGATCTCTGAAAAACTACTAGTTACACGGTATGCTATTGGCTCTTCAGTGTGGGATGTTTTGACCCACTAGGCTCTGCCCTGCGGCATCACTGTGTGCTGGTGGCACCAGAATCAGAAAAATGGCTGCGAAAATCCCATGCGCGCCAAAACCTAAGGAAATTGCGCTCCATCAAGCACAAAAAGATGGCTGCCAAACCTACCATGCATGTTGTCAGTGGTGGAATGGAGACCACATTTCTGAAACATGTCATTAGGCTGTCCAACATGTAAAAATGGGGCACAGATGAAAAGCACTGCTTGCTGAAAGAAACCCGAAATCTGCTTTTAAATCTTTTGTTGGTTGCTAAAAAAATAAAGAATGCTGGTCCCAAACACCCACAAACATCCAATCTTCTTGTTGGGTGTCCCATGCTATGGAATACAAGGAATTATTGTGCATTTGCAATATCCAGGAAAGTTGAATTGGTCACAAAAACATCCACAGCCAGTTTGCAAGCTTTGGAAAGCTGTCAAAACCTGGGCGCAGTACCAGCGGCCGCCTGTGACTGTTTCAAAAACCTGTTTAAAACTGTAAAAGTTGTACCATTAAGATCTAATGTCTCAAATCTAAGTGACTTGTTATCAAGAGCAAACTAGGTCATCACTATTTAAACTCCATGATTTGGAGCCTAGAATCAGTGTCCTAGATGTTTGTTTTAAAATTGTAAGTTTATTTCAACAAAGAAAAATGTAACAAATTTACTTTTAAAGTAAGCCTGATTCAGCCAAAACTGCAAACAAGCGTCCCCCACTGGGAAAGACACCTCCCTTCTGCTTCCCACCAAAAGGCCGGGAAATCACATTCAGGTGTTGATGAAGAGGGGAGAAGGTTTGACCTGCTGCCCCTGGGAGAGACAAAGGACCTTCTTGGGCTGAAAGGATATGCAGATTAAAGTGTCAACAGTGCTCTCTGCCAGAAGGAAGAAGGCCGGGATTGCTCTTGAGCTACAAGAAACCTTTGGAGGTGGAGATGGACCGTTTTGTTGATTCACAAATGGACAAAAATCAGATTTCTAATAAGGCTGATCATTTATTGTGGACAATTGTTAAAAATATAGAAACCCCGGACTTCTGAATCTAAATTTTGGGCACACAATTTAAGAGGTGCCAGAACTCTGTGTTAAATTATGGGACATAACTGTAGAAATTGTGGTTTTATAGCAAATGCATTGTTGTCAGAAATATGAAACTTCACACACTTATGCCCCTATGCAATGCGCACATGTGTACCAAGTTTGGACAAAACAGATATTGTATCCCGAACAAAAAGTGCAAAGTTTTGTCAAATTCAGACCCAAGATCCTACAGAGACGGGGCTTGGATGAATACTTGCTCCACAAAATATGTGATATAGATATATTATTGCTATCAAGTTTGTAAAATTGCAAATATGTATTATATGAAAAGTAGATTTCATGTGCAAAAACAAAGGGGAGGTTTTTCCTGCATCATGAACCACATCGTCATGATGACACTCTGTTTTCTTCTCCAATCAAGGGAGAGGAAAGACCCTAGGAAATAGAATACCTAGGGGGTGTGCTTGGGATAATTCAGCATACCCACCTCTTTAGTAAATACTTAAATAGAGACAGCTGAGGGCTCACACACACATGCACCCACCAACCGATTGCTGGCGGAGCACTTTGCAAGAGAAATCCATATTCCAGACTCCAGAAACTTTGAAAGCAGAAAGACCCATTTTCAAAGCTGAACCGTTCTCAGCTTGGCCTTTAAAAATCCAGAAACCAGAATTTACCCCAGACCTCTATGGGGAACCAAAGAACAGTCTGGCTGTGCTGTGCTGCTTTCTGCTAAGAATTATTACCAGAATTCCGAAGATCCAACCCAGTGGAGCCATGCTGTGACCAGATGGCGGTGAACCAGAGCAGATCCAGTCCAGTCCCACCGGGCAGTGTCCAGAGCGCCTTGCTGATTGCAGACCAGAGCGCCTTGCTGTCCAGTGTGGTGTGCCCAGCAGAATTCCTGTCCAGAAATCTTGACTGACCTGAATCCCTAACGGTTCTGTCCAAAAATATATAGTGAGCATCCGTAGTATAGGACTGTCACTAGCATATGTACTGTCCATAAGTCATCCCTATCCAAATCCATCCCATATTATATCCAGAACTGTATTGTTAGAAATCCTGTTTGTCTTGCCTGAACTCTCCATCTCATTCCCAATTATCTCCTGTACTAGTAGTGGTAAAATCAACTTTGCGCTGATATATTTTCTGAAGAAGGTGAGCGTCTCGGCAGGCAAAAACAATCCGGTGACGTCCTTGCATGGTGGCTGTGCTGTCGTGTAGTTTGCATCTTCATAGTCTACCCCTAGCGTAAAGAAACCTTGTTTGTAATTTTAAAAGCGCATTCCTGTGTTGCAATTTTGCCTCTTTCTAAAAAACTTCCACAAAAACCTCCATAACTTCTTCACTGTTTATGCTAGAAATTAAATTTGTGCCTACTTGAAGCTAACATCCTTAGCTTTCCAAAGAACCGCATCACAACTCCTTATAGTTTTTCCGAAATCGCGCTTAACACGCGCGGGAAAGTTTGCTGCAAATTTTTCGTTTGGCTCAAATCTATAACATGTGAAATAGCTGTACATTGCACCCGACCTCAAAATTAAGTTTTCTACTTGCTTATCACTCTTAAATCATTGTTAGTATTTGTCTGATACCATACAAAGGGGCTCCCATAAGTATTTCAACCATTTCAGTGAATTAAAACCATTTTCAGTGTTTTTACCATTCCATTTAAGCCAACTTTAAAACCATTTTGACAAGTTTGCAATTATTCCTGTTTTTCTCTCTGTTTTGTGGGGGAAATTGCGATTGATACTTTTGCTTGAATTCTACATTTCTGAAACCTGTACTCTCTCCTTATATATTCTTTATACTGTATATTGGGGGATTGAAGGGTGTGCAGGGGGACATATTGACCACATTGCCATTTGATTGAACACACAAAGGTATTATTTCGATGCTGCATTATTTTTCCCATCATTACTCCTTGTGATTAAAGAGATTGTTAGTGTGACATCACCCCATTGGTGATTATTGTATAACTATTAAAATAGTGTGAGAGATATATTGTGAAATACATAAATAAATATTTTAACTTTGCAAACCAGTCTGCTTCCTGGTTCAGTGTGACCGGAGGGGATTCAAAGAGAGGGTGTGATATAAATGGTACATCATTCAGAAATAAAAGAACTTCTAGACACAAATAAATAATTAAGGGTTTCAGCTGTGCATCACACGCTAGGCATTGACTTAGGTGAAGTGCCGGGTTGAAATCACTTACATCAGTCTATAGGGCCCTCTGTGATGTGGCTTTCTACAATTGGTTAGCACGCTTGTACCCTTCTGGAACATTCGATTAACCAGCAGCATGCAAGCCCAGACCCCAGATGCTAGTTGGTGGACTTGACCATGTCTCCCCACCCAATTAGCCCCATATCGCTCATCACTCATGCCTTCTGCCATGAAATTGTCTTTGAACTTGGCCTTGTAGTAGCTTCTCTTCTTTGGGAATATAAGGGAGTGTGGGTACACTGTTATCAAGACTCCAGTCTGCATGCTCACCTTCTATTTTTATCCTTGGCTCACGTGACCGAAGACTACAATTCAGCCTGATTTTCAGCATTTAATAATATTAAATGAATAAAGTTGGCAACCACAGTGTTGTTTCTTTGCAACTTAACAAGGGTTGATTCAGCGTCCCACGCTCCCTGTTCTTCAAGGACTGATAACCAGTCCTTGGCTGTTCCAGCCTTTGTCACCAGGCCAAACAGCCCTTCTGGGTTCTTCCATGATTCTGAGCTGTTTTCTTACTGCGACACAGCTTCACCTCCGATCCTTCTTTCTTTGAGGACTTGAGCTTACAAAAGCTTGTGACATTGATGTCCAGTTCCTATTTAATGGCGGCACCGCCTGCAGTTTATCCACTACGTATAGCCATCCTTTATGATTACTTAGACTATTTGCAATTGTTAGGCAGAAACCTGTGCAGTTCCCTTAGGGACCACTGCAAAAGGCTTAAGACTACAGGTGTTGGCAGTAAACCCAATTGGTAGCAGTCTGTACCACCCAGATTTACCTGGTAGCTGTGGCTGAGCAGCCAGACTTCTCTCAAGAAGAGTTAGACAGTATGTAGAGTATACAAGATAGGTACCAAAATAAAGTAGTACAAGCAAACACTGACCAGAGCTTGGGTATAAAAGTATATAATTATTTATTTAAAAACACTTTGTAACATACATTAACACTAATATGGCAAGCAAGTTCCAACACAGTCACTATTAATATATATACATCCCTGATCACTTATTGAACAAGTCTTAGTTAAAACACCACTTACTTTCAGACAGAGGTGAGCGCTCAACCTAAGATGGCACTCCAATAAGTTAATTAAAAAGGGAGGGGAAAAGGCAGAATTAGGAACATACACAATACCAACACTTTAGGAGAACCAGAGCAAGTCAGAAAAGGCAGAATCTACTGAGGAGCAAGAAAGTCATAGGCCAGGCCCACTCTTGAAGAGAGCAAGGTGGAATGTGTCCAAGATCACACAGTTGAATAGTACTTTTCAAGAGTCGTTGCAGAGAGTTCAAAGAAGGGTTGGCTCAAGTCAGGAAAAGTTAGTTGGTAGGTCCCAAGTCACCCCAGGATAGAAAGTCAAGGATTTACGAGACACCTTGAACAGTTTGTTGCAAGGGAGACCAGGCACGACTCAGTACCTGACATGGTGAGAAAGCTCCAGCGGGGGCAGTTGTTCCTGGCAGCGGGTGCAAGTCGGTGCTTCGTCCAGGGGAAGAAGAAATCTCGACATGGAGGAAAGCTGGAGGTCGTTGCACTGCCAGGGAAGAAGCCAGCCGCGGAGTTTCCCGTTTAAAAGGTACTACCCTTTTATTTGCGGTAGTGGTAAAGCGTGGCTATCCGGTCGCCCGGGTGCTTGGCACGGGCGATTCGACCACAAGACGATGCAGGAAGGCGTAAAAGAGGGCGAACTGGTTATCCCCACCAGGTCGGCTCAGCTTCTCCCTCTTCGGATTCTTTGGTCCTGTGGCGACTTCTGAAGTTCCAGTCCCCAAAGCCCTGCTTTATGCAGAAAACCCCCATTCATCAGTCCTAACTGTCACTCAAACATGCTAAGTGGTGAGCCGGGCGGCTCACCACTGGGTCAATCACACAAGAGTGCGACTGGAGTTGCAGAGGCTTCTGTGGAGAAAAAAGTGGAACAAAGGGCTCGACTTGGGTTGTAGTTACAGAGACGAACACAAACGCCATTTTAAAACCGAGTCCTGGCAAAAATACCCAACCGGGGAATAAATATTAAATAAATAACCCGGCGGTATCTTTAACCTTGCACCAAAAAGTGGTGCGTTTAAAATGAATGGGAAAATCCCATAGGAAATATTCCGGTGGAATATTTCGCGTGGTAACCACTGCCACCAGCCAGAAACTCGATGAGGGGGGGACTGCACAGTGCCCCCTCGAAAAACAGACCCAGGGGCAATCTAATTACCCCTAGCAGTACTTCCACAATATGATGGTTTGTACTGGTTCTGTTCCCAATTTAAGACTAGTAAAGTCAATGGTGACTTTACATTCCCTGGGAGACAGTAGTCAGTCCCAGGGTATGGAGTCTATGTTTGGGGGCCACTATGACACCCCTGTGTTACTGCACTGAGGGTGCTGTGTAACACACTTACCAAAAACACATGAAACCCTATGGAGTAGAAGACCCCATAGCCCATAAAACATATTTCAAAGGTTATCTCAAATCATGTCTAAGAGTCGGAGAAAAAGAGTCTCACTCTTAGCAGGAGAAAAAAATAAACCCCAAAAATCCAGCAAAGCTGCTGGGGGACTCACTAGGTTTGGGAAATTAGCCTTAACAGAGAATTCTCCCTAACTGCAATACTGCATATGTACAGTTATTAAACGGCTTGCATTTTCTGCAGTGCTTTTCATACATGCAATCTTCTTTTCGCGCATGAACGTTTACTCGACTCTTTATTTCGTCATCAGATTCTGTAAGGTCTATACTTCCCCTTCTTCCGCCAATCTTCTCAGTGCATCATGCTCCTCTTCTGTGATGTCGCCGGCTTCTCTTTTTCTCAGTCTCATATTCCTTTGGGAACTTCTTCCAAGAGATTATCATCTCTTCCGGGATACATCAGATAGGGTTTTCTTAGAGGATACCTTTTCTCGAAGACTCTCCGCGGAATAGGCACAATCACTGGTGTCATGCATGGCACGACTTCTAATTTCCAGTATATAGGCAACAGGTGAGTGGGACTTCCTGCAGAGGCATTTGGCTTCTCCTCTACATCCTGTCTGTCTCATTTTGGTTCATACTGCCGCTTTATGTGCACTACCAAATCTAAAGATGACCGCCAGGTGTGAAGCTTAGGAGAACAAGTGTCATTGGCTGGGGCAGTATGACCCAAAGGACACTGATAGGGTATATAGAAGACAAGCAGTTTTAACTTTAACGTGAAACTGCTTTCTTTTTACCAAGGATTCCCAGCCTGACGACAGGGAATATTTGTGAACATGTTGAAACCATGCAAGACCCATGCTGGAGAACAAAAGTTACAGGTAAGTTACTTGTACCCAAGGAACTGAGCAAAGCCAGAACATGGGAATACAAAAGGAATCTGCTTGCTTTGCAAAAACCTTTTTCATCAGCACTTCATTCCCTTCAGCTTTCCCACATTCTCATCTATGAAAATAGGTGTTTTCGGGATTGCAAAAGAGTTGATTGCTTAACAGGGATGTCATTTAGGGGTCGCCAGAGGTCGCAAATGCAGCCTCCTGATGACTCCCTTGCTACCCCTGTGGTCCCCCTTGATACTCCCTCCCCAAATCCCCTCCTCCCCATGTTTTTGGTTTGTGAATGCAAATTCATGGCCTGGACTGTGGTCAGCGCCATGTGGATCTTTGTTTATGGAGTGGCTGGCTTTCTTGTTCAAGCCTTTTAAAAACATTTTTTAACAAATAAATAGAACAAGGGTTCCACAAGTATAACACTTTCAGCAGTGACCCTAAATGAGAAAGAAGAGGAATACCAAATAATTTGTCTTTCTGGAATTCTATACTCCATTAAAGGTTTATTTCAGGCACATTTCAGGGGGTGAGTCACTGTTTTAGGCTGTTCTTAAACACCTCAACTCAGCCTTTCATCCTTCTGAGGTCCATAAATGAGTACCAACACAGGTTGGGTGATATTGTATATATATTTGTTCTATATAAAGCACTTGGGCATAAGTGCTATATAATAACATATCATTATCATTTGGCCATGGACGTCTGCTTGCATTCACAGTAATATGGGCCTATACACACTGATTTAAATGATACATACGACGATCCATTCTTGTATGGAATGTATATCACATTATAGTGATATTGTAACAATATTTTTTGTAGTGTACTTAGGAACAATGCTATGTGATGCCACTTCCTGTTTTGTCAGGGAGTGAAAAGTTGTGTTCCTTCGCTTTTTGGGATATCACTTCACGATGGGGTTAAAAGGGCATCACTTTCGGTGATGTCATTGGTGGTCAAGGGTCATGTGATGTCACTTCCGCTACCCCTGGCATTTTGGTGAAATGACGTCCCTGTTGCTTACACACTTAATTCTATTTAGGACGAATGTCTCTGTTGGTGTCAAAGATTTAAAGTACTTGTGGCAGAAGGAGCAATGTCTTGTACAACGCCACAATTGATCTGTATACAGTTCCCCTGGGAGTGTTTTTATTTTATTTTTTAAAAGTATATAAGAAACGTTTGCATGAAAAGCAAAAAACATTTTTCAAGAGAATCTAATACCAACATCCATGCATTTCTAATCACAATATGTCGACACAAATGGATAGAGAAAGCGCACGTAAGGAACAAGCAGTGTCTTTATTTTGTGAGAAACAAACCTGCACCATCGCTAATAAACCCAGCAATAAACCGCCAGATGTACAGCCCAACAATGAAGTGAGGCTTCTGAGAGAATTAGAGAAGTTACAGAGACGGGAAATCTGCAAATGATGGGAAGAATATTCTTTGCAAAATTATGTTGACATGGGACGCATCCCTAGAGGCCTACGCATACTGACAACACCCACCTTTGAACAACAGGACCCTGCAATGTTAGAAGAATGGGGTGAATCAA
Source organism: Ambystoma mexicanum (assembly GCF_040938575.1). Taxonomy (NCBI): domain Eukaryota; kingdom Metazoa; phylum Chordata; class Amphibia; order Caudata; family Ambystomatidae; genus Ambystoma; species Ambystoma mexicanum. Next base: position 695,509,079 of record NC_090937.1, on the reverse strand, counting down.
GCAACACTTGCTCCGTGACATTCCTTAATATCTTAATAAAATATGCAAAAATTGACCGACAGAATTTTTTTTCTAAAATAAGAGATTAAAGAAGAGTTACAGACCATCAGCCAAAGTGAAGAAGGGAATGCCATCCGTATGAATATGGAAAAGGGGTATAAAATATTTGACGAAGAAATAAAGCTGAGGAAACGGCGGAAATTTCTGCGTGATAAGGACTATGAGAAGGGAAGAGCATTCACATTTGCCAAAAGGTGTGACACCCTAAAACAGAAATTCCCAACAGCCACATCGAATTCTGACAATGATATACCCAGCGAACCATCATCCTCACATATAGAAACTACAGAAAATGAAAACTAACAGCCCCAGAGAAAAATGCATTTTTTATCAGAGATGAGACTCTTAGGAATGGATGGCAGGAACAGCAACAACAGCAAAAAAACAAGAGGAAGAGGATGGGGAAAATCGACCAGGTCGCAAGGAACAAGAAAACAAGGACGAGCAACTGCCACAGATACCGCAGTAATGGACAAGACAGACAGGCAAACATGCTCTGGGATAAAAAATTAATGAAAACACAAAGCAAATTACCAGACATGTCTATCATTAATCTAACATCACGAGACTTCACCTGTGAAGAACTATCAGTACTCAAACTGGGCTTAAACTTCTGCCCCGCTTCTCCCTACAATTATGCTGAAACAAGAATAGACTTTGACAGATATATACGTTAAATACGCTTGAAGAAATTCTTCACCATCAACCCTCCGAAGCCAAAGATGAACCTTTCAGTGGTTACACTCCTCTGATGATAGAGGATACACTTATATTACGCGATCTCATCCACCTTGAATCGGAATGGCAAGACAACGAAGACATAAGTGACCCACAATGGGACCTTATGAACATACAAACTGACTGGCCCATCAAAAGTAAACTCAAACTCAAATCATACTTCAATCCAGGAGGTAACATTGAGGCCTTCCAAGATCTGGTTATTAGTGATCTGAAGAAATTTAGAAGAACTAAAATTGACATTAAAGACAATCTTACTCGCTGTGAGCAGGAGATCCTGTCCAATATATGTGCTTTGGATGACTGTTATTAAACCATCGGACAAGGGCACCAACATAGTCATAATGAATAGGCAAGATTATATCAACAAAGCCAATAGACAACTCAAGGATACAGAATGCTACAAGTTATTGGTTAGAGATCCCACAACAGAGATGAATGACAAACTATTCAAGCTATTAACCAAATGGAAAGAGAGAGGTCTACTTGACGAAGACATGTGCAAGTATTTGCATCCTAAATTCCTGGTGATGCCTACCATTGACTTCCTTCCCAAGGCACATAAAAACAAACCTAGACCACCTGGGAGGCCCATAGTTACACTGTATGGAGCACTCCTTGAAAATGTATCTGAACTAGTGGATGAAACACTAGTTAAATTCGTCACCACCTTACCGTCATACTTAAGAGATACTAAGGACTTCCTTAGCAAAATAGACGGAATACCTTGGGAAAAGACTTATTTGTTAGCAACACTGGATGTGGTCAACCTTTACACATCAATCAAACACAAGGATGGCTTAAAATCATGCGAGTATTTTTTACAAACCAGATCACTCAACTATTTAGAACATGGGAAGATGATCATGGAGATGACAAATCTTTGTTTGGCAAATAACAGTTTTCTGTTTAACAAGAATTTTTTACACAGTTGCAAGGAACAGCTATTGGAACGATCTTCGCTCCCCCTTACGCAAACCTAACCATGGGCTGGTGGGAGAAGTTTACAGTTTGGACCCCAATTAATAGTCACTATACAGACCAAGTCGTACTCTGGTTACGCTATATAGATGACCTGTTTGTTATTTGGGATGGACCAATTACGGAATGGTTGGAATTTAAGTCACTTAATGTAAATGAATTGTATCTACAATTCACTGAATGCCAAAGCAAGACTGCTATCGTATACTTAGATATTCGTGTTTCTGTGGCACAAGGTGAACTAGTGACTGAACTTTTTCGGAAACCTACAAGTTCCAACACACCCTTACATGCAAAGAGTAATCACCCCACAGCCCTAAAGTGGAGCATACCCTATGGCAAATTTATTCGCATAAGACGCAACTGTTCCCAACTCGAAACTTTTAATAAAGAATGCAGAAGTATGGCTTTAAAGTTCCAACAAAGAGGTTACCGTAAGAGAGTGTTGTAAAGGGCATACAGTAAAGCACGTGAAAAAGATCTTACTAATGTCTAAAATTCCTACTGAGGAAAACCCAGAAACATACTCTAGACTGATGTTAACGTACAGTAAAGCTTCCAATAATATACACCATATAATGTACAAACATTGGCACATACTCCAACAAGATGAACATTTAGGAAGCATTCTGGGCAATCACATTAATATCACTTTTAGACGCTCCACCTCGCTTAAGGACAACCTAGTATCCAGCTACATGAGCCCTAAAATCACTTCAGCAGGTCAAGGTTGGCTAAGTGTCACATCAGAAGGCTTTCAGAAGTGCATGAAATGCAAGGCATGTAAATTTGCAAAAAAAAGCAAAAATTACCTCCATCCTGTATTACACAAGAACATGACCATAAAATCTAGGATCACATGTGAAACAGAGTATGTTGTGTATGTACTCACCTGTCCGTGTGACAAATGGTATGTGGGTAGTACCATTGGAAAACTGAAACATTGACCCCACATACCCTGTGGCCCTACATTTTCAGGAAGAACATGGAAGCAAATTGGAAGGTTTTACTTATTTTGGTATACACGCCGTTCTGAAAGCACAAAGAAGTGGCAATTGGTAGCTCATCCTCAGACAATTCGAGACAACGTATATCCTAGACCTGGAAACAAAGAAACAAAGGGCCACAATCTGGACGAAGAACTTTATACTTTTCTAGGCACTTGAGCATAAAGTTTGTATTTGTATCTGGAGTTTATAATGACTGTCCTACACATACACTTCAGATAATATTATTTTCACCATTTTTCCACTTGCATAATCTCTTGATACTTTTAGTACAATCTCTAGTATGTCAAATTGATGTTACAAAGGTGGTTTCCTTAGCAATTCATTATGAAATTGACCAACGGTATGTAAGGGTTTATTCAACGTTGAGACAGGAACGTTTTCGCATTGGCATTCAGGACAGAGAAACTATCAATTCAATATTTTATCGACAAATGAGAAATTTAATGAATTTTAGACTCTCTCCATCCTTGCTATCTAATTTTAAACTTCTTTCTTTTTATAGGGTGAGCAATGTTTTTGCTTTGTTATTTAGGAACACAGGTTAACTGGCAGCTTAATAATTCAATGTGCACTATCCAAGTTGTCTCTTCTCAACTGTGCTAATGGCCAGCAAATATTTTGGTGTCTATGTATTAAGGTTTTATTATGGTGTTTTTATTTTTTTAAGCTATGTACTGTAAAAACCCATCTGGCAATGTAAGAGATGGTTATCCATTGTCCAGGTATTGCATGCACTGAGCATTTTATGTACCCCTACGTAGGGAATACTAATATTTAGCTGCTATTTGCACATTGCACTTTACCAACAACTGGTTGGCTACTGCAAATTTGCACAGATAGTACTAATAGGCATTTGCACTTTACGAGGCAATACCCAGGAACATAGAAACCTTTTTACATCATTGCCATAAGCACTATGCACTTTAGCTACAACACCATTCTACCTTGAGAGAAATATATCTCACGTCAGACACACTTTTCATTCTATGACATAATAGGCCAGCTAGCACAGAAATATGCAGCATGTACCTGTGCCGGGTACTTAGATAGACATTGACCTTGTTTCAATATGGTAACTTCCCGGATTTGCTGGGCAAGATACAAAGGTCACTAAAACCACAAAATAGTCCATTTCATATGTCTATCTTTTATTTCAACTGTGCATGCAAAAGAATGCATTGTTTGTAATCTGCAAACGTTATGGCATATAATCCACATTGTGGTTACAACATTATTGCTGTGTTTCTTCTAACATTGTTGAGTAAAGAGAAATATTACCTGCCCATTTCAGAATGCCCTTTTGAACACATTCACTTGAATTCACAATGCTTTACTATGGTGTGTAAAATGTTCGAAAATGGCAGATTTTGACAACTGCTGTTTGTAGGTGTACGTTGCTCTATACACCAGAACCATAGAGAGCATGCCAGGGCAAAAGTCCTACCTCTGTGCTCACACCCTTAACGTGATCAAACGGTTTGTTTGCCGCGAAAAACATCGTTTTCGTGCTAATCTTTCTTTTTTCCATGACATTTATTTAGTTAAAGAATAATTTTTGATGCCTGGCTACCTTTGGTTCTTCGACCCTGTGTTCAGTGTGGAATGGTCCCCCTCGACTGCTTTTCAGAGTTCACTCCGTCCACTTTGTACTGAGGTATAAAGTAACCTTTCATATATATATATATATATATATATATATATGTGTTCCGGCAGGCTTATTACTAAGGCTTCTGTTGAACAGTTTAAATGTACCCACTACTTTTATTTGGGACTCTTCATTGATTTGTTACATACTTTACAGAGTCTTAACACTTCCCCAACCTTAATCACTTTCCTTTTTGAAATAAATAAGCAAATCCCTTTCCGCAAAGTAAGATTTGCACATAGGTGCTGCATTTCCACATTAAACCATGACATCAACACTGTATCATTTGCAAATTGAAGGAATTGAAGGCCCACAAAGGGGTAAGGGTAGGTACGATGGAGCATCTTGCAAAGTCGGTTGTGCATTGTTTAATTCAACTGCTATGCCAAGTACGCAGCCATCCTGTATGCCTTTATTGGAAAATGATTGTCAAGTTATCCATTGTATCTAAATTCTTTGCTGTTTTATCATTATTACAAGCCTGGGTTCGCATAGTTGTTCTGGGGTGGGTGAAGGCAATCTACATATTCTTTTATGTTTCCCCTGTCTAAAGAATGAAAGGTGGTATCTTTAATGATCTATAAATACTTTACAAAAGCCCAAGATATTTGCCAATTTCTGATACTGGGTTTAGCCGTGGAAGAGTGTTTCATTAACTAGAATTTTCTTGTCAAGAAGTTCTAGGAGTACTGTACAATTTGCCCCTATAATTTCCCCATGGCTGATGCAGCAGTGTTGAGTTAGAGACAACTCCCAGGTAGGTTCGGGCTACTAGGAGTTCACCAGTCCAGAACTCCTGGAAGGTTCAACTCCTTCCCGTTCCCCAAAAGGAGCGCATGCCCAGACAGACAGCAAGTTCAACTGTGGTTTATTACATCCAAAACCAACCGGGATCAGTACACGGAAGAGGGAATCCAAGCACATCTCTGTGAGCTCTGGCTCGCAGGCCAGTTTTGTATTGTAATTTCATCACACCTTGAGCCTGTCCCCAGAAAACCTATCACACCTTGTGATTGGGCGTTGAGTGGTAGTCCACATATTGGGGACCCTACAGTTTTTAGTTGATTGGTTCTCTCTGGCTTGTCCCCAGTTACCCAATAGTCTACAATGTTGCTGTGTGGGGGTCTTGTCATTGGTTTGCCCATGTCTACCCACCCATAGGGTCCTGAACTGTGATTGGCTAGAGCTGTCTTCCCCAGGCCTGGGATCCAAGTCGGGTCTCGGCTCAGAGTGTACTTTTTCAAGGTAATAAGAACATATATGTGCCTGTATTGTAACATGTGGAATCCACCAGACACTGAGTGCAGCCATTCTCATCATTGAACATTCGGCTTCTTCTGTAACAACTTTGTTGCAAGCCATTGTCTAGATGCGTGAGACTGCTCTCCTTTCCCAGCTGCTAGGCTCGGATCACTATCAGTCTGCCGGACCACGTGTTCAGAGACCGTGTTTTCTGAGCTTTGCGGCTTCGAATTAGTCTGATTTTATGGTGAATTATTTGTATTTTCTGTGCTGGTGTTACTGCAGTTCTGGGAATGGAATGTCACTTGCAACAAGGTGGCCTTGACGATGGTCCTGTCTCCCACGGTTACTCCTTGGGTCACGCTGAAGTCAGCTCAGCCTTTACCAAGGCAGTTGTGGCCTTCTGTCATTTTCCTAAAATCGAGGCATGGCATCTGCTTATTTGTGCTACTCTATGGTATCCATGAGTTAATTGTTTATGACGCTGTCAGGTCCCTTAGGTGCTCCTGCCGCTCCATAGGGTTAGTTGCATATGAGCATCTGCAAGCTTTTGCTCAGGATCTCTTGCTTCGTGCAGTTTCTGCTCTGCTGCTGTCAGGCTAATGGCAAAAATAATAAAGCAGTGGCAGTATGTACTTGTATATGTCTTCTATCTCATAGAGGCCATCATGCAGGTAAGCATGCACCAACATGTGTTTACTCACTCTGCCCCCACAGGCCATCCCACCCCTCTGGTCCCCCTCTGATGTTCCCTTGTGCCCCCCTTCACGCACACAGGTGTTGCCTGTTTTGCTTGATTCTTCTATCCTGCTTCCCCTAGCCTCCAGCATACTCTGCAAGAGTGTGTCCTGATACATTCTGATTTCACAATCGGTCTTTTGGCCAATGCTGGATTTGACTTTTATGGACTTTGTTGATTTACAGTGCGTCACCCTTTCTTATGGTGGCCCTGAATCGTGCTGTTCCCATCTTCATCTTGTATCCAGGCTTGCAACATTGTGTTATTACTGACTTCTACTATTGTATTCATTCCCTCTTGCTTTTCCACTCTTTTTGACTGCTTACTCTGTTTTCTCCTCCTCTCCCTTTCTCCCCGTTCCTTACTCCTACGTCCCGTCCCCTTTCCTCCATGCTTTTGGGATATTCTGTCCTGTGGGACGGGACCGGAGCACCTTTTGTAAAAAAGCATCAACTTGAAAAATGTGTCCTTCTCTTTTTACGCAGGGTACCGCACGTGGCGGTAACCCTGCCTTCCTTAGCTCCGCCCCACACATCGCCCTTCAGTCCTTTTTTCCGCGCAGGCTGGACGCACTTGCATCACCAGGAAGACCTCTTTCTTTTTTCTGTTGTCCTTCTCTCCTGCTCCGGTTCTGCGGTCGCGTAGTCCTCCGTCTATGCCCGATCATTTGGGATTTGTCACTTGTTCCTTTTGCAAACGCTGTTTTGCTAGGGCGGATCCCCATTCTCTCTGTTTGGAGTGTCTGGGACCGGTTCACCGTTGGGACTCGTGTTTCAACTGCGACTCCCTTTCGGTCCGGGTACTTCAGTATCCTCTTTGTCGGTGGGAGGAGATCTTCCAAAGAGTTCCTCCATTGCATTTACAACGCTTCATCGACAGAAAGAAAAGACACCCAGTAATTTCCCTACTTTTCAGGGCTGGGGGAATCCTTCCCGAGGTCCTCCAGGTCCGGGAGGGGCTTCAAAAGCTCTGCTACCAGGCTTTCTCATGAGGTGCCTTGCAAGCCTAATGGGCATACCAGGGTTTTCTCCGAGGGATCCCGCGAGGGGCCTGCCGAAACCGCATCACGATCGAAGGTTCACGAATCAGGTGCTAATAGCCAGCATAGTCGTGCTGAGGTGTTGGGTACCGGAGTTCGCGCCGAGGTCTCCTTGTTTGGAGCTTCCCGCGCAGACACCGGAGTGTGCCCTGAGGCCTCCGTTGAGGCTTTCTGTACCGAACCACGTTCGAGGCCCCTGTCCGGGGAGCTATAAAGACCAGCTCTGTTCCGAGGTTCCTCTTATCGAGGCTAAGGTGTGTACCAACAGAAATGAGAGACCTGTTAAGATCTTGTCTGTGAGGTGGATTCCTCAACTTTCCCATGCTCGCAGTGTTACCGGTTCTGTTGAGGGGGCACAGGGAGAGGTCGCTGACCGTAACTCCTCTGTTACCGGCTTTGCAGAGGTTCCTCTTTTTGAGGCTAATTCAAGGGACAGGATGTCCAGTAAACATCCAAGACACCATAGTACCAACTCTGCCTAGAATCCTTGTGTCAAGGCTAAAGTGTCGATCAAGTCCCCTGACCAGTGTCAGGAATAAAGGTTGGGGTAGACATGGGGTTCTGCAGTTCGTGAGGTAACACGATATGGCAGCTACAGGGGCAGAGACTTCAATTCCCAGCAGCCCCTGGGCGCGTTGCCAGCTGAACTCAATCAGGAGGGGCTTATCAGCCGGCAAAGGGGCAAGACAGGTGTGGCTTATTTTGGCGTTTGAGGCAGACGGAGGAGGTTTCACTGTGCAAGATTCCAGCATGACGGCTTGATGATTTACAGACCAGAGGGGCACGCAGGTCGGAGAGAGGAAACGCTGCCAGACTATTTATGCTGCGCCGCCTTCATCCGAGTAGTCCCAAGGGGCTCCCGGGCTAAAGCGAAGTACTACGGGGAGCGGGCATGACGCAGTGATTTGTGGCATACTTGTTTTCCCATTTAAAGTGTGTTTGGGAAGCAATTACCACTGCATTTGTGAATGCGAGGTTTTCTTCTATTAAATCACACGTGTTAAGAGGAAAACGTTTTTGAACCTTGGTGCAAAACGCTGATCTTTCTTTGATAATGGGCATAAACTTGGCATGGGAAAGGTTGCACAAAATCCTGGGCTCAGAGAATATGCATCCTAGAGGACGCGTGTCAAGTTTTGGGAAATGGTTCTAGTGCTGCTATCTAGAACTTTCTGCAGAGTGCTAACTTTTGTGTGTTCATGGGCTTCTGCTGCTTTGCCCAAAAGGGCCATGTGTTTGTCTTTTCTTGCAGGGATATTATTCCCTTGTTTTCATTCCGCTTGAAAGCTTATTGCTCTCTGTGTTCATGTGAAGGGGTGCATGTATTAAGGTGTACCTAATTACGTCAAAAGCAGGGGGTAGGTTTTATGTGGCTTGCAAGGGTGCGAAGAAGCAAGTACGGATTAGTGTGTCAGGAGGGTATAGTCCCTGGTGTAGTCAGGTTAGGTTTTACCCTGTGCTTCCCCATTCCTATCCAAACTAGATGTTCCCATATTCCTTTCTCTGGTGTTCCTAATTCCCCACCTTATCCACAACCTCTCCCTAATCCCTCTCCCCCCCCCCCATTGGCTGCTCCGTGGTGTCCTGTTTATATACTATCAGGTACCTGTGCCAACCACGGTGGGAGGGGTCGATTCATTCGGCTTCTGTGGTTCGGGAGGGAGTGTCGAACTCTCTTCCCTTATAAGGTGTGATTGTGACACCAGTCTGGAGTCACCTGCCTCATCTCCACATGTGACACAGTTCTCCTCAGATGCTTACAAAATGGCGGGCATTCCCACATGGTCTGCGGTGGCCATTTTGGATTCTTTCCTCACACCCACGCTATCGACGGCGGGTGTTGGGAACCTTCTTTTTGGTGAACAACCTTTTCCACGCGACAGTGTGAATCCGTTCCGCCCCTCTTATGACTGCCGTGTTCGGATGCCATTTCCACGTTCGGTCTTGCTTCCTCCTACATCTGCCTCATTGGTCTATGTAGACCCTGTTGGTGGCGGGCCCTCTTGGCAGCCCTCCTCACTATGTTTGTGGGGTTATGCCCCTCATGAGCGGCCTCTGCCCACTCCAGTGCCTAAGGTCTCGGCAGCGGATGCCTTCTTTGGTAAATTTCATAGTCTTATGAACTCTGATCCCATGAGGGAGTACTTTAAATGACTCTTTAGGAAAATCCTGCCCCTACAGTTCCGGTCACGGCACCTGTCGCCCCGGCAGCAGCACCGCCTCTGCCTCCTGGCCCACCTCCAGCTCTTCCTCCTCTGCCTCCCTTGTCTCCAGTTGACAAGACTCCAGCAGAGCGAGATGTAAATTTGACACCGGTCGCATCGCAGCCGATGGATCGGATATACTGCACGACCCTCAGGCAGATCAGAATAGTGAGGACCAGCCCCACTCTGTCCGAGCATTCCACGACCGGGTATAGGACATGTCACTCCTTGACATACCAGTACCCGACGCACCCGCTCCACCGGAAGGGGTGCTTTCGGGGGCACTAACCTTGTCTCCACAGGAACGCACCAGCCTATTCCTTCAGAGGGATGTCCTGGCTGAGGCCGGCAAGGTCTGGGATAAACCCCTCACTGGGCTGCACATAAATAAAAGAATTGATGCCCATTACTGACTTCACACCTCCAAGGAAGTAGACTTGGCGTCATGCCCGCTCCCGTCCTCGGCGGTGGTAGCGGCCGCCACTCTGCAATCCAAGCCGGCCTCTGCGACCTCTGCAGCTGTGGCTCAGGTTCTGGCCAAGGAAGACAAGTTGCTCAATTCCTTGGGCAAGAAGATTTTTGTCAACTCTGTGCTGCAATTGAGCTCATTTTGGTGGCGGCGAATATCAAACTGTGGAGGGATTTGGCAGACTTCCAAGAGTTCATTCCTGTTGACAGGCTGGAAGACTTTAAAGGCGGTTTATCAGACACCAGGGTGTTGGCGCAGGATATGCTGGAGGCTGCTGCGCATTATGTTGACACCTCAGCTCGAGCCATCATGCTGGGGGTGGACACCTCTCGTCAAGCTTGGCTTCAGGCAACAACGTTTTTGAAGGCGGTCCAAGATAAAGTTCTGGACCTGCCTTTTGACGACAAAGAGCGGTTTCCATTTTCAACGGATGACGGGCTTACAAAGACTAAGGGGAGCATGCAAACTGCCAAGTCTCTGTCGGTGCTAGTGAAGCCCCCAGTCAACGCTCAGAGATCTGGATCCCAGTCTCGGTCCTCCTTAGGCTTCAGAGGGTTCCAGGACCGCGGGTCTCGTAGAACTGATCTGCCAAGAGGTAACTCCCGTCGGAGACAGCAACGGTCGTCAGCCTCCACTTCAGGGACATGTAGTCTCTCTGCCAAAAAGTCTGCAAAATTATATTTTCGAGGGGATTGGGTCCTCCGACGTATTCCATATCTATGACAGTAATCACCACAACTGTGCTGCTTCAGAAAATCTTTTGGCGTCTGCGTCATGCGTCGATATGCTGTCCTCGAGGGCCTCAGTCGAGCCGACGTCACCGGATGTTATAAGTAGGACGCATGACGCCCGTAGCCTCAGTTCTGTTTTTTCCACGAACGTGTTCCCTTCGGAGATCTCGGCGCGCCTCGGTTCTTCTGAGTTCTGTTCTTTCGGTTCTTCGAACCTGTTTGTTTTGAGGATTTCCATGATGTCTTCGTCTTCTTCCACCCAGCTGCCGGGTTTTAAGTGTCAGGACTGCGGGTCCAAAATGTCATTGACGGATTCGCACGACGCCTGCCTGTGGTGCCTCGGTGTGGACCACAAAACAGACGACTGTTTAGACTGCCAGTCACTTACATCCAAGACCTTGCAGGAGCGTAATAAGAAGCTTTCTGTAAGTAAGGTGGGCAAGCCCCCGAAGGCGAGATCCACTGGGCTTTCGACTGTTGATTCGAGGGGCGACTCTCCGCATTGTCGGCATGAATCCGGGGGGGTCTCGGTCCAGGAGTAGGTCCCGCCATTCTTCTGCCTCTTCGAGGCACTCATGGAAGCGCCGGCATCGGTCGCCTTCCCCGTCCTTGTCTGAGGACTCCGCCCGTCGGCGGGTGGCTTGTCCCAACAAGCACTCCACTCCTGCAGAATGGGATTCATTCCGCCAGGAGATGTTGGCGATTTTTCAGTCGCAGAGCTCCGTTCCGTCCGCGCCGTCGAAAGACGCTGGCCGTGACCGTGCTAGAGACAACACTTGCACGCCTTCGGGCTCGAGCGGTCGTCGCAATCACCAGCCACCTTCGAGGTCCTGGTCGGACAAGGATGGTCGCTCTAGACATGCCCACTCCAGGTCCTGGTCCTCGACACCCTCGAGACCATCGGAGCCTGTGAGGTCTTCGAATAAGACATCGGCGCCAAGGTTCTCGAGGGACTCTCTCGAGGCTCCGCCTCTGAGGAAGCCTTCGGCGCTCAGGCTGTCGAAGGACACTCTCGGGGCTCCGCCCTTGAGGACTGTGTCGACAGCGCCGCGCTCGACGTTGACACCGATATCATCGACGCCCTCAACGCCTTTTGAAGCAGCTTTGTCGGAGGTACCCCGTGGCACGGTGGAACCCCCTTGAAAGGCTCTGGCCAAGGCTAAAAATGTCTTTGTACCTTTTTCTGTGCCCTCATTCCAGCCTCTGGATTATATTTCTGAGGTGGATGAAGGGCCTGAGGAAGGTATGGTTCCTGACGAGGTACCTGACGAGATTTTTTTCTGGGCATAGACAGATTGAAGACCTGCGGCAGTCTTTGCACGATGCAAGTGGTCTGAGCACCTCTCTGGAAGTGGAGTTCTGCGTGTCTTCAAAAAGATGTCGTTCATCGCGGCTTGTCTTCTGCTACAGGGTTTTCATATGTCCATATTTGGACAACTGTCTTCTGCGCAGTCCTTGTCCCGTGAAAGCCTCGAGCAATGTTCAGTCTCTCCTTCAGCTCCTGTTCGGTCTTGGGCTGTCAGTGAACTGGCGGAAATCCTCCATGACTATCTCTCAGGACCTGATATTCCTGGGTTTCCGTTGGAACACGATCGACTACACAGTGTACTTGACCGTGGATAGGATGGCGGATCTGTTAACCATGTGTCCAGTTTTCATTCAACGAGCATGTTGGCTTGGTGGTTCCAGAGGCTTCTAGGCCTCATGGCCTTGTGCGTGCTTGCTCTTCCCCTTGCTCGTCTAAAAATGCGACACAATCAGATGGCTCTTCAGAGTTCCTGTCTTCATGCAGTGGACCCGGACATCAAAATGATTCCGGTCCCACCCTGCATATTGACAGATCTCCTATGGTGGTCATCTTCCAGCAATCTGTCGGTGGGTGCCCCTTTTCAGGAGCCCTCCCATCAAGCAACCATTACGACGGACTCCTCCCTTATCGGGTGGGGCACGACGATGGATCATCTTCAGGTTTTCGACCTGTGGTCGCCACAGGACAGACAATTTCACATAAATTATCTGGAGCTTCTGGCGATTTTTCTTCGCTCTCAAAGCTTTCAAGCCAGTGATTGTGAACAAAGTGGTCCGCATCCGCACAGACAATGCGGGATCCATGTTTTACATCAACAAGCAGGGGGGGTACCAAGTCCACCTCCCCTTGTAGATCTAGCCATTCAGATTTGGGAATGGGCCATTTAGCACAGTGTTTGGGTGCTGGCTGTGCACATTCCGTTCCATCTGAATGTAACTGCAGACTCTCAACCGGCGAGCAGTGGTCAGCTACGAGTGGGAGCTGAACATGGAGATCCTCTCCTACCTTTTTCACCATTGGGGCACTCCAGAAGTGGACCTCTTTGCAATGTCATCAAACAGGAAACTTCCTCTTTATGCTTCCAGGAACGGGCTCAGAGCTTCTTCCCTGGGGGATGCTCTCGTGATTCCGTGGCACAACATGAGGGCCTACGACTTCCCGCCTCTTCCTCTGATTCACTGGGCGCTATGCAAGCTCAGGAACACCATGAATTGCACTCTTGTGTTCATAGCTTTGTGGTGGCCAACCAGATTCTGGTTATCGAAGCTTCAGCATCTGTCATTCTCTCACCGATCAGGCTTCCGCTGATTCCTGGCCTGCTTCACCAGAACGATCAGCAAATGTGGCACCCCTCCCCACAGACATTCAGCTTGGCGGCCTGGTGCCTGAGTTCAAATCTTTCTAAAGTTTCAACTTCTCCGTGGATAATGTGCGTATTATCGAGTTGGCTAGAAAACCTTCAACGATGTCTCCGTATAGCTCTGTTTCTGGCACTGGTGTTTAGCAAAGCAGCTGGACCCCACAGAAACTACCATGGACACGGTCCTGTCATTTGTTTCTCATCTGGCAACTTCAGGCATACATGTCTTGTCTTGTAGGACTTATTTGTTGGCTATCGCAGCTTACCTGTCCACGGACTCTTGCTCTTTTTCATTGACAAACCCTGTCATTAAAAAACACTTTGCAGGTCTTTTGCATCTTTATCCACCTGTGCGCAACCTGCATCCAAAGTGGGAACTGAATGTGGTCCTCACTGCCTTATGCCATAAACGTTTTGAACCCATGGCTACGGTGGATTTGAAGTTCCTTTTGTGAAAAATGGCTTTTCTGATTGCGGTGACTTCGGCAAGGCATGTAAGCAAGCTTCATGCCTTGTCTGCAGAACATCCATTCCTCACCTTTCACAAGGATGAGGTTGTCTTCTGGACCAGTCTTTCTTTCCTTCCAAAGGTGGTATCCAATTTTTCATCTGAACCAGTCTATTTCCTTACCCGTTTTCTTTCCAGACCCGGCCTCTGATGCCAAGAGGGTAGTGCATCATTTGGATGTCAGACAAGCTCTAAAGTTTTATTTGGATAGAACATCTGAACTGAGGAGCTCTTCCCAGCTCTTTGTGACCTTTGGAGACCCGAAAGGAAAGCCTGCCTCGAAAGCAACTATCTCCCGATGGATTGCTTCCTGTATTTCAGAGGCGTATACCATTCAGGGCCTTCAGCCTCCAAAGGGAATTCATGCCCATCTTGTGCGCGGGTCAAGGCGGCTGCCGTTGCCTTCCAGAAGTATGTTCCCTGGGAAACTCCCTGGGAAACTCCCTGGGAAACCATTGCCAGAACAGCTACGTGGGCTTCCCCCATCAGCTTTGTGTAAGCATTACTGCTTAGACCTGAGCTCCAGTGCCGATGCTCAGTTCGGGCAGGTGGTTCTTAAAAACCTCTTTAAGTAAAGGAATTCCATCCACCTGTTTTCCTGTGAGGAGTGCTTGGCAATCTCCCAAAATTATGGAGGAAAGGGGACGGGACATAGGAGTATAACAAAGTTCTCCCGCATGGGGTCTGGCATGGATTCACATGCTCATGAATATTCCCCGTCGTCAGGCTGGGAATCCTCGGTAAAGAAAAAATCAGTTTGTTTTGTTTCTGAATTGTCTTTCTACTAATAACCAATCACTCGTCTCTGGGCCATACTGCCCCCAGCCAATGACTGCCCTCTACCTAAGCCCCTCCTCTGGCAGCCATCTTCAGATTTTTACCGCACGTTCAAGTGTTGGGAGTCCTCGTGCTATAGCTCTCGAGCTTTTACTGCGTTTTTTTCTTTTTTTTTGTTGAAGAGTTTACCCTTATTTTTTCGTTCAGTCGAGCCTCAAGTTTCCGATTCTACTTCCGATCAACGGGGACCCGTTTCGGAATTTTTCTACGCCCCTCAAGGGTGAATTTTCATCGAGTTTTCACTTCTTGGAGGATTCCTGAAGATCTTTGAGGCTTACCATGCGTGGACATGGCCCAGGACAAAGGAAACATGACGCCTGGATCCAAGCTGTTCAGAAGCTGCCCTGGATGCAGATTACAGAATGTCTTCAAGGAAGATGAGCACTCTCAGTGCCTGTACTGCCTTCACGATGACAAATCGCACGTGGAGAAGGACTGTGCGTTTTGTAAGAATATGTCCGTACTCGAATCACCAACTGGCTGGAGAGGAAGAGCCCAGCAGCAGGTGAGAAGAAGAGGAAGTCCGAGCAGTCTTCTAAGACCTTTGAGGGCGCTCCGGTGACGGGGGCCCAACAAAAGGCAAAGCACCGAGTTCGCTGGCACCGGGCGCGCCGATGGTTCGGGCTCCTTGGCTGCCAGGCAGGGCACGATTTCACCTATGCCATCAACCACGAGCCAACGCTCTGGCTCGGTGAAGAGGAAGTCGGAGAACCCGGGTAAGCTTCGGGAGAAGACCCAGCCGATCCTGACGGTAGGCGACCCTCCCCCCAAGGTGAAGGCCTCAGGCGCTCCGAAAGTTGCGAAGGCCGTGATTCACCCTGCTCAATCTTGATGGCAATCCAGGCCCTGTGTACGGAGATAAGGACAAGCTTGCCCTTAACCCCAGCGGACAATCCAGCGGCGCCTGGACCGTCGCGAATCCTGCCGAACAAACGGAGGTGAATCCATCCTCCCCCCTCCTTTCCAACCTTCACCTCCTTTCCAACCTTCACCTCCTTCCCCCTCCGCCGAGGGATGAGACAGGAACGTAGACGGTGATGACCGGGATGGACGACGATGACGGGGATGGACGACGACGACGGTGGTGATGACGGGACGGATCTCACATCCTCATGCCGGGCCTCCCTCGCTGACGAAATTGGCTCCTTTCGCGCCATGATCACCAGAGCTTCGGAGCTCTTCCAACTTTGTCCCGAAGAACAGAAGAAGGAAGGTTTCCTCTACCAACGATGGGAGGCCAAGAGGAAGACCGTCCTCTCAGTACGGTTACTAGATGACATCTGGGACGAAGGACTGTCGCTACTCAAGAACCCGTCCACGGCTCCTGTGAAGAGGGACCGGTATGAGAAGAAATACTGGGTCCCAGATTCCACCCCAATGTGCTTTAGAGCTCAGCCGTCTCCGAATTTGGTGGTCTCTGCAGCTGCCAAGAAGAAATCGGCAGGGGCGACGGGATCAACTTCCACTTCCCCACCGGACGATGAGGGTAAGGAGCTGGATGCCATGGGGCGACGAGTCATCTCGTCGGCGGCAACGACCATCAAAGTGGCCAATGCCCTTGCGATCGTTGCGTGCTACGACAGGGAGCTGTGGTTCAGGATCGCTCCTCTCCTAGACTTCCTCCCAGACGACAAGAGGGCGGAAGCCCTTGAAATCCTGCAGGAAGGCGAGGTGGCTACGGACCATGCCATCACGGTGGCCACGGACATCGCTGACACCGGTCTTCGCCAGATGGGCAACAGCATTTGCCTTCGCCGATGTGGTTGGCTCAAGGCCACCGATTTCCGTCAGGACGTGCAGACCAGGGTACTGGACATGTCCTTCGATGGGAGCAACCTGTTCGGCAAGGCAGTGGACGAGTCACTGAAGGCCATCAAGGCAGACACTGTGATGGCCTTGGATTTGCGTTCTCTCCATCAAAGACGGTGCCCTTTCGGACCCCCGGAGGCAAGTCTCAAGGTGCCTCCAAAGGATTTGGTGGCGGTTCCTCGTACCGCCAAGCGGCCTGTTCTTCCTAGCAAGAGGCTTACAGAGGCCGCAGCAAGGCTGGAGGACGTCATCGTCGCCAAAGAGGCCAAGGCTCCAAGGCCTCGACGAAGCAACATTGAACCGGCCGCGGCATCCGGGCCCCACCTAAGCACCCAGGTGGGAGGCCAGCTGGCGAAATTCATCAGGGTGTGGTAATCTATCTCCACCGACCGTTGGGTGCTGGACGCGCTGGCCTACGGACACACTCTGGAATACCAAAGAAAGTGTCCCCGTCTACCACCTGTGGCCAGGAAGGAAAACCACGTGCCATAGCTACTTCTGGAGGTACGAGCAATGCTGAAAAAGGGCACGATAGAACTCGTCCCAAAGAGGCTCCGGGGCTCCGGAGTGTACTTGCGGTACTTCCTCTTCCGAAAGAAGACCAGCGGATATCGACCCATCCCGGACCTTTCGTCGTCTAAACAAATACATCCAGTCCCAGAAATTCTGGATGGTCACCCTTCAGCATGTCCTGGGACAGCTAGAGGAAGGCGACTTCCTGTCAGCACTGGACTTGGAGGATGCCTACTTCCACATTCCCATACTCAAAGGACATCGAAAGTTCCTACGATTCGTGGTCCAAGGACGACACTATCAGTTCAAGGCCCTTCCCTTCGGATTAAAGTCTGTGCCCAGGGTCTTCACCAAGTGCCTGGCACCGGTGGCGGTGCGCCTGCAGGGGATCCACATTTACCCCTACCTGGACAATTGGCTCAACCGAGCAAAGTCAAGGGAACTCGCCGTCGATCACACAGCGAAGACTGTCCACTGCTCACGGATCTGTGATTCTCGATCAGCTTCGCGAAATCCCACTTGGTACCATCGCAAGACGCCCTGTTCCTGGGAGCCAGACTCAACACAGTGGCGTGATTGGCTTTGCCGTCGGAGGAAAGGACGAAGGCCATCCTGGCCAAGGTACAACGGCTGTTGACCATGGGCATAGCCAGGGTGAGGTCGATCAAGTCCCTACTCGGCATGATGTAATTGTGCATCTACCTTGTGCGCCTTTGCAGGTTTCGGATGCAACCACTGCAGGAGTTCCTCGACGCCCGTTGGATGCAAGCAGCAGGCAGTTTCGAAGACAAGATCTCCCTTAACGAGACGTTCTGCCAAGAAATCCGGTGGTGGGGGCAACCGCGCGCACCTAGCGGCGGGTATGGACTTCCAGACCCCAACACACCAGGAGACAGTGACAACGGATGCCTCCCTGGAAGGATGGGAAGCGCACACCGGAGATCTCGACGCAAGAGGCCTTTGGCTCCCGGAGGAGAGGTCATTACACATCAATGTCCTGGAGCTCCGAGCCGTGTTCTGGGCCCCGAGGTCTTTCCTTCCGTCCCTCAAGGGCAAGGTGGTGAGGGTCTTTACCGACAACACCACCACGATGTTCTACATCCGGAAGCAAGGGGGCACCAGATAACCAGCCCTATCCAAGGAAGTGCAGGATCTGTGGCACTGGGCCGTTGCCCAGGGGATGTTCCTGTTACCCTTCCACCTGGCAGGAGTAAAAAACACTGTTGCCGACTCGCTCAGCAGGAAGCTGCACTCTCGCCACAAGTGGGAACTCTGGCAGGATCAAGTGGATTTGCTATTTCAATGGTGGGGCAATCCCCAGAAAGATCTGCTCGCGACGGCGACAAACTCAAAGTTCCGGAGGTTCGCCAGCAGGTTTCCCCAGCCGGGGAGCATGGGCGATGCCTTCATTCCCCTGGGACGGCCTGTTCCTGTATGCGTTCCCTCCGTTGCCATTGCGGCTGTGACTCATCAGTCAACTCAGACTGTCCCGGTGCAGGATGATCCTCGTCGCAATGGCGTGGCTGAGGCAGATCTGTTTCCCGGACCTTCTGGACATGTCAGCGCCCCCCCCTGGTCAAACTACCAACGGACGTTGATCTTCTCGCCAGGGAAGGAGGCGCCATCCTCCACCACGACCGAGGATCGCTGAACCTGCATGCCTGGCTCCTGCAACACTAGAGTACGGAGGGTACGATATCCCGGCAGACTGCAAGGAGGTGCTTGCAAAGGCCAGGGTGTCCTCGACTCTCAAGTGCTATGGACACAAATGGAAGAGGTTCTCTGTCTGGTGCCATGCACAGAAGATTAACCCTCTGCTGATTATGGCCCCTCAAGTGCTGCCGTACTTGCTATCGCTGGCCAAAGTGGGGCTGGCGCATGCCTCCATCAAGATCCATCTGGCGGCCATCTCCCGCTACACCAGAACTCCGGGGCGGTCATCTCTGTGGTCTCATCACCTGGTGAAGTAGTTTATGAAAGGACTGTTCTGCTCGTTCTTGCCAGTGAAGGCTCTGGCCCCGGCGTGGGAGCTCAACGTGGTCCTGACCAGGCTCATGGGCCCGCCATTCGAGCCTCTGCATTCGGCACTGTTAAAGTTCCTGTCATAGAAGACAGCATTTCTTGTGGACATCACCTCCACACGACGAGTGGGAGAGATCCAGGCCCTCTCCTGTAAACCTCCATATCTGATATACCACGAGACGAGGGTAGTGCTGAGGACGCACCCCCTCCTTCATGCCCAAGGTGCCATCGGACTTCCATCTCAACGAGCCCTTGGTGTTACCTGTTTTCTTCCCGTCGCCTTCATCGCCGGCTGAGAGGACTTTGCACTCGCTGGATGTGGCTAGAGCGCTGAAGTTCTATGTGGACCGCACGAAGAGTTTTCGGAAGACATCACAGCTGTTTGTGAACTTTGGCCCTGTGAACCAAGGGAAGGCCCTCTCGAAGGCTTACATTTCCAGATGGCTCTCCGGCTGCATCATGCACTGTCACCAGTTGGCAAACGACTGTTGCCTGGCTGTGCAAGAGCCCATTTGACCAAGGCGATCGCTGCTACTACGGCGTTCCTGTCTGGTGTGCCCCTGCTGGACATCTGCAGGGATGCTACTTGGAGGTCAACGCACACCTTCACGAGATTCTACTGCGTCGAGCGGGATTCCAGGGAGGAGTCCAGAGTCGGCCAGGCAGTGCTGCTCTACCTGTTCGCTTGAAGGTGAGCCTGGTGAGGAGGTAAGAGATGCTTAATGTTGAGTTGTTGAAATGCTTAATGTTGAGCCTTGCCACCTCCCGTGGTTGTGCATGTGTGTACTGCAATGTATTCTTGTATTAATGAGCATGTGAATCCATGCCAGACCCCATGCTGGAGAAGGAACAAGTTACTTAGCTGTAACTGTTGTTCTCCAGCATGGGTCTGGCATGGATTCACATGCAAACCCTCCATCCGACCCCTCAGCGTCTCTTCTCTTGGTCCTACTGCCACTTTACGTGCTACCAAATCTGAAGATGGCTGCCAGAGAAGGGGCTTAGGTAGAGGGCAGTCATTGGCTGGGGGCAGTATGACCCAGAGACCTGTGATTGGTTATTAGTAGAAAGACAGTTCAGAAACAAAACTGAAACTGATTTTTTTTTCTTTGCCGAGGATTCCCAGCCTGATGACTGGGAATATTCATGAGCATGTGAATCCATGCCAGACCCATGCTGGAGAACAGTTACAGGTAAGTAACTTGTCCCTAACTCACTGTAGTGACTACCTTACTCCTAGTCCATAGTCCCCTTTCCTCCATACGCCCGCCCGCCATCCCCTCTAATAAGTCTAAGTCCCACAGGACGGAATGTTCCAAATGTATGGAGGAAAGGGGACTATGGAATAGGAGTAAGGTAGTCACTATGGTGAGTAACTTTGTTAATCTTCTCCCCTCCCCTCCCCTCCCCCCCCTTACTTCCTTCTATGCACTTACTCTATCAGAATTGTCCCTGGACCTAGTATGATAGCAACCTAGTCTGTGAGCTCCCACGACCCCTTACTTGTTCTTTTTCCTAAATAGCGGCCAGGGGCCCTTCATTTATTATCGGCAGCTTTTGTATTGCTCCTGGGCTTTAGAGTTGGCAGAGCGGGTACTTTTCAACATATTTGTCACTCATGGGGACACTGGGAATTGGTGCAATATGGTGAGTGCAATCTTGGTTCTTCCGGTTCGTATGCCTGTTGGAGGGGGAAATAAGGGTAGATTTTGCCCGGAGACTATTTAAGTCACACCCAGGCTGAGAAACATGCTTTGCGTTTTCTGCACCTGCAGAGTGACACTCACCGTGTTCGGATCGGTCTCCAGTAGGCCTGCATCTTTCTTCTGCGCTCAGCTCCTGCAAGAACAAGAACACCGTTAGGAACAGCCTTACCTTGCTTGCCCATCAGTCATTGCTGCTCCTGTTCTGCTGGCATCTTCGGCGGTGTCATTCCCATCCCGGCATGCCGCTTCCTTAGCAAAAGGGAAAAGAACAGAAAAAAGGCATTAGTAAGCATTCTGCAAACCTTCGCTTATTTTTAAATACTGTACGAGCTTCAAACGCTTACCTGAATCCCAGCTGCTCTGGGGGACCTCTGTCTCGGGAACTTTGCATCCATCTGCAAGAGGGAAAAGACACTCCAGGTTAGCGTGGAAACATCTAGAGGCGCCGCATACTGCGCTTACCCACCGCATTTGTTCTACATAACCGGCATCCACGCTGAAAACGTTGTGGCACCTAAAAGACACAGAAAAAGAACTCAGTTCAATGCAAATATGAAAGGGGTGCATCGCGCATCGCGCTCACTCCCCTTCAGCGCTACTCATCTCAGCAGCACGCCGCCATCCCCGGACGTCGGCCATCATCTAAGGAAGGAAAGGAACGAAGTTAGAGAACTGTTCAAAAGACTCATTATACTTACCTGTCGGACTCTTGCCAGTGAAGTAACTAGGCAGCAACGAGCCCGCATCAATCAGCGCGCCCCTGCGCTGAAGGCAGGACGGAGAGCACACTATCCAAGAAAAAAAGGTGAGCTGTGGATCAAAGGGAAGGGTTGGACCCCGGGGAAGAAGGGGTTCAAGCACACAGAGACAATCGGGAGTTAAACTCTACCCATCCTGTGTTCCAGGCCCAGTCTCCAGTCGAATAGCCTCCAGGGAAGGGTTTGAGGTCGTAAGAGGTCAGAACAGGCTGAGTGACGCCCCCGTGGATACCAGGTGAGCGTTACACTCTCCCTATGCTCACATCCATCGGAATTTGCATTCCAATTGCTTCCTCTGCCATCTTCTTGCTTCTTGCAATGCATATCTTGATCTCACATAGGGACGCTGTCCCTAAGGCCAGTGCTCCCACTATTACCTTCAGTCCATCTGCTAACCAAGATGGCATCCACGACCACAGATATGCTTTTCCTTTCCTGTTCCATGTGCTTCGTCCTCCATCTTTGCATGCTTTTGTGCTGACTGTGCAATTGCATCGGAGGGAGTTCATTTATCTTCATCGTTGGCTGGTGTGAACATGCAACATGAACTCCCTATCTTTGCACAAACTCCCCCTTCCATCGTTGTGAGGAGATCCAGAACGTACGTGTACTCTTATGTCCCATCCCCTTTCCTCCATACTGCATGGGCTTCCCTTCTAAGGGACGGGAGACAGAACCTTTTCACCAGAAAAAATCTTCCTCTTTAAATTTAGAGGCATGCCGGGGTGCGGCCCAGGGAGCACGCGCTGCCCTGACTCCGCCCTCTGGTGCCACACCTCAGTCCCCTTTTCTGCGCTGACTGGAACGGGCCGAATTCACCAGCGCTCATGGGTTTGGCTTCGGCCATGAAATTCCACGTGCGGATACTTCTTCTCTTTGTCTTTATTTGTCTTTTTTATCATTCAGGTACTCGGTCCTCAGGCACCATGCTCCTCCCCGGCGCATGTCGACTTCCACAGGGTTCAGCAGGTGTCCATCCTGCAACTGACTCTTCTCAACGTCAGACCCCCATGCCCTCTGCCTACGTTGCCTTGACCCTGACCACGGTTGGCAAGCTTGTTTAGTGTGTGGCTCGCTGTCATCGAAAGCACTGAAGAACAGACTAGCCATGTGGAGGGAGCTCTTCCAGAAGTCCCCTCCAGAGGACCTCAAGAACTTCGTGAAACACTGAGCCAGGTCCAAGGAGGGCCCGCTATTTTCCATTGCACCCCGCAAAGGAGACTCCTTCCCAAGGACTCTCCCGCATGGAAGGGACCGTTCAGGTCCTTGTACCAGCACGTGCACCGAGGCTGCTTCAGCTAACGGCCCTTGGGCCGAAGGATTTTCAGATCCTCCCGGTGGCAGTGTTGAGGGACCGGAAGGTTCTTGTACCGGATCGTCATCCGAGGGGCTCCGCCCTTGTCCCGCAATATAGCCGAGGGGCTACAACCTAGTACCGGCAATACGTCCGAGGGGGCACCTAAATGCAGCTCTACCGACCCCCGGGTCGATGGTGTCACACCTACCTGGCCTAGGCCCAAGGAGCAGTGTAGGCCTTGGGATCCGCAAACGAGAGTCCTGGAGGAGGCTGGGCCCAGGGAGCCGAGCAACACGTTGCAGGCACATGGCAGGCAGCTCGACAAGATGGCTGTCGTGCCAGACAGAGGCACCCGTCCGAAGCCATTCTAGGATTTTGGCGAAGAACGAGTGTCGAGGTGGGACTGGCCTCAAACGGGTACGTGGCCGACAGTCTGTCCTTCTTATGTGAAGGGCAGCTTCCCAGTGCATCCATACAGGCAGGGTATGCAGTGGCTCCAGCAGCTCCCGGCTGCCCTGTCAGTACCCCCTAACCCTCTCAGACCAGTGAGGAGGGGTTCTTCAAGAGGTTCCTCTGGCTCATGAAGTCACCTCGGATGGGGGTCATCCTCGAGGACGCCATCAGGAAAGTCCTCGCGACTATGCTAGCGGCACCACAAGCGCCTCCGCTGGCGCCCCTGTCCCCGATGCAGCCGCTGGTCCCGGCTCCCCAGCTGGCTCCTCAGGCAGTTCCGTACCCACCTCTGCCGCCTCCTCAGCCCCCGGCTGCGGTCTCTGTGCCCCACTCTCTGGCTCCAACTACTCCTCCACCTCCGCAGGATCCTCCTGATCCGCAGAACATGGACAATGAGGAGGATCAGGACACGCCATCCTCGGCCAGGGCCTTCCATGAACGTCTTGCGAGGCTGGCGGAATATCTGGGCCTTCCCCAGCCCGAAGTCAAACAGTCAGCAGAGAGGGTTCTGGCTGAAGTCCTCACAGGACGCCCCTCTTCCAAAACAGGGATTCCTCTGCAGACCGATGTCTCCCTGGCCAAGAAGGGTTGGCTTAAGCCCCACTCGGCCCAGCCGGTCAATCGATGCCTGGACAGTCAGGTAGAGGGGTAAACACTCTTGCTCTCGTACCATCCTCAGCCACACTCCTCAGTGATCGATGCAGAATCACTATACTCCAAGCCTCAGTTATCTTCAGCCTCCTCCTCTGCGGCTCTAATAGGCAAGGAGGAAAAGATCTTGGAGGCGTATGGAAAGAAACTCTGTTCCAACGTGTCCCTGCACTTTCATCAAGCCAATGCCATGCTGGCTGCCGCTAACCAGAGGTTATTGCGGGAAATTGTAGACTTCCTCCCGGAACGCCTTACGCAGAGCCAATCCCATTTTAAGGCGGGGCTGGCAGAGACCAAGCAGGTGGCGCATGACCTCATGGAATCCACTGTGGCCCTTATCGACACCTCTGGGCGTGCCTTCTTTATCGCCACGAACATGAGAAGGACGGCCTGGCTCCGGGCCACGAAATTCAACCCGGACGTCCAGGAACTCATATGAGATCTACCATTTGAGGGGGTGGGGTGGGAGGGGGAAACCTCTTCCTTCCACTCCACCACGGACGAATAGCTGAACAAGAAGAAAAACAGCTCACAAACGGCTAAGTCTTTATCCATCTTGATAAAGACCACGCCCAAGTCATACACCCAGTCACAGCAGTCCTCCGATAGGGAGTGTACGTATGGAGGGTTCTGTGGCTTCCAGGAATGGAGATCCAGGCAGCCCGACCGCTCGTCGTCTCAGAACTGGCGCAAGCTGCAAAAAAAGGGGGGTGGGTTAAGGGCTTTTTCCAGTCCCCCTCCTCCGTGACAGCCTCCGAGGGAAAGAAGGCATGACACACCCCTTCGGGTCCACGTGTCTCCAGTGGGAGGCAGGCTTGCTCTCCATGCACATTTCTGGTACCAGAATTTCACTGACCCCTGGATCCTCTCCGTAGTATCGAAGGGGTACCACCTACCTATCCCAGCCTCTCCTCCCTCCTCCACTCCCTCAGGTTGGGACAGCAACTCTTCTGGCAGAGATCCGGTCACTCGTAGAGAGCCAGGCAGTGGAGGAAGTCCCAGCCTCCCAGCAAGGCTTGGGCTTTTACACCAGGATTTTCGCCATTCAGAAGAAGAACCAGGCTAGTCTGAGAGTTGTGCTGGACCTTTCCACCCTCAACCTCTCCTTACCCCTTCAGAAATTCAAGATGGTTACATATGCTTTTATAGCAGAGACATTGTGCAAGGGAGACTGGATGTGTTCCCTGGATCTGAAGAACGTGTACCTACACGCCCCGATTTGGCAGCCCCATTGTTCTTTCCTATGGTTCAGGATCATGGGCTACCATTTTCATTACAAGGTCCTTCCTTTTGGCCTCAATTCGGCCCCCAGGTTCTTTACCAGGCTTATGAATACGGTGGCTGTCCTTCTCAGAGCGCAGTGCCTCGACCTCTACCCATACCTCGACGACTGGCTCGTCAGGGCTACATCTCCGGAAGCGGTTCACCACTCTTCCCGTGCCCTTATGAACACGCTGCACGATCTGGACTTTTCGCTCAATCTCAAGAAGTTGCAGCTGTAGCTGCAGCCCACGCAGACTCTGACATTCTTGGACCTCATCTGGGACACATGCTCCGAGAAGGTATTCCCGTTGGAAGACAAGATCTCGGCCATCAAGAGGGCCTCCGCCCACTTCCTCAGCAGAGGTGACCTCAGCCTGGTGATACCAGCATATTCTGGGTCTCTTGGTGCTGGTCCTATTAGCCGTCCCACACACAAGATTGAGGATGAGGAGGATTCAGCTGCACTTTGCGGCCTCATGGAACCAGGAGCCGGGCTCCTAATCCAATACGATCAATGTTCCTCCAGCTCTCCACCCGGACCGAACATGGTGGTCCAGGGACTGCAACCTACGAACGGGCAGGTCCTTTCGGCTGCCCACCCCGCAGGCCACCATCACCACAGACTCCTCACTCGAGGGCTGGGGAGCCACTTTGGGCGAGCTCTCGGTCCACGGCACCTGGACCCGACAAGACCAGGAATACCACATCAATTGATTAGAGGTGAACGCCATCTGGCTAGCACTCAGAGCATTTCTACCACTTCTCAAGGGCAAGGTTGTCCTCATCCAGACAGACAACTCGACCAGCATGTTCTACGTCAACAAGCAGGGAGGCACCAGGTCCCCTCCTCTGTGCAGACTGGCAATCAACATGTGGGTGTTGGCCCTGGAAATTGACATCTACCTCATGGCAGTCCACCTCCCGGGGAAATCCAAACAGGAGGCGGACAGGCTCAGAAGGTTGGGAGTGGACAATTCCGAGTGGCAGCTAAACAACCTCGTTATTCAGGAGATCTTCAACAGGTGGGGTCATCCCCAAGTGGATCTGTTTGCCACCTGGCACAACAAGAAGTGCCCTCAGTTCACCTCCTGGCAGGGACAGGTGCCCGGCTCCCTGGGCAATGCATTTCGGCTTCAGTGGGATGACATGACTGCTTACGCCTTCCCGCCCACTCTGCTGATTCACATAGTAATTTGCAAGATCAATGAGACTCGCCAACTCCACATTATTCTAATAGCTCCATGGTGGCCGGCCAGGCCATTGTTTTCGGAGCTGCTCAGCCTCCTGTAGGTGCCTGTGATTCACCTCCTGATGGGCCCAGCACATGGCATATAGCATATGGCCCAGCAGTGGGGTAGGGTCAGAAACTAGCCCTCACAGCGTGGTGCCTGAGCATGTAACGCTGCGGCACCTCAGCCTCTGCCAGGCTAATGTGGAAATCATACAGGGCGCAAGGAGCAAGTCTACCAGGGCCTGATATAAAAGTAAACGGACCATGTTCCGCCAATGGGCAGACTCAAAGTAAATCGACCCCCTGGCATGTACTTTGGAGACGTGCTCTACTTCTCTGCGCACCTCGCCCACTCGGGGGTCCAAGTGGACACCTGTCGTACATACCTCGCAGCCATCGAGCTTACAGGAACTCTGAGGAGGGGATCTTCTCTTCCTCCAATCCTATCGTCAAACATTTGAGGGGGTTCACAAGGCTCTACCTGCCATCAAGTGGCCAGACCCTGTGTGGGACCTTAACATAGTCTTGGGCGCCCTGGCGCACAAACTGTTTGAACCAATGGCGTCCGCGGACATCATGCTGGTCACCATTAAGACAACCTTATTGGTCGGCCTCGGCTCGTAGAGTCAGCGAAATTCAGTCGCTGGTCACCTCGGAACCATATACTACCTTTCATAGGGGCAAAGTAGTCCTGCGGACACACCCAGCATTTCTGCCCAAGGTGCCGTCTGCTTTCCACTTGAACGTGGAAATAGTCCTTCCTTTGTTTTTTGGCGATCCTAAGGACGAAGCACAGAGAGGGCTGCACTGCTGTCAGGGATGCCCCGAAGTTCTACTTGGACAGGACCAAGGTCTTCCACAAATCGGATGCCCTGTTTGTCACCTTTGGAGGTTCAAGACCAGGCTATCTGGCCTCCATATCCCGCTGGATGGTCTCGGCCATCGAAGAAGCGTACGAATGCCAGCACAAGCCGCTTCCAGCCAACATGCATGCCCATGCAGTCAGGACCAAGGCAATGGCCATCGCATTCCAGCGCCATGTCCTAGTCATAAGCAGGGCGGCCACTTGGGCCACTCCCTCGGCTTTCTGCAAGCATTACTGTTTGGCTTTCGTACAGGCGGTTCTCAGGAAGCTATTTGCTTAAGGAGGGACTCCTCTCCCCCCTGGGTCTACATTCAGTTGTAATCGCCCATGCAGTATGGAGGAAAGGGGACGGGACGTAAGAGTAATTATAAGTTACTCGCCGTAGTGACTAGCGTTCTCTTAGTCCTTGGTCCCCTTTCCTCCATACGTCCCATCATCCTCCCCCCAATAAAACTAGTGTCATTAGGCAATGTTAAATCTATTGTCGCTGCTTCTATGCAGACTGAGGTGTGGCGCCGGAGGGTGGAGTCGGGGCAGCACATGCTCCCAGGACTGCACCCCAGGGCGCCTCTAAATTTAAAGGGGAAGAAGGTTTTTATCTGGTGAAAAAGGTTCTGTCTCCCATCCCTTGGAAGGGACACCCATGCAGTATGGAGGAAAGGGGACTAAAGACTAAGAGTACGTTAGTCACTACTGTGAGTAACTTATAATTACTCTAATGCTGCTTCTACTGGGTAATGAGATGGTAACCATGCACTCACAACCACCTCACTTGTCCAGTCCTCCTTCAGTCTCACTACTGCAGTCCCAGTCCTTCTAATCCCATCAATCTGGTCAATGGTCGATGAACCGTCAATGTATAGCACGTCCCCTCCCTCAAGTGCATCTTCCTCCACCTTGCACGTCTCGCTGAACTGTTCTATGTTCTTTCCACAGTCGTGTGCATAGTCTCCTGGTTAGAGGACAACTTCCAAGAATAATGCTGGGGTTACAGTCTTGCACCTCACTATCCTCAATCCTACCCTGGATAGTATGACCTCATACCCTGAAACTCTCTGGGTAGTCAATATGCTCTTTGGTTTATGCAGTTTTGCAAACAGGGTGTGCTCCACATAAGAGTTGTGGTGCACCCCATTGTCACTGCTTACGACCGTTACACAGCGAGGGCTGCAGCTGCCAAAGATTGTTAGCACAGATAATGTCCTCATCACTGGGTCATGCTGTCCACTGTATTAAGCAATTGGCTTATGGCCCATGCTTCTTTTCTGAGTCAGTACTACCTTCATCACTGCACCGTCAGTGTAGGAAAATAGGAAAAATTCCTTCTTGTAGTCTAGGGTCCCTAACATTGGAGCGCTGCATATGGCCAATTTGAGTTCTGTGAAGGCGTCGGTCATCTCTGCTGTCCATCTTATTGTCTTTGCCCCTCTCTGGGCCTCCTTCAGTGCAGTTAAGAGCGGCCTAGTGTATGTGCTGTAGTCAATGACCCATGCCCTACAATTGTTGCACAACCCCAGGAACTGCTTCATTTCCCTCACTGTGTTGGGCTGTGGTGTGTCAAATATTGTTTGCGCTCTCTTTGGGGCAATGTGTCTCCCGTCCTTAGATATTATCTGTCTAATGTACAACACCTGCTTTTGACAGTGCTGCAGCTTGGCCTTGTCCACCTTGTACCCTTTGTCTGCTAACACTATTAACATGTGCACAGAGTCTGCCCTGCACTGAAATCAGGATGTCATCTACGTGTGCTTTCCATTTCAATGTTGCCTACATCCATCTAGATCACTCTGTTAAAAATAGATGGTGATCTGTACCCTCGTGGCAAACGAGTGTGTTTCCACTTCTGGTTGCGGTACATAAAGCTTGTCAAGTCTTGTGAGTCTGGGTGCAGTGGCACTGAAAAGAATGCATTCTTTAGACTGTGAAGCAGGTGGCTTCTGCTGGGATGCCACACAAAATGGTTGCAGAGTTTGCTCCCACTTGATGCTCTGCTTCTACAATGTGGTTAAGAGGGTGCAAATCCTGAATAAAACCCATGACCCCCTGTTGACCTTGCACACAGGGTACCCTGCAGTGTTGCATGG
This sequence comes from Ambystoma mexicanum, assembly GCF_040938575.1. NCBI lineage: Eukaryota > Metazoa > Chordata > Amphibia > Caudata > Ambystomatidae > Ambystoma > Ambystoma mexicanum. Next base: position 695,479,555 of record NC_090937.1, on the reverse strand, counting down.
AGATTCTGATGGTACTAGGATGCCTCTCTCAATGAGGCCATTAATTGTCTCATAGATGCCCTCATCTGCCTTTTTGGTCATGGGATACTGTTTTACGCCTGGCAGTATTGCTCCTGGTTTCAATTTGATTTTCACCCCTCAAATGCTCTTTATACACCCCACATCATAGGGCTTTGTGGTCCATAAGCTGTCGGGTACCTTGGCCATGTCTTCCTCCCAGAACGAGGGGGCACCGCCATTGCCATCGCCATTCTCTGCAGGACTTCTCTGTAATGGATCTGAAGCCAGAAGGTCACGCTAATCTCGAAAACCATTTCTGTTTCTAGCCTCTCTTCCATGAAGAGAGACTCATCTGTTACTGTTGTCAATCTGCACCCTTCTGCCACTGCAATTACCGCACTACGCCCTCTGTGTCTTCCGTTGCATGAACTGCAATCCAATCCACCCTAGCCATCACTGCTTGAATCTCGATGGACACTATGGTCCCTTCTGGCTCATCCAATGGTGTCTCTGGCCTGAAATGATGCTCACTGGGAACCCGCCACACCTTCCCTGCTATGCTATGCTTGGCATCCATGCGATGGCAATGTCTGTCCCATACTGGAACATCTCTGGGTCCATTGGCACCTCCATCTGTACCTTGCTCTCACATTATGCTTGAACAATTTGTCTTACATTCAACATGCTTATGCCTAGCGTTGAGCATATTATGCCTTTGTCAGTGAACGAAATGGTCATTTTTTGTCTGCTCATGATGTTGCGCCCTAATATGTTAACAGGTGTCTGTTGAGAGTAAAGTAAAGTTAGTGACAAGGAGATGTTATCAATGAAAGGAACCACCTCCTGAGCCCTAGAGAATCCTTGAGTGTTCATGGCATTGCCTGACAACACAAATGTCCCTTCTCGGATCCATGTCCTAGTCCGCCCCAGTGTCAACAAGAAAGGAAAACGTTTTGTCACCTATCGCTACCCCTATGCAAGGTTCCTCCTCAGGATTGGATGTGATCGACAGGATGGGACACAAGTTAGGGCTGTCCTATTGAGAATACAATGATAATCTGTTCCCTGTGAAAGGGTCGTTTCCCACCATGGTGACCCCTCCAGTCATCTTACTGGTATTGTCACCACTGTGTCCATGGGCTCCGTTACGTCACCGTCCTGTATTTGGGGTAACTGTTGCATACTCCCTCTGATTTGGGATGCTTGTAGGTACTGTGGTAGTGGCGCAGCCATTTGTGGTACTTGTGTGTGTGGTGGTGGTGGTGTTTGAGGTTGTGCATGTGGCACCTGCTGATGTGAGCCTTGTACCTGCGCTTTCTGCTGCTGGCTCTGAGCATAATAACCTCCCTTTTCCCCTGCGTACTGCTGCTGTTCCTGATCCGCCCCATCCCAATTCTGCTGAATTCTTCCAAATTGACAAGTTCTTGAGATATGTACTAGCTGCCTGCAGGTCCAACACTGTGGTGGTTCCCTTCCCTGTCCCTGGAAACCCCCCAAAAAATCCCCTGCGTTATGTGGTCCCCGTTGTCCAGATCACCGAAACCCTCCCTGGTTGTGATGCATTTGCGGTCCAAAGCCGTGCCCCCTTTGTAATCCTCCCCTTCCTCGGAACCCATTTTGAAACCTGCCCCGCCCTGTGTACCCTCCCCCAGTGGGCAGTGCGTAATGTGGTGGTTGCTGATGCTGCTGTGCCGGTGCTGGCACCTGCGGTGTGGGGCTGGTTATTACTGCCCTTTCCATTGCATACTTGGATAATTTCTTCTGTACTAATTATAGCCTCATCTGCTTTTCTCTCTTCCTCCTTCTGCATTATCTTCTCCTTCCACAGCCTACAATGGTGCACTATTGTGAGTTGTATTTCTGGCCATCCCTTTGCTTCCATCCCCACCAACTTCTTCAAACTCTTTCTTCTGTACCGGTTTTGGGAGCCCCTGCACTAAGATATGATAAAAGATGGCCATTATTTTATCCCACAGCTCTTGAGTTTCAAGTTGCCAAAGCTCTTGAATCTCTTGAATATATTCAACAGGATCTTTGTTGTCACGCATTTTGCGTGATGTAATTGCCCCAATCTCTGACGTATCTGGGTACTTTGTTTGTAAGACTTGCCATACTGCTGCCCTGCAGTTTGCAAATGGCGTCCCATCATGTGCTGTGTTCTTTATCATCACCCCTGGAAGCCCTGCTCTCTTCCATTTGTCATCTGGTGCGTCCCCCAGTATCGAAACTAATAATCCCTTTACGTCACCCACTGCCAACCTGTGCCCTGCTGTCAACTTCTCCATCTCATAAATCCATTTTGCCGCTCCCGCAATCAATGAGGGCAGTCTGCACTTAACATTTTCCGTATCTGTGTGTTTCCAGTGCACATACTGGGACCTTGTCCCTCCCCTCTCTAATAGGGGTATCTGTGAGTACGCTGCTTTTTCTTCGGGTGTCCTCCGATACTGTCTAATTTGAATGGGCCCTCTTTCATCCTCAAAGTCTCTGCACATGTCCACCCATTCTAGTGTGGGTAATCGTTTGTTTTCGTTGTGACCTCTGGACAGTCGTCCTCTAGAATGTGCCAGTGCTGTCTCGTCCCTCCTGTATCCTGGGAGGTCCCTAAGCCTATCGAGGTATGTGTTATGTGTAGGGCACCTGTCGGTTGTTTGCTGTGCTTGTCTTTCTAGAGCGACCCCTCCTTCTCCCGGCCTGTTGGGCCTACACTCCCATGTTGCTCCCTCCCCTGTCCTTGTGAGGTGGAGCCTATTCTGCTCCTCGCTTTCATCACTGCCCTGCCTGTCATCATCATCAGACCCCATGTCCATGTTACTACAGAAGTAATCGGAGAAATTAAGTTTCCTGGACGTCTAGTCAGGATTAGGTTTAAATTAAGGTCAATGCCCACCAGGTTTTACTAGCTGCCTCCTGCACCACTTCCTACCGCCCCTCCCTTGTGTATCTGTGCTGTCTGGTTCTGCTCGCCTGCCCTCCTCTCTTCTGGGGCCTCTATACCTTCAACTCTCTCTTCCTAACTATCTTCCTTCTCAGGCTTTTTGCGAATCCGCCTCCAACTCCCGCGGGGTTAGTCGCTTTCCCAAGCAGCGAGTTGGTGGTAGATCTTTCTTCTGCTTGGGCCTCCCTCTGGAACAGCCCTCTGCCTCTCTCTCCTGCCTATCTAAAACTTGAGGAGAACCATCTCTGGTTCCGGAAGCACCTCAAGACCTTCCTCTTTGCTTCTGCTTTCTCTCCTCCTCTCCCCTGCTGATCTACTGGCTGAATCTGAAACTGCACTGGTTACCTGGACACCCTCTCATCTCGGGCCCAGGTCCCCTCCCCGCCAGCTGCACACCTGCACTGCCTCCCTGGCTTCCCTTGCACTCTGGGAATTTTTCTGTATCCCTACAGCCCCTACTAGCACTTGCCACCTGATGTCTGCACTTACCATGCACTTGCCACCAGCCGGCCGCACTTTTATTTATTATTTGTCTTATTTATTTTACTGTTATGCTATGTACTGCACTGCCACCCTTTCCCCCTTCCCCTGCACTTGGGCGATCTCAGTGTCACCTGGCCTAGTAGGATCGCTGTCCGTCTTCCCTCTGTTTCCCCTCCCTTGCCTCATCGCGCCTTGAAACACTTGTGTAGAGGCACGTTATAAATGCCTTATCATATCATACCTTCCTTTCCCATTCCAAGACTACTTGCTCGCTGACTGCCCTTCTTGCCCTCTAATCCTCCTTATGTGCCCTTTCCTCTTCGCTAGTCTGTTCAACTGTAACTTATTCTGTTCCATCTATGCTAACCTGCATTGTTCTTGCTCTGCCATTTCCCTCCTCCTTTCTGTCTCTTCTATTTCCCTTTCCTCGCTCGCTACCCTCTTACTCTGCTTCAGTTCACTCTCTATCCTTTCCTCTCATTCCCTTTCCTACGTTCCTTCTCCTCCTCCCGTCTCCGCTCCCTATCTTCCTACTCCAGTTTCTCCTCACTCCTCCTGTCCCTATCTTTGCATTGCAATCTCATTTCCCGATCCTTTTCCTTTCTCCCTTGGAGGAGCGGGGGGAGGTGCAGAGGGGTTTGCCCCTTCCTCCTTCACCTCATGTTGGTTCAGCATCCACGTACGCCTTGCCATTTCTGCCTCTCCTTCCTGGAACATGCACCATAATTCAAATATTTCCATGCGCTTGGTTAATTTCTTCCCCTTGTAGCTACCCCGTATGTGTGTCAGTAGCGATTGCTGCATGTCCCTGGAGAAAGTACTGCAAGGCGGCCATGGTTGCGTTAACTTGCCTTCCGTGGTTTTGGAACACTCTATACTGTACGTAGCTATTTTCTGTTTATAAGGACAATGTCTTACACAAGTGCTGAAGGTGGGGTTATTCCCCTGCTAGTTCCCTGGTACATTTTATGGCACCCTTTTAGCTGACCTCAAGTTGAGGCTTTCGATAATCCGCTGTTCAGGGAAATAAAGGTTACAATGCAATGATAACACACTTTTTACGAGCCTCTGCACCTTAGCCAGTGTGCTCCGTGCACAGCCCCTCCTTTACAATCGCTGCCTTTGCACAACACCACAATCTTGCGCATGTGCCTCCAGCGCACTGCCACTGCGTCACAGATCTCCATTTTATGTACCGGGTGACGTCACCACTAAAATCACAATACAAGTACATAGACAATTGTGCACACACAAAACAATGACCCGTTGCTCCCAATCCCACACAACCCCCCACAGCTGTCTTCCTGCCTCTCCAGGGCAGAGTATAGCTCTATTCTATTGTGATCGAACTGCACCCGCTGCGCCGCCTAACGTGTGAAACGCCTCTCTCCAGGAGACTTAACCAATCGACTCACCTTCTGCAATCTAGGATAGCTCCAGCTGAATACCATCATCTATGACCCGAGTTAAAACGCCCGATTCACAGGAATACCTTTATTAGTAAGTTCTCATCATCCAAGCCCTCTAAGACCGAATGTGACCTAAACATAGACAAGGGTACCTCTACCTCCGCTCTGTTCCCTCCTCACACCTAACATGCTAACCAATATTAAGATACACTGATGAGTAATACTTCACCGATATTTAACAATACTGATACTCACTGCTACACTCCACAATACTCAGCGCCCTCCCTCATTCCCTGGTTGCTGTTAGTCTGGACCAATACTTATGTTCCGTGCTGCACTGATGCTGCTTGGCTGCCGGGTCCCCCTGTCAAGGCACTCGCCTTCCAGTTCAGGTCTGCCAGGTTAACTCGCCGATCTCAGCTAGGACTTCGGCCAGAGAGGCTCCCGACGGCCTCTGAATATTTGCAAGGGTCCCACAGCCCTTCAGGTTTGGCTGCGATGGGGTCGGCTTGGTGCCAGGCTGGTGCAGGCAGATGCTTGCATACTCCACCAACTTGTTGAGTTAGAGAAAACTCCCAGGTAGGTTTGGGCAACTAGGAGTTCACTGGTCCAGAAGTCATGGAAGGCTGAACTCCTTCCCTTCCCCAAAAGGAACGCAGGCCCAGACAGACAGCAAGTTCAACTGTGGTTTATTACATCTTATACTTGCACTTGACCGTTCCTAAATGCCCTGCAAAGAAAACCGCATGCCTAGAATCATCTGGCATTGAGGAGCACCTTTGTGTGCATTTTACTTTCATTCCAAAACACGAGGATCTGACCCTATCCAAAATGGCCGCCCGATGCTGCCTGGAGCCTCATCTGCCTAACCAGGCTCCCAGCACAAGCCAACGTCATCTGCTGATTGGCTACTGATCATCCTTAACACCCATTGGTCGCCGGCAGGTGAAGCTGGCCCACGTTTTCCAAGGCCCAAGGATTCAAGGCTGTTGCCTGTTTTATGCCTGTTCGATGCCGATCGACTGCCGTATGCCGGACCCCTATTATGAGGTAACTTTTCACTCCCCCTCCAGTTCGCCTGCACCTAGTCAAGCCACGCTCACCATACACCATACTTCCAACACTGTGTAACTTGCACTGCAGTGCACTGATCTGCCTTCTCTGAACCTACTGCCATAGACTGGTCTACCAACGCTACTTGATTGCCACTTGAAAGATCTCTTCATGCCACTTGAAAGATCTCTTCATGCCCCACTTACGAGGCACCCATGCCGAGTGTGCTTATTGTTTGAATACCCTACGCGCCGTCCAGCGCAACTAAACTTGCCTATTTGTGCTCACTAATTGCCAAACTGAACTTACCTACTGTATACTGCTTAGCCCTGCCTACCTAGCTTGTGCTACACTGCCAGTAAAATCGAATCTGCCTATTGCTGCATACTGCTTAGCCCTGCCTACCTAGCTTGTGCTACACTGCCAGTAAAATCGAATCTGCCTATTGCTGCATACTGCTTAGCCCTGCCTACCTAGCTTGTGCTACACTGCCAGTAAAATCGAATCTGCCTATTATTGCATTTTATCTAGCCCCCACCATTCTTGCCTGCGTTATATTGCCTTCGCAAACTTGATTCTGCCTGGCCGTTTCTACAGCATTCCTAGCCTATGTGCCCGGTTGTACTTACAGTGCTTAAACTACACCTCCTAGAGTGACCGATCTTGCCCTTAAGTGTTACGTACTCCTAGTCACATTAATTACTGTTGCATGTGTGCCTTAGCTTCTACCCGAATGCCATTATTGGACCTTGTTAGCTGTGGTGACATATTACTGCCGTCACTATGCCCATGCCTTACCACTGCACTGACATCAGTGTGCGCCATGCTATGCCTTGCCCAGTGTTGCTGACCGAATCATGTTAGTCACTTCCTAGTTCTACCTACTTATCTGCGTCACTTAGCGGCTACTGAATCCCCCATCTCTGATACTGGTATGGTATTGGAAGGATGCTAAACATAGCAATATTGCTCTGTAGTATGTCTGGTGCCTTGCATGTGGACTCTAGAAGCCAATAATTCATTGCTCAGTCACTAGTCCCTATCCTAGACTCCAGCATGCTAATCCCTATAAATTTGGCGCAATCCAATCCATCTATACACCATAGGTCCCTAGAGACAGGATCCTACGCCTCTTTACCATGCGCCACGTCTATTAGAAATGACAGACTCCACGCCAGACTAGCCAAACTATATGAACCTTTGAGAAGAGCCCTACCGGCCACTAACCTCAAAACCACCCATAAACTTAACCTGAGACTTAGCCACGCAAAGCTGTTTCCATCACTGTCCATTTTGAACATGAATACCCCTCAGCTTAATAACTATAAGCCCAAAGTGTGCAACATCTCTGACAAACCTATCCGAGTCAACAAAGCATCTGAGGCCCCCTCCCTCAAAGGAGCTCTTCTTAATGTAAGGTCACTTGTCGCACATGCTACCGATATTGCCGACTTAATCACTGAAGGGAACTTGGACTTCCTCGCAATCACTGAAACATGGCTCCATAGTGCAGCAGGACCCGCTCTTATGCTAGCTATCCCTGATGGCTACACTATAGTCCGACAAGACCGAGATAATGCCTGAGGTGGCGGCATTGCCGTTATCTCTAAAACTGCTCTGGACCTTCGACTAGCCCCCATCCATCTATCATTATCATGTGAAGTTCTCAACTTCAGATAAATCATTCCCAATACGTTACTATGCACCTAATATATAGACCACCTGGCCCTCTTGGCACCTTTGAGGAAGACTTGCATAACATAGTTATGAATAACCTTAAACCTACCTCACAACTACTCCTATTAGGAGACTTCAACCTAGGTTTTAACGACCAAATGGATAAAAACGCAACAGATATAGCCAACACTATCAACGCACTAGGCCTCACCCAAAAAGTTAATAAACCCACCCACCTAAAAGGGAGAATACTGGACTGGATAATGGACCTTAACTGCTCAGCTACCATTTCATCCATTTTGCCATTATCGTGGACAGACCACTTTCTGGTGTCCTTCCACCTATCCACTATAAGACCTACTCCATTGGTTCAACCATTAGCACCACCATGTTCAACTAGAAGTAAAAAAAGCATCACTGTAGAGAAAGTTATCCCGGCCATTCTTCCCATCCTCAACGCACTACCAGAAAATCTTGACCCTAGCATCCTAGTTCAGGAATTTAACATCATGCTCACCACACTGGATAAAATTACCCCTGTCAAACTCAGACCTAGCAAACCAATAGCCCATTTAAATAAATGGTTCACTCCACAACTTAAAGACCTTCGCACCTTAAAGAATAAAAGTGAAACCAATTGGAGACTTTTCCCTTCTAATGAGAATAAAGCTAAATTAACCTCACTTTCCTCACACTACAAGAAGGAAATTTGCCGAGCTAAACGTAATTCCTACGACGAGCGTATTGCTAACTCTAACTCGAGTATGAAAGAACTCTTTTCTATACTCAAAGAACTTGAGTCCCCAATTGCTATACCTGATGTCTGCACCAAGGACAAATCCTGGTGTACAGAAATCCAACATGCCTAAGCTAATAAAATTAATACACTCCAGAATAAAAATTCAACAAAAAAAAGAAGCACTGAACCTACAGCACTCGCCTAACACCCTCCTGCCTAACGTTTCACCATCGGCACACAATACTACCTTCCATTTCTCTAAAATGTCTATCCTGGAGGTAGAAAAAATTATCCTATCACTGAAGCCCTCAAACTGCAAAGGCGATATTTGCCCAGCACAACTAATAAAAGATGCTGCCAGAGACCTCTCCCCATTCATCACTAAACTGATAAATGCCTCATTTGCCACAGGCACCATACCTGCTAACCTCAAACAATCCTGGGTGCTACCCCTCCTTAAGAAACCGACATTAGATCCGCTTATTCCCACTAACTACCGCCCCATCACCACGGTCCCATTTCTACTGGAAATATTGGATAAAGCTGCATACATCCAAATTCAAAAACACCTTGAACTGCACAAACTTTTAGGCAACAGACAATCTGGTTTCCGTCCACTACACGGAAATGAGACAGCCTTAATAGACCTAAAGTCTCAAATAGACGAGCAGAGAGACAAAGGTAAGACAGTACTCCTGCTCCTACTTGATCTTTCTGCCGCATTTGATCTGGTCAATCACTAGGTCTTATGCCTGCATCTCGACTCTGCAGCCCACTTCTCCACGGGCGCCATCAAATGGATCGAGTCCTTCCTGAGTGAGAGAACCATGAGTCTTCTCCCCCTCAGCAGCTGCCGACCCAACACCTATCCTATGCGGCGTCCCCCAAGGGTCTTGCGTCTCGCCTACCCTCTACAATATCTTCACTAAGCCACTGTTCGACAATCTGGACCAGCTGGGTATCACCTACACTAATTATGCAGATGATACCCAGATTCTCCTCTCACTTTCTGCGGATTACAGCGCGGACAAGGGCTTTGTGAACAAAGTTTACCTTATCATCCAAGCATGGATGGCCACTCATGGCCTGTGCTTGAACGATGATAAGACTGGGCTCGCAGGCTAATATTAAAAAACTAGGCCAAGAATTCTCCTCATTTAATATTGACGGGAACACCATCAAAGACTCCAAGGAAGTACAAACCCTTGAATTCTACTTGGACTCCACACTGTCCTTTGATAAACAGGTCAAATCCCTTACCTCTGCCACGGCTTACACCTGTAAGCTACTCAGAGCTGGTAAGCCGTTCCTCTCTGACAATAGCTGCCTGATCCTGGCGAGGGCTCTAATAATCTCCAGAATTGACTACTGTAATGCCTTATACAGTGGTGCCAATAAATCTACCATCCAAAAGCTCCAAACACTTCAGAATAATGCCCTAAGAGCGGCCCTAGGCATAAACAAGAAAACTCACATCTCCTTTAGACGCCAACATAAATGGTTATCCACATCTAACAAAATACAACTAAAAACACTCTCCTTGACCTACAAAGCCCTTAATAATGTAGCCCCCAGCTACCTTATAGATAAACTCCAGAGAAGAACCTCTCTGACCTACCAGAACTGGGAATGTTAACTGTCTGACCATACCCAAATATAAGCTCACCACTATCGGGGGCAATAGCTTTACTGTTAAGGCAGCTAAACTCTGGAATTCACTGCCTCAGGATCTTAGAGCAGACCAACCGTACCTACATTTCAGGAAAAAGGTAATAAAACACATCATCACTACTGACCCCTAGTCTCCCATTACCCACTGGGGACTTGCCCACATCCAAAGAGACCTGTCCATCCTGCATTAATAGTGCACTACTGCGTTAACTCTGAAGACCTTGTGTAATGTAACCAACCCGGGAGCCTAAGTGTTATACGAAGGGCCCCATTTTTGGCATAGATATCCTTTGCACAGTGTCTATCGCTTATCTCTGTAACTACACTGGCTATTCCCTGTCTTTGCCTCTATTCTGTACATTGTGTATATCTTGTATTCATGTAAATATTGTATTTCTCGTTACTATGTAAATACTGTATCCTGTGTATATTCGTAACCTTTGTAAGCTTTGCATTTCCATATTGTTGCGCCCTTTTACTCACGAGTCTGGTGCGCCTAACAAATGAATAAACAAACAAACATCCAAAACCAACAGTGATCAGTACACGGAAGAGGGAATCCAGACACATCTCAGTGAGCTCTGGCTTGCAGGTCAGTTTTCTATTGTAATTTCATCACACTGACATCACAGCTTGGGCTTGTCCCCAGGAAACCTTTCACACCTTGTGATTGGGCGTTGAGTGGTAGTCCACCTATAGCGGACCCTACAGTTAGTTGATTGGTTCTCTCATGTCAAATGGCTGGCCAGGCTTGTCCCCAATTACCTAATAGTGTACAATGTTGCAGTGTGGGGGTCTTGTCATTGGTTCTTGCTCATGTCTACTCACCCCTAGGGTCCTGAACTGTGATAGGCTAGAGCTGTCACCCCCAGGCCTGGGACCCAAGTCGGGTCTCGGCTCAGAGTGTACCTTTTCAAGGTAATAAGAACTATGTGTCTGTATTGTAACATGTGGAAACCACCAGACACTAGGAGTGCGGCCGTTCTCATCATTGAAAACTCAGCTTCTTCTGTAGCAGCTTTGTTGCAAGCCATTGTCTAGATGTCCGAGACTGTTCTCCTTTCCCAGCTGCCAGGCTCGGGTCACTATCTGCCTGCCGGACCACGTGTTCAGAGACCGTGTTTTTATAGTGAATTATTTGTATTTTCTGTGCTAGTGTTACTGCAGTTCAGGAAATGGAATGTCACTTGAAACAAGGTGGCCTTGGCGATGGTCGTGTCTCACACGGTTACTCCTTGGGTCGTGCTGAATTCAGCTCAGCCTTTACCGAGGCAGTTGTGACCTTCTGTCAATTTCCTAAAATCGAGGCATGGCCTCTGCTTATTTGTGCTATTTATGGTATCCATGGGTTGTTTATGGCGCGGTCATAGTTTTTTTTTTTTAAACAATATTTCAGATGTTATGCAACTCAAACAATGTCGATTGCGTCTCCCGTCCCCCCCGACCTCCTCCCGAGCCTACCCTACTTCGCGATCTGCTTCTTCATCTGGCAGGGTGGTTCCCTCTTCTGTGTTCTCTGCTGGGTCCTGGTCGCTCGACCAGTCCTGAGTGGACCCAAACAGTGTGGCTATTAAATGTTTCCAGGCCGTCAGGGTTGCTGCTTCTTCATCCCCTCCAGCATTACTAGCTTCCTGCCATACTGCATTTTCAGCCTCTGCCCATTTCTGAAGGTCTTTCCACCATGTTTCTATCCTTGGTCTGTGGTATGCCTTCCATCCCACGGCAATTCTATGCTTCGCAAGTATATACGCCAAATCCTTTAGTTTACTTACATGTTTAAGTTTACGTGGTCTGAGGAATCCCCCTACCAGACATGCCCATGCTATGTCAACAGTTATCTTGATCCCTTTTTCCTCTAATCTGTGGGCTACTTCTCCCCAAAATGTGTCTATTTCTGGGCATGCCCAGAATATATGCGTTTTCTTCACCGCACTTGGGGCATATTGGTCGTTCTGCGTTTTTAAATTTGGCTATCCTCTGGGGTGTCATATAAGCCCTGTGTGTTATATACAGTTGTATTTGCTGTAGCCTCACATTCCTTAACACTTTATTGTGGTACCCTTGGACCCGCTCCCACATCCCATCACTCATAGGGGCACCCACTTCTTCGTCCCAGTCCTGTCTCAGTTGTACTACTTCCTTCCCCACCTTGGACATCACCAGCTCATATATCCTGGATATCTCATTCCCTCCTTCTGCTATGACGTATATTGTTTCTATGGCGGTGTCTGGTTGCTCCTCTAGTACTACTTCGGACCATGTCTCTCTAATTCGCCGCACCATCCTATGATATGTAATATATTGTCCCGTATGCAACCCTGTTTCCTTCACCGACATCCCAAATTCCTTTATCCTCCCCTCTTGCCATAGGTCTCCCACAGTTGCTATCCCTACCGGTTCCCAGTGCTTCCTGATCATCTTCATTAATTGGCCTTCTTTTCCCTTCAATGTGACCAGTGGCACTTGCGGGGAGCACAGGGTTGGGTTCTCCATTACCTGACAGGCCTTATGCCACATCTTCCATCCCAATGTCATCATCTCTGGGCGCGCTTTCATATCTGATTTGGGCAGCCATATCATTTCTTTCAGGAAGTATGGGGCGCACTCCAGTCTAAACAACCTAGATTCCGAGGTTGGGTCTTCTGATAGCCATTTTGCTACATATTGTAGTTGGCTCGCTAGATAGTAGATCTCGTAGTTTGGCAGTTTTATACCCCCCCTTATCATACGTATTTTGTAACTTCTAAAGGGTGCTTCTGTTCCTCGTCCCATGCCAGAGAAATTCCCTACATATGCTATGCATTCTAGCAAAAAATCGCCTTGGTATCAGATATGGTATGTTCCCGAAATAATGCAATAATCTCGGCAGACCTACCATTTTCAGCATTGCCCCTCTTCCCATCATCGCCAAGGGGAGCTTTACCCAGAACTTCATACTTTTTTCAATGCTCTTGACCGCTTTCTCAGTATTATGTTGGTGCTCTGCCCCCACCGTATGGTAGATGTCTATCCCAAGATATCTGAACGTGTCGACCTCCCATGGTATTTGTAAAACTGTTAATTTATCTCGTGGGATCCCAACATACCTACCCAGCGGAAATATACATGATTTTTTGGGATTCACCGCTATGCCAGATAGCGACGCAAATCGCTCCATTACTTCCAGAACATATTGGAGGTTTTCTTCAGGATATCGTAAATACAACAGCATATCGTCAGCGTACAAGGAAACTAAGTGCGACTCGCCACTTATATTAATCCCTATTATGTCATACTGTTGCCTTAGATATATCGCGTGGGGCTCTAGTGCTAAGATATACAGCATAAGGGACCACAGGCATCCCAGTCTAGTACCCCTACTAAGTTGCCACCTCTCCGACATTATTGCTCCCGTTTCAACCCTGGCCAGTGGTGCACTGTTTAGCAATTTGACCCATTTAAGATACCCCGGCTCTATCCCATAACTGGACAGGGCCGCCATCAGCCAAGGTCATTTGACTGAATCAAAGGCTGTCGTCTAAGGTTATTGGATATATTCCTATGTGGAACATATCCGGTCTGATCGGGGTGTATTAGTTTATTAGTGATCCGTCTTATTCGGTTTGCCAGAACAGCGGTGAGCATTTTGCTGTCTTGATTAAGAATTGACAGCGGTCTGAATGCTCCGCACTCATTGCCAGGTTTATTGGGTTTAGCGAGCGGTATGATAATCGCCTCTCTCAGGGACTCTGGTAACCTTCCTGTTTCATATGCCTCATTAAGCATTGCCAAAAGGGGGGGAAGCACCTCATTTCTATACATTTTATAGAATTCACTAGGGTGTCCAGCGGCCCCCGGCTTCTTGCTATTGGGTAGCTGCACTACCACCTCTTCTAATTCCTCCAGGGTAATAGGGGTATCTAGATCCTCTCGCTCCTCCGCGCTAATTTGTGGCATACCTATGTCTTCCAGTGTCTTCCAGTGTTTCCCTTATTCCCTTATTTCCCTGCAGTCGCTTCCCCCTTCATCCCCATAGAATTGTTGGTAGTATTTTAAAAATTCCCGATTCACGCCCTCTTGGGCGTCCACTACACTTCCAGCCTCCTTAGTTATTGCTCTGATTGTTGGTCTGGGGGGGTCTCGCTTTTATATAACCATGCCAGCACCCTCCCTGGTTTATCTCCTCCTGCATGTTGTCTCTCTACATACCTTTTATAGTTTAGATTGCATAGTCTCTCCCAGTATCCTGCGCATTTCTGTTACATCCCGCGTATGGTTTCAGTATCTTCCTTAGTATTACCCTCCCTGCTCAGCACTGTTTCTAGTTCCTTTTCCACCTCCTGTAATTCTGTTAATATCCCCCCTTGTAGTCCCTTGGTCTTAGCTATGGCTATCCCTCTCACTACCACTTTTAAGGCTTCCAACAGCGTGCCAGCTGACTCGACACTGCCAGTATTGGTCTCAAAATAATTTATTATGTCTTCTCTCAAATCCTCCCTGAACATTGTATCTTTTAGTGCCTCAGCTCTGAGGCGCCACGTTTGTATCCTTGTTCTCGGAGGTCGGTATTGCCATATTAGGACCAGTGGCGAGTGGTCTGATAGGACCCTTGCTTTGTATTCTATCTGTACTATTTCTGCCATCAGCTCCTGTGTAACAAACATATAATGCAGCCTAGTGTGTACATTTTGTGGGGCTGAGTGATGTGAATACTGTCTATCCTGCAAGTGGCGCATCCTCCATGCATCCTCGAACCTGAAATCTGTCAACAATGACTGTAGTGCCCTGGCAGCTGGGGTAGGTCTGTCTATTTTGCTATCCGATCTGTCTACTTTCATGTTTAGTATGCAGTTAAAGTCACCTCCCCAGATCTCCACCCACCTCCCCAAATACATGCTCAATTTAGGGTCTTGAAATATGTCACTGTGTCCTGGTTTGGGTCATAAGTCATTTAGGATGCATATTTCTTGATTTTCCACTACCCTCCTTATTGCAACCATCCTCCCATCAGCTTCCACTAGTGACTGTAGTAACTGGAATGGGACATGCAGTGCCACCCAAGTGATCACCTCTCTAGCCCAAGCATAATGCTGGGAACAATTTTCGCTTTGTAGTATTTAATCGAAGGAAAAATGAAAAGCGACAATCTGAATTACAACCATTGTATTTGGGAAGCAAATAGTGAGATCTTTTTAAGAAGGTGAACGACAGAGAATTATTTGGTTTATCAAAATATGTGTGAACCCAAATATTTAATTTGATTCACTTTTTCTAAATGGTTCCCTTGCCTGTGCTTTCTGGAGATTGTTAATTGAATTATTTTATTTTTCTCTGTATTTAGCACTAGTTGTTGTCTAGCAGGTATGCATAAAGAGAGTCTAGGGATCGCTGGAGACCCATTGAAGTTTGGTCAAAAAGCAAAATATCAGCATAAACTGTATGTACCGGTTTTCTAACTTGGGAGGGAACGTTCTGATATTTCCAAGTGCCAAACTCAGATCAGAAATATAGAGATTGAAGAGAAAGGGAGCAAGGACGCCTCCCTGTTTCACAACTCATAAAGACACAATCTTGTTTGTCAAGTGTCCCAATCCATCCAATCGAACTCTAATGGCTGAATTAGAATGACGTTGTATAATCATGTTCAATAGTCTTGGTATAAAGTCCCAGGGTGCCAATGTATTCCATTACATGGTCCAATTTTCAATGTCAAAGGCAGACGTGAGATTTACAGTAGCCACAAATAAATTGGTGTCATTCTTCCTGTCGAGTCGGCCCATGCCTCTAGATCGCCCAAGATTAATGATATAAACAACTTGCTGCATGAGTCCTAAAGTGCAATTGGGCGGTAGTGTGATAAAGCTTGTTTCCTTTTTTTTTTTTTTTTTTTTAAATGGGCACTATATAAGCTTCAGACCAGGAAGAAGGACATTTTTTGTCATGAAAATGTTATCAAATAAAGCACAGAGAATCTAAGACCATAATTAAGAGTTGTCTTTCATTACACAATTGGGAATTCCATCTGGTCCTGCTGCCTGGGAATTTCTGGCTTTTATAAGTGTGTGAGGGCTGAAACACTGGATACATAACCTCGCCACTTCAAAGACTAAGGAAAGGGTCATTGCTACGGACCAGGAGAGGCTGAGACATGGACAGACGCTCCATAAGGAAGCAACGAGGGAAAAGTGTCACAAAGGGCCCGACATGGATTACCCCGATGGCACGCTGTTTTTGGCAGCAAGAACTGTTAACACGGACCAGGACCAGGTGAGACCCTGACAAACCTTCCATGGGAAACCAGGCGGAGAATACGCCCACGGTGGGCTGAGAGGTATCCACAACTATGAAACCCGGAAGAGAATGGAGAGACTAGGGGAGGCGTATCTCCAGGTCCCACATTCGCAGCAGACAGGAGACAGGGGTTTCAGAACCTGACTGGCCCACAGCCACTTCCGCTGTGCATGAAGAAGTGGAAGAAGGTCAGCTTGCCTTGGTTGCCCCTATACATGAACGTTCCCAAAGTGAGATACCTTTGCCCTCACCCCTACACATACCCTGTGGTTCCGAGTCACAGTGCTATTGGTGATTCAGGGTTCTGCGTTCTTCACCGACGCCACATGGAGCAGCATCATGGCAACCTTCCGCCGGAAAGGAAGGGGGTGGGGATTGGGGGGTATGTATAGACTATCGGATAACGGTGGCTCTGATTGGTTAGAATCCCTCCAGCCCCCATATAAGGTGGAAAGAGATGACGGACTAAGGTGTGTTTGTTCTCTTACAGAACAGCTGGGCCGAGGAGGAGAGAGCAACAGAGGAGACCGTCTGGGTGTACGAAGACTAATCTTTGAGCACCTGCTGTGCACCCCTACCTAAGGAAACCAAGGAAGAAGGTTTTCTAAAAAGACTGAATTAAGTCCAGAGGTGCTGCCAAAGAACTTTGTTATTTGTTTTTCTGAGATCAATAAAGAGATTGACTTCTGTTAAGGCAACTGCAGTCCAGTAACTGCAGTCCTCCAAATCTCTTTGTTACAAAAAGTAATTGTTATAATGACTTAAGGGGCCTTGATTGGAGGGATGTCACCAGTGTGTTGGCGATGGAACTCCTGGGTGGAGTGGGCAAACTTGCTTCTATGTTCTGAGGAAGTCAGTTGTCTTTCTGCTCTGGAGGCGTTAGTCCAGCTGGGGGCTTGCTCCCATGTAACTTAATAAAGTACTTAGTAGCCTACTTTGAGGAGTGTCTAAATCCCATTACTGGCGACGAGGGTATGTCTTCAGCAGCCCCCCTCCCAAGCCGCTGAGCGCTGCCGCTTCTTCCCCAGCCTCGAAGCAACCCAGCGCCATCCGGTCACGCTGCCCTGTGAGACGTAGTCCACCGCTTTAGGTAAGGAGCGTGCACACCAGGTGAGGGGCAAGGAGCGTTCCACGTCCGATGGACAATTCGTTCCTCATTCACGGCATGTGAATGAAAATCCTTTTTCTCAGGAAAGTAACCACGCGAGTGTCGCAGCACATCAGAGGAAAAGACCTAAGCGCGTGCAGCCGTTACGGTTGGCCCAGACCCAGTTGGTATCTGCGCACAGCCCGGTGGCCTTTGAATGGTCGGCAAAGCATCCTGAAGGGGCGCGGCCATATTCGGTTTGGCCCATTAATCAAGAAAACTATTAAAATGGCCATTTGAAGTGGAGCTGTGTTACGAGCCAGCTTTTGAGGGAAAAAGAATCCAAAGTGTGACTTTTTTAACGCATGGCTAAATAAAGCAGAAGAAAACGGGTGTTTTGCTAGTGCACCTTCGTACTGATATTGTAAGACACAGTTGGTGTGTAGTCCCAACAGCACTGGAAAGTGCAAAGTGAGCTAAACTGTCACCAGCTATCATGGGAATACCTGGGGTACCGGTTCCTATGATGTTTATGCCAAGATCCCCCAAAATAAAGTGGACACAATGGAAGAAGGGTTTCCTCCATTACATAAGGGCAGCTTGTGGACCTTCCTATTCCAATGACCGGAAAGTGTTGCTCCTAATGCATATTTTTCTGGTATGAAAGGCAAAGAATTTACGATACACTACCTGTTGTAAGCGACGATGTTGGCAGTAGTGATGTGACCAGTGAACTTGACTTGGCTTTATATAAATTGGATGCTCATTTCAGCCCTAAAACAATTACCATTCTAGAATGTTACAATTTCAGGATTCGTGTTCTAGAGGAGAGTGAGACAGTGGAAGAATATGTCACAGCTTTATGTTATCTGGCCTTGTCATGCAAGTTTGGAGATGACTTCGATGAACACATAAGGGACCAGTTCATGACCCATTTTTATAACAGTAGGAGAAGAACTGTGGCTCAAGGATGAACCGAGTCTGGAAGAAGTTCTTGGATTTGCGCAGAGTGGAACATTCTCTGGCGTGTGTGGTGGAGCTTGTCAAAGCTGAGAGTAAAGGATCCAAAGTAGAAGTGTTTAAGGTAACAGAGAGTAATACAAAGAAGAAAATTCAGAAGGACAAGGAGAAAGGTGGGGGCAAATATATTCTGCGATTTAAGGAAAGGAAGGGCCAATATAAACTGTGTTTTCGATGTGCCAGTAGTGCACACTTCACAGCCTCACCGGTGTGTCCAGGAAGGAAGGCTGTGTGTGCTAGCTGCAAGAGGAGAGGCCAGTTTGCTAGTTGCTAGAAGAACTTTCAGAGGAAGGTATTTTATGTGACTGAAGATCGTGGGCTATCCTCTGGAGATGAAGTCCATGAAGAGACAATAGCTGTTAATATGGTTAATGTTGGTGGAGAGGATGCGGAGGAATGTGAGCACCTGTATGCTAATGTGCATGTAAATGGCATTCCTGTGTCAAAGATGGCAGATTCGGGAGCCAAAATGCTGCTCATGCCTAGAAATGTGTTTGAAGCTGTGTTTTGTGGGAACGTGTGTGACTTAGAAAAGGCTGATATATCACCTGGTGGTTATAATTTGGATAAGATTGATCTTGTAGGCTATTTCAATGCAGAGGAGTACCCAAGGGAAGGTGTATGTCACAAAGAAAGGGGCCACTCTTTTAGGGTGGCAAGCTCAGAAAAATCTGAGGATAAAACTGGATCCAAATGCAAGGGAGCAAGTGCTGCATGGCATGTGGGTGAAGCCCTGTGCCAGAAATAAAGAAATGTGTTTAAGGAAGGTATAGGGAAGGTGAGGGTTATGAAACATAAAGTTTTCACGAGAGAGGGTTGCAAATCTGTTTCGGAAAGATTCCGTCCTTTTCCTTTAGGCATGAGAGAGGAAGTTAAAAAGAACATGCAGTAGTTGTTGGAGATTTAATTTTAAATTGTTTTTATTGGCATTTGATTAAGTACAACCAAGCATCTCAATATTTCGCCTTCTGTACAAGTCACATGTTTATGCCCAATTTTAACTTTCACTTATAAACAACAAACAAACATTTTCCCACACAAGTTTACGATGTGTTGCATAGTTCATCGGGGTAGGCACCCAGGTGCCCGGGATCCAGTCCATACCCTTGTTCTCCAGGTGTCACCAGCGGCCTTTATAGTTAGGTGTGGGTGGGGGGTCGCGCTTTATGTGGCAGATATATCTCTATGTGCAACTCATTCAGGGGGGGTCTATCATCAGATGGGTGGAACATGTCCCACACCAGTGCCTTCCATGCAACCCATTTGTCATTGCCTTCTGGTTCCGTTCTGTTGACCCCATCCATCCACACCTTGGTTTCCGCCTCCGCCCACCTCTCAAATTTCCTGTGCCATTGTGCGTATTGTGGCCCCCCAACCTTCTTCCAGGACATGGCGATGGTTCTTTTAGCCAGGATGCATGCCAGGTCCATGAATTTAAACACGTGTTTGTGTTTGCTGTCCCTGGGGTAGGCTCCGAGCAGGCATTCTTTTGGTGACCATTCAAACCTCACCATACCAGCCGCTCTGCAGGCTTGTTGTATGCGTGCCCAGAGACCCTGCACGTGCCCACACCCCCAGAACATGTGCATCATGTCGGCTCCATCGCCTCCACACCAGGGGCACAGTGACCTGGTATTCCTGTTGAATGCGGTTACGCTTTGCAGAGTCCTGTACGTGCAATGTCGGACATTTAGTTGTATCAGTTTGAAGCAGTGATTTCGCGAAACTGCCTTGGGGTAACCCAGTAAGTATCCTTTCCCATTCCTTTTCCGTTAGTTCCGTGCCCAGGTCTGCCTCCCACTGCTCTTTCAATGCTGTGCTCCTGGGGTTGGGTATATCCATTAACATGCTGTACAGCCTTGAAACAGGCTGCCAGCCATCGCCCACGTTGTACATTAGCGGGAGTATTGGTTCCGCTTGTGGTTCTTCAGGCCAGCCCTCCCATCTGCCCTTTGCCACCTTACGGATTCGTTGATACCAGAGAAACTCTCCACCCGGGATCCCTTCTCTCTCCTGTATTGAGCTGAATTGCCTGAAGGCCCCCTCCTCATATACATCTCCCCATGTGTAAATCCCTTTCCCTTTGCATTTTCTCATCACCGCCATGTCTGCGCTGTCCCGGCATGTGTCTGCCGCTATTGGGACCTCCGGGGAGCAAGGCCGCCCTAGTTTTAGTAGGGCCTGCATCCTCCTCCATATCTTCCTCCCTAACAATACCACCTTTGGGGGGTGTTCTGTGTCCCCAATGCGTTACCCACAGTATCTCCTTCAGTCTAATGGGAGCCAACAGGTGTTGTAACAGGTCGGTTTCGGAGGTAGACTCGTCCGCCAACCATTTGACCACATGGCTAAGTTGGGCTGCTAGATAATATCTCTCTAGGATTGGCAGCTTCATGCCCCCTTTATCGTATGGCAGGTGTAGCGTTGTTAGTGAAAGTCTGTGGTGTGCGGGGCCCCAAAGGAACTCCTGAATCAGATCATTTTGGTGATGGCCACTCTGCCTAGTAGTGACAATGGTAGTTTGGACCAGAACTTCATAGATTTCCCCACGCCTTGGACCACCCTTGCCGTGTTGTATTCATGCATCTGTTCTGGCGTGTGCGCTATGTTGACCCGCAGGTACTTGAACAAATCCACCTCCCATTTGAGTCCCACTGCTGGAAGTGTGCTGATGTCCCTCCCTCTTAGCCCTGCTATTGGGAATATGGAGGATTTAGATCTGCTGAAGCATATTCCTGATACCTTGTCGTAGTTGTCTAATATGTCTAGGATAACTGGGACATTTAGCTGTGGGTTCCTTCAATATAGGAGCACGTCATCTGCATAGAGTGAGAGTAGGTGTCCCATTCCCTCAACCCAGATGCCTGCATCTAGGTACTGTTTTCTGAGGTATACTGCTATCAGTTAGAGGCCCAAAATGTATAGAATTGGGGACAGCTGGCATCCCTGTCTGGTCCCCCTCTCTATGTCCCAGAGTGCTGACACCCACCTCCCGGTTTTGACCCTGGCTTTGGGGTTCGTGTATAGGATCCAAACCCAGCGAGTGAAGGTCTCCCCAAATCCAAACTCCCTTAGTGCCACCAGCAGCCATTCCCAGTAGATTGAGTTGAACGCTTTTATGGCGTCTAGGGAGAGTATAGCATATTCCCTCTGAGAAACTATGGTCTGCGCCAGGATGTGTTGCAACCTGCGTAAGTTTAATGCAGTGCTGCGACCTGGTATGAGGCCAGTCTGGTCGCTATGTATTATTCTGTTCAAGCGTTTAGTCAGTATCGTGGTGAGGCTTTTAACATCTTAATTCAACATCACCAGTGGGCGATAAGAGTCGTATCCTTCCGTTGGTTTTCCGGGCTTGGGTATCGGGACAATTAGCGTTTCGCTAATGGACCCCAGCAGTTCCCCCTTGGTGAATGCTTCTCGGTAGACCTCAAGCAGCACCGGTGTGATGGCTGCTTCATTTGTTTTGTAGAACTCCGGGGGGAGTCCATTGTTGCCGGGTGTTTTACTAGAGGCGAGGGACCTTATTGCTTCCGCAACGTCGTCCCCGGTGATTTCTCCGTCTAGGGCTTCTCGGTGCGTCTATTCTATTTTGGGGCGACCTATTTCCTCCAATGTGGCCAGTATGTCAGTGTGTACCACTTGGTGTTCATGGCTATATAGGCGAGAGTAAAAGTCCCGAAATGTGTCATTTAGTCCCTGTTGTGTCATGTGTACTGTGCCCGTTGAGTCTTTAATTTCCGTGATTTGGTGTCTTGGGTGTTCCCTTCTGCACAGCCATGCTAATAGCCTGCTCGGTCTGTCTCCCTCAGCATATGCCCTGGCAGTTTTTACCGTATAGTCAAATTTGGAGAGCCTCCCCCATGCTTCCTGACAATCCCCTCTTAGCTGCGCCAGTTCCCTCTCCTCCTCCCGTGTCCCTTGTGTGTTAGCCTCTCTGTGCCTTATATCATCCTCAAGTTTTTCCAGTTCAACTTTTAGTGTTTTCCTGATTCCATCCGCTCCTGCAATGGCATCGCCCCTCACCACCACTTTTAATGCTTCCCAGACTGTGCCCCATCGCTCGAAGCTGCCCACGTTCACCTCTATGTACTCTTCCAGTTTTTCTCGCAGCCCTTCAGCGAAGGCCTGGTCGGTCAGGGCATCTGCTGATAGTTGGAGATGGGTGTGCTAGAGAGAGCGGGTGCAGGGCAATGGATCTAGCCGCTAGTCGTTGTGAAAAAAGACTTCAGGAGAACTGTTTGTGTGTGGGCCGTGGAAGGTGAATAAGTGTGTTGTGGTAAAGAGACACCCCTTACCCAATATGGGCGAATTGTTAGCTTTGATTGGTGATGGCAATGTGTTTTCAAAGCCAGATATGGCATCAGCATACCACCAGGTTGAGTTGGATGATGAGATCAGGAAGAAGACCGCGTTTATTACACATGAAGGTATATTCCTGTTTAGGAGGATGCCGTTCGGGCTGGTTTCAGCATCCTCTGTATTTCAGAAAATTATGGATAGGATATTCAGGGGTATGAGTGGTGTGTTGTGCTTTCAGGACGATATTTTTGTTTCAGGGAGACATGAAAATGAGCATGATGCCATCCTTGACAAAGTTCTTAAGATTTTGGAAGAGAGAGGTATCACTTTGAGGAAGGAGAAGTGTGTGTTTGGCAATGACAGAGTAGAATACATAGGTCATGAGATATCGGCCTCTGGGGTGAAGCCCAAGAACGATATGGTGTGTGCCAAAAGGAAGGTGCGTAGTCCTACATCGAAGGGTGAAGTGAAATAATTTCTTGGGATGGTGGAGTTTTATCAAAAATGTGTGCAGCACTTTTCAGACAAGGTTAAGGAGATGAGAAAATTGCTCAGAAAGGGGTTCGTTTTTCAGTTGTGAGTTGTGTGAGGAGGAGTTTACTCAGATCAAGGAGGAGATCTATTTGTCTAAGGCCCTGATGAGTTTTGATACCAGAAGGAGCGTCATAACGGTGGATGCTACAACAGGGGGGTTGTCCTACCCTCTATGAATCTAAGAGGTGTACAGAGGGAGTTTAGTGTACACTGGTTTTTAGACCCTAATGGAAGCACATACAATTTGAGCAACCATTGTAGAAAGCAACATGCTTGCTGATGCCAAACACATGACTCAAAATTATAGAATTTTTAATTTAGCTTTCTGTTGTGAGCTGTTTTTTCTTTGTGCAGCATATTTAAGTTATTTTTTACATAACAATACATGATATCCATTGATGAAAACACATATAGTTGAAAATTCATTATGGCAAAAATGCAAATGACATGGGGTATGGGTTAATAATTTGTACATATGCCCAACAGCTTGTGAATCAAGTGTCCCATGTCATTGGATGTGAAAAACACACTGTGAGAGTGCAAGTAGAGGAGACGGTGAAGATCGGTCTCCTGTGCCCGGCTATAGTCTGATCTTATATTATGGTCATGTGGATGCGTCATGGGTACCAGGCATATAGTTGGGGCAAACTGGATGAAAACTTGGCAGGCCTGGCATAGACACACAAACACCCACAGTGGGTAAAGTCAGGCTGGTATTGTACACGCACACACACCCCTAATAGATAACTTCCTCTAGTTAGCTGAGCATAGTCACTTCCTGTTATTTTAGTCACTTCCTGTTCATTGTTACCACTTTCTGTTGCCAAAAAGGAAGTGCATGGGAATTCATGTGCTCTCTAGTGTTTGGGCGTGGCTGGCTATATAAGCCACGGCCCAGATTCTTCCAGTGCTTCGTGTTGCTTTCTGTGAGCTGCATCAGCAACACACTCGCCGTGCTCCTGATCCATCTGCGTGCTTCAGCTTCTGCTTACCTGCTCTAGATCTTCCACCGCGCACTCTTCGAGCAGCAATCTTCGCCCGGACACAGGGTTACACCTGCAACGGCATCTGCACAGAAAGGAAGAACATTACTCGGTGACCACAAATCAGCAACGCTGCGCATACTCATCGGACCATCAAGGTTCTCCCCGCTGCGCTTGCATCCTGGCTTGTAGCGTGAGCGTCCATCAATCTACTCCTGCAAAAGAAAGGAAGAACATTACTCGGTGCGCATAACCTAGTAACGATGTGCACACTCTCCGGACCTGCAATTCAGCAACGCGGCACATACTCACCAGGCCTTCAAGGTTCATTCCGCTGCGCATACTTACCCAAGGTACCTTTGGTATTTCTATGCTTGTCAGCATCTGAAAGACAAATAAGAACCGTATCATAACAGAGCAATTCCAAAATCTCAGCGCTACGTCACTTTCGAGGCGCACTTACCTGAGTCTGTTTGGAAACTCCCTGCTAGTGAAGTAACTGGCACTAGAACAATACAGTACTCACTGTGAAGTCAGAACAGCAGGCATCAGAACATTGGCAAAACACATTGGCCATCACACCTACGTGAGTAGGACTACGAATTCCTCCCAAAATAAACCGCGCCCCTCGGAGGGCAGGATGGAGTGCGCACCTAACTAAGAACCAAGGTGAGCCTTTTGGGGAACATCTCAGCACATTCCTAGGGAGGGGGGGAGCCCTAGGGGTCAAGTTAACCCAGAGTTTAGTGTTTATCTCTTTGTTTGGCAGGCACCTCCTCCAGGTTGGAACAAGGGAAGTGTGCACTCTCGGTCAAAGGGGGTGTTCTATTGCTCCTGCAGAGACACAGGTGAGTGTGACGGGATGCTAGCGACAATGGTGTAGGTGATGTGTTGTCCCAATGGGTGAAGGTGGGTGTGAGAAAATTGTGGCTCATGCTTCCCGAGTGCTGAGGGGGGCGGAGGAAAATTACTCAGTGTTGGAAAAGGAAGCACTAGCCTGTCATTGGGCAGTGGAGAAGTTTGCACATTTTGTATGAGGCTCATAGTTTGTCATTAGGACAGATCATAAGCCGTTAAAAAGCATTATTGAATCTAAAGGTCTGAGTAAGGTGTCCCAGAAAGTGACTGGATGTGTTACTAGCATGCAATGTCATGAGTTCAAGATGGAGGTCATATCCGGCCGTGAGAATGTTTTGGCAGAACATTTGTCAAGGTTGGCTGGTCAGGCAGAAGATCTGGGAGAAGAGATTATCATTGACCTTTTTTCATGAATCGTGAGGGAATTATTGGTAAAGAAGAGTGGATGGAAGCTATGCACGCTGATAAGGTCCTCATTCGCGTGAAAGGTTTTATGGAATCGGAGTGGCTTAGTAAGATGAGTCTAGCTTAGGAAGAGAAGCCTTTCTGGGCGGTTCGTGAGGAGTTGAGCCTCATTGGAGGCATCTTGTATTGATGGGAATTGGTTGTATTTCCCAAATTGCTGCAGAATGGGATTATTAATTTGGCACATGAGGGACACTTGGGTGTGTTGCGTACCAAGGTGGTGTTGAGGGGTGAATATTGGTGGCCGGGTTTCGATCGTGAGGTGGAAAAGAGATTGAGTGTGTGCGTGGAGTGCAGCCAGTCTGGAAAGAGTGAGAGTGCCAACGGGCAGCCATTAGCAAAAGTGGAGGTTCCCAATGATGTGTGGGTTGAGGTGGCAATGGCCGTTATGGGTCCTTTACATCTGGGATCAGGCCGAGGTACATTTTGTTTTAGTGTACCAGTGTTGGTGGACCAGTTGACGAGGTGGATGGAGTACAAGGTGGTCAGAGAAGCAACGAGTGAGGTTGTCATTGAGTTTGTACAAGATACTTTTGCTAGGGAAGGCTTACCACGTAGTCTCCTGCCTGCTAATAGAACACAGTTTGTAGGAGGCGTATGTCAGAAATACTTGTGGGATTCTGCACAAAAGAACTTCCTTGTATCATCCAGAGGCAATGGAGGAGTGGAGAGAGTGAATAGATGTAGCATGGAAGCGATAAGCTTGGCGGAAGTATGTGGGAAGAATAAGAAGGTGGCAATCCGTGAAAGGGTGTATGCCTTGCGGATGTCGCCAAATGCAGTGATGGGAGTGAGTGCCTTTGAGCGGATGAGAGGTTGGACGGCCAACTCCAAAGTGATTCTTCATTGGTTGGGAAGGGCCAGAGAAACTGATTGTGTGGTGGATGAGATAAAACGTTGGATCAAGGTAAGGATCGTGGCTCAAAGTGGTGAATGAGAAAAGGTGTAGAAGGGTTCTGAAGGCGAGGTGTAGTGATTGGGTACAGATTAAGAAAGGTGTTGTGAGGAGGAAGGGTGAACCCTTGAACTCGTAGCCGGTACAAGTGGAGAAAGTCATGGATGGTGCTGTGAGGGTGAGTGGGGGTCAAGTTATGAACAACAATAGAATTGCTGTTGTAAGAAGGTGGAGATTCTAAAAGCTAAGGGGAGATGTGTTGTAATGACTTAACAGCACTGGGTTGGAATGTGAGGGATGTCAGCAGTGTGCTGGATATGGAACTCCTGGGTGGAATGTTAGTGGGCAAACTTGCTTCTACGTTCCGAGGAAGTCAGTTGTCTTTCTGCTCTGGAGGTGTTGGTCCAGCTGGGGGGGCTTGCTCCCATGTAACTTAATAAAGTACTTTGCAGCCTACCTTGAGGAGTGTCTACATCACATTATTATTTTTATCATCTCCACATGTAACAGCAAGAGCCACGTCGTGGAGGCAGGGATGTGAAACAAAACCTTGTTGCCTCTGGAAGGACTGTACAATTGGGTGAAATTACTGTACCAGATTAACAGGATTAATCTGCAAAGTCTGTTGTGTCCCAACTTCGAGATTTGTAAGCACCCAGACTTTGGCTGGCTGATTTATCTTTGAACTGAGCATACATTGGCTATCTTGGTTATAGAGATGGTATCTATGTCTTTTAAGCCAGTTTCTGTACTGTTGTTTAAGATCACCGATGGCAATAAGATAGCATGGATCATCCACAAAGGAAGTACTTTTGAGGAGCGCAAAATTTGCTTTTTTGGTTGCGATGCCCTTTTCAAATTGATATCTCTTTGAGCCACCTTCTGTTTATGTGGTCAGGCACCGTTGCAGTAGTTCCTTTAATAAAATAATGGAATTGTAAGTGTTGTAGTAGCTCTATGGTTGCTAAATCATGTGTAGTGTTTAAGGGTAGAATTGTCTTAGAATTAAAGATATTTATATTCCTTTTATTCCAATTCAGTATTACCTTGAGATGACACTTGATAGACAAAAGGTACCATACAAGATCTCATGCCATCCGATTCAGAATTCATTAAGGCCCTAAGCCAATTGTGGTCACTCAAGGACGTGTGATTTAGAATAAAGTAGAAACCATAATGGAAGATGTTGGGGGAAGCTACGATATAGTCAGTGTTGAAGTTGTTTGATTTTGCCATGTAGGTGCCAGTTGACTATCCCTGTGAATGTTTCCAGTCAATTTCTATAGACCCCAGCTGTCAAAAGATTTGCCCACTTTTGTCCCCTTAAAATTGCTGACTTTCAGGCACCTAGGACCATATTGGAATCAAGTACATGAGATTTCCAATCCATATCTGAGCATATGCTATTTAGAGCACCACCCAGTAGAATGCAGAGGCGTAGATAGGGTAGGGCCTGAGCTTGCAAGGCCAACAAAGTCATTAAATGCCCACTCAGCAGCTGAGTGTACATTTACAGATGTCAATGTCTCTGGTCATCCAGAGCTTGCAATTTATAATCTTCAAATCTTTGAAGGCAGAAATCTGTCTTTACATGATTGAAGGAATAGGTGGTTTGTATGTACACAAACGGAATGCACTTGGAAATATGTGAGCAAGGTTTCCATTCAGATGCTTATATTTCAATCCTTCATTGAGATGTTATTCAGAATGTGAATTTATTTATTGTCAGGCTCTTATCCAGTAGTTTATTTTTGGTGGTCATGATCCCTGGTAAAACAAGAAAACAAAAATGGGAGATATGAGGTGAGATTGCGGTTAAATACTGTGCTATATCATATACCACACCCAATAAATTTGTTGATTTTCTATGAATATTCCATAAAATAGAGAGGATTTAAGAAAATGTTGCTCTATGGCTCCTCGGTGCTTGTCAGGAAGCAGGAAGCTCTCCCTATTTCATGGTTCCTATCTGCATCGAGTGCATGAGATAGAGGCATAGAGAGCAGCTAAGGAGGCAACATCTTGAGTCTGGAGGGAAACGGGTAAGGGGAGAAAAAACATGTTTGTCTATGTACATGCACGTGTGCAAGGATTGGATCTATGAATGTGTGCATGCATGCATGACAAGGGATATATGTAAGCACACACATGCATGCGACAGAGTATCTGTAAATACGTGCATATGAATGAATACGGTGCGAATAGTATCATGTGTACGAGTGCGTGTATGAGTGAGAATGCAGTGTGAATGTTATGGGGGCTTGTGTGTGAATGATGAAGAATGACAGAGAAGCTTGACTTGTTGGCGAATGTGTACGGGTGTCTGTGTGTGTATGCTAGGGTGTGGCCCAAAGTGGGTATTGGAGCATTAACACATTTTGACAAGGGAATGGCATGTGCTACTGAGATTTTTAGGCAATGCCATCTTGAGTGCCATTAGGTGGAGGAGCACTGGGATGTGTAAGGTACTCATCGTGCCAACAGTGAAGACAGACACAAGTGATCACAGTGATCACAGTTTAAGGGAGTTTATTGAACTTTATAATGGGTGAGATAAATGCCTAATTTAAACCTAAATCTAAGATGGGAGCAAGCTACGACCATCAAATAATAATAAGGCAGTCCTAGTTGCGTATTGTCAAATAAAAAGGGCCTATACTAAAAAATACCTATTGCCAATCCTAACTACTAAATTACAAAAAGTGTGTGGGATAATGTTCACCAAATGATAAGTCAGGATGGTATGGCTGGGTCTCCCTTCCCCACGTTTGAAGAACGGTACAAGGCAGGACTCTCAAGCACAGCACACTCCTTGGCCTCGTCAGCATGAGGTTCACCGTTTCAGTTCAAAAATATCAAAACCCTCAGAGGTTAAGGTTCTTTCCTGCAGAAGTCTCTTAGTTCAAAGTTGTGTACATCTTCTGGAACCAAACAAGATAGTACTGATGGGTTCTCCTTCCACTCCTTTAGGAGATTCACGTGATATAAATGGACCTTCTGTTTTCTGTCCGGTTGGGCTACTTTATATGTGCAGATTCCTGTTCATTCTACTATTTCATAGGCCCATGGCACTTAGAAATAAGCTTGTTTTCTGAGTTGGGTAATAGAACCTATATCTTGTGTCCTATAGAAAATGACCTTAAGCTTACTTTCTTATCGTAGTTGGATTTCTGTTGACGTTGGGCCTTTTCCATAGGAGTGTTGGCTAGATCTCGGACAAGTCTCATATGTTCTCACATTCGGTTAGCGGTTTGCGAGATGGGGATTGGTGCCTCTTCTTGTTCCACCCAGGATTCCCAGAGCATGTCCAGGACATCTCTGGGCTCTCTGCCATAAAGTAATTCAAAAGGGGGAAATCCTGTAGAGGCCTGTGGGGTTTTCCTCACTGCAAATAGTGCCCATGGGATCATTCAGTCCCAGTCCTTCCTGTCTTTATCTACTAGTTCCCGCAGGATTAATTTTAAGGTTTCATTGAATCTTTCTACCAAACCATTGGTTTGGGGGTGGTGCACAGAAGTTCGTAAGGTGGTAATATGAAGTAGCTCTTTGACCTCTACCATGAGCTTACTCATAAAATTTCAACCTTGATCAGTCAATATTTCCTTGGGAAAGCAACTTTTGAAAAATACGGTAGGAAGTGTTTAAGGATTTGCTGTGTGGTATTATTTTGCATTGGTAATGCTTCGGGTATCTGGTAGCAAAATCAACAATTACTAGGACATACTTGTTGCCTAATCTGGATGTTTCTATCTAGAGGCCCAATAATGTCCATTCAGATTCGTGAAAAGGGGACTCTATGATTGGTAAGGGATCGAAAGGGGCAGGCAAGGGGACGTGTGTGCTTTTTTTTTCATATTTCACACGTCTGGATAATGGTCTTTATATCGGCGTGGATACCTGGCCAGTAAAACGTTTACTGATGTGGCTTGGGTTTTCGTTTGTCCTAAGTTACCCCCGGTAAGATGTGAGTGTGCGATTTCCAGTACAACCTTTCGGTGGGTCCTGGGGATCAACAGTTGCATCTTTATCAACCCTTCGGTCGACATTTCCCCCCTCTACAGCAATCCCTGCTTTAAGAAGAAAAAAGGGCTCCCCCTTCCTATACCTTCTCCTTCTGGAATAGCCTGTAGGAAGGCATCAGCGAGAGCTGGATCATTTCGCTGGCCGAAAGGCTAGATCGGGATAGATGGGCTCATCTCCCTTCGTGCCTTCAATGGCAGAAGGTTTATCAGCTTCCCCAAAGCCTAATGTACCTCTTTCCGTTTATCTGGTTTGCTTTCTTGAAAGTGAGGAAATAGTCCCTTTTCCAAATTCCTTGAGCAATTTGATCCCCACGATGTACCTCAAATGGGACTTCACCATGATTCTGTAAGCAAACCTTTTTTACGTCTCCTCAAAAATCGGGATTGATGACGCCTGCTAAAACATCTATACCGAGCTTGCATGCAGGCCAGATTTTGGGGCTACCCTGATGTGACACCCTGGAAGGGGTATCAGATCCAAATCTGTAGGAATAATTCCTCTTTTCCCAGGAAGAATGATAGCTTCCCTACTGCTACAAATATCGAAACCTATTCATTCTTTTGTGGCAACAGAAGAGCTAAACGCTCGATGACTTAAGTTTTTGAAATTGTAGGGTTCCCCAATTAGTTTCAATTGCGTCACATCCCACTCCTGTCACCATATGTAAGGAACTCATGGTGGCAACAGTAAAGACAGACACAAGTGATCACAGTTAAAGGGTATTTATTGAACTTTATAATGTCTACAACCGTCAAATAATAAGGCAGTCATGGTGGCGTCTTGTCAAATAAAAAGGGCCTATACTAAAAACAAAACTATTGCCAATCCTTACTACTAAATTACAAAAATAGTGTGGGATCATTTTCACCTGAAAAGAAAGAAGTGTTCACCAAATGATAGGTCAGGATGCTATGGCTGTTTCTCCCTTGTCCACATTTGAAGCACGGGACAAGGCAGGACTCTTGAGCACAGCACACTCCTTGGCCTCATCAGCACGAGGTTCACAGTTCCAGTTCAACGTTATCAAAACCCTTAGAAGGCCTGTTGATTCACAACTACAAACAAACAAAAGTTCTCGCTGTGATTTTGCACCTTGGGTGATTGCTTTTCGCCCTCTAGGATCTCCCTCCTCCAGGCTCTGATCCTCCTTGCAATTTGGGCCTCCCTCTGTCGGGTTCACTATGGCCTTCCTTTAACACAGTTAATATATTTTTAACACAGTTCATGTATTGCTCATTTTGATCAGAAAGCAAGGTTTTCCTTCTAGCTTTCTTTCGGCATCCTTCTGTCGGGTTCACACTTGCCTTATTCCGCAATTCGCAATCTTATTGGAAAGTTGGCCCCCCCCTAGTTTTCCTCTGGCAACGGGTCAGGGACTTTCGATTGTACAAGGGATTTGACGTAACCCTTGTAGGACCGTCTCACACCACCCTTTTCTAGGGCTTCTGGTTCTTGTAGTTTCAAAGAACAGGTACTGGTCATAGTCTTTCGAATGACCACCCATGTGGCGCCAGACCCCTCTGCACCTGAGCCTCAACTGGGCTTTCTTTAAAGTTCAAACACACACACAAGTTCTTTCTATTTCAAATTCTTTGCGTTCAAAATGTTGCTACTTACAACCTTAGGCTCAAAACAGTTCAGTTTTCTATCAGCTTCCTCCGACTCACCGGCTGTGCAGAACCCACTGGCTTCTTTGTTCTCTTGACTCAAGGATAGTACCACAGTAACCAGCTTGCCTCTCTGCCTGCGTTATCAATGCGGGAGGCCGCAGTGTACCATAGACGTCTGCTGCTCTGTACGCCAGCTGTATCTCCCGGTCTTATTCCTTCCCTTTCAGAGGCTTCGCGAGTCTGAGTTGAAAAGGGCAAGGGCAATTCACCCTTTATCGTCCTTCCAGGTCTCTCTGCCTTTCTTCTCTGTTTGAACTGCCGGTTTGGTGTAGCTAGCTCCTCGTGCATTCGGCCTTGCTCAAAGTGTGATTTCGTGTTCCACCTTTTATCCCTGTGAGGGGAAGGTAAAGGGCTGTCAGGTGCGTGCGGTTATTGTCAATTGCCTGACTCTGCCTGGCCCGTGTGTTGGGACATGTCAGGTAAATGGCTCGGCTGTTAGTCCGTTGTCTGTTACTGTGTAAGAAAGTGTTTGTGTGGGAAAAGGGCGGGGGGGTAGAGCGTCTAAATATCCTACAGGGTAGGATGGGGAAAAGGTGTTACAGGGAAGGGGATACCACATCTCAACCCTCAGTGTCCCACTTCCATGCCCTGAAGACCCCTCACCCAGGTGATCCTCCCCCACTGGTCCAACCCCAGGAACTGGATCCAATAGCGATGGCTGTGTCCTGGCCACCTGGACGACAGATCTCCGGGGACCAGAGGGCGAGACACCTTCCGGTTTCTCACAGATGGTTGAAGGGTACTACAATGGGGCTGGCCTGAATGTTTTCACACTGTGGCATGGAAATATACATTAAGGGCAAAGCA
Organism: Ambystoma mexicanum; assembly: GCF_040938575.1. NCBI lineage: Eukaryota > Metazoa > Chordata > Amphibia > Caudata > Ambystomatidae > Ambystoma > Ambystoma mexicanum. Next base: position 695,446,674 of record NC_090937.1, on the reverse strand, counting down.
ACGTGTTTCGGTGGGTGGGCAGAGGGAAATGTCTCTGAAATTTGGTGGAAAAAACACAATTGTCAGACATTTCACTCTGGCCACACTCTGAAATACCTACCAACAACACATGTCCTGCCATCCCGCGGTCTCAAAGGTGTCCTGACGAAAACAGTACCTCACATGTGTGGGTGCACCTAACTGGGTGCAAAGTGAAAAGGCTAAACCACTGGTATTCCCCAACGGGTTTGGGGAGACAACCTACAGATTTGGACCTAGGGTGTCGAAGCCACCAAGGAAAACGGGGAACCACATGCATTTCAGAAAAGAAGACACCCGTGAGAATCCACAGATGTCTGACTTGCGCAAATCGCCCCAGAATTTATTACCTACAAGCCACGGCAAAGACCCACATGCGAGGCAGGTGCCCAAGACCAGGGACATAACCCAGATTTTGCTGGAGCTCTGGCTGGGTTGCATTACAGCTTCTCCCCTCTTTGAAAGCACAGGGACCCTACCAAGGCTCCCTGGGACTGCCGCTGCACTTGGGGATGGTCAACCCACATGGGAGATGGGTGCCCAAGGCCAGGTACGTTATCCCCAACCATCCTGGTATTGTGGCTGGCCTGCGTTACAGCTTCTCCCTCCGGGAAATGACTGGGAATGTCCCGGGCATCCCGGGATCCACCACTGGGCTTGGGCATGTTCAACCCACACAGTGAATCAGCTGCCCAAGGCCAGGGATATGACCCCCTACCACCCTGGAGTTCTTTCTTGCCTGTGTTTCAGCTTTTCCCCACCAGGGAGTGCCGGCAGTGTGCCAATATATCCCCAAAGGGAAAACCTGTAACGCAATGCCAAAGTACATCCGAGTGGTCCTGGGGTACGAACAGCCTGTCTGTCACGGACTGCAGTTGACTGCAATTGGCCACATACTTATCCACGCTGTACTCCATGCAGGGATGAGGTGTTCAAAAGATCAGCCCCTCCTCTCTGAAAACCAGGAAGTTTGCGGAACCAGGATGTTTGCGGTATACCAGCAGCGATCCAGCTCTTCATTTGCACAGCTTTAGGAACTGCAGTGCTGAATGCTCTTATCCATGCCGCGCTCCATGCGGGAATGCTGGCACATATTGTTGAGAAAAGCCACATGATTTTCTTTGGACACAACCAGCATGGAAATGTGTTTTACAGTGGCATTGCTGACATATATTGTTGAAACAAACCCATGATTTTCTTTTGGCACAAACACCATGATAATTTGTTTTACAGGGGCACTGCTGCCATATATTTTTGAGTTCAGCATCATTTGGGCATCACTAGAATGTAAACGTGTTTTACTGTGCAAAATTTGCATATATTGTTGAATAAAGCCTCATGATTATCCTGGGGACACACGTAGCATGAAATTATGCTTTACACTGGCAGTGTTGGCATAACTTGATGACGGGTCTCAATGGTTTTCAGTGCAAAGCCAACACTGAAATGTTTTGCGAAAAGCTCCTATGTCCTTTTGGTGATCTGGCATCTATTGTAGTAGTTCACGTGTTCCTCTACAAAACCAACTATAAATTTAAAGGTTTTTAACCAATATTTCTTGAAATCTATTTTGCCATTTTCACCCATTTACAAAGAAAATATGTTTTCAGAGGAGAAACTTTCCAAACTTCCTACACCCCTGAGTCAAAGTCATAATGGATAGTTGTCCTTAGGGACTCTGTAGGGGGCTCGGGACCAGGGATGTCCACCAGCCTTGTGAAGTGATACCTGGAGATGATGTGTGCCAGAATCCTCTTGGCATAGTGATAAGAATGCTGTCTCCCAGGTCATCCTGTCTCCTCTTAGGAGCAGATGAGGGGTCCCCTCTTACTCCATGACTAGGTTGGTAAGTTTAGTAGACTGTTCCTCCTCTTGATTCACTCACCTACCACAGATCTTCTGAACATGTGGGCACAGGAGTAAATAGGAAACAATCTAGCCCCCCCAGGTTTTCTTTAAGTACAATGGGAGAGATGTTCTGACATTTAAACCGCAGGATGCATTGACCACACTCGCAAGTCAATACATAGCATATTTGCCCCCACTCACTTGACAGAGCTAACAGACTCACTCAATATTTATGCACACTCCACAGCACTTTTGTAAGTTCTAGAGATGCTCCTACCCATGTCACAGAGCAGAATATCCTGAAGGCGGCTTCTTCCTGAACTTTAAAATGGAAATGCGACTCTTTAAGCCCAGGGTTGCTGCTGAGGAACGTCCAATTTATTTATTTATTACATTTGTATAGCACCCAAACCCTAGGTTATCACGGCGCTTGTACCAATGTAAGGGCGTCCTTAATTACACGCACACCAGAATGAATACACCCCTCTAGGGAAATAAGGCAAAAAGTCGATCTTGTAAGGATAACACGTTTAATCTTACAAAGTGAGGAGGGTAGCAAAGGACTCTGCTGCCTGAATGGTCTTCTCCTGTCCCTCTTACGTTCCTTCCTGCCAAAGTGGTTTCAAGCAGGGGTTTATATAGGCATGGCTTGCTGTGGTGGCATCACTGGAGCTGGATCATGGCTTCATCCCAATCCGTCTTTTTTCCATAATGGGGATGCTCCAAAGCCGCCTTTCTTTGTTGTCAGCGGTTTTGTCAGCGCATGCTGTTCTACATTTTGCTAGCTATGCAAAAACACACTGTAGCTCATGCTTTCTTCCATTTTGCTAACTATGCAAAAATACACTGCAGCTCTGCAGACTTTTACAAACCTTGAGGCCTAACCCCAGGAAAAACTAAACATTTTTATGCACAAACAATTTTCATTCATTCTATACATATTTCACTCCTCCTGCTAATGTTATCTGGGTCTTGTAGTTTCCTCCACACATAATACTTATAATTTAGCCCATTCTGCATTTTGCCTCACAGAAACATGAGTTCTATTTTTAATGCGCATGGACTCTTGATGGACAGTGGACACCTGGTGAGTAAGTTTGTGCTGGCCATGGTGACGGACACCGCACACTAAGCCTGCTGTCTATTTTGAATCCCACAGGCCATATTCCTTCTGGGAAGGAGGGGGAGTTTGACTCATCTACAGCACTAGTTAAGCTTTTAAAATGCCTGGGATTGGACATCACAAATCTATCCAACAAATAGTTAATTGCGCCTTATATTTAGACAATAACTACCTTCTTTAGTGCTTGCCTATGTCTGTGTATGTGATTATTTTTGCATGAGAGAGCCTTCCCAGTGCCCCTCCTCCCCATAGTCCATTATAGCGCCTCAAAGAGGTCTTGCCTAACTCTAAAGCGCTTGAGTGTTCAGGAGGACCATAGTTCCTTCCCAACACCAATCAGAGGTAGAATAGAACACAGAGACATTGGGAAGCAGTTAGAAGGGGAGACCCCTGTAACTGGATCAGTCATATTTGTTGGACAGCCATGTTTTTAGTAGTTTCCTGAAAATGCGATAGGAGGGTTCATCTTTGATGAAGGTGTGGAGGGCATTCCAGAGAGTGGGGGTGAAGACAGTAAAGCTGGTGCCACCAGCTCGCTTGTTTTTTAACCTGAGGGTGAGGAGTGAAAGGGTAGAGGATAAACGTAGTGTGCTAGTGGATTCCTTTCTGACCACACAGTGGTTGAGGTAGGTGCAGGCGGCATAGATACAAAGGTGGGCGATAGTCAAAGTTTTGAATTAGATTCAAGCTTTGATGGGAAGCCAATGGGCATCTCATCTGGCTTGTAAGATATGGTCTGTGCGTCGTAATCCCCAGGCAGCTCTGAGAGCATTGTTTTGTAGCAGTTGATGTTTGGATAGGTTCTTAGCAGAGGTGCCCACATGTAGGCCATTACAGTAATCCAGTTTACTGCCAATGATTGCTCTTGCAAGAGTTGGGCAGTTGTCGGGTGGGGGGGGATACGGGGGGGAACAGAATTGTCTTCTGAGGTTAATAAGTTTAGCCGTGTAGGCTGTGGAGGAGGCTGGCTCATTGACCTGCTTCAACATAGGAATCCTAAGGATCATCAGGACATTAATGAATGAGCACACTTGAGAACCTTCACTAGATTAAAGAAAGCACTGGCCAGAGAATGATTGTTATGTAGACGACGCCCAAGACCCTCTGCATCACTTCTGATCTCCTCTGTCATTCCCGATTGCCTGCCTGCTATCCAGTCTTGGTGTACCTCCAACAACCTCTGTCTCAATGCCAGCAAGACTGGGATTCTTCCTTTCAGGACCCCTGTTCCTTCTTTCTCCCTTCACTCTGGACACCCTTGATGGCCCTTCCCCCCCACCCCACCTCTCGTTGCCCTGAGACCCGAAACCTGGGAGTTCTCTTCGACTGCTCTTTCTTTCACTCCTCACATCTTGGCCCTTGCCAAGAAGGCCTATTTCCAACTCTATCTCCTCAGGGGCATCCTCCCTTCCTCACTTTCCCCCAGAAGCTCAATTTCTCCAGAGCTCTGGTACTCTGGACTACTGCAACAGCCTCTTCCCTAATCTACCTTTTTCTATCCGCCCTCTCCAGCTAATCCAGAATAGGGCTGCAAGACTTATCTGTGGCCTTAAACCCTGGGACCATATCTCTCCAGCCCGAAAATCTCTACACTGGCTCCTGGTTGCCGCAAAGATCAAATTTAAATCCCTCTAGATCATCCATAAGGCTGTCTGGGGTGGGGACCACGCTATCTGCAACTTGCTCTCACCAAATACTCTCCTTCCAGATCCCTCCGATCCTCCGGCTACAACTCTCTGCTTGTCAAGCGTTTCTCTAAGCAGAGAGGGGGCAGCTGTTCCCTTACCTCGGCTGGCTCCCTCCTCTGGAACAGCCTTCCCTTTCTCTCTGTCTTGAGCCGGATCTCCTCAAGTTCTGCAACCACCTCAGGACTTCCCTCTATCCCTCCCATGCTAAATCCCCCAGTTGCTGTGATTGGTGGTCGTTCTGTGTCCTGGCCTTTCTGTCCAATCGCCCGCAATATCCGCCCTCCCCCTGCACTTACCTTCGGGCACTTGTTGGCCTGTTCTGCCTCAAAGGCCTGCACTTATTGTATGGGCTGGGGACCCCTCTTCCATCTAGTGGTCACTGCCTAGCATTTACCTGTTGCCTTTGCAAAAGTCTCCCTGGCACTTCACCCCTGTGTGGATCCTCTGCACTTACTCCCTTCCGCTGTCCCTTCTCACGCTCTGCACCTGCACAATCCAAATGTTCACAAGGCCTAGTAGGACAACTTTTTGTATGTTGCATATTCCATTGTTTTGCTGTTTACCTTGTTCCCTTTCCTTTGAAACACACATTTCTTGATGTAAAAAGCGCAGTACAAATGTCCTATAAATAAATAAATACAAATTAGATAAAGGGACTAACCAATCACAGACCAAGTTTCAAAGCTCCCACTGAATTTCTCATGGAATTACTCTCCCTGGCACTTACCAGGAACTACTTTGTATATCAAAATCAATTTTATCAGCAAACCCAAGGCACTGCAATGGGTGCGGCCTTCGCCCCCAGCCTGGCCATCATTTTTATGGCTGACTTTGAGTCCAAATTCATTTTTTCTGACATTAATCCATATCGCCAATATATCGAGAGCTGGAGGCGCTATATAGACGACATAATCTTCATCTGGCACGGCACCTCCCAGGAACTTGACTCCTTTCTTCTCTGGTTGAACTCTTGCCACCGGACGATTAAATTCACTCACGATATGAGCAATATCGAAATCCCTTTTCTTGATTTACTCATTCAACATAAGGCCAACCAACTGGTCTGTTCTCTTTTTACCAAGCCCACAGATCGTAATACATTACTGCATTACGACAGTTACCACCCACGCACTCTGAAAGAAAATTTACCCTATTCCCAGTTTCTACGCATTAGACGGAACTGTACATCCATAGCAGATTATGTCCAACATGCTACTAGCCTGACCACTAAGTTCCGCCAGCGAGAGTACCCCAAAAAATTGATTACCAATTCAAATAAACGAGCAAGATTCACCCCTCGGGACACCCTGCTACTACCTAAAAATGTGGAGCCACAGGACAAACTAGTATGTGCCCTTACCTATAGTCCCCATTCCTTTCTCATCAAAAAAGCAATTAAGCATTGGTCAGTGGCACAATTAGCTTTACCAGCTGAACCATTGCCGATCTTCGCCATGAAGAGACAAAAGAATCTCAAGGACCAACCAGTCCATGCCTCCTCTTCACTAAAATCTTCTAGATCCACTACGACCAGTTGGGACCTTCGCCCACTGACGGGTAACTTTCCCTGCGGGTCCTGCTCTATTTGTAAATTTGCGATGAAGACAAAAACAGTCCTGGTGCATGGCAAACCTTGGGAACTGAGACACTATTCAAATTGCAAGACTGCCTGGGCTATCTATTGCATTGAATGCCCGTGTGGGCTTAAATATATTGGAAAAACTACACGGCCAGTACACACTAGAATCACGGAGCACCGCTCCAGGATTCGATGTAAGTCAATTAACTCACCACTAGTGAGCCATTACATGGAATACGGCCACTCTACAGAGGATCTGGGCTGGTGCGTGATTGATGTTGTCAAAAACTCTTCCAACCCCTCTCAAACTCTGTCCACAAAGGAGGCTTGTTGGATTTTCCAATTGGACACCATTTCCAATGGTCTTAATGAGCTATCTCCGCTTTGGCACTAAGGCAATATTTATTTAATTTTTTAACTAGTCCTCTTCAAAAAAACTTTTTTACAATTTTTTCATAATTTTTGCATTTATGCATTTCTATATGTTTCTTTTTACCAATGTTTATTATTGGTTGGTTTTCAATTTTCTTTCATGCAGTTTCGAATTTGGTAGAATTAACACTCCATATGCTTTGGGGTGTGCTGCCCCTTTTCGCTTTTTAATGTTTTTTTCCCTAGGATTAGTACCCTTTGCATATAGTACATAATGTTCTGATTACTTACCGGTAATCTTCATTACTCCTAGTCCTACTCTTCCTCGTCACAGTACTTACCTCATGAGGCACCCGCCTCCGACACAGGACCTTCTTCTATTTCTTCTTATTTCTATAACTCCTCCCCCACACCCACGTCACTTAGTTTCATATTACCAAGCCGTAGCATGGGACCTTCCCCGCAGGGAGGGTGAGGAGGGTCGTCAGTACTGTGACGAGGAATAGTAGGACTAGGAGTAATGAAGATTACCGGTAAGTAATCAGAACATTACCTCCACGTCCACTCTTCCTCGTCCCAGTACTTACCTCATGAGGTATACCAAAGCAACAAACGGGGAAAAAGGTCCCAATGAGACACAGAGTCAAAACAGTGCAGAAACACACACCTTTAATAACTCCAATATTACATCCCCACAGACAAAACTCCAACCCCGAAGGAACCAACCCCCGAGTGGGAGACATTCAACCTATAGTGGTTGATGAAGGTGCTCTGATCAGCCCAAGTGGCAGCTCTACATATCTCCTGTAGAGAAACCCCCCTAGCATCGGCCCATGAGGCCGCCAAACCTCTGGTGGACCGCCCCTGAACGTGCGCAGGCACAGGCAGGCCCGAAGCCACATAGGCCATGGAGACCACAAGACGGATCCATCGGCTAATGGACACTACAGATGCCTTACGCCCAGCCCCAGCCGGGCCAAAAGTAATCAGAAGACTGTCAGAGCGGCGGAAAGGGGCAGTTCTAGCCAAGTACTCCAACACCGCCCGCCGCACATCAATGCTATGCCAAGCCACTTCCTCTGGCGTTTGCGGATTTTGAAAAAAGGCAGGGAGAACCAGATCCTGAGAGGTGTGAAAACGAGAAACAACTTTAGGGAGAAACTTCGGATCACACCTCAGCACCACCGAGTCTGGCAGAACCCTCAGGAAAGGGGGGTGACATAACAGAGCCCCAATCTCCCCAAGCCTACGGGCAGAAGTTATGGCAATCAGAAAAGCAGTCTTCAGCGTCAGATGTTTCATATCAATTTCGGAAATGGGCTCAAAAGGAGGCCCTTGAAGAAACTTTAAGACAAGAGGGAGATCCCAAGGAGGAAGCCCCTTATAAGTACAAGAACGGGAAGAAGAAAAACCCCTGAGCAACTTCCCCACCAACACCTCCCCATCCAAGTGCCCATCAGAGTCCCCCAAAAGGAATTTTATGGAGGCCCACTGAGAGCGAAGCGTGGAATCCGCCAGGCCCTTGTCAAACCCATCCCGGAGGAATTGAAGGATAGCGGGGAGGCCAGAACGCAGGGGTGGAATCCCAGACCGCCCACACCAGTCCCGGAAATGGCTCCAATGTCTGCCGTAAGCCTTCAGAGTGGAGGGTCTAAGAGCATTCATTATGGAATCCACCACCGGACCAGAAAACCCCTGAGATATCAGCCTAGCCCGTGCAATATCCACACTGCCCATTGTATCTGGCGGACCCCCAACCGTAGCTCCCCCAGAAGGGGACAAGGCCACTTCGGAACCAGCCAAGGCTCCTGGCACCGAAGCTCCAACAGAGAGGGGAACCAACTCCGGCGGGGCCAGTACGGAGCGAACAACAATACAGTCACCCTGGATATTCTGATGCGCTGAACCACCCGAGGCAGAAGAGGAATAGGTGGAAAAGCATAAAGGAGACCCTGAGGCCACTGCACAGAGAGGGCGTCCACCCCCCACGCACCCTCTGTCTGAAAACGAGAGCAGAAGAGGGGAACTTTTGCTGAGGCTGGAGACGCAAACAGGTCCAGAATAGGGGTCCCGAACCTGACACAGATCTCTGCAAAAACCTGGGTCGAGAGGACCAGTTCCACCGAGGAGGGAAACCGGCGGCTGAGTAGATCCGCCCGAACATTGTCCACCCCCCTGATATGTGAAGCCACCAGGGACACCAGATGTGATTCCCCCCAAGCACCTATCTGAGCTGCCAGGGCATTCAAGGAGCGGCCGGAACCCCCTTGGCAGTTGACGTAAGCCAAAGCTGTCGTATTGTCCGTCCGGACCAAAACTGCCCGGCCCATCAGCAACCTCCTGAAGTACACCAGAGCCCGGAGAATGGCACACAACTCTCGCCAATTGGATGTCCGATGGCTCTCTTCCGGATCCCACAACCCCTGAGCAGAGAGGACTCCCAACGTAGCTCCCCAGCCCCTTCCACTGGCGTCGGTAGTAAGTGTGGTCACAGGAGGAATGATCAGGGACACCCCAGCCCGTAGTTTCGGAACCCTCAACCACCACTGCAGGGAGACCCGCAGCGCCAGAGACACCGGAATCAAAGCCTCGAAAGCTTGAGATGAAGGGAGCCAGTGGGAGAGAAGGTAGGACACCAGGGGGCGTAGATGAAGACGGGCCCAGGGAACTAGAAACACGCAAGAAGCCATGTGCCCCTGCAATTTCAGCAATAGGCGGGCCGGGACATACTGCCTCCCGAGAACCCTGCCCAGAACAGTCAGCAAGCGACGGACCCTCTCCAGGGACAGCAACACCTTCCCCATCCTGGTGCAAACCTGTGCACCAATGAAAACTAGATCCTGAGAAGCCTCCAGTTGGGACTTCTGCCAGTTCACCAGGAAACCCCAGTCCTGTAATGCCTGGCAGACCAATCGGAGATGAGAAATGACAGTCTGCCGGCAGGACGCTTTGACCAACCAATCGTCCAGGTAGGGAAATATCTGAATGCCCCGCAGATGTAAGTGCGCCACCAGGGGAGCCACCAGCTTGGTGAAAACTCTGGGGGCAGATCGCAGTCCGAACGGGAGCACCCTGAACTGAAAATGTCAGGATCCCACTGCAAAGCGGAAGAACTGCATGTGCCAGGGACGGAGAGCCACATGGTAATAAGCGTCCTGGAGATCCAGAGATGTCATCCAATCCCCCTTTATTAACATCGGAAGAATGTTCTGTAAAGTCTCCATCTTTAAGTGTTCCTTTTGGACGAAGCAGTTCAGGGCTTTGAGGTCCAGAATTAAACGGTACTTCCCCGAAGGTTTGGGGACCAGGAACACCCGTGAGTAGAACCCCTGACCCTGCACAGGGAGAGGAACGGGCATGATGGCCGCCTTCAACACTAATTCGGAGAGCGTGGCGTCCATGGCCAACCTCTTGAGCCGAGACCTGGGAACCACAGTCCGAACCATGCAATGCTGGATAGGAGGAGACAGGAAATGCACTCGATACCCCCATTGTACTGTGTCCAGAACCCATGAGTCGGAACACCACCTTTCCCATACTGGAAAAAACTGCCGGAGCCGCCCGCCCACCGGCAATTCCAAACCGTCAGGACTTAGGTGCCGGGCCAGGACGTGAAGGGCGTGGAGGACCCCGACCCCCCCTAGCCCTCCGAAAAGAATGTGATGAGGAGCCAGGAAAAGACCTGCTGGTCACTGGACCAGCCCCAGAGGAAGATTTCTTGGCCGTTGAAGGAGGCTTGCGTCGAAGTTTGTCAGCATGTTTGTCCGCCCTAAAAACTTTGTGCACCTTATCCTCAAGGCAATCACCAAAAAGCCTGGACCCAGTGAAAGGAAGTTTCAGGGCAGCCGCCTTCTGAGACCCATCAGTCTTCCAGTCCCTTAGGTGCAAATGCCTCCGGGCAGATATACCAGCCCCCATGGCCATGGCTGAACCACGCACCCCATCAAAAGCCAGATCGGCCAAAAACTCAACCTGTCTCTGCATGTCTGTAAGCAAAGGGGCACAATCAGAGCCTTCATTGACAGCCTTTTTCAACTCCCTGAAACCATTCAACACTGTTTCAGCTGTGTAGGAACCATAGATATTTGCTCGAAGGGCCAGATGCGCCCCTGCATGAACCTTCTTAAGGCCGGAATTAACTCGGCGGTCCACTGGATCCCGGACGGCCGCCTCCTCGGTCGACATAGAGGAGCGACCCACCAGGCTGGCCAGGATAATGTCGACCTCAACTGGATCAGACAGCAAAGTCTCGCCCTTCAAAGGGTAAAGTTTGGACATGAAGCGGGGCATTGCAATCTTCTCCGGGTCATGCCATTCCCGGAGGATTTTTTCCCGGATATCGGAAACCAATGGCAACCCCTTCCTAGGTGTATGCCTATACTGGCGAATAGAAGGGTCGGCCCCCTCCACCGGCACCAGGGGCTCTGAAAATCCCATGCAATCTCCAACTTGAGCCAGCACCTCCTCCACTCCCTCTCTGTCCAGATACTTCCCTCCAGCATCAGCCAAAGAGGAACAAGAAGAGGCCGATGACTCAGCGCCAGAAGAAGAGGAGGATGAGGAAGACAGACGCCTGCGCTTGTGTCCATGAGCATGTGTGCGACTCCCTCTACGATGCTTAAGCAGCTTCTTCAAATCCTTTCTGGTCAGGGAAAAACGCTTAGCCTTCTTCTTTCTCTTTCTGTGTAAATCAGGAGAAGAGGAAGACGAAGAAGAAGAAGACAGGACCAGATGCCTGCTCTTTGCAGAATGTTTTCCCATGTTGAGTAAGCCCAAAAACAGTGACCAAGGAAGCCTGCTTCACCAAAGACCCCTGCACACTGAACCAAGGCTCCACATACAAACAATTGCTAACGTGCCTCTCCCACATTCAAATAGAGGCCAGAAAGAACAACAACCAATAGGAACAACATCAATTAATTCCTATGGCAACATGCCTGCAGCATCAGAGGAGGAGCCCACCCTCCTCCGGAGCACGTGGCTCAAACAAGAAAAAGGAGCCGCCAATCCGTGCACAACCGCCCATGCAGCATGGCCATGCAACAGGAAAAACATGCCCCCCCTTCTCCTTACCTTAACCCGGGTCCGTTCTCCCAGAACCCGGGCCACGATGCCCTGCGCTGGCCAAAGCCCAGCAGAAACCAGGCAAGGCAGCCTGACTCAACCGGGTCCCAAGCCCCGCAGGGAACCCAGGAGTCTTGCCACACCTGAAGGAGCCGAAGGCCCCGCCACACAGCCCCACCAGGGGGCCAACATTCGGAGCTCCCCAGCGCCCCGCGCCGGGAAGAAAAAATAAGCCCAACCTGCCGGAGGCAGGAAAAAATTAAACTAAGTGACGTGGGTGTGGGGGAGGAGTTACAGAAATAAGAAGAAATAGAAGAAGGTCCTGTGTCGGAGGCGGGTGCCTCATGAGGTAAGTACTGTGACGAGGAAGAGTGGACGTGGAGGTAATGCCTGGCTTCACTAAAGTTTCAGCAAGCCTGCAATGTTAGTGTTAGTCCCTTGTCTATGTCCGGTCATTCATTCATAGGATTAGTACCCTTTGCATATAGTAAATAATGCCTGGCTTCACTAACGTCTCAGCAAGCCTGCAATGTTAGTGTTAGTCCCTTGTTTGTGTCCGGTCATTCATGGAAGGGCTCCATTTTGCTTTCCATTCACTTTGTTAGTCCAAGTCCCCTTTCTTTGTCTGCCTTTTTCATTCAGTGTTACCAATTCACTTTGTTAGTCCCAGTCCTCTTTCTTTGTCTACCTTTTCCATTCAGTGTTACATGCCTTCCAGTTGAGTGCTACTACACCCCACTGGCTGCCTTTTTCTTCATTATGAAGAATAGCGGATACACGCAGCATTTTCCAGAAGCAAGCCGCAGCTTTCTTTAGAAGCAAGTCATCTGCTGCTTCTACGTGGTAGAAGTCAAAAGTAAGTTCCATTTTACTTACTTTTCTCACTAAGCCATGACTGACCCACACGCTGGGCGTTTTATTTACACTGCCTAACTCACATGTTGGGCTTGTCATTTTTTACTATTATGCAGCACTGCCATACTCATTAACCCATAGCCTGATACCACCAGCCCCAGGCTAGGAGTTTTCGTGTCCTGCGCAAAATACGAAGCGCTCCATGGGCATCCACATATTCATATGGTGAGTTTTTGTTACCTTTACCATACCTGCACACCAGCCGTATTAAATTACCGCTGCACAGAAACTATCGCCACCTTTATGTCTTTGTTCTCCTCCTCTTTCACTTTAGGTGAAAATTCCAGATTCAGTTCGTTTTCTAATTGCTAAACCCAAATAATGTGCTGAATGCACGACATCTTGCATGGTGAGCACATGATGTGCCCTCTGAGGTACGTTCCGCCATGTTTTGATTTATGTGCCTTTCTTTTGCACAGCATTTTTTGTATTCTATCAAACACATTTTTCACTATATGATCACATCTTTCACTTATTTTTTCTCACGAGGTGACTTAGTTTTTGGGCACGCTCTTTACACTTTAAGGGCGCCTTTCTGGTAACCTTCAAGTTTTCTGTCTGGGGGTACTGCCAACTTGGTCCTGGGGCACTGAGGCCTGATGCCTTCACCATATATTGGTATATTCTCTAGTTCTCTTCCCATTTAAAGTTAAACCTTTTGAGTTCACTAAATGTCCCCTGTTACTACCTTTTCAGGAGGACCCCCTACATTAAGGCTGTCTGTATTAAGGCTGAATGTGAAGATCCCAGTACCTGAGGAAGGTGGTTGCTACCCATCAATATATCACCGAAACGCCAACTAGTCCTATGTAATGGTCGCAGGAACTACATTCTCCTGCCGTTTGGTATCATGGACATACACGCTTTATAGCGGTAGGCGTAGCATAAATTCTGCTCGCATTGATTGTATGGACCAAATAGTCCTGTTTTTTTTTCTTTGTAAATTGCATGGTCTTTGTATGTTTTTCATGTTGTATGTACTTATTAAATTGACACATTGTCTTGTTACAAACTAACAATTAAAGCAAGTTTATAATTTTTTTATGCCAATGTACTTTTTCCCCTTTTTTTCTCATAAAGGTTACTTTGACTGGTGAGAGACCAGTAAATTAAAATATTGAATTTGATTTAATCTATTGTTTAGGCTACCAGGAGAATAATACTGTTAGCTCCACAAATGATATTTTTTGACTTTGTATGTTCAGGCACACCCTTGTGTTTATGAAAGTAAGGGGAACAACATATCATAAGTAACGCTAGATAATTCAAGCAATCGAGGCCCGATAAGAGCATAAGGCTCCAGCCATCACTACCACAGAGTGGGCTACTGACCAGGCAGCCGGAAGAGGCGAGGAGTCATTCCATGGAGAGGCCCTGACTCTGAGAGAAACAAGTAGGAATAACACTTTATTCGGCTTTCGCCATGAAGATATAAAAACACAGTACATTTTCAATAAAATACAACCATATGTTCCACTTTCATTTTTAAATGTAAGCCTCATAAACACATACCAGTTAAAATATACAGGTGACTTAACTTCTAATAGTGAATTTAAAATTCCTACTTGGGTGCTCAAAGGCAGAGTTAATATATTCACATGTGCGACTTTCCACCAGCTCCAGTTGTGGAGACCAAGAACAATTTCCCGAAAAAAACCAGAGAATCAAAGAGAGACAACACCTATATCCTAGATGCTAGGAGAAGAGCACATGCCAAGAAAGAGAGGAGGAGTCCTTAGTCCAAGAAGGCAACCTGATGTGTTACAGTAACACAACCTGACTTAGCCTAGGCAAGGATGAAGAATTACTTTTTGGTAAATTATAAATGTTAGCTCAGGTTCCTGGTTGAAGACAAGAATCGAGCCAGACACTACAACCCTGAGACTGTGAAGCCAGGAAGTGAGCTGGGCACTGTAGTCCCTGGACTTTAGGATAGTCAAAGAATTCTGGGGAAGATCACTGTTCCCATAGTTAGGCCCTTGAATTCCGTCGAGTTATCCCGTCCTAACACCTTTGTTGCAAGTATCCTTTATCATTTCCAGTAGCTCCAATGGTTCCTATAGGGAGTATCGGAAGACATCCTGTTCTATGTACTAAAAAGCATTGAACACATCAGACTCCTTTGCGTTCTGTTTCTCCTTCATCACCTTCTCCCACCCAGGGTTACTTTGCGTTCGCTCACTGTGCTTTGTTGATCGCACACATTCTGGGAAAAACATTTGCTCCCCAACCAGTTTGAAAATTCTTCATCAACTACTGGTTGTGTATTAGTATTTCCACGAACTTGCATGTAAACATTATAGTGATCCTCCTTTTTGGCATTTTCGTCAAATTATGACTTTTGTAGCATGGTTACATTTACTTCCTGAAACAAGCGTGAGCTGTTGTCTATGCTGTTTTTATTTATTTTCAAAATGTTTTAATGCATTCAGTAAATGTTAAACACGCAATTTTGCATTCATTTGCATCTTAAAAGTTAATATTTTTATATAAACGTTTTTATTGCTTTTGTTTGAAAGAACAAATGTTTTTGTTTTACATTTTTTTAAGAAAAAGTAAGTGCGTGTATTATAAAGTGCTTGGTCGTAATCATATCGGCTCAATTTTAAACTGAATGTGGCTGAGCAAACCATGTTCCTCTTTCCTTTCATCCTTGGAAGTGAATGAGGGAAGATTTTCGGGACAGTTAGAGTTTGGGCATGGCCTTCTTGGTTACTGGGCACAAATCCGCTGGCACTGACTTGACTGTTTTGCACATGTTTTCCTTGACACAGCCATACCTTATGGTAAAAATAATTTCCCAACGTTAACATTTTCTGGTATGCTGTACTTTAGTATTTCTTGAAGCAGATTCTATGCCAGAAATTGGTCCTAAAAATGACAGAATAATGTTTTGAGCGCTGTGAGGAGTCAGGCGGGTGAACTGCTACAATAGGTGGGTAAGTGTTCTACTTACATACAGCTTGTCAGGTGACCAGGTTAACAAACACATTTAATGAAGTGCACAATTATTCAGTATGAATCTCATTGGAAGCCATCAGCAAATATCTTTTTCGAAATGCCCGAACATCCTGCTGTGACGTCATGCAGCAGATTATGGATTTCATAATCCACTGAATGCAGTGAACTAAAGTCAGAGGGTGCATCACGTTCTTGGGCACTCAAGACCCGAGGGATGTAGAAAAAACCAAGGCCAGCGCCCCACTTCTATTCATGTGTGTCCCCCCTGACAGTGCGCGATCCTGGATTCTGGCATTCTTGGAGCTATGGCTCCAAATCTTTCAACGGCCGCTGCCTTTGACACTGCATGAGCTGCGACGAGGGAGCTGTGCCAGGAGGGGCGGGGCATCCGGGTGAAGGAGGTGGTGGAAAGTGGTAGGATGGCAAGTATTAACCGTTTTAATCTGTGGTGTAAGGGATGGTGTGGATGGCTAGCAAAAGGGCGCTAGATGAAGTTGGCAAAATGCCAGGTATACGTTTTCCTTTTTGGGGAAGGGAGATTCCTTATGTTGCAAGGAGTTCCCTCAAATCTCCCTTCTCCACCTTCTGGGGCGCTGGTCTGTGGAAGACCTTGTCGGGCTGGAAAAGGGATGCAGGGGATATTTTTCAACTAAAGTGTGTATTTAGCCTCAGGGTTCTAAGGGACATCACAGGAAACTCTAAATTCTCTTAAGTCTATCAGACTTCACTTGGAACCCCTCGGTTGAATGTATGCCAGTAGTGGATAGCTACCATCTATCTATAATTCTGTGTGTTGTATATTGCTGAATTTATAATCCACTACTGCCATGTCGAGTGGGGGGGATACAGCATTTTCGGTATCCAGTGATAGTCGCCTGGGAAATGGTCGCAGGGGATGGCGGGGGCGAGGGGGGCATTTCCCCTAATGTGCACTCTTGCTTAGGAATTTTCACACTCAAGAAAATCGAGCACTTTCCTCCAATATTCTAGGACAGGCGTATATAATAGTAAATAATACCCGTCCTAGAATATGTGAGGGAAGGCTTTTAGGGGGGTTCCTTGGCAGTGCTGGAGCTGCAAGTCTTACAGTTTCTAAGCGCTGTGGCGCCTGTGCTGTCAGAAGGCCAGCACCCCGCTCTACTTTTGTCAGCACAGGAGCCAAGGTGTTCAGAAACTATCTGCTTCAAGGCTTCCACACTGTCCTGGAGGCACACCAGGAACGTGATGGGGTGGTGGGTTCTTGATTCCTTCATACGGGGGTGGAGGAAGATACCCAAATATGAGGGAGTTAAGGGACGGTGTCAGCACAGCAGGTGGTATTTCTGTTTTTCGTGGGTGGGAGGGCAAACACGATGGCAGTGAGGAAGGGTGGTGGGGGACTGGCGTTTTAAGGGTGAAATGGAGGTGAGGGGGTTCCCCATTTATGCTGTGTATGCTTCCTCCATGCTTCCCTTCTCAACCCCCCATTATTATGGCCAATAAGCAAAGCACAGGAGGTTGAAAAGAGATGCACAGTGGCCTTAAGCAACACATAATTATATATGGCCATCAGTCAGTTAAAGGGTGTATTCCACCGTGGCATTACTATTGACAATATAGATACCTCAAGACTCGCTTGCATCATTCACTCTGAACTCATTGGTGGTCTGTCTCCCTAGTTGATCACTACCCTTCCAGAAAGAAGTCCACATATGCTCTCCAATGGCAGGCATGAAAATCTAGCTCAAGTTGCAAGTTATATGCTTATCCTGCTGTCTGCTATTGCACATCGTTCCTGGTTATTGAGATCAGACGCTGTTTGAATGCTGTTAGTAGAGTCAGTGAGCGAGCGAGCAAGCAAGGTGGCTTGTGCTTCAAGTCATTTGTACAGTATATTCTGATTATAGGTTTTCCCTTTGTACTTTACTGCCTGTTTGTTGTGGGTTGCATTTTGTACTGGCGCTGACATCAGTTTAATCATGTTTCCTAATGCTGAAAGACTACTTTGGAGCACAAAGGCACAATATGATATGAGTCATTTATAACACACCTGTACACAAGTGTTTCTAGGCGCGACAAGACAAGGAGGCATAGGGAGGACGTACAAACGATCATACTAGGCCTTGTGTCATTCAGATTGCGCAAGCGCTGGGGGGAGAGGAGCATTGCCAGGGGGAGGAGGAAGGGGAGTGCAGCCGCCTCAGGGTAGTGCAAGGAGGAAGGGGACTGTAGGGTTACAGATGCCGCCTTTAAGAGTGCGTAGCTCCGTGGGCAGTGCAGGTGCTTGCAGGTCATGGGAGAGCTAGTCCCATTGAGTTCTGAGGGTAGCCAGGCAACCAGTCAGCGAAGCAGACAGGTGGGTCAGCAAGGGAGAGAAAGAGAGAAAGCAGAAGTGAAAAGATAGGTCTCGAGCTGCTTCCGGAGCCTGAGCTGGTCCTGCTCGAGTTTGAGAGGGGCAGGGAGGCCATCCCAGAGGAGGGATACTGCAGAGGAGAGATGTCTACCTCCCACCCTCTGCCTGGAGAAGTGTCTGACCATCAGAGAGTTAGAGGTAGCTGAGCGAAGATGTTTAGGAAGTGGGAGTTGGATGTAGGGTGGGGTCCGGCCCGAGAAAGCCTTGTGTGCAATGCAGAGGGTCTTGAACTTGATTGATCCTTGCAGCCACTGGGAGCCAGTGGAGAGATTTCAGGGCTGGAGAGATATGAAACCTGGGCTTGAGGCCAAGGACAAGTCCTGTTCTGGATTAGTTGCAGAGGGTGCAGAATAGAGGAAGGCAGGTTGAGAAGGAGGCTGCTGCAGTAGTCCAGCCTACAGAGAACCAGGGCTCTGGAGACTTTGAGCTTCTGTGGGAAATTAGAAAAGGTAGAATACCTCTGAGGAGGTGCAGCTGGTAGTGTGACTTCTTTGATAGGTCTGTGATGTGAGGAGGGAAGGAAAGAGTGGAGGCCAAAATCACCACAAGATTTTTTTGCCTCACAAAAAGGCACAGGGATAGGGCCCAGGGAGGGCGGCCAGAGTGAAATAGGGAAAGTGGGAGCAGGGGTCCCAATGAGGAGGATCTCAGCCTTGCTGGCATTGAGGCAGAGATTGTTGATGGTACACCATTCCTGAATTGCGGATAGAAGGTCAGGAATGAGCATGAGAGGAGGCAGAGGGGAGCCTGTAGGAGAGTGGAGTGTCATCTGCATAACACTGAAAGTTGTAGGAGAAGGTACAGATAAGGTGGATCAAAGGGGCCACATAGATGTTGAAAAGCCAGATTGAGTGGTTGGACCCCTGAGAAACACCACATGTGGAGAGAGAGAGGTGGTGGAGAGAAAGGACCCCAGTTGGACCTGAGAGGGGTGGTCCCCGAGGAAGGAGGTCAACCATGTGAGGCCTGGTCTGTGATGCCCAGGTTCTCACAGAGACGATTGATCAGGATGGCATGATTGACCATGTAGAAAGCAGAGGAAAGATCAAGGAGGATGAGGACAGAAAGAAGGCTAGAGTCAAGATTAGTGAGCAGGTCTTCACGGGTGTTCAGGAGAGCAGTTTCCATGCCTCTGGCTGCTCTGAAGCCAGGCTTATGGTCATGGAGACAACCAACAGATTCAGCGTGTAGAGTATGCTGGGAGATGGCCAACTTTTCCAAGAGTTTGCCCAAGAAAGGAGTGTCAAATGAGGTTTATGCCAGTGTCTGGGGAAAATTACATCATAGAATAAGCGATAAGTAGGAGGAATCGGAGTGAAAATGGTTCTCACCTTTTGGTCTCATTTCTTTGCTGTCTTTCATATACTGTCTGTATAGCCTCAGTGTATTAGTGAATGCAAATTTCATAATGTATCCCAAGTTTCTTTCTTACAACTTGATGTAAATATTTGAATGTTTTAATTTCCAGATTTCTTGCTTTGTTCTTCTGACCAAAATCTACTCCTGTGATGTATGATTTGTGGTATCTGTATCCTGCACCAGGCATCATTTATTGAATCTGAGAGTAGGTTTGCAGAAACAAATGGGCCACTGACATATACTAGAGGAGAGGAAGCGAAACAAGAATACTGTAAAGACATTGCCTAAAAAGGACGTTTTTAGAGCTTACCAAAAAGCCAGGAGGGGGTAGCGTATTCCATAACCGAGGTCCATAGATGGAGGCGTGTCTATCAACTCTATGGACACAACAGGAAGGTTGTAGCATTGAACTGATGTTACAAGAAAGAAATGACAATTTCAAGCAGCCGGCAAGAGTCAGCAGCCAATGGTTGAACACATCACTATTTTTCTCGAAAATGTATATATGTTATTAAAACCGACTTTCAGTAAAAATCAGCTCAATCATTTACACTTACGACAATTGCTTAAGTGCATCTTACGTATAAAGCAATGCAGATAAATGTTGCTTAAAAATAGTTTTCTTCTTTGCATTCAAATCCGGGTACGGTGAGGGGTATTAAGTGTGTGGGGGTCATCAGCATCTCTGAACTTTGCACCCGCCTAATCCTTAGTCTTCAAATATACTTGCTGCAGTCACCCAGTATCGATGGCCACATGGTTGCAAATGCCTGATCTGCCTTGTTCAGGTTTTGGTCGATATCGAACAGCTCTTAGTGGGTCAAAGTAATTAACCAAAAGAAACATATTTGGGGGCACACTGAAGTAGAGGTAATTTGTCTGTGTTTTCAAGAGCTGGCTGTAAGCCTGGTAGCAAATCTCTCCATGCCTCACGGTTAAGAAACAACTACTACTACTCACAATGGAGACAATGTGATACTTTTTTCATCCTTCTGGAAAGTAGAGCCACGTTTTTGTCTTATCGCACTGGATATGTTTGCCCTTTTCCTGAAAACATTACAAGGAGGGGCATGTGTTTCCCGTGACATACAACAGCTCATACAATTTAGTTAAAGTGGATCCTTGATGAATAGTTCCAAATCTGAAACAAATTGTAAATGATGAAGTGAGTCAAAGGAAATAAAAATACCATTTGGAAAAACTGAAGTACTCGATTGACGTACAATAAATATGGCTGGTCTGCTACGTTTTCTAGATGTAGAGGTCTCTCTTGTTAGGGTTCTTGAACACTTAAGCTGCCCTCTTTCATGAGGGGCTACTTTCCTCAAAGCTGGAAGGTGCTTCTGTGCAGTAATACTTGTGAAGTAAAGGTCTTGCAGAGTCTTTACTGCAGGCTATGGTAATGATGGCTGATTCCCATGCTGAAGTTCACACTGTGAGCTCGAGGTTCTGCTTCGACATCATCATGGCTCTTTTCAGCTGTTCATAAGAGACGAACATTACAACATTCCAAGAGCCGAGGCGCAAGAAGGAGGGCACAAACCTGCAAGAAGGGGATGTAGGGTTACAGTCAGCAAACTGATGTTGTAGTATGACACATTTTTAAGGAAGGTCTTAAAACAAACATCTTGTGGCATGTTGGTCATAGCCCAACAAGGTTGACGTATGTCTTCACCAGGTTTTACCTGGCATTTTCTTTCCAAAACCGTAACCTTTTAAACATTTTTAATACTAGACATTGCATATCTCTAACCATGTGCCATGCAATTATTGTGCTTTATGGTCATTTTTATGGTATTTCTCATACTCCTGTTAGATCTTTTGGGGTTGTAACCCAATTCAGAATCTGGATCATTATCCCATGACACATGAATCAGGCTCAGTCGCACATTTCTGCGATTCAGAAAAAGCTTAAAACCTTCAAAAAGCACCTGTTCCACCTTCCCTTCCTGTTGATCCAACCCTCTTCAACCTCTGTCCAACCTGAACCAAATCCCAGCGCACACCACTGCCTATATTATTTACCCTAACTGATCAACCACTCAATGTACACGGATATATATCGCTTCCAAACCAGGTTTGCCCTATATAAATTCCAATACTAAATGTATGCAGGCATACAACCAAGTCTCTTTAAAGTATTTCTGTTTTACCCTGAGCTCAAAACTAATGAGCATCTTCTCTTTCATGTTTTCTCTAGGTCTTTGCATTAACTTATTTTGAAAAGAATGCAGTCTTGACTCGTGTACCATACTGTTGATTGTTCAGGTTTTGCAGCCTGCATTTTTTAGACTGGTTGTCTTTTCCTTCAGTCAGCCATGTTCTGCTAAATCATCCTAAGGCCTCCCCATCATTTTGTCATGAATTTGATTCCACCTTCTTTCTGATTGGCAAACGACATTGAAGTGTAGACTATGAACATTCGGCCAATTCTATCACATTAATTCAAGTCTTGTACGCATATCTAAGCACAATTTTTGGAAACAAATCTGTGTACCCTTTGTAAAAAGCTGTAGGCCCTTCTTTTGTTAGCATTGTCCATGCACAATTTATGGCGCTTTTGTATTGTCCAGGTGGAGAGTTCATGTATCGCGTTTTCACAACATCGACCGGCGAGGCGATCACTGTGGTGCAGAATCCAGCTCCAAAGGCAGACACAAAATGGCACGGCAAGTTATCTGTGAATTTAAAAGACAGCATGCTGGAGTTTGTGTGAACTAATTAACATATGATTTTTCGAACTGCTTTACAGTGGATAGTCTTCATTGTATGCTTTGTCAATAAATCTTGGTATGGTGCCACCTATCATAAGTGCCTTTGCAGTACTTACAAGACTGCCAAGTTGGTAAGGAAACCCATATCCTTGTGGCAAATGTGTAGTATAATCAGTGTCCTTTTGCATGTTCATGGCATTATCCTCCTGAACATCTCTACTATTTTCCTCCTTTCAGCGAAGTCCTCCACTTTGTGCCCCACACCCTTGTCAACCTACTAAGAACCTTCCCAACCTCTACCTACCATCACCATGGTGTATAGCCCACCAGCCAAAATATCTTTCTTTACATTTCTGCTACTCGCCTATAAATCCATCCACGGTCTTGCCAAAGATCCATAAAACATTTGAACATTTTCCAACCTGTAGACCAATCATCAATGGCATAGGTTCATTAACAGAAAGAGTTTCTCAATATATTGATTTACACCTTCAGCCTTTAACAACTAATCTGTCATCATACCTGAGAGACAGCAAACATGTCATACAACAACTGGAAGAAATACCCTGGGAAGAAAGTTTTCTTTTTGTAACTATGGACGTGGTATCCTTATATACCAGTATTGAACATTTAAAAGGGCTTGAAACAACTGAGTTCTTTTTGAAAACTAGATCAATTTTGTTCCTCCAACAAAATTCAATGATTCTAGAAATGTTGCATTTTGCTTTAACCAATAACATCTTTTTGTTCAATAAACAAATTTACAGACAAGAACGAGGCACAGCAATGGGGGCCAGTTTGCACCGGCCTATGCAAACTTATTCATGGGACACTTTGAGATCAACCAGGCATGGCAACATACAGCATTTACAAATGGATACATAACTTATTGGGGAAGATAAATCGATGATATTCTTATGATATGGAATGGAGATAAAAAATAACTTTTTGACTACATCAGATATCTGAATGCGAATGATTATAATATCAAATTTACTGAAAAAATTAGTTCTGAAAAAATTGAATTTTTGGATCTGCTAATCTATACAGATGGGGAAAAGAGCCTAACAGATCTATATATAAAGCCAACTTCAGTAAATAAAGTACTACATGCTGAAAGTAATCACGTGAAGCATATAATCAAAAATATACCATATGGTGAAATTTTGAGAACAAAACGAAACTGCAGTTCAAATGAAAAATACGAAAATCATGTTAAATTGCTCAAAGAAAAATGTATACAGAGAGGTTACAAAAATCAAGATGTGGACAAAGCCTTCTACAAAGCTGAAAAAGTACCTAGAACTGAACTACTAAAGGCCAAACCAAGAATGGTGAAGAAAAGAGAAGAAAAGGTAGACTTCATAACGACTTTCAATAGTGAAGCTCACCTTTTGAAAACATTTCTGACAAAACATTGGAACATTTTGCAAAGCGATGAAATGCTAAAACAGTACATAGAAGCTAAACCCAGGATAATTTATAGAAGGGCACCAACTTTAAAGCAAAAAATTAGCCCCAGTCATATGAAAGAAGAAAAAACCGAAGTGTTAAGTCAATTTTTACAAGTACCAGCACCAACAGGAACCCACAAGTGTGGATGTTGTGGAATCTGTGACCAAATGGAAAATGGTGTAAAAGAGATAAGGCTACCAAATGGAAAAATTTACAAACTAAAACAATTCATTAATTGTAACACTAAGTATGTGATTTATACAATTACATGTATATGTAATAAGAAATACTTGGGAAGTACTATCAGAGTACTGAAAATCAGATTACAAGAACATATTAGAGCCATTACAAATAAGGACACAAGATACCCTATGGCAATTCACTTTAATCAAGAACATACTCATCCCAAGTTTTTCGTCTCTGATTTTGGTAATTGTATTGTCTACTTTATCTTTCCTATCACATCCTCTCCAAACCTCCTCTTCCTTTCTGCAGACTAAGGCCTGGTGACAGGTGTCCAGTCAAATGGTCGACAGACAAATGGTCGACACAATTTGGTCGACATGTCAAATGGTTGAATTTTTTTTTTATTTATGTATATATTTTTTAGGTTTTCGTTTAGGGAAAAAAAGGGGTTTTAGCAAAAAAAAAGGGGGTTGGCGGGACCCCCCCCAAAAAAAATGTGAAAAAAATAAATAATTCGACCATTTGACCTGTCGACCTTTTGGTGTCGACTATTTGTTCTGTTGACCATTTATTTTCGACCAAATGACCTAGAACCCTGGTGACACCATGGCAGGGTCCTAATATGCCACCTTTCGGACAAGGTCATGTGTCATGAAAATCACCAAGGTGGTATTGGGTGCAGTATAAATATTGCAACACATAACATGAGTCTTTCCAGGGATTTCATGCAATATTTGAAAAAGATTTAGAGGATCCATCTTTCCTGAGTCCACATGATGAGCTGCACAATGGCGACGAGTCCAACTCTGATTTCTGTGAGGGGTCAGAAATGCGAGTCTGACAACTTGGTAAAGGTTTTTCAATAGTAGCCATTTTATTATATTATAAGGGTGAGATAAATGCCTCACTTTCCCTAACCTAACAAGGATTCCCCTGCCTATATAACTAAGACTAAAGGAAAACACACTTTCTTTCCTCCCTCACACTCAGGACATTGCTAAGAAGTGAAACTATCAGCTCTTCCTTCTCAAAGAAATTGTACCCTTTCTCACTTTCCCTCAGTGGCTCAATGTGACTCAGGCCCTGGTTCTCTCTAGACTGAAACAGCCTTCTCCTGAATCTTCCTTCTTCCACTCTACAACCCTTGCAGTTTATCCAGAATAGGCTGCACTGATTAAATTTGAATCCCTCTGCATCATCCACAAGGCTGCCTGGGCCTGGGGACCACACTATCTTCAGCTCTATCTGACTAAATACTCTCCATCTAGACCAGTTTGCTCCTCTGGCACCTACTTTTTGTGTGTAAAGCATTTTGCTAAACAGAGGGCAGGGGGTTACTCACTTTCCTCTGCGGGCTCCCTCCTTTGGAATAGCCTCGCCTCCCCCTGTGCCTTGAGCAGGATCTTCTCAAATTCCGGAAGCTCCTTAAGACTTTACTCCTTTAGTCTTTTCCACCTCCTTTCCTCCTTATCTCCTCTGTTAATCCCACAGTTGCTGAATCGGTGTCCTTGACCTCCCACACCAATTATTCCCAGCTACTGTCTTTCCACAGCACTTTGAATCTGCACACCCTCCGCTCTGGAGACTTGCACTTACCTCCCGCGGTCCAGGCTCTGTAGCACTCAACATTCCTAGCACTTCGTCCATGGCTCACCCACGGGCTTGGACTCCCCTGCACTTACCCCTCTTCCCTCTTCCTTTCTGCACTTGCACGTTCTGAATACTCACAAGGCATAGTAGGTTTGTCCCCCTCCCTCTTCCTCCTCTGCTTTTAAATTTTGTGTTGTAATGTATTCCCCACTCTCCCTCCCTGCCCTGTGGGCGCTTTGAAACAGTATATTCTAATTGTATAAGCGCTTCCTGTATGGCTGTTCAAGTTCAACAATATAGCAATTAAATTCAAATGCAAACTTTGCAACTAAATATCCTTGTAACCAGGGCCGGATCCCCTTCCCTAGGTTCAATGCAGGATTTTCTAAATGAATGTTCCAGTTAGCAAAATTTATTTTCAATGGTTTACCAAAGTTCCTTTCAACATCCAAGTTATGTTTCACTGAACACTTGGATTAGCTTCGGTTAAACAAAGTTCATCAGTCTTCAAAATAAATGTCCACAAGCGCCAGCTTTTCAAACAAAAAGTCCTTGTTTCATTTTTCCAATGAACACTTCAATAGAACTTCTTTTCTTTAGGAAAGACAACTGCTTCATAACACTTCTTTATAAACGCAACAATGTTTTCGTCAGGATGTTTTTTACCACAGTGCAAACAACGTTAGTGGCCTTGCCACTTTCTTCCCAACACAACCTTTAACCACAATGTAGTACTTTAAAGTCTTCTTCCTGGTTCACTAACCTGCCAGGACTACCACTAACAAGCCCTTTCCTAGTATACTCACCTGCCAGTATAAAAACTCCTACCACTACTACAAGTACTCAGTGATGAGGTTAATAAGGTTAACTTTAAACATTAACAAAGTCTTTGGGTTTCAGCAACTTTGAGATTCACAACTTCTTCCATAAGGATACAACACTCCTTGGTGGTGTTTATTCCACTTTTTTATTTGCCACATGTAATGCAGGTTATTTTCCTCTCCTTGTTTATACTTTTCACAAGGATGGCTTCTCTCAATGCACCTTTGGGTTTCCACCATAACACCAGGTAACTGCTGATACGATTCCTTATACAAGTTTATCTCTTTATGTAAACTGGTTCTCCCTTTCTCTGTAACAATCTTTCTTTGACTTGGCCAAGGTTTATTGTTATTGGTTTGCAATATTTCCTCCTTTGGCTTTATCAACTTTTGATATAGCTAGATTTCAATTTTTCACCCTTTTGGCTCTGGCAATGACAGTTCAATATTACATTCTCTTGGCTTTGAAAATGTGGGTTACAGTTTGTTTAAATGTTGTCTTTTCTTGGCTTTGGCAATGGGGGATACTGTTTGATTTTGATCTTGCCTTTTTAGCTTTGGCAATGATCGTTATAAACATCTTCCTCTTGGTTCCTCTTTACATATGAATAATAGCAAATATGCTTTCTTTCATTACTTCTGCATTCAGCAATTGCACGCAGTCAGCAGTGTCTCACGGATCTTTCCGGGGTCATCTCTCATAGGCCAACTCTCTGACTTGCGTGTCCGCTTTACCCGCTGCTGTTGCTTCTGTAACCTCTTCGGTCTTCGCGGTCAGAGCCTTTGACCGCTCCAGTTAGGCTCCTGAGTCCTGTGTCTTTCACGAAGGAGCCTTCTTCGTTCCTGGTGTTCTGCAGTGCTTGCCAGCCATCGGAGGTGAGGACAGTGAACTGAAAGCTTCTTTCTTCTACAGGGCAGCCTGCCACCTCAATGCTTCCCGCTGTGTGACCTCTGCAGTCTGGGCTTACCAATCCTACGACTCTCTTGGCACCATAACGCACTATACAAACAGCGGCGGGCCCAGCGTCTTCATTTCTCTGCTCTTGCTGCATGCATGGCTGCTCACTGGTTCTCCAACTAGTTCTGCCACGGCTTCCACAATGATTTCTAATGGCCTAAACCTGAAGGGGCTTTAAATAATCAAAAGTCCCGCTCAGGTGTTGGTCATTAAAAACACTAGAATTGCATATTGCAGTTCTGTGCCTCCAAACCCCTCTTCTTCGTCCCAGAACCAGGGTATTATGGGACAGGAAGTCCCTAATGTTTGGGCTTCTTTTAAAGATACCTAGTTTCAACCTTATCAAATGTACTTTGTTTACAGAAGGTATTTTTAGAAAAGGGCCTTAAAGCAATTGTTGCTTGATTCTTGATTTCAGAATTCATACAAATGAGGGAATCCCATATATTAGGAGTAATGGTATTGAGGTTCTGATCCTGATATACTCTGTTCTCATGTTGACCACAAGGGGTTTTACAATAAACACCCTGGGTGCTTTTGCGAAGTGGAGTTTGAGTCTGGCAGCACGGCATTAGGTATTGTGGTATCATGGAAGTCTCACCCTCCAAAGAAGGTGAATACTGTGTCCCTCCTAACGGAGTCACCCTAGTCCCCTGGTGGCCTTCTTCACCCAGGTGATCCACCCGGCTAATACCACCCCCAGGGTTAGGATCAGGAGTTGTCTGCCTTTCCCTGGCCATCTGGGAGGAGATTTTAGGGAGGGATTCTGTGAGGACTCTGCAGGATTCATCACTTTACTTTTTAATCTACTCACGCCAATGCCGATAAATTCTTAGCCAGTGAGCTGGATAGGTCCACTGTGGTTTCATACACATGCCCTTATACAGCTTTTGATTTTCTCTGATTTTCTTACGGTGGCAAGTAGGGCTGCTAAGGCCCCGGATATGCAAGTGCAGGGGTAATAACTAACAGCCTGATCGAGATCCTGCAGCTGCAACCCAGTGATGTAGTGCCCCCTATTCTGGCAAATTGTGAGAAGCAGTCATCAGCTTTGACTGTCAGAAAGTAGGAGGTCAAGAAATACTGATCTGCACCCAGTAATAATAGCTTTTGTGGGTGTGCTGCACTCCAGACACACTGGGTGCCCAGGTTGCTATGGATAAATCTAGTTTCAGGCAGCATAGCGTTCTGTGCTTCAAATGCATCTAGTTTCTTGTCCAATTGTAATCGGGCTTTATGCTATGTTTTGTTACATTAGCTTTATTGTAAAGCACAGACGTTCCCATTTAGAGATAATTTCGCATGATAGGTAGAATTTAAGCGGTATATTGGTAGGGTTTTAGAGGCTTGCCATATTTTAAATGGTCACATATGTCCACATGGTGCGTAGGTTCAAGGGCACAGTGTTCCAAATGGAGACCACTACATATGAATACGCTCACCCGCCCCACTTGGCGGATTTGACCTCTGGGATTAAGAGCAGTTGCTCATTTGCTGAGTGTAGCTCTGGATTAGGATGGTGGAGATTTACTGTGAAGTAATGTGGGTTAGATAAATGGCCTTGTGTGGTAGGCATATCACCTTAAACTTAACTGTATTTTCTTCTGAACAGTCAGCCAATGTCTCTGGATTAGCGCTGGAGTTCTGTTATCTTGCTTGGGAAGGTTGAGCAGAACCAGAGCAGCTACATTTGAAGGTGTTGAAGATGCTCAATTGAGTACTGCTGTAATCTTGCGTAAGCAGCATTACAGTAGTCAATGCGTTAATTTAAAAGGGCATTCACATCCGTAACCTAATGGCCAAATCCTAGAAAAGGGAGCAGTTCAATCATTTAAAGAAACATGGTTGTGTGGCTTTAGTGATTTGGGAGTTGAGAGTAAACTACCCATCCACATAAATCCCACATTTCAAACGGATATGGAAAAAATCCTGGTGTCAGTGGCCAAAGACTTCTGTCCCAGGTGGCAGGGGCTGTGTCCTTAGGAGTTCCTCTGTTTTGGCTGCAACCTTTTGGGGTACATTCATAGGCTGACAACGGCCATGCGGTTGGGGAATGGGTGTCTGATCTGTTAGTGGTTTCAGTCGACCTGAAGCAAAGTCTGCGTACCGCCTGTATATGTGTAAACAAGTATTGCATACTGGTGCAGGAGCTGGGCCAGAGTTTGTCGGTATAGGTTAAACAGAATGGGTGATGGGACTGAACCCTAGGGGCTCCACTAATCTAGGATTTGGATTCAAAGGAATCCATATCTACTGTGTTTATTCTGTTGGCGAGGAAAGACTGGAGCCAGTCGTAGTCTGCGCCTTGAAAAGCCATATGGGAAAGATGCCCTAGGAGAATCATAGTCCCATATTTTAATAAAATACTAGAAGTAATTATGGCCTGACAAAGCCATGTTGGGTTGAATATATATATTAGCTGACTTCAACACCGCACAGTTAAAGGGCTTTTATGCTGCCTAATGACTCTTTACTCAAAAACAATAGGAGAGCCGGGCCTTCTCCTGTTTCTGAGTACAGAGTCATCACACAGAAGACCGACCTTTCACTCAAGGAGCCCGTTGTTTTTAACCATGCAATTCCTTGAATGAAAGGGCTACCTGCTGCGTCTGAGAGCTGGGCATACTGGTGTCACACCTTTAGTGCGCCCAGCCAACCCTTTTAAAAGGAGGGTCTTGGGGCCTCAAAGGTAATAATGCCAGTGCGCCCCAGCTCACCTGCTTTCACCACCCCTCCGCCCCCTTAGTCGAGGGGGTGGCTCTCATTACAGGTGTGGCCTAAGCACACATATATTTAGGCCACCCCCAAACAAGATCCCCCCCTTGATTTAGCATCCCACTTAAAGCACTGCATGTAACCATAGTCGTACCCCTCCTCCTCGATCAGGTCATGAATCCTTCTACACATGGAGATTTCTATGGCCTCCTTGATGCCAGGTGTGCTAAACTCCCAGTGCGGCAAACTCTCATACTCGTTCTTAAATCTGGTCGGGTGTAAAGAGACATTTAATACGCCCTTTCTTCCCCACTTTTAACAGGAAAACATTTGGTTCATCTCAGTGTTCGCGATATCTTCTCCCTTCTCTCTCCCCCCCTTCCATGCATAGTCCCTCACCAAACTAGAACAAGTAAACGGAAACAACCTCCATCATAGTTGCGTCGGCCTTGCACCTCCGTAAACCCCGACTGGTTTCCTCGCCACTCAGCGTCCATAACTACTAAAAAAAGGGAGCCATTCGACCTCTATGTCCCTGCGGGTTTCATCCAGCAAGTGCGTAAGGTACTCCATACCATAGATTGTCTGCGCCTTTTGCACCCACTCCCTCTACGAGGGAGTCCCTCCCCTTTTCCAGTGTTAGGCCAGCTACCAGCAAGGTGCGCACCATGTGACCCTCTTCTCCCGCATCTTCGTGCACAACCTACACCCGAAACAGCAGCAGGCTTGGCGATATTTCCCTTTGTATCCCGTCCAGGCCCTTGAGCCACGACAACTCTTTTTTCCAATAACTCTGCATGTAGGAATGCCCCACCACATATGAAAATAGTCGGCCTGCACCTGTTTACATCGCCAGCATCTCGCGTACGCCCCCATGTAATTTTTTGCTAAAGGCACTGGCGGGTACTTACTGCCAGCGCTGGATTATTTTGTAGGCCTGCATTTTATATTGCAGGGCCCGCGTGGATTTCCCCCCCCCCCCCCCTGCAAACGGTCACCCATGTATGGTCAGAGATGTCTACTGCCAAGTGCCTTTTGTTCCTTACTGGTGGGCATTCTGCGAGGTCATCCCGCTTCAATTCAGTGTATATCTTCGATATGCGTCCCATAATCCCACTTCCCTGCAACAGGATCCCTTCGAAGGGGGATAGCTCCCCGCGGAAATTCTCTCTCCCCACTTGTCTCCTTACTTTTTGTCACCAAGAGCATCGTTCCTGGATGGCAAGCGAAGGGCATTCTCGTGCCTTGAAACACCTGTGTATAGGCGCGTTATAAATGTCATATCATATCACTTTTGTTTTCTGATTTTCTCCCCCTCCTACTGGGGATTTAAACCTGGGCCCTGCTGGGAATTTTCACCTGTCACTACTTGCAGCCCTGGTGTGCTTTAGATTCTTTTTTAGAGCCTTCTTGGGACATAATGCCCATTACCAAGCCTCCAGATAGCCCTACAGAGCAGTGATCAGTGTCTGTCTTCCACATTGTAGCACAGGTAATCTGAAATTGCTGCCGACACAGCTGTGCGTGCAGGTAATGCGTGGGTAGCCATAGTTCTTGGCTTGTCCCTTTAGATGAGGAACGAATGGTGGGTGATTAGAAAGGGAGGTTGCATGCCGTGTGGGGACACTAACTGAAAGTAATGGTGGTCATTTAAGATGCATTTTCTTTCACTTTGTTTTTGTTGTAAAGCGGTGTGTTGGGGGCGAGTGGAGAAAAGACAGGACCCAGGTATGGGTTTTGTATTAGGGGAGGGAGAGTGGTGGTGGGCACGGGAGACTTTGGGGTGGTGTGGCAAAGGGGAACCTAGTTTTACTGTTTCTTTTACCACTGCAGATTGTAATGGCATTTCTGGAAAACGTTTCTGATTGGTAGCGCTTTTGATTTTCCGCAGCTGCCCAATTAGGTGATATTCCCTTTTGTGTGTCAACGACTTTTTCATGGTGCGTCACGTGTCACTCCATTAAACAAATGTCCTTTAAAACCAAAGTAAAATGGCATTGTATCAATTTTCGATTATAATGTGAAACTGGATTCAGGATGTATTATGTTAAAGTTTCTTAACGCGCATTGTTGCCACCTGCGTTGCTTTTGCCAGTTTTATTGACATACATAAAAAAAATATCGAGCAGTACTGGCCTGCAGTGCAAGTCGCCATTACCTGTGAGTAGTTTGTGCTGGAGTAGCGCCTCCTTGATCAGGTCGTACGTCACTAGTTCCGTGCAGTTGACTATTGCATTCCGTGTGACGTTTGGTAGTGTTCCTAAAACAAAACACATGCCACGCGATGTAATTATTCATGTATTCAGAAATATGTTTCAGTTCAGAAGGCTGCCTTGCCATACTGTACCTTTCCAGAGCCCCCTCATGCCTTCCTCTTTAGCTATGGTTTTGTAGGCGTCAAAGGTTCCTCTGTACCGTCGTTGAACGCCACGCAGGTTGATCTGTGCTTGAAATCGGACTTTGACCACGTCGGTGGGCTGTGCTACAGTTACAGCCATGGCTCCTGTCGTGCACCCTGCCAAGATCCTACTGCCCACACCAGCCTCTGTGGAAGATAGCAGGAATGTGTTCAGGATTCATTAATACCACGATTTTGTGAACCAAAAAAGCTGTACATTTTCATTGAACTGTGCTCTGCAACTTTTGGCTCTACGGAATGTTTGGACTGGAGCTCCCATCAGTAAAAGCGGTGAGGGAACATGGGATTCATAGTCCATCACATCTGGCAAGCTGCTGGTTGCAGCAGACCCATAAAGTAGACCAAAATATTGCCCTGCACCCAAAACTTGTTTCCAGCATTGTTATTTAAAATGTTTACGTATAGCACTTGCTACCACAGTTGTGTATTTGATAATATAATAAAATATAATTGGACTGAGAATTGCAGCTCTCCCGCGTTTCCAATTCTGACATTAATTGCATGGCGGGAAAGCAGCCCCCCCTTTCTGGATTTGCAGGACAACCCATTTAAACATATGCTTGTGAGTACACCACTGGAAGAAGTTCTGATGCAGCACACGTTGGGTGACCAGAAAAAAAACTCAAGTAGAAAAACTGACAACCGAATGGGGTGACTTCTGAAATAAGGTGTGGGCCGCATTCTATAGGAGTCTATGAGGAGGTGGATAGTGGTTCATCTCCAGGCCAGGGAAGCCCCCTACTACCACGTTGTGCTAAAAGTAATTGGCCACCGGGGAAGACTCTCACTCTTGTACCAGGGTAGTCTTTGGCATATACACTGATAAAGCTCTACACACGGCTGGATTTGTCGAGTAGGGTATTCTGAAGCCTTAGACCATAGAAAAGAAACAACACCTGCATTCTGGCTAGTCTCCATACTTGTGACCTGTGAGGAACACGATAAATATATTTTGCTTAGACATGTCTATAGTTTGTTATTAGGATGTGTAACGGACCCCACTGCCATTGTGCATGTTCTTCAGGCAGTATGGTGGATCTGTAAGAGTGGGTTGATTTGGTTAGTTGGGCGTAGAGGGAAAAGCAAGATTGTGTTGTGGTGCTTTGTGTTGATGGTGCAGATTGGAAGAACCCTGAGCTCTGCAGGCGTGATAGCTTCCCGGGAGCAATGTGTTTGGAACATCGAGGGCTTTGTGTCCAGGGAGGAAATCTTGTGCTTGTATTGTAGTGCGCGGTTTGTTAGCCAGGGGCTGAGGTCTGCCAGTCAGGGTTTGAGGAGAAGATTTATGTTAAGAGTATGGGAAGAAAAAAGCCATGCGTGGGAGGTTAGTGTAAGTTTCTGTGTGATGCATAAGGTGCAGAAAGTGGGGGTTTGTTCACAGGTTGAGAGGTTCGTCCTATACATCTCTGTATCGGATGCAAAGTTGTGCTGCCATTGTTGGTTATTGCAGCATTAACTACCGTGTGCCCATACTTAACCTTTGGAAAAGGCAAAATCATTTTAGGCATGTGGCTGAAGTGGGCACTTTTAGTGAAGTCAGAGAGGGGCAGACACAGAAAATAACCCAAAGCTCTGAGTTGGTGGTCAGGCAGTCAAAACAACTTTTCATATATGAATGCACAAAGCATTTTATAGAAGCACATGCTTACATGTGGTAAACTAAAAACCTATGTCTTGAGTTTACATTGGCTTGAAATGAAAGTGTGCTCTTGCTTCATACGTACCGTCTTTGCCATTGGTGTAGAATAGTTTGACAGTGTCGTAGAGGCCAATACGGATGGAGGCGAAGCTCATCTGCCTTTGAAGTCCAGCTACCAGGCCATTGTAGAGGCTTTTTGGCCCTTCGGTTCTGACAATGGTACTGATGGTCCCAAAAACCCCCTTGTACCTGATGGCGTTTGCAGCGCTGGAAGCAGAGGACTCGCCTTGGATCTGCAATTCAAATAGGGAATGTTTGTGCAAGGACTCTCCGAAAGTCATTAGAAAAACTCACAAAGAATCCAAAGTGTGAATAGAACACTGAGCACAGATACGTGCCAGGAGCATTGTTTCAGAGAAAAGCCTACTATTTTAAGTTGGGGACAGTGACAAGACTTCTATATGGTAAACAACCCCCAACCCCAGAATACATGTCCTAACCACTGTCATGAAATGACTCCTGCTCTGTATGAGTACATGGATGAGTAGTGACTGAAGCGCCTGCTCCGCCTCACACTTCTACAAACCAACAGTGATCCCAATCATAAAGGTGAAACATGCTGCAAAATCAAGAGATATACCTTCGCCTTTTGTGTCAACATGGGTCAATGGCATGCTACACTTTTAAGAGGGTTGTGAATGTAATAACAATAGCAACCCAAACAGAAATAGTACAAAGACTCCAAAATAAAAGAATGTCCAATCGAGGTTCTAGAAATATATGTATATACATTTCTTAGACACTCAAGAATCCAAGCGACTAAACTAAAACCACTAACAAAAACTCACCCCTTTGGAAAGAACACAGCAAAGACAGAATATAAATGTGATAGCACTCTGTTAGGAATACTCTGTTACAGAGTCTCCGTGGGTGGGCCACCACACCTCGACTCTCCCTGTCCACACTTTCCCAGCCCTCCTTGTCTTACCGAATGCACAAGGTGGTGGTGGGGGAGGGCACTTCTCGTTGGCATATCCTGGCTTGTCTGCAGGGTCGGGTGTGCAGAGTCTGGCGGGACTGGCGTCTGGCGTGGCTCCTGCCCTAAAGTTGGTGGCTGGCCAGGTGCTGGTCAGGCACCATGTAGAACTCAAACCGGAAGTGTGAAGACCACGTCCGGTTCACAACTACAAACGACGACCGGAGAGGTTATTCTGGCGTCTTTGCACTGGCTTACTTTCCAGGAGGTGTGTGAGGCTATACAGACCGTTCTACGCTCCACTGTGCTACAACAGTAAGTTGGTAATTTACCAAAACACTAGGTTTTCATAGTTAGTCTTTTGTTAAATCAAGCAAACACTATGTATGATGCTTAATTGATTGTTTATACAAAACGTTGGGTTGCGATTCTTGAGATACCAATAAAGAAGGAAGTGTACGCACAACTTCTGCCCAGAGACAGTGTTCTGGTGTAAAGTGCTGTCCTTATACTTTCCATGACCACCCCCCCCTTAACCCTCGTCATCATCTTTCAACTATACCATCCGGTCTGCCTTCAACAAAGGTGAGACGCTATCTGTATATTTCCCATTCTTTCTGTGATCATGTGATTCCTCTTAGACCACTCACCCATGCCTTTGCTTCCACAGCTTGGTGTCAACTCCTACCGACTTCCACACAGCTGTATTGTAACAACGAAAACTCCCCAAGACCCTGAACCATCGAGCTTTCTAGGCAGGCATACCGGGTTCCATTTGTGATCCAGACTTTTTCATATCCACAGGGATCATTAACCTATCCCGATAGTCTGTTCATCCTCACCAGTACTGATCCTTCAACAGAGACATCAGGATTCAGGTACTAGAACACTCTGGGTACCGGAACAGGGGTGAATAGGCACAACATTTCATCAGTGTTATTTAAAAGGATATGGCTTGGTTTAAAAAGGTGCAAAATGGGTTTTGTCAGTCCCTTTGTTCCCAAACATGGTTGAATCCGTTTTAAGCGGCAGAAACAGGAGGCAAAGCTGCCTTGGGCTTCTCAGGATGCTGCAAGTCCCACACCAGGGACTCTGGTACAAGGTGACTCCTTTTTACTCTTCACTCGAAGTCCAGGGCACTTGGCTGGCACCTGCAGGGGTTCTTTCACCTCCAGTGCGGAGCCTGGTCCAGTGCAGCTGGCAGAGTGGCTGGTCTTGGTCCAAACAGTAATCGGCCTATGTTCCCTTGTGATAGCTAGGTGACCGAGTTCTCCACTGCCTTGGACTCACCTGGCTTCATCAATATGGCAGAGGAAATTGGAATGGACTGCACTCCACTCCCAATAGGTTTCCAGAGATGTCTCCTTGGTATTCAGGAGTGACAGACCCCTTCCTTAAAACAGTAAAATGCCACAGGGATTGAACAAAAGCAAGCCTACTCCAAGGGGTCCAATCCCTGCCACTGTGACAAGTGACCTTTGCCTTCTTGCATAATTTCAAGAGTGCTTTGCTAGGCAGGGAGTGGAGGGGACAGGAAGGAAGGAAGGAAGGAGAGCATCACAGAAACAAAAAATGGCAAAACCCTTTCAGCTTCTTTCT
The DNA here is from genome assembly GCF_040938575.1 of Ambystoma mexicanum. Classification (NCBI taxonomy): domain Eukaryota; kingdom Metazoa; phylum Chordata; class Amphibia; order Caudata; family Ambystomatidae; genus Ambystoma; species Ambystoma mexicanum. The sequence goes on along the minus strand of NC_090937.1, from coordinate 695,410,283 downwards.
GTCTACTATAACCCGCCCTCTATGAAAGTCTTCTGCTTCAAATGCCCTTTGGTGGGCAACACGCTTGTGAGAGTCCCGCCTTCCTTATACATTTGCCTCTTTGGAGTATGGTTCCCAGTAGATTGCCTGGTGTGAGCTCCCATCCATCCTCCCAGAGACTCAAAGGAGAGCAGCACCCTGCATTCTGTCTCACTGATGGAAGTGGAGATGGGCAGGCTAGCCATTAATTCACATAGCGTTCACATAACTGACCTGGCTCACTCGTTTAACACTTGTATGAGACCAACTTGATGTGGCTGTAATAATTGTGGTCTCTTATCAGTCACCATACCAAAACGAGGTATGGCTTATTCTAAGAGTTTATCCTGCCACCAAACTGATAGGGCTACAATTATGAAAATTTGGATCAGAGTTGCTGAAGATAAATGCAGCCTCTGTCTGCAAGGACATGGTGTCAAGAAGGCACATGTGCCCTTTTGAAGCTGCTCTCTGCCTATGAAGGGCAGGTGCTGCAGATGTCATGAGACTGATGAAGCAGGGCACATGTGTGCACTATGTCTATGATTGTGGCATGTAGCTTTATGAAGGGTGGGGGTTCTGATCAGAAGACCTCCATTTCAATGAACCCAACAAGCTGTAAGTAGTAACGGGCGTGCAAATAGCAGGCATATCCCTTCACCTATAGTCTGTGTCAACAGGAGACTGTGAAGTATAGTTCAGGGCTTCAGTTAACACCATGTACCAAATCCAAAATCATACAACAAACAGTGAAGGGACATTCTCCTCTTAGGCCAACCTGTGCTAACTAGTAAAATGGACCATTGGCTTAAGTGACTGATCTGTAGATCCACGTGTAAACTGCAGCATTGACTCTCGGTTTAGACAATTTAGGCTTTAATTCTCCCTGTGCTTTGTTAAAATACCATGTATAGTTCTTGTGCACATAGCAGCCATGGTAGGCCACGGGTTGGGGAAGCAGAGTTTTATTTTTTCTTCTGGAAGTCATGTATTTCATGCTGTCTGAATGAAATGTAACTTGCACCAAGAGTCATGTGGGCCACAAGTGAATAGGCCAGGTGGGCCAGCTCAGAAAAGAGAACTTTTTAATTGGAAGGAATGCTAGAGCTCCACTTAGCCCTTCTTATTTCCCCTCTGCAGCTTCTTCTCATGGTCTCTGTGCAACAAATTCTGCGAGGGCTGCCTTGCTTCTGTCTAAAACTTCATGTTCTGTTCCCTGTATGGAAAACATGGATTCCTGCAAAGTCTGCTGGGAGAGCATTGGGCAATTGGTTCCCCTTTCTGTCCTGAGAACAAAGTCTGCTGCTGCTGTAAGTCCAGGTTTAGTCCTGGCCTTTCCTGGGAGCGCCCTGCAAGAATGAATGTGCCTGAAGGAAGAGGATTCCCCGTCAAGATACACCCCCCCCCCCCAATCCCCCCTTCACAGCAGGGCTCACTGATTTCACCTCTAAGAAAACGCTCCTCACCGGGAAATGCCAAAAGTGTGGGGTAGTCATGAACCCAGAAAAGGTCCATTTACAAATAGGCTAAACAAAGTCTAATTTGGCGTTTAAGAATTACTGCCTGCTAGGTTTTAGAATTTTTAAGTGGATATGGGTAATGCTAAAGGGGACATTACAGTCTGGGGAATGCCTGCTAAAGATTTGTGTAGGCCCATTTGTATATTCCTATCAAATTGAAAGCAGCCTAGTGACAGTAATCTAGCCACATTGTATCCCGTGACAGGGTCAGAGTTTACAGACAGCACCAGCTTCCTTATAGGTTTTGGATGAACCAAGCACTGCCTATGCAACAAAACATATAGGATCCAGGTTACATGGGCACCAAAGGATCCTTTATGGGGCCACAAGAGCGTCCAGAAGAGCAAAACCCTTTTTGGATCTATCTGAAGAATTGTCTGTCAGTGTCTCCATTTCCAGCCAAAGGACTCTGTGACAATGATACATTGAGGTTTCTGCTGCCGGAGAGGGCGACCTTCCCATAAGAAGATACCTACTCCCGGGCAGTGGGCATTCCTTCCAAGACTCGTGGATCACTCTTTGGGTCAGCATAGTGCCCAGAAATCAGTAGCTATCGTGGAAGGGCCTCAGTAGTGGTTCTTGGGAGCCACATACCCTTTCGCTGGGGCATTAGAACTTGACTGAGGATCTCCTTAAGCCTGAGTCCAATTGTGACTATACTCAGCCTCGTCTTTACCCTGCGGACTTCCCACTCTGAGGTGAGAAGGGGCCTGCTGTAGTCACTCGATGGGAGTGTAGCCGACACTCGGCCTCGTGGCTAAACTCTGGGCGCCCACTTGGAGGTCAGAAGGGACCGGCTGTAGGCACTCTGTGGGAGTGTGGCCGACACTCACCCTCGTGGCTAAACTCTGGGCTCCCACTCGGAGGTCAGAAGGGACCTGCTGTAGGCACTATATGGGAGTATGGCCGACACTCACTGTTGTTGCTAAACTCTGGGCTCCCATTCAGAGGTCAGAATGGGTCTGCTGTATACACACTATAAGAGTGTGGCTGACATCCACTCACGTGGCTAACCTCTGGACTCCCACTTAGATGTCCGTCATCTTCGTAGCTACCCCTTGGACTCCCAGTAAGAGGTCAGGTGGGGCCTACTGTGTCGGCAAACTGTGTGTGGCTGCACAGGATTCTGTGTGCCTATAGCACAATGAAGCCTGTGCGTATGCCCAACACCAGAACTTTAGTGGGGTGCTCCAGGTGCATTCTCTCATCATAGCCCAGGGCATATGGTACGCTATGCGGCAGCAGGTGAACACATGAGTACTTGATGAGCTTTTGCTTTGCCGTTGATTACCAGCCTGCTGTCCCCGACACAGTGAGAGCCCGCTAGTGTGTGCTAAACCGCTATCTCTTCTGCCCCTGGTACGCTCACTGACATCATGGCAGCTACAGAGCATCATTGATGCAGTTGAAATGCGTCTCACTGTATTTTTTATTGCTAATTTGCGTTTCACATAATTGTTCTAATTGCCTGTTTTTCGAAACCTATAAAGCATAAAAGAAAACCCTTTCGGTCAGAAAATATTGTAATTTACGAGGAAAGGCAGCCTAAAAACAGCATATGGAATATGCAGTCCCTGGTAAATGTACATTGAATTCTATTATGGGTTATTAGGTTTACGATAAGGCCTGCAAAATATAGGATTGTTGCGTCAAAGAATGACCCTGCATTAACTGGAGAGTTATCCGTGTTTAGGCTAGCTTAAGAAGACTGGTGAGCTCTAGGCCGCCATCGAATTACTAGAAGAATCCAGCTAATGCCTAGTGTGTATGTCCTGCAATAACCCCTGCGTGATAAGGCAGTTACATTTCGATGGGGTGATTGATCTGGTGCCGAATGCATTGCAGTGGGTCCCAGGTGTGAATCCTGATGCAGGGTTGATGAATCCATGCTATTTTTACTATCACTGCTGGGAATCCTCATACCTTTTGGCTCCTCAAATTCATGTCAAAAGCAATACTCCCAGTGACTAGCCATCTCACTCGGACTTACCCACAATGACTAGCCATCTCACTCGGACTTGTCCACAATGACTAGCCATCTCACTCGGACTTACCCACAATGACTAGCCATCTCACTCGGACTTGCCCACAATGACTAGCCATCTCACTCGGACTTGCCCACAATGACTAGCCATCTCACTCGGACTTGCCCACAATGACTAGCCATCTCACTCGGACTTACCCACAATGACTAGCCACCTCTCTGTCACTCACTTTCTACCACTAGTTAATGGTCTCCCCCCATTTCCATCCAGGAAGCCTTGGGTGCCTGGTTTTGGTGAGGCATGTGAACCGTGGAGTGAGGTGCCCTACAGTACACAGCAAGACTCTGCCAATACCAGTCTTGCAGTGCAGAGGCAGGAATGGTGAATAATTCTGTGTTGAGCCAGTGTTGGGACACATAACCTGCTATTCCATTGGAAAACTCGCTCATCACCATATAACATCACATGCACTGAAGAATATTGTGTGTAATCGAGTGTCCTCCTAGACATCTAGGTACCCTAGAGCGGAAAGTGAGACTATATAACTCAAATCCTTTTGGAAAGGTGACCCCAGGATGCATTTCTTTGCTGCACATGCTCCAGTTTAAAGGTTTCTATGGGGCCCGCTTGTTGCATGGCAATCATCACAGTGAATACTCTAAGCAGAAGTTGCTTCGATAATTGTAGCAGTGTTATATAATTTCACTGAACACTGCCATAAACCTATACGTTCCTCCATGTTCTGCAGTTTGACCAAGTGAACTCTCACTCCCCTGCTCTCCCTCCGTGTTCAATCCTCATCCTCCATCCAGGATTCAAGCTTCCTCTCTCACCCGGAAGTTCCCTATTACCCACTCTCTGTTGAGTTAGATTCTGGTCCCTACCCATGGCAAGCATTGATCTTTGTCCATTCCTGATGCCCCTCCCTGCTGCCTGAGATGTCCAAATCTGGTACTCCCCTTGTTTAAGTCTTGTTAATACCCCCCATCTCTAATCCCACTTCTACCTTCTCTTCTCACTTCCCTGTATCCCATGACCCCCCTGGCCCCTTCCACTAATCCCCTTGTGCCCCGCTGCCCACCACCATCTCTAGGCAGCTCCTCCCACGCCCAATCCCACTCTTACTCTCTTTTCTCACTTTGGTTCATCTTGACCCTGTTGCCCCTTCCACTAATTCCCTTAGGCCGTGTTCTCCATCCTTCTGCCTTCCGGCTGTGTGAAGGAAGTGTGCGTGGTGAGTTCCGAGCACTGCTAGTGAGTTGTGCCCTGTTGACACAGACTCCATTTTCTCCTGATCACACCACTTCCTAAAGATCTCAGCATCCCCCTTGCTCACTTCATGGTGATGTTAAACTGTTTAGACATTATTCTACACATTCGAATTCCCCAAATACCATTTTCCTCTCTGATGAAGTCCAAGACGTGCCTGCCTCTGTGGACTGCCACTCGAGTTCTTCTCCCCCCTTTCACAGAGTCAGTCACTCAGTTTGCTTCCTAACGCTTCTCCTTTCGGGTGGTGGTATTATAGCTCCTATCATAATTACCTGCAATCGGACTTTGGCGGTGTCCAGTGGGAAAGTGAAGAGGTCGGCGATGCACGCAGCAGTCCCAGCACTGAGGAACTTCACGCCTTGTGTAGGAGGAAGGTCTGAAGGCTTAAAACCCACCATCTTTTCTTGGCCACAATGGATTACTATGGGGATAAACAGGACTGTCACGACAGGAGTCAATTGACATTATTGTACTTCTACAGAAAGATGGCATGTAGGCACATTCTAGACACCATTAGCTGTCAAACGGACTGAGCACTTGATGGTCAACTTTACGCCACCTCTACGTTTTGTCACTTAAAGTCGAACACACCATAGGGAATGGATTGCATGTGTTTTTGAAACAAAAAGAATAGATTAGACAAGTTAAAGAGTCATTTGTTCATGAGAGTGCTTTATTTTGAAAGTAGACCACTACTCCCACTTAACGGAACATCAAAATGACATGGAAAAACATAAGCGGGCACGACAGTGTAACCAAGTGAATATTATGAAGTCAAAATAATGTGAAGAAAAAAGGGGAAAGGATAAACCTTGTGTGGCACCTGCCAGGCTTGTGGATTTGAGGCACACCGGAACATGCTGTTCCATTGGGAAAAGCTCCAGATTTCTGGATACAGGGCACGAGGAGGGGCACACAGTAACCTACTGTTGAATACTATACTGATGGTGATTAGAATGTTGACGATATCCTGGCACACAGGAGGCTCACTCAAGAAGTGGCTCATTTCTCCAAGCAACAGCTGTCTCCCCAAGGATAATTCAGATAATGGCTGTGATGGTTAACTTGAGGTAGGCGTGTGAAGTTACACATGATAGCGCACATAGAACTTGGTGCAATGATTAATGACGCGTTGGCAGGCAATTGCTCAAGTGTTCCAAGTTCTCATCGGACACCCAGGAATAATGTGCACCTACAACCGCAACTCTGGGTTCAAAGCCTAATGTATGACCACCACACCGTTCCTTATTCCAAATCATACAGGAGCAGTGGTAGGAACAGATGTTACTTCTCCCAAAAAAAAAGTAACGTGAAAGGAAAAAAGGGGATAGAAGCAAAGTGATGAGCATTGAGTTGATGGGCCAGCTCAAGGATAAATGCAATCGCGAACATTTCAAAAGATGCTCCTGATCGTTTGTTTTAACAAGCTTTCTTTGATGCGTTGCTAGGGGGCCTAAGGGGGCTATAGCCCCTGGTCTTTTGGTTGTAGCCCCGGATAGAATCTCAGGAGCTACAACCTAAAGCCTAGCTAGCCCCCAGTCCCGACAGTTCTGACATTAGCGTAGCCCCGGTTCTTTTCCAGGCATAGCAACATCCCTGTAAGATACCCCCCTTCAATACTACATGTAGCCCCATTGGCATTTGATGACGTTCCCCAGGCATGCACATTTTCAGCGGTGCCATTTCAATGTCCGCCGCAGTGGCAACATGACTCTTCTATTGGATGACCATGGGGAACACATGCAGGCACCGGCCTCGTCAACGGCTCCAAGCATCACCGATTGGGGAGATTTTGCAAGGGGTATGACTAGACAGCACAGCCAGTTTGTTTTCCGGGTAACAATGTTCAATTGCTATGGGGTCTCTTAGCCATGCAGGTCCCTCTGAGTCAGTAGCTGTTGTCCCTACTAATCTCTGTGATCCAATGAGCAGCAATCACCTCTTAAAACGTGCCACCCACAAACCCAAGAACATAGCCACCAAAGAACCCGGGTTACAGCTGCAGGACAATATACAACAAAACAATAAAACTTTCGATTTTTTGATGCAGCAGAGGAATAGTCGGCCTAGGAGTAAATCTGAACCGAGCTCCCTCTAGACATATCATTTCTAATTAAGTGAATACCCGAGGTTTAGAAATCTTGATTTGCAGACTATGGGCCATTGCTCCTTATTGAAGTCTAGGGAGGACAACGTGCTCACCTTGGAAGCAAGGTGACACGGAGCACCACCAGTTCAATCCCCGGGTCCGTGCTTAGAAACCTCTGGGTATTAAGCACGTTATAAAAACCTATCCTATAACCACCCCTACCCTGCAACCACCCCCATTCATGCTGTCACTGTGATGCTGGATGAAGCAGATCTAGCAGAGCAAGCACCTCCCATTGCATATGCCTTTTACATGTTATCATTGACAGGAGGATCCCAGGCTGAGCACAGTTACCTAGAATGTTAACGTGCAGCAATCACAATAACACATTAGGGTTTTGCTAAATAAATAAAGTGTGCCGTACCCTAACCAGGTAGGTAACAGAAATGAAAAATGAGAGCTCCAGAAGGATAAGTCAATAAAACGGGAAGTTCAGAAGAGTGCAGCCTCTCCACGCGTCCATTACCACCAGCCATGAAAACGATCTATAGAATTAAGACATTGAAAATGTCATCGAAGACTCCCTGGGCTGAAGCCCAACATTCCGAAAAGGGTCACTGATTTTTAGAAAAGCTGTGACACAAGCTGGTGATCTTATATTATTTGTACTACGGTTGCCAGCCTTCCTTTTGCTCTAGTGTGTGCCTCAGTGTTAGGGCTGAGTGCACTATGTCATTAGAAGCCCTCGCCAACTAATAATCAATTACACTGCATTACCTTCACGCTCATACATGATCACATACAAAGTTGCAGAAAAGCACCATACAGCCATAATGTTCAGGCGGTCTGCAACAGACTGGGAAGCAATTGCGCCCAAAGAAAGATGAACACAGGTGCAAATCAGATCCCCTCCTAATGGTAAAATCCTACGTGCCGTTGGTTACTCAAGGCCCCTAGCAGCTCTGGCAGGTTTAGGTCCTCCAGTGCTCCCACAAGGACTGCTGATATTCTAAACTATAATTTTGGATATCCGCTATTAATATCCATACTTGAGAAAATGCAAAAAATGGCATGGCTCTCCTGTTGTGGAAGGATAGCTTGATATATCTTGCTGGCTCACCATCGCCCTTTGTGTTTCCTAAAACTAGAGTAGCCGTCAAGGAATTGACATTGGATTGAGGGTTTGCATCACAATAGCTCGGGCGCCTGCAACCTTTGGATCTCCAAGTGTTTTGAACTATAAATCCCACCGGCCCAAGCAAACATAGCGGTGGTCAGGGATCAGGGGAGATGGAGATTGGTAGGTGCCAGCCCTCCCATCCCCGGCATCAGCCATTCCTGATGTTGCCGAGTGTGGTACCTCTGAGAACAAGCAAAGCTACGGAATAGAGAAGGGGTGATTTATAATGATATGGCAAAAACACTTGAGCACTGGGTATGTTCAGGCAGACATGTTTCCAGTTTGGTTCTCATAAGTAGCGCAGTCCAAACCAAGGTCTGGGTTACAGAAACTGCAACGGGTGATGCTAATGAATATTCTGTTAAAGTGAATGTGTGCATGAATTGGCTCCAATGGTGCTAAATTTGACAATACTGGTGAAAAGATATATGCCGCATCATACACTGGTCATACACGTGTTTGTTTTTATGTGTAACCACGACTACACGTAGAAAAAACACACATGACGTATGTCACCAAACCCAATTTACCACCACTGCCATTTACCATCAGTGGAGCGAAACACAGAATTCAATTAAACGCAGCATTCACGTTCACCCCACGGTGCAGTGTATGCACATAGCCCCGAACATGAAGGTAGATTTCTTTCATACAATGGGAGGTTTACATATCACGCAACATTTGCGGTGCCTGGAATCGGACTATTGGTGCCCCTACAACTTTGCGAGTAACGGTGGTTGACCTGTCTGGCCCTAGCTCCCTTTGACCCCCCCCCCTCCCCGCCCCCAAACACGCGTGCAGATAGCACCTCGGACTCTTCTGAGGAGTTTTGTTACATTTTCATATCTGCAATGTTCTCAGTCAAAAGCACAATTCCAAATATTGAATTTCTTTTCAGTTACTAGCTACATCCCACCATTAGTAATTTGCATGTCTTCCCCGAAAAAAGAAAATGTTATACTCACAATTTAGAGGTACAAGGGCGAGGTCTTTCAGTTTTTCCACAGCGGATGTTTTTTTTTTTTTTATGTGGAGGAAACCTGGTGTTTCCTCTGGGCAAGTTCATGTCGCCGCTTTCTTATAAAGCCCGGGCTGGCCGCTGACGTCACAGGTTGACACCTGGGACGTCTCCTCCCCAGAGCGGCACTCTGTTGGCGGAAGGTACAGGCGTGCCTACTGTACCGCGAAAGCTCAGCCCTGCCCTGACAGTGACCTGCCGCCGTGGCACGCCCCTTCACACGCAGCGCGAGTCCCACCTGTGGCTGCAGCCGACTTATGAGCGAACTTCTTTACATATGTAGCATCGAGTCCAGAAACACTTCCTGTAATCAGGTGGGCTCCTCTTCGGCTACGGCGCGCGTGCTGCCGTTCATTCATGTTCAAGCCCTTGTCTTCTTGGATCACCGGCTTCTTTGTGCACTTCTGATCTGGCTTTTAGCCGCCCCAAATTCACCACCTTTCACTTGCATATTATATTACTTTGTGCATCGTCGTTCAGTCTTTGCGTGCAGAGACAATACGCCCTGAGGTAACGTCATCTATTGCAGGAATTGCAAGTGCACACGCAATAAAGCATTTCCTCTGCTGCTGCAATTCTACCATGGGCGCACGTGCAGTCTGGGCGAGTTCACAAAAGGGGTTTGTGAATGTTCCAATGTGTGCATGCGTGCGTGTTGCAGGCACATATGGTGCATACTTGTTTCGTACAGCCATTGATCAGAAACCGCTGTAGAGCGCAGCCAATAACCCGAGGAGTCTCCAGGCGCTGTGTGTAGGGCAACAGCCACAATTTACCAGCACTTATTTGAAATGACACCCATCCTCAACATTCACCGTTACTCACGGACCGGATATTATTTTTTCTTTCTTAAGGCGCAGTCCAGTGTTTGATGGGGGCAGGACCTGGGAGCAGGGAGGTAATTAAATTACAGTGAGCGAGGAATAAAGATGTTTGCTTCATACGCTCCTGTGTCTGCGTCCTTCGTTTAGTAAGGCGCCGTGTGGGAGGTCAGGTATGTTAAGACGGATTTCTGAACTCTGTCCTGGTGGCCAGAAGTTCAGAAGGCCAACCTAATTACTTGGATCAGGGTAACCTCTGGACGAGCCAGACCAATCAAGGTAGCGATCGCGGCGGTCAAGACTAGGTCTCAAGAGGGGTGAGGGTGACTGAAAGCCCGCAATGAGCACACAAAGCAAGAACACTTACAAACTACTCCAAACAGTTGTTATATTAAAAATATATACACATTTATTTCAAGGCCTTTAAAACAATGACCGTAGCGAGAAAATCACAATATAACGATAGTAAACCAACACATACCATATCAACACAATATATATACAAATACAACAAGTCTCAAGCGTTATATGCACGAAATGTGTAGTCCACCTAAAAGGGAGGGAAAACAGGCAGTACTCAATAATGCTTAGACCCAGTTCGCCTTCAGAGGCACCTAACTAGATGGAAGTCCGAGCCCTGCGAAGAGTGGAGCCTTGTGCTCAAAAGTACCTGCACGCGCTGGTGCCAACGGGCAAAAGGAGAAGCTCTTCGAGGGAAATCAGGCAGTTCAGTTTAGTGCACAAAAGAAGAAGAACAAGCTCCGCGACTCAAGCGCAGCCTCCACAGTGGGCAGAAGCAGAGCGCGAGTACGGAAAAGGGTGCTGTTTGACACAGCGGGGAAAAGCAATGGGCTCCTGCAGGAGGGCGACCAGATCCTAGCTATGCTACTCACCGGTCCCCGATGCAAGCCGACCCAGGCTTCTCTGCGTCAGTTTCAGCAGCTGGCAGGTTCAGAAGAGCAGGGAACGCCTCGTCGTCGTGTTGAGTAAAAAGACGTCCCAATCGAAGAAACCCGCACAGTTTGTTACCACAGCAGGGCAACGGAGCGGCCGTGTGTATCTGAGCCAAATGTACACTACTCACTTCAGACCTGGGAACGCCAAGTGTACGAAGCGTGTGAGAGTGACAAGGACTCGAAATACTACACAACCTGGCGGCGGTTACAGAGCAAGACTCCCGTGTAAGCTGGTCAGTCAGCTGGATGGCCCAGAGACGCTTCCGAAGGCTTACTGGCAGGAGATGGTGAAGATGCCGAGAATAGCTGTTCCCGCTATTCCAAGGGTCGAAGTACCAGTACAGGCCTTCTGGTTCGATCAAAGGTGAAAAGGGTTTCCCAAGGCGACAGCAGTGCAGAGGAGAAGTCCTTCAGCGGGTCACCAGCGATTCCTCGGTCCAGCCTCTTGGTTGCAGGATACTTGGCTCCTGTATTCCTTTGTTCGTGAGAACTCAGGAGATCGACATGGTAGTTGTGTTTCCAGCCCCCTCTTATCCACGGTTCCCTTCGCGCCAAAACGGAGGGGACCCAATGGGAGATCCGCTCATCAACACTCACACCATTCGTGGACCAATCACGTACCACGGTGGTCCCAGGCATTCACACCACCCTAGACTCTCTGGCACCCAGGATGTGTATTGGGACCAGACATCCCAGCCCACATCCTGGAGGCACACATAAGACATGTAGAAGCCCGCGAAAGCATCCGTGTTTCGCGGGAAAGTACATGCCCAAATAAGGAAGGCCCCGGGTCGGCTCGACCTGGGGAAGGTGAAGGGAGCAAGACGGTCAGCGGACAGGACAAAGGAGCCTCGTGGTCTGGCCATTTTGGGAGCCAGGCCACCATTTTGGGTTAAGCGCGAGAAACGCGCTTAGAACGCCAAAAGGAGCTCAAAACACAAGAAACGATCGCTGCCACCAATCCCGTCCCTGAAACACTTGCACCGATCAGATACAATCCTAAACGAGTATCTAGGGCCTGTAGAAGGCTAGAGACCCAAGAGAGCTGTAACTTAGCTTACAGTGCCCTCTTGTGTCATGTTGCACGAAAGCCGCAACATGATAAAAGAAACTACGGGAAACAGCGTTCCCCGGTACTGACTGTCTTAAGGGCATGTCAGTTTCCCCATAAGAAAGGAGCGAAAGCCCAGAGGAGTGCGGCAGAAGGCTGCACTTCTCTGGCAAAGTCAAGAACAAGGTGAAAAACAACAGCAAAAAGTTTAGGGGTTGCCACATGGAAGGAAAATTACCTACAATTACGAAATCTTTCCTAACAAGGTACAATGGATGGGCAGACCCCCTACCGTCAAATGTACCATTGGCATCTAGTGGGTGTGCCTGCGCACACTACCCCACATACAGGGCCACCTGTGAAGGCCTCTACCAGACCGTGCGGGTCAGCAGTGAAGAGAGGAGGACGACTAGGCCAAGGCTGATGCAATTGAGCCGTGGGGAGCTGCCACGGAGCCCCCATCACGTCTGAGGTGTTTAGACTGTGGGAGGAACCAGGTTCTCGCGGCGGGTGCGGTGCACACAGCATAGAATTGACACCAGCACACGGCAGCCGTTAGACACGCCCACCTGGCAATGAGGCCCTGCAGCATAACACCCGAACGAGAAAAAAAATCAGTAACACAAAGAGAAAAGCAGCAATGAGTCAGTCCATCACACTCACATAGACAGAAGACGGCGCAAGCAAACATGTCAGACCACGAGATTCCAGCTCCAGTGGCAATCGCACTGCCCACCCATGCACCAGCAAGGACACAGGAACTCGTGTAACTGCTGAACCCATATGCATACAACTTGTGTTGGCCAACCCCTTACCCTCACCAGTAGATAAATTGGCTCACAAAACTTGTCAAGTGTTGGCAATAAAAGGCCATAGGATTTTATTGTGCAGATATGGTTATGGAGATAACAATAATCACATATCATAATAGGATAATACTTTTGGGCACCGGGTCCTGAGGTTACCCCCTCTGGCCCGTGCTGCCTTTTCTTGTCCCACGACTTGTTGTGGACACGTACAGTGTCCTGTACCTCTTTTCCTTTGTTCTTCTCCCTTCTTTTGTAGGGTGGGAGGGTTTTGTGGTAAAGAAGCAAAGAGTGGAAGACGCTGAGTGAACAGCGAACCTCCTGTTTGTTTGGGTCCCCGTTCAGGGTCCACAAACAGATTGTGTTTTCTTAGAGCATGCTGCTCTTATTTATAAGACCCAGGGGATCCCTGGGTCTTTGATGTGCATAGTGGTGGGGCTGTGCTCCAGCCCCCAGGCTGGGTAGCCGACTGTCTGGCCCCCTGACGGAGAGCAGGTCTTTGAACCTGTGTCCTGCCCGACTTCTTAGGTGCTTAGCACCTTGTTGCTTAGAGGAAGGGTGAGGTGATTGATCACACCTCACCCTTCTCTGGCCTTGTATGGCAGAGACTGTGTGTGTCTGCAGCTGAGAGAGAGAGGAGCAGGCATGGGGGTGGGGGCTGCCCCTCTCCTGGCCTGCTGGATGGTAACATCAGTTACCCTGCCCCGCCTTGGGCGGCCCTGCGGCATTGCCCAGCACTATTTTTTACATTTTTTTATTTGTTTATTTGTTCTTGGTTTATCACAAACCTTTACAAAAGTTGTCGCAAAAACAAAGTTATAAGAGAGAATAGAACCACTAAAATTTTTCACAGTCAGAATATAGACGTTTCATTTAATATACATAAGAACACAGAACTAACAATAAAACACAAAATCAGAAGTCAAAACATTATCTAACTTAATTCACATACTATTTTTAAAAAGGAAATTACTCGAATAATCAGAATCGGTGAATATCCGTTTCTCATTCTGTACCATATAAATTCAGGATCGTTGCAAACACCATTATCAAATAACTCTGCAAAATATTCAGTTCTTTGTTTTAACAAGTAGGGACATCTCAACATAATGTGTTTAAGAGTCTCATCTGTTTCAAACACATTACAAAATCGGCACCATTTCTTTTCCACCAGGGGATTTCTTATGTTTAGTATAGAGCGAGTGTGCATGACATTGAGACTAAATCTCATATACGAATTTCTAAACCTCCTTGAGAGATATTTGATCAAGTAATTCTCCATATCCGGCAACATTTTCCAAAAAGAATGTGCCTGATTGTACAATTTAGATGCTAACACTTTACTCTTTATCAGAGACCAATCCATACCTCTTAAGATCTTTTTGCATTTGTTGGGTTTGTTCATTACAGTACATTTAGCAATACCAATTTCTTCCATCATGGATTTGATATCATTATTTAAAACACACATAAATGGACAAGAGAAATCAGCACCCGCCTCTGCATAAAAGTTAGTAGACCCAGATAGTTTGCATTTTCTCCATAACATAAGCCTTTTGGTTACAACCAACGAATGGAGAGATTGCAAACCCAATTTGTACCTTAGTATTTCAATAGGTATGCAATTTGGCAAAAAGAATAGCAGCCCCCTCCATATAATTCCTTCCAGAATTTTCATGAAATCAACGATCTCTGTTGGGAAAATTTCCAGGCCATAAGTAATCCGTGGTACAACTTTACTTAAATAAAAATCCCTCATGGGTTTCATCGTGAAGCCTCCAAATTTTCTATCAAGCATTCGGATCTGTCTTAGAGCCACTTCTGCTTTAGACCTAAGTTGATTTTTAAACAGGGTGATTGATTCAGTACCAGTAAAGCAGTATCCAGGATATTTGAACGCTTTTTGAGGCTTAATGAGTTTGCCCTCACAAAACCAGGAAAACGATTCCTGCTTCTTATTGGCACAACCCATTCGAATTATGATCGTTTTGGAAGGATACATTTTTAAGTATAAATTGCTTATAAACTGTCCATAGGTCTTAATTAAGCGCTGCAGACCGACTTTGGTATTATCCATAAGGAGAAAATCATCAGCGTAAGCCAACCACGAAATTCCCTTCCCATTCAGTTTCGGAGATACCAAACCCCTATCCGCAAAAGCAAATTGAGCTCCACTGACAGAGGTTAAAAATCATTGGGGCCAACATGCATCCTTGTCGTAGACCATTCTTTGTTACAATTTCAGAAGAAAGATCTCCTAGTGAGTTCATACGTACAACTAACCTTGTGTCAGTATAAAGTTCAATAATAATATTCAGCAAACGATTAGGTATTTTTAAAGATCTTAATTTGTGCCATAGCATTGGCCTATCAACTAAGTCAAATGCCTTGCTAAGGTCCATGGAGGCAACATAAGTTGGACTCTTCCCCTTAATCCAAGTTTTGCTTTGCAAGCAACGCAACACTAAACCCCCACAGTCCGTACCACAGTTTTTCCTAAAACCCACTTGATTCATGCTGAAGAGGCGATTCTTATCCATCCAACTCTGAACATCCAACAATAACAAGGAAGAAAATATTTTTGAATCGGAGTCCGCAATAGCTATCGGTCTATAATTACAGGGTAGCAATCTGGAGCCCTTTTTAAACACCGGGATGACAATCGAAACCCTCCAAGAATGCGGAATAGATTTAGAAATGCACACATCTTTGAAAAGAATACATACAATTTTTGCCCATAAAAAGGGATTGGATTTTAAGACCTTGTTACTGAGGTTATTTAAACCGGGAGCCCCCGTGTTTTTAGATTTTATTATCAGCCTCATAATTACATCTACCTCACATCTCAGTGTCCATAAGGATGAACTCATTCCCTGAGGTGAGTGGCATTGATCATTAGTCTTATATAGCGCCGCAAAATGACCAGTCCAGATAGCTTCAGGAATTGGGTTTACCAATGTTAGAGCTTGAGTCGAAACAACATTATTCATCAATTGCCAGAAATTGGATGATGTCGCCTCTCTCATTGCTCCCAACATACATTCCCCATCACGTTGAGCCATAATACATCTATGGCTCATCAACCAGTTTTTATAAGATTGCTTTAATCGTTTGATAGAGACCCAAGAGCTAGGGTCTACTGTGCTCCTTTTCCGTAATCTGCGGAGCTCCCTGTTAAGTTCCCTTTTTCTTTCGTGAACCTCTATATCCATAGAATGCTTATGATGTATAAGTTGTGCTGGTCTACAGGGCCTATGTTAAAAAATCTCATAATTTTGGATCTAATAGTGCTATCAAATTCTTTTACAGAAAACATTTGTAAATGTTGTTCAAGCTTCGTGTTATCGTATTCTGCAATCAAGGTGGAGGTAAATTTATTTGTAGAATTAAAAGACCACTTAATCCTATTATTTGCAGAGTTAAGTAAAAGATCCTTGTTATAAACTGTTTCTCCTTCACACGAATTGTAGATTCAAACTCCACCATCAACATACAGTGATCACTCATCACAACAGTTTTTACTTCAAACTTCGCCACAGAAAAACTTAGTTTAGCAGTCAAAAAAATATAATCAATTGTGGACATACAGCTCCTTGCATTCCATGTATAGTGGTCATTTGGAATATGCTTTAAACCCCACAGTTCAGTATATTTAAGCCATAAAAATCCTCAGAGTTTCTGACTACTGATCAGTGGTCACCATCTTGAGATACAAAAACTCTCCAGTCAGGCTATCCACGCCACAATCTGCATTTAAATCTCCCGCTATTATTATTTGACCATGTATATTATCTGTAGACCACCGGTCTATTTGTTTACCTAGGTCAATTAGGTTGGGTTCAAGCTGTAGATCTGATAATTCATCGGCATTCCAATAAACATTAATAACCAGTAGAGAAAAAAGATTCACACCCTCTCCAATCGAATAATCGGTTAAGAGAAAAGAGTGGCCTTGATTCGAAGTATTTTTAATTAGTATACCTGAGGACTCTTTTGAGGCTGTAAGCATGCCACCCTTGGGTCTACCCATCGGTCCTTTAGTGGCACATAAATCCTCCACTACAAAATCTTCCCAGCCCACATGCGAAGTTAACCAAGTTTCCTGCAGCACAATTAAATCAAATCCATGTAAATCTGTCATAAGTGACTCGTTGTTAAAAAGATTGAAATTGCCGCGAGAGTTCCAGCAGAGCAATTTCAAGTTATGATTTCTAGCTATGCAGGTTTACCCAATTCTTTTAGATTAGAGATAGCATCACGCAACGATAAAGCCAGCCATCTCCAATCCTGTTTTTAAGGAACATCATCAGTTCTTTGATTGGAGTGGTAATTCACCTGATCATATCTTTCCTGCTCAATTGACCCACCTCTCTCGAGGGCTTGCGCTGGAATAGACTGATCTTTAAATGGGAAGAGATCGAAACCCATTCGTTGTAAGGCTTCTGCTTCCTTCAGGATCATTGAACAAACCAATGGCAATGGAACAACCAGTCTTACAAAATACCATCTTTCATCATCTATGAAATCAACCAGATGGATATCAGCAGAAGTAATGAGTTTGAGTTCAGGTATCCCCACAAATAAAGAGAGAATATAAGGTCTATTTAGCAGTTGATTTCTCTCATCTTTAAATAATGAGCATAAGATCAATCCGGGCATATTGGGGAATGCCAAAGGTCTGGTCTCCTGCACATATTTGATCTCTTGAGGTAATTTTTCATTATTCCATCAATCTTCCCCCCTTACATAGGAGCGATAGTCACGTCCATTCCTCTCTTCATCCGATAAACCCTCATCTTTTTTTTGACAATTCAGCTAAATATCTTTAATTCTCAATCTCTTATTTTCTTCCACAATATCATGCACATTTTTTAAAAGTTCACTAATTTGGTCCAAGTCTTTGGACTTCAGATCTTTACTTGTATCACTGGATTCAATATGTATGGTAGGTTTCTCCATTTGTACCACCTTAGTCATCTCCGTATATAATACCGGTCCCTTACCATTTGTACACACATTCTCATTCATATCGTCCATTACTCTATCTCTTTCTTTCAGCCTTTTATTTTCAGTCACCAACTCCTGCACATTTATCAGAATATCCTCCACATTTGTCTGATTTTCAGGTGAGGTAAAGTGGGAATTATGAAGTCCCTCTTTAACCCCTTGCAACAATGACATCTCATCTGTTTTTCTGTAGGAGTTAACCACCGTTTTATTTGTAAAAGGCAGTGTATTGTCTTTAGCAATGTCTTTGTGGTATAAACCCGTATTTACCGATTGTACAATAGGTCTTATTCGAGACTTAACTACATCTCCAGGGTAGTCAAGAGTTTGGTTAATTTTGACCTGTTCTGTAACAGTATTCTTGCTAGCAGGTCTAATGGGCTCCTTTGGAGCTCGGGGGTCTACATCCTTACCCAAGGTGCTCGATGAGCCCTTAAAGATTTTAAAAATGTCACTCAACCCATTTTCCAATCTGTTGTTATTTTCCACTGACGAAGCTCCTTTTTTTTTTTCATAGCTTCATTCATTCCATCCAATCCTTCTTCATATTCACTCTGGGTTGCCTGATCAGCAGATGTTCTCTCGATTTCGACTGCCTTCGTCTGTGAGGCGCCAGTATGTGTTGCCACACAAACTGCATCCGAAACATCCTCTTCAATCATGTGCTTCATATCAATATCTCTCAAGAATTTTCTAGAGGATTTGTTTTTTAGATCAGCTTTTTTTGCTTTATTATTGTTTTTCTTAGCTTGTTTTTTTGCTGCTCTAGAAAACAGGCTATCCGTCCTGGGACCTACAGTGATAACCTGGGGAGTGCTTTTCGATATAGCAATATCCTTTTTTGCAGAATTGGCCACGATTTCCGAAAATTTGGGAATCGCCATGTTATTTATGGGTATTACATCCTTTGGCAGCGATGATAAATCAAAGTGACCCTTCCCTGATCCATCCCTTTCTAAATTACATACAGGTTTCACTTCAGCGCCCCGGATTTCCATCGGCTTCTTAACTAAGGGCACTAGTATATTAGATATACTGTTAGGCAATACCTCTATACCTTTTACAATAGGTATGAGTGAAGCTAATGGAACGTTTGGAATATTGTCGATCGCTGTTACCAAGTACATCAACAATTCATTATGTTTTCTAAGCTCAACCAGAATTGCTCGGTTAAAGATTCCTAGCATCATCATCGTATCATCTGCGGGAGGAAAATCATTTCTACCCCCCGTGAGGATGTCATATATAGGGTCAGACAGAGTGTCATCTGGGATAAAGATAGCCGGAGTGTCTAAATCTAGAACATCCGTCTCCACAGCCGTATCCCCCTGGTGTAAATCATAATGTCCCACTTCCTTCTCATAGTCTCCAAACATAGGTTGGGAGGGATCAATATTTTCCTCTAAATTCCTGATTTCTACCGAACAGTCCTGTGCACATTGTAACAAATCCCCTTCATCTACACAGGGGGCTGGCAGAAGGAGTGCCGCCGCTTGTGCCAGACTGGCCCTGCGAGTACTAACTGCGGTAAAGAATTCCGCCCTGTGGTCTTTACGAATAGCTGCTAATTTTGTTTTACCCATAATAGCCGTTATTTGAATCACACAATACCACAGGACAAGGCAAGAATAAAAGATCAAGCAACACCTACTTACCAATTTTACAGAAATATTTCAAACTAATCAAAAAGTTTTGATAATTATTTGAGAAAGTGTACTAAGCTTTTGCAAATGACTTACTCCCAACTGACTTCATCAACATCAGAGCAGATCCCCATGCAACCCGAATTATTAAAATCTGAGGTTTAGTCACCCGAACACACGCACTACGAAGCACAAACCGCGAACAGCAAACAGCATGCTTTCTTGTGCTTCCGGGTGCACGCGCGGGTGCGCGCTGCACACCGTGCTTTTGAAATCGGAGTGGGCGGGAGTAAAGGAGGGATTTAGAGAGCAAGTCCAATAGAATTACAGCTAGTAGAAAGTAAGAAGACAAGTATTAGATCATAGGAAAAGGGGCGGATTGACTAACAGGGGTATTCAAAGAAAGTCAATTTCAAAGTCAAGCTCCGTATTTACTTTCCACCATTTCGGATCAGGCAGCTTCCTGTGTGCCTGTGAAGGACGTCCGCTCGGCTGCAGATCCACCGCGCTGCAAGAGAAGTCTGTGCAGGCTGGGGAGATGAAAAGTCTGTGTCGATCTCGGCACATGAATTGACAAGGGACTGGAACAGCAAACAGCATGCTTTCTTGTGCTTCCGGGTGAAGTCCGGTGCTTTTCATATCACTGACACCAGCAAGATGGGGCCCTGGTGGGCTTGAGATTTTGAAATATATGTAAGGGCAATGGGGCCAATGGAAGATCACAGAAAGCAATGCCATCTGAAGTTGGCGGTAGAACCGACGCAAGGAATATCATTGATGAGCTACTGGAAGACTCCACTAACACCTTTCGAGGGTTAAAAGCAGTGTTCACTGACTACTTCACTCCACACACGAACGTGGATTGTGAGAGACCCGTTTTCCATTCCACCAGACACGAAAAAGGGGAAACCATGGACGTGTTCGTAATGAGATTGCGAATCAAGTTAAAACACTGCGATTTCAACAATTATTCCAATAATGAAGTATCACTCTCCCAAATCGTTGCTTGCCGCGAGTCTCATAATGTTTGCAAAAAGCTACTTCAAAAACCTCTAACACTAGAGGAGATGCTGATGCTACCCAGGGCAGAACTGGCATTGGAGCTATAGGCGGAAGCCATGAACAACACAAAAATGTCCACATCCATGTCCAACACGAGCCACAAAATGGCCACTGCACCAGGCTCCAAATGAAACCATTTTGTTACCGTTTTGGATATGAATTTGCCCATGAAGGCACATGCACAGCAATTGGTCAGCTTTGCTCGGTGTGTGTGGGAGAGAACCAATTCAAATTGGTCTGCAGGGTGTCAAACACCTCAAAGGGAGAAGGTGAAGACTGTGGCCCAAGCAGACACAAGGACAGAACCAACACAACAGCAATGGCGGCATTGTCAGCGGATGCCCAAGCACGGGAAGAACAAAGATGGGGGCAGGTGAGAAGAAGACTGGGGACGAGAGACGAATGAAGAAAGGAAGCGATATTGTATGACTGCGGCCCATCCACTCAGGAAATACAGATGACACGTCAGATATTTGGTGGAACAGTCTCCATCGGAGAGCAAGCTCCTCGGAAGGGGACTAGACAGAAAGGATACTTATACGCAATAGGGAACAAACAAACCACAGAACATAGCCCAACATTACTCATGCAAATAAACGATCTGCAAACGGAATTTCTGGTAGACACAGTGGCTACCGTAAATGTCATAAGTGAACAGGTATACAAGACCATACCACAAGCACCTAGACTTCACCCGTCGGAAGTCGACATCTACCCATATGGATCAAAAACCCTGCTATCTGGAAAAGGATAATTTGAAGCAACATGTAGGTATAAAACACAAGAAAAGAGAATACCAGTACATGTGCTAGCGACGGCGACCGAGTGTGGATGCACCTTGTCCCGGTTTATTACATAGCACACGCGAGCTAGGGATCTCCTTCCCCTACAATGGATGTGGCGTACAATAAAAACTTTTTATTTTTAATATACTACAGATTCTTTTTGAGTAGGCCTTCAACCCGTCTCGCACCCAACCCCCACAAACACCCCATGTCACAATGGACTAGGAACCAGGCTGGTGTGCATCAATACGCTATTTATTAATTTATTATTTAATGAAACATGAAAATCAATCAAGTTCACAGCCACCAATGTTGTGGCAACACAAAATTCAATAATCTCTACAAAACAACCATGTTAAGTTATACAATCACAGTTACTTCCTTTTTCATGGCAGAACGGAAAAAGGACAATTTCCACAAAGTGATAGCACCAACAGTTAAGCACCCCCCGCAACACTCACCCCCAAATCTCAATTAAACTTGATTCCTTTGAATGGAAAGCAATGGCAATGAGTAGGAATATAAGGGGGGAATTGTATTTGGGGTGAACCCCACCACCACAAGATGGGAAGCCAGCAAAGAAAGGGAAACCCTGTTTTTGGAGCAAAAGGGAAGAATGGGGTTTTGATAATTTCTCACAACTGCTAGGGAACAGAATAGAAGAAAATGTGTCTTGCTAACACTTAGGACATAGGCAAAGTTAGAGAATACTAATCAGCACACCCGGGCAAAATACAAATGAGTAGGAAAATCGGTTTTGGGAGAAAGCAAATGCAAAGGAAAAATACAGTGGCAAATGGACATTTGTTTACACTGAGGTTTCTAATGACAGGCAGCTCAGGGAAGGGTTTTAGCTTACAATAGGAACATCGGTTTTCAGTGACAATGACAGAGGTACATAAGAGGTAGACTTCTAGGCAAAGGGATTGCTCACACTAATGAAACCAGTTAGGGTTTACACTGACAGATGCAAATAGGAATTTGTTTGGTAACGCACATAATACACGGACACATTCGGTTTTCAGCTCACAATGGGAATAATCCTTTTGAGGCAACACTTCAATGACTATAACAATTAAATAAAAACACTAGATGAGGATGGTTGGTTCCGAATTTCAACAATCCCGATCCATGAAACTCAATGGGGGAATTAATTGATTTACTTTAAAAAATATTAAGTATTTACACAGTCAACTGAGGGGTTTTTCGAAGGAGATATGCTAACATACACAGGCAAACAAGAGATTCTTCAATGGGAAGATGGCTGGACTACACTGGCAATTTTGGGCTTTCAAGGGGGAAATATTGAATGCACTGCTAAAAAAATGAAGGGCTTATGCAATTGAGGGCTGGGTGTTTGCTACTTGCATAGCAAGCATTTCTTTAAGTTTCAGGAAAGCCAGCTGGATCTCAGGACACTCTGGAAAGAAAGGGCAAGGGTCTGGTCACTGCACTCTCAAAGATGGTAAGGTTCAACAGCCTTCTCTCCTTCCTCCTTTTTCTGTCTTTCCCGGTTGTTGTGTCTCCCTGTCCTAGTACAGCCCCCCTCATATAGCAGAAATGACATCTCTAATTTTTCAATCTAGGGGCAGTACCCTTCCATAATCCCTGCCGCCAGGATTGGACAGTTTCTCTCTTTCTCTCTGTCCCCAGTCAGGATTGGTTGAGGGATTTTTGAAGTACTATCTGTCTTTTCCCCTTTATTACCATCCTTTGTTCTCATTTCAACATTTTGGCAAAAACTAGTTATGTATAATAACTTTAGAATTGTACTAGCCACTGCCATATAAAACATATATTCAGTTTGAGCTGACATGGGGAACTGGATGAGCCGACTGCCAACTCTGTATGATATAGCATGGCCATGTGTCACATTTTTGTCGTTTTCTTAAAATGTACAGGTATGTACATGTAAGTAATCAAGCATATTCACAATTTAATTTTCCATCTTTTCACCCACTTTTACATTTTACACATGTCCAGATCCACCAGAAACCTAGTCTAACTGGCCATTACAGTTCCCAGAGTCCCAGTTAAATGCAATTTATATCCCCAAAACCGCCTGGAAATTACATGAAAAATGTCATGAAATTGAAATTAATCCTCAGTCTGATGGCTGCGCAAAATGCCTAAAACGAAAACAGTCTTTTACTATTTTTTTTTTTTGATTTGGTTGAAACAAATCAACCTTTCAAAATGTTACAATAAACAAAAAGAAAAATGCACCAATAAATATTGTACAAAGCAAAATGTTAAACAAAATTTTTTTTTTTTACAAAAAGAGATAAAAATTATTAAGACAAAAACATAATATAAAACAAAATACGACATCTAGTCGTGTTTGGAAAAGATAAAATGACAATTTACAAAGTCCATGAACCAAATTAGTACATAATAACTAGTAAGTAGATCTCAACAAGGGTAACCACATGAAAAAGCAACTACGACAATGAATTAGCCATTTAAATTTGTCAGGGACAGTCTTTTACTATTAATTATGAGTGTTTCTTTTCATCACATAAGGGGCCACTTCATCCCCCACAGCCATCTGTTCCCCTGGGCTGACCCTGTGACCAGAGATTTTTATGAGTCCCTTTGAAATTAGTGTGGGCTCTTTGAAGTGGGTGCAGCAAGAGCTCACACCTTTTTGTCATGCCTTAGCGAAGGATTACCTTCTTTTGAAATCCCTGCTCTCCTGCCAGCCAGTTTGTAGAATAGGGAAGTTTATCGCCTCCAACAGCGTCACATTTTATTGCAGGGTTGTTAGCTGGGAGATGCGACATCCAGCTGGAAGCGGGGCATTTCTTTGTGACATTTAAAACTCAGCCAGAACAGGTTTTTCCTGAAGTAAGTGTCTCTTCACATGTTTACAGAAGTTTTGTGGGTTAAACTTAGTATACATTCGCTTTGGTCACCCCCACACAACAGGTTTTGCTTTCCTGACATTTTTCTGTGAGCAATGGTATCTTTTTCCATTGTGGCTTTATAAAGCCGTTTTTATTTGCAAATACCTGTGCAGGCCGTTTTTGCTTTTAATGTTTTAAAATCCTGTTTTCCATGTTAGAGGATTCTTTGATTCCTCCTTCTTGGGTGAATTACATTGCTGCTGGTCCATTGATAATGACAGGTAGGCCACTTTCCCCATGGTTCTTTAACTTTACATGAACAAAATGAAAATGCCAGGCTGTTTTTGTTGAAGTGTTAACATTCTTGCCAGTCATGTGACAATAAAAGCAAATAAAAGCAAAAGCCATGCCGTTTTTGGTTGCAGTGTTTAAATGGCTGCTGTTCATTTAAAAGGGACTTCTGTTTGGGGCCTTTAAATGCACCCCTCAACCTTAAATTTCAAGGCTGCCATAGACATGGGATTGATGTACATACTTTACAGGTTAATGTTTGTTTGTTTGAGTTTATATAGCGCTTTACACCAAAGCGCATTACAGAGTAACAGGTACAGTAATGAATGAAGCATAATTTATAAAACATGAAACAAACCAATGATTCAGTATTTAGAACAATTTACACAGAGGAGGGAGGGGGAAGGTGGGGGGAAGGTGGTGGGGAGGTGGTGGGGCCCGGGTGCCCTCCAACGCACTAAAGTGGTTGCAGTATCCAAATTGGGGTTAACGGGAGGAGGGGGAAAGGGGTGGGGAGGGAAGGGGGCAGGTGTGGGAGGGGGGAGAGAGGTAGGGAAGGAGAGACAGGGGGTAGTGAAGAAGGGCTTTGAGGGAGGAGTGGAAAGATGAGTAGGTAGGGGAGGAGCGGATAGAGAGAGGTAGGGAGTTCCAATGGAGGGGGGGGCAAAAGTTGGAAGGAGCGGAATCGCTAGGAGGCACAAGGGGCTGGGGGTATAGTGAGCAGGTAGAGATCAGCTGAGCGGAGAGAGCGGGAGGGAGAGTAAAATGAGAGGAGGGAGGCAAGATAGGGGGGGCGAGGTTGTGGAGAGATTTGTAGACAAGGCAGAGGAATTGGAATTGCAATTGTGAGAGGAAGGGGAGCCAGCCGAGTTGAGAGAGTGAGGTAGAGATAGAGTCTCGAGGGCCAAGAAGACATAGAGTGCGGATAGAGGAATGGTAGATGGATTTTAGGGGAGTCAGGTGAGAGACAGGGAGTCCAAAGAGAAGAGAGGAGCAGTAGAAGAGGTGGGAGAAAATAAGGGAGGAGATTAGGAATTTAGAAGCGTGAAAGGTGAGGGAGGAGCGGATCTTGCAGATGTTGAAGAGGTGGTGCCGACATGCACGAGAGGTTAGGGAGATGTGGTTAGAGAAGGAGAGAGAGGAGTCAATATGGAGGCCAAGGTTGCGGGCGTGGGTCGAGATGAGGAGATTGGAAGGAGGAAAGTGGATGAAGGAGGGAAGGGAAGGTGAGAGAGTATTGGGAGGGAAGAAAAGCACTTCAGTCTTGTCAGTGTTGAGGGAAAGAAAATGGGACGACATCCAATTTATTATGGCCGTAAGGCAGGAAGAGAGTGTGTGGTGGAGGTCAGAGGTGAAGAAAGAGAAGGATAGAAAGAGTTGTGTATCATCCGCATAGAAGTGGTGGGAGATGCTGAAAGAAGAGATGACGGGGCGAGAAGGGAGGTATAGAGAGAGAAAAGGAAAGTTCCAAGTACGGAGCCCTGGGGAATGCCATAGTTCAGGGGGAAGTTGGAGGAGGTGCAGCCGCCCCAGGAGACAGTAAAGGATTGGTTGGAGAGGTAAGAGGAGAGCCAGGAGAGGACAGAGCCTTTGAAGCCGAAGGAGGACAGAGTGCTGAGGAGTAAAGGGTGATCTACGGTGTCAAAAGCTGCCAAGAGGTCAAGGAGGATGAGAATTGAGGATTGCTTAGCGTAGCGAGCGGAGAGGAGAGAATTAAGTACATAGGTGAGAGCAGTCTCAGTGGAGTGTATAGGGCGGAAACCAGATTGAGAGGTGGGGAGGAGGGAGTGAGAGGAGACGAAAGCTGAGAGTTGAGAGGCGCTCAAGGAGCTTTGAGATGTCAACAAGTACATAGATGGACAAGATGGATCAACTGTTCCCAACACTATTTAAAGGCATCAGGAAGCTGAAAAACAGACAGATCCGACTCCACCTCAGCAAAACTGTCCCACCTGTGGCCCAACACTACAGAGGCATTTCCATAAACATAAGTAGAGGAGGATCTACATAAACTAGTAGAACAAGACATAATAGAACCAGCATCAGGACCAACACCGTGGGTACCTCGATCATTCCAGTGACAAAGAAAGGCCTTGAACCATAAGACTTTGCGTAGACCTGAGGAGGCCAAACAAAGCAATAAAAAGGGAACGGCATCAAGACCCTCGTATCACTGATATGATACACTTTCTAAGCTGGGCCAAAGTATTTTCAAAACTTGACCTTAATAGAGGTTATCATCAACTGGTGCTATGCCCGATTGTCGCTACATCACCACATTTGTGACACACCTGGGTCTCTACAGATGCAAGAGTCATGCTTTGGCATGCAAGCCGAAGTACACAATGTGATAAAAACAAATCCCGAATTGCATTCACTACAGCAACACTATTTTAGTTTTTGGCACAAGCGTGGAAAACCACAACACACTGTCCAGTGTATTCATGGCATTAGAGGCAGCAAATCTTACCGTCAACAAGGACAAATGTGGGGGCAGGAAGGGCACACAGCGATTCTTCTGGCCCATATTTTCGGAGAAAGGGACGACACCAGATCCTGAAAAAGTGGTTGCGTTAAATGAGACTTCCCCTCTAGCAAATGCGTCAGAGCTCAGATCCTTCTTGGGGCTTGCAAGCTGCTGTACAAGATACATTAAATACTTCACAACCATCAGTGAACCCCTGAGGGTGCTCACAAAGCAACACATGCCATTCCAGTGGTTCCCACAGTGCCAAGAGGCCTTTGCCACCATTTGCAGAAGAATATCTGAATCCGAAAACATAGCCTACTTCGATGCAACAGGACTCACTGAACTGTGGATGCAAGTCCAGTAGGGCTAGGTGCCATACTAGCACAAAAAGGAGAAGGCAGAACCCATGAGAGACGCATCATGTAATACACCAGTAGAAGCTTGTCAAAAACCCAGCAGGTCCCAGGCTTGAATAAAAGCCTGATGGTAGTATAGGCCCGTGAGCACTTTCACTTATTCCTCTATGGAAAACCATTAACAATAATAACAGACCATCAAGCCCTACTATTCCTCTACGGAAATCCTTAAGCCAAAATGCCTCCACGCATAGCCCAGTGGGGTCTCTGACTACAGAATTATGCATTTGACATAGTTCATAGACCAGGGAAGGAATAAAATCCTTCAGACTTCCTGTCCCGACAGCCGAGAAAAGCAAAGACTCCTGAACCTTAAGTGGTTGAAAGAAACATTAGATACATAGTACAACAAGCAGTTCCACAAGGAATTGATCCATTACAAATCATTCAGGAAGCAGAAAAGAACTTCCATTCAAATCGTGATTAAAGGCCTTTACTCAGGCAAATGGAGGAGGGCCAAGGAAAAAGGAAGAAGGGAATTGGCAGAGAAAAAAAGGGATGTTGACAACTTCTTATTGATCAAAGAGGACTTGGCAGTGTTGGACGAAGGAATACTGCTCAGGGGACACAAAATGGTCTTCCCTAAGGTGCCAAGTGGTAGAACTGGCCCATGAAGCGCACAGAGGCATTGTGTCGACCAAGAGTATGCTACGACAGAAAGTGTGGTTCCCAAAATTGGATGCCCAGTTGGAGGAACTACTGAAACAATTCCCCATATACTGTCTCATCACACCAGCAAGACATCCAGAACCACTACAAAAGACAGAACTACCAGAGAGAGTGTGGGATGAAAAATTGCCATTGACTTCGGTGGGCCTATAGGAAGGGGGGAAAAGTATGTGCTACCAGAAATTGATGAGTATTCACGATTCCCGGAAGCACAGATAGTGGGATCCATGGCAGCCCATCATGTCATACCAGTGCTGAATAGAATATTCATTGCATATGGCATTCAAAGAACAGTACATTCGGACAATGGACCCCCATTCACAGGACACAACGCTAGGGCATTCGCAGAATATATATCGGGTTCAAACATAGGAAGGTGTCCCCAAGCGAATGGGAACATTGAGAGATTCATGTAAAAACCTAAAACGATCACTACAGATAGCTAATCCCACAGGACAACCATATGAACAAGTACATGATCAGCCTTTGAGAGACTACAGAAATACGCCACACAGCACCACCCAGGAAATGCCAGTCAGACATAATGTTTGGAAGAAATATATGCACTCTGATACCACACTTCCCTGATGCCTCTTGAGAAATACCAGTAAGATGACACCATGAGGACCCAGGATGGGGTTGAAAAAGATAAGAGAAATGCTGATATCAAGAGAGGATCGAAGGAGTCCTATCTGGAGGTAGGTGTGAGGGATCCGAAATTAGAGGCGGACACAAAAAGGTATAATTCTCAACATTAGCCATTTTATTAACAGAAAGAGGTTTGGATAAAGGCCTACCTTTGCCTATGCTAACAAGAGTGTCCCTTTCTATAAAACTAAAGAACGATGACCTTGGGCCTGACTACAAGTTTGTCTGCCTGGAAACAATGGTGCCAGTAAGCCTACCGGCACCGTTGTTTCCGGACCGGCAAACTACGAGTCTGTGGGCGGGGTCTCACGGAAGCACCAGCACTGTTATTAACGGTGCCGGTGCTTTTGTGGTCCCCATTCCCATGGAGTCCTATGGGACTCCATGAGAATGGGGATTTGCAAAATTACCGGCGCCTGACTTCCCGGCCGCTGGGGTCGGAATACCCCAGTGTTACCGGGAAGTCAGGCGCCAGTAATTCATTACGGGTCCGGCGGCAACCTGCCGGGTTTACCGGCACGGTCACCGCCAGACCCGTAATGAGGCCTCTTGTGTACAAACTCAATCTGACCCTCACACTAATACATTCAAACAAAATGTGCAAGGTAAATGTTTCACAGTTCAACTCACTGGAAAAGTGCAATAACTCAAACATGTAACTTCAACAAAAATACTTATTGTATACAATGGTTGGCTCCTTTCGCCCGGATTATTTCAACATTATTCACAATGTTCTGTGTCAAAACCAATCTCTTATAGGCATTACAAATGTCTCTTTTACCTGTTATTCTCCGGGGACAAAACAAATGTTCCTTCCATGAGACTGATTTGGAAAAGAGGAAATATCTCCTAGCCTCTCAGAATGGCAAAACTAAGTAGCTTTTCCACAGTGTTGGTTTGAATAAGGTAAAGGAAAGTCTTTACTACTTTTCAGGATGGCAACACAAATGTATTTTTTCACAACAGAGATTTAAGTATGGCAAAGAGCTGCTAAGACCGGTGCAACTTTTCAGGAACGCTGTGCACCATCTGTTTCTCTCACCTGGGGCTCCTCTCCTCCAGTCCCGAACGCCTCCAGCGGACTTCTGGCAAGCTGGTCTTCCCACAGTCCTTCGTAGTATTCCATATGCCACCGGTCATGCTTATGGCTTTCCGCACTCTGAGACCTGCCTTCTCTCTCCTTCTACTTTCCAGTAGCTGCAGGTTATTTTGGGCTTTAAAAGTCCTGTGCAGCTGATTAGATTTGTAACAACTAGACTGAACAGCATTTTCAATGTCACATTACCTCCACATGAACTCCTTGCTCCTCTTCCTTGTCACAGTGCTTGAGGCTTTCTGGGAATTTGAGTCCAAGGAAGTTTCAATGGATTTTACATCACATGGTTTAACATTTGTAACAAGGAACTCCTCACACTTCAGGAAGATGCCGAGCACCAGCTGGAGACAGAGGAGAAACAGATCAGAAGAGGAGGACCTATACCAATCTGATGAATCATATCATGGGGATGAGGAAGAGTCGGAGTGTGATGCCAGGATTGGCCTTGGGCCAACAAACATGACTGAGCATCAAGAGCTGAGGTCTGAGAGACCATAAAGGGACAGGATGTGGCCGAGGTGGCTCATTGAAGAAATGGGCTAACAGTTACCGAACCAGTTGTATGAAATGGGGTGAGGTTGTGACATCGGGACATGCAGTCCAGTGTTTGGTGTGGGGTGGGACCTGGGAGCGGGAAGGGACAACAAGTGATGCGACGGGGGGGGGCAGTTGAATTATGGTGAGTGAGAAATAAAGATATTTGCTTCCTACGCTCCCATGTCTGCGTCCTTCATTTAGTAAGGCGCCATGTGGGAGGTCAGGTACACCAGAGGGGCAGA
This sequence comes from Ambystoma mexicanum, assembly GCF_040938575.1. Classification (NCBI taxonomy): domain Eukaryota; kingdom Metazoa; phylum Chordata; class Amphibia; order Caudata; family Ambystomatidae; genus Ambystoma; species Ambystoma mexicanum. The sequence continues at coordinate 695,379,855 of NC_090937.1, read as the reverse complement.
TGTAACAAAGGTGTTTTGTAAAGCGCCTAATATCATGTTATATCAACATGCTTTTATACTGCGCCCACTCACTGTCGTATTAGTATCAGAGCACCTGGGCTTGCCTGCAGAGTGGGGTACTGTGAAATAGACCCATTCCACAGACCTGGAAGTGGCAGGTGGGCAAGGAGTGGTGCTTCATAGTCAAGAGATGAGGGCAGCAGGGCTGTCGATCGATTTGCCAATGGGTGGAGGTTAAGTGCCACTGTGGAAAGCATCCTTTCAAATGTCTTTTGAGGCCTTTGCTTTTCTATGGTTAAGCTAGTTAAGTAATTTTGGTACTTTTCAAACTAAAACTAAAGTTACCTGAATGTTAATGGATACCTACATGCAAGACTGCAGAACACTGTTGTAGGATAGGGCTTGCGTTTAGTCCTAATGTAGTCAAGTCTACTTGTGCCTTGTAACCTTATAAGGGTGCGATGTGTGTTTTTCATCTTTTTCCCCACCTTTTAATTTTTTATTTATAGTGTGTATGGTTTAACAATAAAACCTTTACACTTAAATACCTCAGCAACATATCAATTACAACCCTTAAATATAGCATAATCAAAACATCTAATTTCAATATTTCATATAACAATTCATATACAACCAATACACAAAACAGTCTCGAAAAAGGTCATACAGTTAACATCATTATACAACTACTTAAAATCAAGGAAAAAACAGAGTTTATACAAAATGTAATCCTGGCGTATTAGCTTCTCAAATGTCTTCAAAATAAAAGACATAGCACCCACCACAATCAAAGGACTTGCTAAAAGAATCTGTGCCCAGAATTGATCCAAACAAAACTGGCAATCACACTAAGAGATGTACAATAACCTTTAATGTAATTATCTTTTAAAAGTTCACACTGGATTAAACCATGTCTCGAAGTTTCAATTTCCTTAAAACACAGTAAACACCTCCTCAAACCATAAGGTATATTATGCCATGCTCCTACATTGTCAATTGTTGTTCAGCAAGTTAAATCGCAATCTCATAATGAACATGTGAAGATGCCCATCATTGTCTCTAATAATGTAGCTAAATGGGTCAGGAAAGAAAAAAGCATGTTTAACATAATCCTGATATTTCCTCTTTTTCACTAATCAACATATCAATTCATGTTTAAACCACCCCATGTATTTCTGCTTAATTTGTTTTAACAATAGCCTCAAATTAAAAGGAGTATTAATTTTAACATCAATGGATAGATGAAATTCATCAACCTCGCTAATAAGTCTTCATAGTTCTCAAGCGATCTTCCCCTAGGTTAGCAAAAAGACCCAAAAGAGTCGAAGGGTTACCGATTTCAGAAAGCATTTTTAAATAAAAGGAACTTTGAGCAATATTCTATAGTGTAAGTATAAAGACCAACCCCAGTTCACAGCAAATAGCTTCCACCAGAGTGGAAGCAGGGAGTCCGAGGCAGGAGCGCCAAAGCTTGTCCTCTAGCTGCCTTATCCAGCAAATGTCTTTTTCCAAAAAGGTTCCAACCCATAAAGGATACCAGGCACTATGCTAGATTTATAAGCCATTATCATTCCCTCAAGAGAATAACCTCGCTTAGTAGCTATGAAGACTGTAATAAGCCTATATTTACAAGTGATTTTAGGAATACTAGATATCATTAAAACCAAACTACCTAGGCGATTGCCAATAGTGACCCCAAATATTTATGCTCACTGACTACTTCAATCAGTTGATCTATTTTCCAAGTAAACATATTCTTTTTCTTAACGATAGAATCTGTAATCATTATTTTAGTTTTATTTACATTAATCATAAGTTTATTGTGCCTAGAAAATTCCCACAAGGCACATAAGCTTTGGTGTAAGTTAATTGCGGTCTTATCCATTAAAATGATATTGTCAGCATACGAAAGTCAAACCAAGGAGCAAGAGCCCACGCATGGAGGAAAGTTATTTAACACATTCAGGAAGTCAGACATATCCGTAAAATGTGTATTGTAAAGTAAAGGGGCCAGGACACAGTGCTTTTTCAAACAATGATTAGTCAGGGTCTGGGAGGATGTCAGACCCAATTAAGTCTGATCATAACAGCGGTGCTTTGATAAAGTTGCTTTTTCAGACTTAGAATATCAGAACAGATCCCCCACTTATGTTATTTCTCGCACAATATAGCATATGAAATGGAGTCGAATGCCCTGACGTAGTCAATAAAACAAACATATAATCTTTGATCTTTTGTCTGTAGTGTAGTTCAAATAACATAGATAAAGGTCCATATGTTCTGTAAGGTGCTAAAACGTTTTCTGGAACCCATCTGTTGATAGGATTACAGATTTTCTCCGCCACCCATTGTTGCAATTTGATCAGGATAAATAAAGCAAAAATCTTAGAAAAAGTATCAGAAAGATCCAAGAGCCAATAGTTTTTTCTATTGTTCGAGGCCCCTTTTTATGTATAGGTACTGGAAGTGATTTCCTCCAACTACAGGGTATAACACCAGAGTTTATAATATCAAGAAAAATAACATACAGAAAATAGGCTGAAGCATTCAAGCACCCTAAATCAACCACGTTGGAGATACCATCTGGGCAAGGAGCCCTAGACGATTTCAAGCTGGCTATAATGCCTTCAATACCATGAACAGAAAAAGTGAACAATGAAGGCCAATTCCTTTTAACTGAAAGGTCCAGTGTATCAGTGTTAGGATCAGATGAAATAGCAACCTCTTCCTTAAAATAAATAGAACGCACATGTTTAATCCACATATCCCCAAAGTGGGATTTATCTCTTTCATCATAAGCAGCCATGGGCTTTTGGAAGTAGTGCCAACATTTCTGATTGGCTCTTGTCTGAAGGGCAGTAAAAATAATCTGCCTTTGAGCACTTCTAGTAGTAAGCCTATGGAATTTAACCCAATTTTTAAATTTCATTTTTTAGATTAGAAATTAACACACCTGTTTCTTGTTGTTCAAGGTCTAGCTTTATAATGTGCCTGATACTAGACCGCGGGTGGTTTTTATTAGCGGCAATAGCCGCATAATACGTCTTATAGGACCTTTTATTACAATACATTTTGGGTTTCACTACATCAGCAAGACGATTATATGTATAGTTAATAATCCCCATGATATACTTGATGGTCGGCAGGAACAATCATAATAATACATATCCTTTCCAGGTCTATACAATAGATTGTGAATCAATGTGAGATTGAATTAATCATTATTGGTAACATACCAGCAAAGTCGATTTCCCTGGACATAGCATATCACATTGTTCATAACATATTCCCTATCGCTAGCCACCTTGAATTTCAATATGGATCGAAGAATAGCATGATCACTTAAGTCATTAGTTGTTATATCAAATGAATCAATCCACTTCTTAATCTGCATCAAGACAAATATGTAGTCAATTCTAGTCTTAAAACTACCCTTATGCCAAGTATTGACATCCTGCGGGTTAAGATAAAACATTCTGTATTCTTCCAATAGCATAGACCATGTGGTGCCCATTTGCGATCCAAGGGCAGCGCAAGCAGTAGAATTATTAAAGGAGGAACCACAAACAGCATTAAAATCACCCATGATCAGTCAATTTAGCCAGGATTAAATCAATGCACTTCACAATAGCAGAGGTTTGGTGACCTTCAGGAGGAACATACATGTTAACCAATGACATTTACTGGGAAGGCAGAAAGCCTTCAATACCACAGCCTGTATATAATGATGAAAATATTCAGTTACATATTCTTTCATTATAAATCTAGATTTAGCGCCCAACATAAGTCCCCTATAGGGCCTACGAGGAATTTCTCAAGGCACATCATTGCAACACGATATAGCCATCTATCTTAATTGGAATCATAAACCAAGTCTCTTGAAAAGCAAAAAGATCTGACTCTAAAATAATCTCAAAACCCTTTGTTATTTAAAAAAGAATTTAAACCCTCTGGTATTCCATGAGGAGATAGTAAAAGGCAACAATGTATATGCAGTACCCTCACAGACATCAGCCTTTGTTGAATCCTGATCTTTTAGAGAGCTAGATGGTCCCTGGGCTGTTAAAGGCCCCTGCTGAGATAAATTAAACTGCCCAAGAATTGATTTAATAAAAGATAAAAAGCGATCTTCCACTTCCTTAGCAACAGACTTGGAACTTTCCCTAGAGGCATCAGTGTTGATATTTTCTCCCAAGTCAACAGCATATATTTCAAGTTCATAGTCCATTTCAAGAAAATCCTGTACAAACAGCAAAATATATTCAACGATAACAGGGGATATCAAATGTACTGGGGGCCGGTTTGTAGCCCTAGCTGAGTTAGGTATTTCAACTAGTTCAATGTTATTGGAAGCAATAATCCCCAGTTGCCGGATACAGTGCAATAACATCAGAACATAAGTTCTGTTAAGAAAAGGGCTATCATTAGTAGCAAAAAATTCCGTAATCAAAACAGAGCAGGCTCCAGACTTGTTCAAACGTATCACTGGTTCTACATCTGATGGAAGAGCAGACACCATGCGAGCCGCAAGTGAAGCAGTTAAGATATTCATTTTCTGGGCCATCTTTGTTGTAGGATGGCAGAGTCACTACTTTCCAATACAGAAGAGTCTGCATAAGAACTCAATTTTCTTGCATTGGTAGACTTCTGTAACCAGTCATCAAGTGGGTCTGGGCAAGTACGTCCAGCCACTTTTTTTGAGGGAGCTGGCTTTTTCGTAGACATAACCAGTTCAATATTGTTAGACGTAGTGATGCATTCTACATTATCAGAAGAAATGGAAGCTAGGGCAGTTGCATTTTTTCTAACTTTTTTCCCAGCATGCGTGGGCGTTTAATTGATTCCTCAAAATGACATCTTTTATCTCTTTTCCTCTTCTTTTTCCATTTACCTTTCTGCCTCGCGAGTTATAATAAGGGCTGCCAGAAATCAAGGCAATGCCAGGAGGATCAGGCGGAGCATCCATAACAACAATTAAGGGTACAATATCTGCAACTTCCAAACCATCAGTCATTACCTCTATCATGGAGTTATCTGGCAGAGCAGCATAAATCGGAACAGTAGTTGTAACGGGCAAATGGCTTACTGCTTGATCCTTACCTGTAGTACTATTATGAAGGATCAAATCAGCAATATGACCCTCAATGTTACAGAGCTCCTAAGGGCTAAACGAGCTTTGTTAATCATTAACACTTCACCCTGAGGATCTTCAGACACAGAATACGAACTAGATGAAGAGTTACAGTCGTCCAGTTGATCATAAAGACCATTAGCAATTTCAACAAGATCAGGAGATTTAGATAGATTAAAACCAATAACATTGCTTATTGTAGCAGATTGTTGTATCATAGAATTTAGCATAGGGAATCCAATTGACTCACGCTGTAGGTTATAGCACAAATTGAGCAGCAAATTATTATCAATAGGTGGCAATGAAGAGCTTTCAATATGCGACACTGCTGAATCAGTGCAAATCTTCAAAGCCGTTCATCACCAGACAAGCTGACCCTAACGGCAAAGGAACTATTTGAGACAGCCATTGCCTTACCCAAATGGAAATAATCAGTGATTTTAGCTTCATCATTTATCACAACTGAGAACAGCTCATTTGCATTACATGTTGTGGTTTAGAATGCCACACCCTTCATAAACGATGTATTGGCATTGCCATTATGTGGCTTAGCAAGGGTTTTAAAGGGCTGATTAATTTGACCATAGCTACGCAGTTGATATCCTTTACCTTTTCCAGTGATGGTAAAAGAAAAAAGCTGCTTACCAGTGAATGTAAGCCTCGGCCGTAGATACTTCCCATCTGCACTTCAGGGTGCACTTGCGAGATGCACGTGTGATGCGTGCAAGAGGATCCTTAAGTAGATTGGAGTCGGATCACAGGTGCAGGCAATTAAAGAAAAATGGTGTCATGCCGCCGTCTTTTGGTGGCCGCTGGCGGCTATGGAAGCCTTGGCGTTGGCGGTGCCATTAGGATGTCCCATGTTCCTCTTTCACTTCCTGGTGTGGCGGTCTAGTCTTTTTCCTTTGGTTTCCCTTTTCCGTATTTAGCCACGCCCATCTCTGGGCTCTGTGCGTTGCAACTTTGTTTCCTTTCGCTCTGTTGCCGTGCTACTCCATACCTTTGCTCCGTACCTGTGTATTCTGTCCCCTTGCGCAGGTTTTTTCCCCCGAGCTGGCTCTCCCTCGCTCTTCTCCTTTTCAGTTTCCCCTTCCTTTCGGTTCCCGTACCGTAGTGCTTTTCCCTTCTTGCTGCCTTTTCCAAACCGCTTACCTGGTTCCTGTCGGTGCTCCTCTTACAGCTCGCTTCCTGAGGCTGAAGGTTTCTCCCCTTTGCAGTGTCTGTTTCTTTGGTCCTAAGCACTGCCTCCTGCTCCTTACCTGTATTGCTTCAAGTCCGGACGTCTTCGGTACCTAGCTGCATTGTGGTACTTGTACCTCCATCTCCGAGGATACCTTCTGCTCCTGCTCGTCTTACCTGCTAGTCCGGACATCATTTACCATCGCGTCCTGAACGGAATCGGCTACAGCTATATCTACAGAGAGGTTTTTTTAAGCGGCTGCTTTTTTCCTCTCGTTTTGGTTCCTGCGGGAAGGGGGCTGGCTGCTTCCCTGTTTATCAGGGAATCAGGGTGGCTTCTTCCCGCGGATGGCTGTATCTCTTCACAAAGAATAAAAGACCCAAGAAGAAGATTTCCAGACGAGAACCCTCCTCTGAAGGGACAGGTGAGGAGGAAGGGGAGGAGGACATTGATATCTCAGACATAGCGGTTAATCCACTTGCCTCTACCGAATTTGACAACTGGCCCCAACAAGCACATGGCAAGCATGTCTGCTTGTCTGCACTTCAGAGTGCACTTGTGAGATGAGCCACTTTAGGAACTGTTCGTGTTTTGTATTGTAACTATGTTAAAACTTAAGTGCTGCACAACACGTGGTGGGTTACCCAACTGTGAATGTGGATGTGTAGATATTGATTTAGTGTCTTGAACTTAATTCATGTGTTTTCGTCAATACAAACTATATGTTTGATGCACACCTGTATGAACATTCTAATACTTGCCAATTCCCTGTACTATCAAATCCAGCTGCATCATCTACAAGGCCAACACCCTCGAGTCCCCCAGCTAGCTTGCTTTAATGCTCGTTTCCAGAGGCGCCAGAAGGAAGGGCATGTGCAGACTTGAACTCAGCCGGTGCAGGAAGAAAAGAACCAGAAAACAGGCCTTCTGTCTTTGCCCCAGACTCTGGAACCTACTCCCTGTCTACATCAGGCTCACCCCCTTGTTTCTCTTTATCAGGAAGGAGCGCAAGACCCTCCTCTTAAAGGGATAGCTCCTCCCTAACAAAAAGGTACACAAACCTTCCACTCTCCACCACCTACCCAACCTGATACTGGGAGATCCCTTGTTTCGTCCCATGGCTGCTTGAAGACCCCTTGCTTCCAAAGTGTCTGATTTCCTAATAACCCATTGTTAGCACACTGCTCCCTTGTATTGAGCCCTTGCAATCTGCTTCCCTCACTGTGTACATCCCCCATGACTTGTAAAGCGCACTGATGCTTCCCAAAGGTATGTTTATACTCAATAAATACCTTAATAATAAAAGTAATATTACTAATAAAACCTCTAATCCCCTAAGCCTAAACCTTATTGCTATCCTCTTTACCAAGTAATGGTTAGAACCTTGTGTGAAAAACATTTTCATGTCACTAGGTTGGCTTTCCAAAACTCTACACCACTAGTGGTTCTGAAAAGCAGTCTAAAATCGCACTCATTCTATCAACCAATTGCTTAATTGAGCTGAGCTAGAGAAGGAGTGACTCTGTTTTCTCAATTCGTATTGCAGGTCATGGCACAGATTACAATTAAAATGATGGTGTTTATGAAAATCAGTTTGATAACCCACAATATGTAACTATGCCCCATTTGCTACAGTTCATTATATTGTTGTACTTTACTTATGCCTACCAAGCATAAATAAAGTGTGTGTGTGTGTGTGTGTGTGTGTGTATATATATATATATATATATATATATATATATATATATGTTCACTGAAAAAACTTGGTTAAAGGGACTTTATGGTTATGTTGGACTAATAAAAACCTATGAAATTCAAAGAAAAAACTTTGTTAAAGGGAAGTTATGGTTTCAAGTAAAATCGAAAAACCCCAGAAATTCACCAGTTATGGTAAGCTAAACAACCATAACTCACGCCACCACCATGCACTGCTAAGACTAACACCCATGACATCTAAGATGACATGTCATTGACAACAGTTCGGATGTTCACGAACAGTCCTGAAAAGAACTAAAAAAACATGTATAGACTCCATCTACTTTATATTTCTCTTTAAAGTACATAGACTCAATAAGATTTTCCAACATTTCCATTTGCATTTTGTGTTATGCTAATGGAAATATTAGCACCTCATTTATAAGCCTTTACATTATTTTGGGACCCCCCTCTAATTTTGCCCCCTCATGACATAATCCCACCAAACGTTGCATACTCACTCAGAATCAGGTCAGTAATACACATGCAACATTTCATGCAGTTCCATTAAGTGGTGCCAAAGTTATAAGCCATCCAAGAACTGCATTTCACCAACCCTGTAATGTTGAGATGTCCGCGAATTTTTCAGGACTGTTCGTGAACATCCGAACTGATCGCGGGCTTTCGTGGCAAAAAACACCCGTTTTTTGCTTCTTGCAGCCATATCCCATCCCATCCCATCCTCATCGCCCCTCACCTCCCCAGAGATTATTTGATAAGTTTGACAAGTGCAATGTTGTGTTTTTTAATATGTTTTTACCGTGATGTCCATGGACACCGGCCGCTGTGCGCGAATCCAAGATGGCGGGCGTTTCCAAAAATCTGATGCACTTCACGCTCTTCACCATCCAATCAGCGAACACGTTGCATGTCCGCGGACATGACGCAAGCCGATTAACCAAATGGTGTCCTGTTCGCGGAGCGGGCTGTCATGATGCCTACCCCCGGAGCATCAGGCCAGGCCCAGCACCCCCGGAAGCAGGCATCATGCCCTCGGGTAAAAGCCCAGCGGCCCCTTATAGGGACTCTTTGGACTCAGTCCTGGCGCCTTTGGTGCCAGGCTCATGTTGGACATCAGTCCTGGCGCCATAGGTGCCAGGCTCATAAAGGGAGGTGTTTTGTGCACTTACCTGATGCAGACCATGCTGCACGCTTCAGGCCTCCCTCAGACCAGAAAGGGACTATTTTTTCATAGGGACTATTTTTTCACTCGGGCGTGGCCAGGGAAGGATACATACCTAGTTGGGGAAGGATACATAACTGGGACTTCTTTGGAGGCTATTTAAGCCACGCCCAGACAGCAGCTCATGCTTCGCGTTGTTTCTGCTTCCTGCAGCTTAACGCTCACCGTGTCTGCTCCTGCTCCTGGACTACAGCCACGCCCGTCTTGAACCTGGAAGACCTGCAAGGAAGGAAGAGAAGAGAAAGGTGAAAACCAAGGATTATTTCAAGCTTCTTACCTGCATCCGGAATCTTCTCGCCAGCATCCCTGAAGGAAGACTTCAATTTAAAAGCATTGCGTTGCTCACTGCAGCGCCACGCTTCACTCACCTGTCCTGTCCTCGAGACATCTCCCGGCTCCATCGCGGCTGTCGGCATCGGACGCCACATCTCTGCACCTAGGGGAGAGAGGAAGAAACAAAAGGTGAGCAGAAGGACACACAGAAGGAAAGCCTGATTAACAGCCATGATACTTACCGGCTTTTCTTCCACATTTCGGGTCGGCGCCGCCCCGTTGGCAGATACCGTACCCCAGCCCCTATGGGGAAAGGACTAGAGACATTTCAGAGGAATGATAAGGACATCTAGAGGGATCGCCCTCATTACTACTCACCTCGGCGGGTTAACCCCTCGACGCATTGCCTTCATTCTGCACCTGAAATAAAGGACAGATCACAGGTGAGAAAGACAGCATAAAGGGGGCCTCACTTGAACTTTGAACTTTCATACTTACAGCGCATCGCTCAGGAAAGTCAAGTGGATTTTGCCAGCGCCATTCTGAAAACCAGTGAAGTAACTGGAAGAACGCGCGCCACTGCACCAGAAGCAGGATGGAGAGTTCAACCTTCCAAACCATAAGGTGAGCTTAAACCGGGTTTGGAGGAATAGAGAGGAACGGAGGGAGGAGGGGGGAGCTAGCACACCATTCTGCAGACTGTTAATCCCCTTTCTCATCTGCAGAAGGATATTCCTACGGCCAAGGAAGCACGATTTGGAGGTCCTGTCCAATCGGTGTTCCGGCTCCTGCGCATCACGCTAGAAGAGGCCGCAGTAATCCAGACTAGATCAGCGCCCCCGTGGGAACCAGGTGGGCGTTACAGAACGCGAAGCCTCCCTACAAATTCCCACCCAGGCGCTATGGAAACTTCTGAGACTGACCAACTGGCCCAACTACTGGGGGAATTACGGGCCGAGGTACACGCCGCTCGTCAAGAGACTAATGCCCTCAGAAGAGAAGTGATTGTAACAAGGGAAAGGACTGATGACCTGGCTAGACAGCTTTTGCATGGTCAAGCTGGACAAACTCCTTTACCCGGTTCCGGGGAGAACCCCACTCCTGTGGTTTCCAGTAACCCTGTGCTGATTAATCTACCTGCAAACATGCCGCTGACCCCACCCGAACGCTTTGCTGGGGACCCCAAACGATTCGCCGTATTCATGAATCAGTGTCGTTTGCACTTCCTATGCAGACCCGGGGCCTTCCCTAATGATCAGACCAAGGTAGCCTTTGTGTTGTCATATCTCAGCGGCTGTGCTGCTGATTGGTCAGTCCCACTGGTAACTGAAGATGACCCGATTCTTCGTGATTTTCAAGGATTTCAAACAAGCATGGAAAGGTTATTTGCTCGACATTCCCAGGGACAGGCTCTGGATGACGAACTTCTATCTCTGCGACAGGGCAATCAAGACCTTCTATCCTACATTGCAACCTTCAATAGACTAATTGTGGAAACTGGTTGGCCAGAGGATAAAAGAATCACGTTATTCTATCGAGGTCTATGCAGAGAACTTAAAGATGTCCTGGCACAAGTTGTAAATCTGCCCCAAGAATGCACTGAATATATAGACTTAGTGGTCCAGTTGGATCCCAGGCTGCAAAACAGAAAAGCAGATCGGTCCAAGTTTGAAACCCGGGTGTGGGCCAAAACCCACGCTAACCCCAAGGGGGCTGATGCCTCGGAGCCTATGCAAATCAGAGGAGTTAAAGGACCCCTAACTCAAAAAGAACGGGAAAGAAGACGACAGATGCAATTATGCCTTTATTGTGGGTCCTCAGGACACTTTCTACGAAATTGCCCGGTTAAGCCGCCCAAGAAGGTGGTAGGAGCCGCTGATAAAATCCATGGAAACTCTGTATCGGGAAACGACCACGCCCAGCAAGCGTAGGGGTCCGCTTGCCGAGCTTGAAAACTAACTCTCAGACCTCGCATTTCATTGTGCCAATGGTCCTCATAGATCCGGAACAGCCAAAACGGTTGCATGCTATAAAGGCATACATCGATAGCGGGGCTATAGGAAACTGTGGATCGAGAATTGGTCTCTAGGATAAACCTCCCTCTGCGTCCTAAAACCAGCAAATATGTCATCACCACTGTAGATGGAAGCGAAATTGCCTCTGGACCGGTAACACATTCCACAGCTGAGGTGACACTTGTAGGTCCAGATGGCCATCGGGAGGCAGTTGTGTTTGATGTGATCAAGGCTCCACAGTTTCAGCTTATTCTCGGAGTCCCTTGGTTAGAGACACATAATCCTCGAATTGATTGGCGAGCAAAGAGAATAACCTTCCCGGATTGTGCACAAACCTGCTACCCAGAAAATCCAAAGATTAATCTAGCATCAGTAACCTCTGTCCCCGTGCAACTACCTCCAGAGTACCAAGACTTTCAGGACGTCTTCCAAAAGGAACAGGCCAACACATTACCTCCCCACAGATCGTACGATTGCCAAATCGATCTGGTGCCCGGTGCACAACCCCTTGTAGCAGGATTTATGCCCTTACTGAACCTGAGAATCTGCATTTGAGACAATATTTAGATCAATACCTCGCCAATGGTTTCATTTGCCCGTCAAAGTCCCTGGCATCTTCAGCTTTGTTCTTCGTGCCTAAAAAAGAGGGCGACCTTAGGACTTGTATCAATTACCGCGCATTGAACCAGATAACTGTTAAAAATCGTTACCCTCTGCCTCTGATCCCTGAACTCCTTGACCAGGTGAAGGACGCTTGCGTATACACCAAGTTAGATCTCCGGGGGGCTTATCATCTGGTACGAGTAAAAGAAGGCGACGAATGGAAAACGGCCTTCCGTACAAAATATGGACTATTCGAATACCAGGTGATGCCTTTCGGGTTGTGCAACGCGCCTGCTGCCTTCCAATTCTTCATGAATGATGTCCTTCGGTAACTCATCAAAGTCTGTGTTATCGTGTATATCGATGACATTCTTGTGTACTCCTCTTCGGAATCTGATCACAGAAAACATGTCAGGGCCGTCCTAGAGAAACTGCGCCAGCACAAACTGTTTGCCAAGCTGGAAAAATGTGTTTTCCATACCACCGAGGTTGAGTTTCTCGGATTCATCCTGACACCTAAAGGGGTCCGAATGGATTCACGGAAAGTGGATGCCATCCTCAAATGGCCATCACCTAGTTCAGTGAAAGGTGTCCAAAGCATGCTTGGTTTTGCCAACTTTTATCGCAGGTTTATCCCGGAGTTTTCACGTGTGGTGCAACCCATCACTGCACTCTTGCGAAAAAATAAACGTTTTGGATGGACCGAGGAAGCCGAACAGGCCTTTCAGGAGTTGAAAGCTAAGTTCACGTCCGCACCTATTTTGAAGCACCCCCGTCCTGATCTCCCATATATAGTCGAAACCGACGCGTCCAGCTTAGCCATGGGAGCTGTCCTGTCTCAGAGAGACCCTGAAACCAACCAACTGCACCCCGTAGCATTTTGGTCCAGAAAGTTCTCACCGCCGGAGATAAATTATGCGATTACCGATAAGGAACTATTAGCCATTAAGTCCGCCTTTAAGGCTTGGCGGCATTATCTCCTCGGCGCCTGGCATACCATCACCGTGATCACTGATCACCGAAATTTACAATATTTAAAAACTGCCATGGCCCAATCGTCTCGACAGCTCCGATGGGCTTTGTTCTTTGCTGAGTTTGATTTTGTAATCACCTACCGCCCCGGTTCTAAGAATGGTAAGGCGGACGCTCTATCCCGAATTGGAATGGAAGAAATAGACACAAACTCAGAACCTGTGCCGATAATTCCCGAACAAAGAATTTTGGGAATAACCACTTTACAAACCCTTGAAGACATTCAAGCACGAGTAAAACAAGTCCTGGACTCTTCAGCCTTGCAGGATTGGATCAAAAAGGGGTCTAACTTTTCAGTCAAGGATGGCTTACCTTACTTCCAAGGACGCTTATTTTTGCCAGAAAAGGAATTGCAAGAACTGGTTATTTCCCGTCATCATGACAACCTGATGGAAGGACATCCTGGCATTGCCAAAACTGAGGAAAAGGTTGGACGACAATTCTGGTGGCCTTCCTGGCGAAAGGATATTAAATCTTTCGTGATGTCCTGTGGAGTTTGTGCCCAAAACAAAGGTCAAAAGACAAGACCCGCCGGTCTTCTTCAGCCCTTAGACATTCCACCAGCACCTTGGCACACCCTGTCACTAGATTTTATCACGGACCTGCCCTCTTGTAATGGTTACAATACTATTCTGGTCGTGGTGGATTTATTTTCCAAAATGGCCCACTTTATTCCGTTGAAAGAATTACCTTCAGCCTTTGTTCTTGCCAAGGAATTCCTCGAGAATATCATCCGTTTGCATGGATTCCCGTCCATACTAGTCTCCAATCGGGGAAGCCAGTTTATTTCTCATTTTTGGAAAAAGTGTTGTCAGCTGGCACAAATCAACGTAAGACTCTCGACCAGCCACCACCCACAGACCGATGGTCAGACGGAGAGAACGAACCAGACCCTTGAACAATTTCTACGATATATGTTGCACCAATCGGAGGGTAATTGGAAGGATATTCTGTGGGTGGCTGAATATGCTTATAATAACTTGATACACTCTGGAACGGGTCAAAGCCCCTTTTTTACCCTATATGGACATCACCCTCGTACTTCAGGCTTGGACTCACCTTCGACCCTTGAAATGCCCGCAGTGGATCATTTGCATTCTACGATAACTCAAGCCTTCAAGGATGCAACTGCACATTTGCAACATGAGAAAGAGAAATACAAAAAGAATGCAGATCTACATCGAAAGGAGGCGCCTCCGTACCAAATTGGGGATCAAGTATGGTTGGCTACCAAACACTTATCGCTCAAGGGACCTCGAACTTTTAATCCAAGGTATTTAGGTCCTTACTCAATCAAAGCTATAATTAACCCAGTAGCAGTCAAGCTCGATCTACCAGCCAACATGCGGATTCACCCCGTTTTTCATGTGTCACTTTTGAAACCAGTACAACCAGGAACCAGATTAATAAAGCCACCAGACCCAATCCTGATAGATGGAGAGCCAGAATTCGAAGTAAAGAACATTTTGGATTCCAAAATCTTAAAATCAAAGCTTTTCTATCTAATTGATTGGAAAGGGTACGGGCCTCAGCAAAGGTCTTCGGAACCCAGTGATCACGTACATGCATCTCGGCTGGTAAAAAGGTTCCATTGGAATTTCCCAAACAAACCGAAACCTCCAGAAGGAACGACCTTGGGAGGGGCCTTGGGGGGGAGTGCTGTCATGATGCCTACCCCCGGAGCATCAGGCCAGGCCCAGCACCCCCGGAAGCAGGCATCATGCCCTTGGGTAAAAGCCCAGCGGCCCCTTATAGGGACTCTTTGGACTCAGTGCTGGCGCCTTTGGCGCCAGGCTCATGTTGGACATCACTCCTGGCGCCATAGGTGCCAGGCTCATAAAGGGAGGTGTTTTGTGCACTTACCTGATGCAGACCATGCTGCACGCTTCAGGCCTCCCTGAGACCTGAAAGGGACTATTTTTTCATAGGGACTATTTTTTCACTCGGGCGTGGCCAGGGAAGGATACATACCTAGTTGGGGAAGGATACATAACTGGGACTTCTTTGGAGGCTATTTAAGCCACACCCAGACAGCAGCTAATGCTTCGCGTTGTTCTGCTTCCTGCAGCTTAACGCTCACCGTTTCTGCTCCTGCTCCTGGACTACAGCCACGCCCGTCTTGAACCTGGAAGACCTGCAAGGAAGGAAGAGAAGAGAAAGGTGAAAACCAAGGATTATTTCAAGCTTCTTACCTGCATCCGGAATCTTCTCGCCAGCATCCCTGAAGGAAGACTTCAATTTAAAAGCATTGCGTTGCTCGCTGCAGCGCCACGCTTCACTCACATGTCCTGTCCTCGAGACATCTCCCGGCTCCATCGCGGCTGTCAGCATCGGACGCCACATCTCTGCACCTAGGGGAGAGAGGAAGAAACAAAAGGTGAGCAGAAGGACACACAGAAGGAAAGCCTGATTAACAGCCATGATACTAACTGGCTTTTCTTCCACATTTCGGGTCGGCGCCGCCCCGTTGGCAGGTACCGTACCCCGGCCCCTATGGGGAAAGGACTAGAGACATTTCAAAGGAATGATAAGGACATCTAGAGGGATCGCCCTCATTACTACTCACCTCGGCAGGTTAACCCCTCGACGCATTGCCTTCATTCTGCACCTGAAATAAAGGACAGATCACAGGTGAGAAAGACAGCATAAAGGGGGCCTCACTTGAACTTTGAACTTTCATACTTACGGCGCATCGCTCAGGAAAGTCAAGTGGATTTTGCCAGCGCCATTCTGAAAACCAGTGAAGTAACTGGACGAACGCGTGCCCCTGCACCGAAGCAGGATGGAGAGTTCAACCTTCCAAACCATAAGGTGAGCTTAAACCGGGTTTGGAGGAATAGAGAGGAACGGAGGGGGGAGGGGGGAGCTAGCACACCATTCTGCAGACTGTTAATCCCCTTTCTCATCTGCAGAAGGATATTCCTACGGGCCAAGGAAGCACGATTTGGAGGTCCTGTCCAATCGGTGTTCCGGGTCCTGCGCATCACGCTAGAAGAGGCCGCAGTAATCTAGACTAGATCAGCGCCCCCGTGGGAACCAGGTGGGCGTTACACGGACATAGATATCACTAATTTTTGTGACCTACTTTTTGGTCATTTTAAAAAAACCTACTGGACGGATTTTTACCAAATTTACAAAAGCACGCTTTCGGGACCAAGCCGCTGCTCCTGCCGCAAATTTGGTGAAAATCCGTCCAGCGGTTTGGGCTGTAGGCGTGAGCAAACTTTTTTCCCCATTCAGTTTATGGGAAAAAATGCATTTTGAAACTCCCCCTATAACATTGCCCCCCCTGGACCAAACTTCACCAAACGTTGTGAAATAATTCAGAGTGGGCCATATACTTTTATTGCAAAGTTTGGTGTGGATTCGTCCAGGGGGAGTGAAGTTATAAACCACCCAAAAAGTGCTCTTCCTTTGGGTTTAGCAACTTATCCATAACTACTAACGTGGCCGTGTAATATATACATATATATAATATACACAATTCAATGAAAAGACTTGGTTCAAGGGATGTTATGGTTACAAGTAAAACCAAAAACCACCGGAAATTCGCCAGTTATGGTAAACTAAGCAACCATTACTCATGCCACCACCTTGCACTGTTAAGACCAACACCCAGGATATGAAATATGACATCACAAATGTCATTGATGGCATCACTGATAACATCACATATTAAAATCATTTTCATGGACAGTCCAAAGGGGTAGTGTTTATAATGTTGGTAACATGTTGGTAATAAGATGTGAGGGGTGATTGTGAGATTTATCATAAACTACTTAATGTATTAAAGAATGTTCTTGTATAAAGAAAACATTTCATTCAAGTGTTGCTGTTAATACAGGAACCTAAGCATGCATGCACATAGGCAATGGCGTCAGCATGTACCAAAGAAGTACAATATTTTTAATCTGATCATTTTCAATAGTAAAATAATAAATGCTACCTTTATCAAAGTTTGGTGTAATGTTAAACATGGAATAAATAACTAACAATTTCAAACTTTCGACACACTTGTGTTAGTACAAAAAAGATACAAAAACTCAGAATGCATACAAATTAGAGCCAGATACAGGGAAACTAAAGTAAGGAAGAGAGAAACAACAGCATCAAAAATAACAATAGGATTAGACTTATCATGTCCACAAATTAATTGTGTGTTTGAGGCCTGCTTATTGCCCAATGCATGTGCACTATGAGGTCAAATCAAACTTTATGGAAAGTACTTTAAGAAGATATAAGAAAGTTAATGTTTATATATATATATATATATATATCACCTCTTCAATTTTTTACATTCTCATTGTCAGTAAAAAGAAAAACTAGCCTGGACATGTCGGTGAACAAAAACAAGTGGCCCAGATATGTGATGTAATCAGTGACATTTGTGATGTCATCTTTCATGTACTGGGTGTTTGTTTTAGCAGAGCACAGTGGTGGCGTGAGTTATGGTTGCTTAACTTACCGTAACTGTCAAAACTCTGTTTTTGTTTGGTTTTATAAAGTTTTTTCATTGAATTTGATAGGTTTTTATTAGTGCAACTTAACCATAACATCCCCTTAACAACGTTTTTTCAGTGAATTTCATGGGTTTTTACCAGTGCACCCTAATGTGCTACAACTTACTAATGTCATACTTACCCCAATATAGCAACATTTTTGTCCGATTTAGAAACTTTCACCTTAAAACTCTGCCATTCCCCACAATCTAGTATTATTTTTAACACTTCTATACACTTTTTCCACTGTTTGTGTTTTTCGATCTTCGCGAATGTCTGACGTCATCACAGACTTTCGCGTCTGCACTTCGCGATCGGGTCTGTGCTTCGCGAACACCTGAAAACTTCATTTCTCTCTGATCTAGGAAGTTTTAAACTGAAAATGTACCCTTGCACAGCTCCTAAACCTATTCTTACTCATTATCCATTAACAATCTAGCACAATGCACATACTTGAAAGAATATTAGCAAAACTGCTATTTATCTTAAAAATGGTATAAGCTATTGCCATCCCTCATTCTCAAGAGCCACCACCACAGCCACTAGCTGGAGGACCTGCACAATGAAAGAACCGAAATACTTCAAAAGACAATGAAGAGGACCAGGAAGATGAGGTAGAGGAAGTGCCTACCTCTAGCACCCAGAGAGAATCATTGGTGTGGCAGTTCTTTACCACTGTTGGAATGTATCAAAATCTAAAGCTACCAAAGTGAAATACACTGAGTGCCCTCAGTCACAGCCAACCTGGGCAGTACACCTACGGGACCACCTCCATGCACCACCACACCAAATGCAACCACTGCAATGCTCTCAGACAGGCCGTTCCTTTCTTAGGAAGTAGTAGGCTGGCTTCCTCTACCTCAGCTTCCTCAACCAATACTGTAACCACACAGCCTACTTCTGTGGGACACAAAATCCCACCAGCTACCTTGCAAGCGATAAAAGAGGCTGTTGATCCATATCCTTGCAAGACAACAATACTTTATGCATACTGCAACACACCACTCTACAGGGGGGAGAAATTACAAAGTGCTTTTGAAGCTGTAATAAAGGAGCATGAGAAACGCTGCCCGCTGCCTTATATTTAACACACACGCAGCATCTTCCCCTGTCCACCTGCCACTCCATATCTGTGGTTGTTGCCCCTTCCCTCGTTTCCCTCCCCCCATACTTTCTGGCCTCTCCTGCAAAAAAAACATTTTAAAAAGTTTCTTTTAGGAAACACCTTTCACAGTTAGAAAATAGAACAAAATAAATGAGCTTATAGACTCCCATTTACTTAAAATATTTTGGTAAAGTAGTTAGATTCTCCAACATTCGCATTAGCATTTTCTACTATGCTAATGGAAATAATGGACAATTGTATACTAGAGAAAAAAAAGAAAAAAAGCGCAAACAATTTTCTGTCTGAAATTCTTCTTTCTAGTATACAATAAACACCATAATCCATTGCCCTTTATGACTTTCCACAGTCTCTGCATTCCCCTGTCTAGCCCATGCCTTATTAGAAAACACGGATTGCACATGCACACCATCACACAAGACAGCCCTTCTACTCTTTTTACTGTTATGTTTGTAATACTCCCTCATTGCCTGCTTTGAACCATGCACGCATATAACCACCAATCACTTAAAAAAACTCTACAGATAGCCTATCAACATACTAAACTTCCACCCACCAACTGCTACTTAACAATGTTCTACAAATCATTTGCATCTGCATTTCCCTTACTTATACCAAATAATGTACATAGTGCTTCTATAAATGAACATATGTATTGTGCAGTGAGAGAAGTGCATAAATAAAAGGGGCAGTATGGATAGACAAATGCTCATGGGAGCCCAGGAGAGAAGTCTCGATGGATGCCAAAGTGGGAGACCACTAGCTGACTGCTGGGGCTGCGGCGTCCCAAGGGTGGGATACATCTTAACCGTAACATCCATTTAACAAAGTTTTTTCAGTCAGTTGAATATGTTTTTGTCAATAAAAATGTTTCATAATGTTACATCACTGTGTAAACGTTATTCATAATTCCTCTTTTAACATATATGAAAGTACTATAAACCTTCTTTAACAAACACATTTTTTCCAATGCATACTTGTGTGTCGTTTTCAGCAGAACGTGCTGGGGATACAAGTCATTGTTCAATTGCCTAGGGCATGAGGCTCGATCATGACCCCAGCCTCACCAAACCTCCCCTGTTATCCACTGCACCTGCCCAGCATCCTAGTTCAGTGTTCACTATACCCTCATAATGTAACCATTGGCCATCGCTCATGGCTTGGATGGCCATTCTCCACAATCCATGGGGCATGGGCTTCGGCCATGCCACATACCCCAAGAGGCAAATCAGAGTAGACATTTGTCCTTGCCAAGTGCCAGGCCCACTGCAGAATAGTTATATCACTATTTTTTGTACTTAGTTTCGACACATTAAAAACAAGTAACACGCAGGACAGATTTGCAAAAGCATCCCTTCAGGTCCTTGCTGATACTCTGCTTGTGCAGGTTTGCTGCAATCCTGTCCAGCACTCAGGGCTGTAGCCTCAAGCCAAATTTGTGTTCCCATTTAAACCTAGAGCTTCGGCCATGCTACATTCCTCAATAAGTAAATCAGAGTAGGCATTCGTCCTTGCCGAGGGCCAGGCCCATTGTCCATGCACCAAACTTATATCACTATTTCTTCTGCTTTTGGAAAAATAAAACACAAAACAGATTTGCAAAAGCATGCTTTCTGGTCCTTGCTGATGCTCCTCGCGCAGGTTTGTTGTAATTCAGTGCAACCCTTCAGGCTGTAGCCACAAGCAGAATATTATTTCCCATTCAAACGTAGGGCTTTGGCCATGCTGCATGCCCCAATAATGAAATCAGAGTAAATTATTATGAAGTAATTGCAGGGCAGTAGAATGGGTAGATCACTGCGCTTCATCTAGTACTTTAAAGGTATTACCCTGCTGCTGGTGATGGGGTTCTTTTGCAAAGGTGCACTTCCTTCTTCAAGTGTTAGGTTTCGAATAGGAGAGTGCTCCCAGTTCACATGAGCTCTGGGTTATTCAATAGGTAACTGTTGTTGTAATAAAGCAGTCTTCAAAACCATTGTTGGTGCTATAGTTCTTGTTAGAAATGAGCCAACACGGATTGTGGGCCAGTCATTGCTGCAACCTTGTAGACATGAGCCCGGCATGCAATCTCAATATCTTGTCCTGGTATCATCGCAAATAAGGGTGGCTCATGATTTGGAGGGGTGGCCTGCTGAGAACGTGGGCACCTGGTTCGGCGTGCTTGGTAATTATATGCTGATTAGCATTGTCTTGGAGTGTATGCAGCGGTATTGTTGATACAATCCTGTGCAGCACTTTGGGCTGTAGCCATGGGCAGAATTTTAGCCAAAGTCAGATTCCTTTTCTCCCATGCAAACCTATCCCAATTTTCAAAACCTTTACCAGATAGCCATTCCCTGGTGGCCATGCCATCTTTAACCGAATTGCAAGTCACTCATGGTCATGGCCAGTAGCCGATTGTCTGAGTAATGGTCAAAGCTCGGACAATATGGCCACTTCCCATGGTCACAGGCCATACCTCAGTCACCAAAGGTATATCACTATTATTTTGTACCTACAGTATGACACTTTTCAAAAAAATTAAAAACGGACACATTTGCAAAACCATGCTTTCAGGTCCTTGCCAGTGCTCCTTCCACGACCTTGCTGCAAATCCGTCCATGTTTTATTTTTTGAAAAGTGTCAAAATGTACATACATAAAATATTCATCTAACTTAGCTCACACTTCACAAAATCCATCCACAAACATTCAAGTTTGGGTCTATAATCTTTCTGAAATCCTTTGTGCACATTCGTCAAACAGCAACAAAGTTAAAGGCCATCTAAAAATATTGAACCCCCGGTCTAATTTTGTCCCCTCGTTATGAAATCACACAGAACTTTGCAAAAACATTGAAGTCTGGGTTCTAAATCTTTTCACAAACGTTTGTGCAGATTCATGAATTGGCACCAAATTTATAAACCTTTCAAGTATTTTGGGAGCTCCCTCTAATTTTGCTCCCTCTTGGCAAAACAGCACCAAACTCTGTAGAACCATTCAAGGTCAGATCTAGAATGATATCACAAAAGTTAATGCCGTTTCATTGAGTATCGCCAATGTTATAAGCCATCCAAAAGCTTCTTTTCACCAACGCTGAAATGCAGAAATATGTATGGATGCTCCTGAACATCTGAAATGTTTGCAAACATTACAGGGCTGTCCCCGAACAGTTTGTGGACTTTGAAGAAGAAAAACCACCTATTTGCTTTTTATGGCCAGATCCTCCCATCCCATCCTTATCACCCCTTTCCTCCCCAGAGATTGTTTCATTAGTTTGATAAGTGCAATGTTGTGTTTTTCCATATGTTTTTACCATGATGTCCGTGGACTACGGTGGCTGTCTGCAACTCCAACATGGTTACTGTTTCAAAATATCTGACGCAGCTCACGTTTTTCACCATCCAATCAGCAGACTTGTCCGATGTCTGAGAACATCACTCCGGACTCTGATTGGCCCAGGGGGGTATCCGCAGACCGAATAGGGAAGTGAGTCTGCGGACTGGACCCAGATATCACTAATTTTTTTGGACCTACTTTTTGGCAGTTTAAAAGAAAAATACTGGATGAATTTACACCAAATTTACAAAAGCGCACTTTCCGAACCAAGCCGCTGCTCCTGCTGCAAATTTGGTGAAATTCCGTGCAGCGGTTTGTAAGGTAGGCGCGAGCAAAACATTTTTTTCATTGCATCTATTTTACTTTACATATTTATACAGCGCAACCATGGACCAATAGGCGTTAGGTCGCAGACAGAACACAAAACACAATAACAAGGGAGGTCTGAGAAGTAATCCTAGTCTAAGATCATAAGTCAAAGCCGCATCGGAGTTTATGAAAACAACCAAGTTTTCATTTTTTCTTAAAAAGGTCTGAGGAGACTTGGCCTTGCAACTGCAGATTCCGGGCTTTAGGAGCTGCAGAAAAGAAGGCTCCATTTTCTACCTTCTTAGTTCTACATCTGGGAGGAATACAAATACGAAGGCATAAGGCCCAATCTACATTTGAAGGTGAAAACCAAGAGTCGAAACCGGGCTTGCGCTTCCGCAGGGAGCTAATGCAGAGAACGTCTGGCCGCCGAGATATGGTCACGGCGAGACAATCTAACGGCCACTCTAACCACGGCATTTTGAACAACTTGGAATCTATTGGTATCCGCTTTACAAAGTCCAACCAAAAGACTACTATAATAATCTATCTTTGTGCCAATAATTGGTCTTGCAATACTTTCCGAGGGACCCATATACTTATTCTGTAAAGTTTGGTGAGGATTCGTCGAGGTGGGCTGAAGGTATATGCCGCCCAACAAGTGCTCTTCTTATGGGTTGAGGAATTTAACTGTAACTACAGGGCTGCTACTGAAGGCCCTGTAATTTGGAGAAAATAAATGTCAGCAAATGCTAAACTCTGGAGTCAGTCCCCTTATCTGCTCCACTGCTGCTGTGCCTGGCATGAAAGCAGAGGCACAGGTGAAGTCGGGGGGAGCCAGGTCAAATGAGCCAGAGAGCCCCAAGTGGCCAGCGGGCCATATTTATCTCTGGATTAAGTTAGGCTATGATTTATTTCGGGTTTGGTCCTCTTAACACGTCATTCGTCACATTGACAACCTCCCTGACGTCTTGCATTGATGCCGGTCTTGTGGGTCACTGCCACATCTGGCCCTCTAAAAACTTTCCATAAACTACACACCGTACGATGGTAGCCATTGTTGTGGTAATATTACATATTGCCAGTCTGAAGTATTTTCATTATTCTGATGGCTGTGTGTCTGGTGCTAAAGTCATAATAGCAAAATTATTGCTTTTTAAAACCTGGAACTAAACCCAAGTGGGGTAGAGAGAAACAAACGCAAGCACTTTCCAGGACATCGGGCTACGAGGAAAGCAGAGGTTTTCTGCTAGAGAACCTGATGTGCTCATGGAAAAGGAGAACACCAGGGGTGGCCAAGACTTGGTGGGCCAAGTGTAATAAGTCGGTCACATGTTCCAAGGAACAAGCTGAAGGTGTTCAATAAGGCCAGAAGGGTCCAGAAAGAAGATAGGTACACGCAGACACCCACCAGTGTACACTGCACTAGCTATCAACTCGCTCTCAGAACACTTCAGCACTGCTTTTGTGCACCAAACATCCTACACTGAGAGGCAGTCACTGGCGCATCCAACACCTCAATCGTCTTCACCTACTACCGTCACCCTTCATCAAGTCCAGATTCCTCACTAAATCAGTCAGGCATGTCCGAATACATGCAACCCTTCAAGTAGCCTCCTTGCACACAATCAACACAGAACACAATACATCTCCTCCCGTAACAATGGCAAGGAGACCAGGAAAAACAAATACAAGTGATTGATAAAACAAAGTGAGACAGAAAACACCCACTTCCAGCATTTCTCTCTCTCTCTCTCTGTCTCTCTCTCTCTCTGTCTCTCTCTCTCTCACACACACACACACGCACGCACGCACGCGCTTAGTGGTATGTCTGCGATGAAACGGTCATACCGTTATAAACCCAAAAAGAAAGTGTGCAGTATAGGATTCAAAACTTAAAATGCATACAAAAATGGGATACTGTTGGCAAAATTCAGAACTGTGGACATGAATAGCAGTAGGTCAGTAGCTAGGTTGCTGACAGGAGCAGGCTGGGAAGGAGGGCAAGGCAGCAATTATCCCCCAGTTTGGGTGGGCTGCTGCTCCTTGGGCCACATCTGCAAAATGTAAAATAAATCCTTAAAAAAGACAAAATCCTTCAAAATATAGTCTGCCATAAAGGAACAGAGAGCTACAAGGCTTGCTCCGCTTCTGTGTACATGGAGTGGAGCACTAATCTTGGTTTCAGCAATGCTGCAGATGTGCTTGGGTGGCCGCTTCACATGGGTCTACACAGTGAGTGAGTGTGAAGAGTCTATACAGCTGTGCATGTTCGTACCACTCTGAGACAATGTATGCATTTGAAATACAGGTCCTTTCACCCTGAAAGGCAATGTTGGCACCACTGTGCACCATACTCATTGGTCTGTTCCAATCCTCAGCAGCTTATCATGTCCTCTACTTTCCAAGGAAGTTCCGGTCCATACCTTATTACAACTTGTCCTTGGTTTCATTCTGTAAGAATTCTTCCCATATGTTCTGATGAATTTCATGCTCACTAGTTTGATAGCCACATCCTCCTCTCTCTCTCCTCACTGACAGGATGGGATTCCCCAGCACTGACCTGAATTGGTCTGCCTCCCACCTCTCGAGCAGACACTAGGCCGCTCAGATTAACACGTTGCATTCTAACCGACTCCCATTCTCCTGCAGAGTCCCCCAAGGCACCATCCTCTCACTGATCCTCTTTTACCTCTACACAGAGCCTCTGGGCACCCCCTCAAGAATCCTGACATAGCCATCCACCAATGCGCATACAACACTCAGTTGTACATGAGAATAAAAAGCGTGCACAGGATATCAGTCATCTCTGCGATTCCCAGCTATCATCCAGTCCTGGTTGTGGTGTGCCTACCTCAAACCTAACCCCTCAAAGACTGAATTCATCCTCACTGGTCCTGTGCTAACAACACATTGAACAACAATGGCTCAATGATATGTGCATAGAAGGATTTAATCCACAAATCTCAGATCCAGCAAAATTCTTAGGCTTCACCATTGACAAAAGCCTGCCCTTCCAGAAACACGTAGCCAATGAGGCTCAGACAGCCTGGCTCCAAATCTCCACTCTTTGTAAAATCAAATCCTTCAATAAACTGCAGGAGAACCAGACTGAAGTGCAGTCCCTTATGGCTTTGCTCATCGAAGGTGAACCCCCCCCCTCAGGGCTCCCTGACACTCACCTGGATCCTAGAAAGGCAGTCCACCATGCTGCAGCATGCTTCAGCACGCACAGAAATGTGACCCAATCGTCCACCCCTGTCCTGTGCGTACTACACTAGCACTCTCTCGGCTAGGATGCTGTTCAAGGCTGCATGGACCCACAATCGGTCTCTTGTAAACCCTGCCACCCCCTCTGGAACTCGATCCATATATCGGCTCGGAATGCCCCTACAACTATCCAATTCCGCTAAGCTGTCAAGACAAGGCTTTTGCAATAGGACCTGACCAAGGAATCATCAAGATGGACACACAGACTGATGCGCAGACCAAATCTTAAAGTAGTGCGCTACCAGTAAAAGACGTTAGCCCAAACAGTGGCCACCCACATCCTGTACAGTGCTCTACTGCTTTCGAGCTAGGTCTGTGTTTTGAACAATAAAAATAAAATTGGTGATCTCATTACAAAAAGAGTTTAATAGCACTGTGAATGGCACTCATGGAAGTTCTGTGGTAGTTATGGAAATAGTTGTTGGATTGTTTGTGGTAGTCACTTTTGGGCACAGTTGAAAAAACACACAAATGTAAAATTCAAGTATTAATTATTAGTAGACTACAAACCAAGGAGGTCATTTACAGTTGAGAGAATTTTTTTATGACACACCACTGGAGAAAGTCACCAGCTCCACTAGTGGTAGTTCTGAAAATCTGCCCAATTCAAAGTTTATCACGGTCATAGTTGGTATTTCTGGAATACCTCCAGAGATATTTCAGAAAACCACCTCCACTGGTGGTAACATAAAACAATGGAGTATGTACAGATACCACTAGTGTGCATTTTGTATTTGCACAAAAAGGTGCATTCTGACCCCTTTATGCATCACATGGTTAAGGTAGCGTGAGGGGGCATCAGAAATGCCCACATTTTCATCCCCATAACATGGCCATTTGCAAATACCGTTTCACTGTGTTGAGAGCAAGCACCTGTGCTTTTCATCTGTACAGTAAAACAGGGGTTAAACAAATTTGGGGTTCAATTTGGATTTCTTTATTTATCTCCCCCTCTCAGGTGGAGGTAACCAGTTGTGGATTTTCTGAAGAAATCCAGCCTAAACCTTTCTGTGACAGTAGTAGTATTGAATACTGTTGGTGGTATTTCATTAAACCCTGAATAGTGTGAACGATAAAATTGGCGGTATTTGCCAAATACTGCCGATTTTACCGGTATTACCCAACTCTAAATGACCCTTTAAGTCGGTGATCGTTTTTCATTGGCCTCATTAGGGCGTTGCAGTAATCAAGTTTGATACCGACAGTGGCTCTAGCAATGGATAGGCAGTTTTGTATAGATAGTAAAGGTTTGACTGCAGTGATGATTTTTGTGGTGCGTGCTGTGGACGAGGCTATTGCATTAACCTGTCGGGTCATGGATAGGGAGGAGTCGAGGTGATGGACAAGTACATGGTGACCTCAAGTAGTCGTAAACATGATTAGCAAACCACTGCGTATCATGAAGCACATCAGGCAAATGTGTCGTCATGCACTCCACATGTATAGTACATATTTCAAATGCAAAACACCCATCAGATGTCAGCACATCATGGTCATTCTCAACTCATTTGTGTGAGTGCTGTACCTGATGGAAAGGTTCTGAAGATGTGAACAGCGCACACACCCCCCAAGCATGGATCATCCCTAAATACCTTTACCTGGGTTTTACTATAAGGAAATGTCAATTGCAGTCATGATGAATCTGTGGCATGTGATCATGAACACTGTACAGGCATTACACACAAAAATGACAACAATGTTCACAAATGCACTTTCCATTGCTCCTGTGCAGGTGATGCTGGGTATCCCCTGAAGCTGTGGCTTCTGACCCCCATCAGGCAACCAGTCAACAGGCACGAAGAGGACTAGAATAGTGCACATGCACGCACTCATGTCACGATTGAGCAGATTTTTGGCCTGTTGAAGGCCCGTTTTTCACTGCCTCAGCAGGTCGGGTGGGGCACTCATATACAGGCCTGAGAAGGTGGGCAAGATAGTGTTGGCATGTGCCTTGCTGCACAACATGTGCATCCGGCGCAACGTACCCCTGCCCTCTGACACAGACCTGATTCCACCAGAAGATGAGGAGGATGATGGTGAAGATGCTGCATATCGACCACGGCACAATGTGAGTGAAGGACGTGTTGTACGCCAATCTTTGATTGCAAAATACTTTTGATGGACTGGATAACACAAGGCACTGGGAATGGAGGACACCGGACACTGGGCACTGTTAATAAATTGAAACGCTCAAAAAGCAATGTCCAGTCATGTGTTTTTCTTATGCACACCAGGTGTATTAATTAAATGAAACCTGTGTACAGAGAACAGGAACCAATATGGACCTCTACCCTTTAATATACAACAAACTACCCCCTAACATCCCCACAAACCCACGCCATCCAGCACCCCCACCCCGTCCCTCAACACCCCCACACACCCACACCCCCACCGCCCACACCCCCCACCCCTTAAGGCCCCCCTGCACCCACTTCAAGTTCAACTGGACTCCTTCCTGACATGTCCATGTGTGTCAGGCTACTGACACCCCCTTTTAGGTGGAGGGGTTGCTCGTCTGGGCGGCGCATACTGCGCAGTGACCTCTGCACTGGGCTTGTCTGGGTAGAACTCGACGGGGTTGTGCTGGTCGATGGTGGGGGTTGTAAGTCGGCCCTTTCATCACGATGTTGGACCATGGTGGCAACCAACTGGGCGACAGCCTGTGTCATGGCTGCCATACCTTCACGCACTCGCTGGGCCACGCGGTAGACAGCACGGCTTTCTCTCCTGGAGTTCTCTTGCATGGCCCGGCGTGTGGCTTTCCCATCCGCAACGTACTGCTTGACCATGTCATGCATGGCCTGCTGGTGCTCCTCCATACGGGTTAGCCGCCCCTCCATGTCCCGTATAGATTGTGCAGCTGGTGGTTGCACATGAGGTGGTGTGAGTCTGGTTTCAGGGCTGCGTTCAACTATGGGCATGTCCTCTGCAGAGCTGCGTCCACCGAGCCATGTTCGGAGGAGAACTGTGGGGTAGGCAGCATGGTTGGGGTGTTTGGCATGTCCTCAGACATGCAATAGCCTGCGGTGTCTGTCTCCTCCAGTTCCTCCTCCACACTGTGTTGCACGGATTGTGCTGCTTCACCGAGGTCACTGGTGGCCGTTGACTGTGGCCCCTCCACATCACTGGCCGCTGGGGATCCCTCCTCATCCACCTGAGGTGTTTGCTGTGGGGCAGATGCTTTTTTTTAATGCTTTTGTGGCAGGGGTGCCTTGATGGCAACAGTGTGTTCTTACTGGGGCTCCTGCCTAGGCGTTGGTGATAGCTGCTCATCTGGTTCTCCAGCCTGTGCGCCCTGTTGGCTGGGGGCTGTGGCTTGGGAGCGGTGGTTTGCTTCTGGCCAGTCCTTGATGTCGAAGACCTGGAAGCGTTGTCGCTTTCTCGGCTCAGGCGTGCTGGTGTTTTTTTTTGGTGTCGCGGTGTGTTCTGCCTCGCTGTCTGATCCTGTGCCCGTGAGGGACAGAAAGGCAGGGCATCAGTCATGGGTGAACGTACATGCTATATACATTGATGCTAGTACATTTAGAGGCCTGTGCATTCTCGTGTACATGTTGGAGGGGCGGCCATGGTGTTTACAGAAGTTGGGGAGCCAGGGGGTCAGTGTTTGGGCATCCTTCTGGTGCAGCCATGATGGGCATGGTGTCTGTTGGGTGGCCTAAAGGTGTATTGCGGCTTGTGTGCTGTAGCCATGCCTCAGGTGCTGTGTGCCATGTGTTGTTTGGAGGTGGTTCAAGTGTGCAATTGGTAGTGGTGATGTGTGCACTATGAAATGGGATGGCTCAGTGGTCAGGCCTGCATATGTACGGTGATGTAGATGTGTGTGTGCATGCAGATGGTGCGTGTGTTTGCAATTGGGGACTCATGTGGTTTGTGTCAGTGGGGTTTTTTGTGTGTTTTCATGGCAGGGAATTTGCGGTTTTGTAGGGGCTGACTTTAGGTGGGAGGTGATGGGCCATGTATTTGCTTTCATCTACTTGCCATTTGGGCTCCACCATTGTACTTGGGGTATTAGGTGTGTGTTGTGATTTATGTATTACGCAAAGGGTCACTCACCGTCATCAGCCGACGAAGGGACTCCCATCTCGGAATGGCCAACACCCTCGATGGCCTCCATGTCTCTGACAGTGCTGCATGTTTCTTCCCAGTGAGCCAGCTTTATAGGGGATGATGCTCTGCCACCCGTGGCCTGGGCCTGGCTGCGATTTGCTGAGAGGATGTTGCGGACACTCAGCCGCAGATCATCCCAGCGTTTCCTGCAGTCTCCTTACGGTCCATGGGGTTGTCCCCACTGCAGAGACCTTTTGAACCACCTCCTCCCAGATGTTTTTTTTGCTGATTTGTGCCGCACGGCGCAGGTCTGCGCAGGACACATCTGCCTGCTCAAACAGTGTGTAGACGAGCATGTTGAGCTCCTCATCACTGAAACGTGGCTTTCGCAGCCGCACTGTTGCCTTGGGCATTACCTTGCTGGCACAGTTTGCCGATCCAGGTACTGTAGGCAGAGGATTGCAATGGATTGTGTTTTTAAAGATGGCCGTCGGAGCATTTCCCGTTCCGGTGCGATGCCGTTGCTTCCGGTACCAGCACTTCCGGTACCGTTATTTACGATACTGGTATCTACAGTACCGTTCTTTACGGCAGCTAGGATGCCGGTGTCTGTGGCATTGATGATGCCGCTACCAGGGGTTTGAGGGCCTTACCGGCATGCTGGTATGTGTCTGCACGCTGACTCAGAATCAACCGTTGATTCCGGCAGCAGTGTTACACGGACACGGTTGCACCGGCATGGCAGTAATTTGCTTTTTTACTGGCCAACTCGTAATAAGGCCCATTGTCTTGCCCAGAAGACCTATGTGAACAACAGATGCAGATAAATAGATACATAGTCACGTGAACACATATAGATCGTTCCACCTGTAATTTACGCAGTCACAAATACACTCAAACACATCACCACAGTCACAGAGACTGAAACACAAATACAAACACAGACACACACAGAGAAACATGCACACACACTCTCCCTTACTTGATAACATGTATATAGCTCTTGCTCCCTCTCCATCACCACATCCCAGGCAGGCTACCCTGATAGAATTCACTCCGCTTCATTGAATTGAAATATGTCTGAGACTTTCGGAAAAAGTGCAGCATGAGAGCACAATTAAAGCCAATTCCCCTCGGCATCTTTTGCGCTGAGTTGTTCAAGTGCAGAAACCATAGCCAGAATACCAGCAAGACACCAACCACAGCTTCTTGTCATGTAAAGCAGTGGGTGACTGGCAAATCAAGGTGGTATACTGTTTACATGTGAGCTAAGGCAATGGAAGGAGTTGAATGACAAGAACTTTGTGACTCAGTAATGTGGGCAAGGGAAAGGGGTCAAGCCAAAACCAGGGAAGTGGATTGAGTTAAGGGTTAAAGGATGGAGCAAAACGGGAGTTGTAAGGAAGGGGAATCATCAAGAATGCAGTGCAACGGAAGGACACTGGTGGGTATATGAGACAGAAGTACAAATCTGGAAAGTTAGTTCAGCAGGTTGATTGACTCCTGCTGAGATCTGTGCCTGACCTGCATGCCACTGCACCCGACTGTGTGAATGGCTCAACCCCTTTCTTTTTTCTGACAAAGTAAATCATACTTACTTTATGAGCATATGTTTAAATTAAGACTTTGCTTATATTTTTTCAGGCTGCTTTATCATGTGACTTGGTACTTTGAAATTATACACAATCGAACAGACTAAGATGATTATTATAGTGAGTTCTCATTATAAATATAGTGTGAGTCTGAACAATTGTGTGCACTTTCAGATGTTTTCGCTTCCGGCTACAGACGATTAAGAGGCTTCCCTCTTGTAGACATTGGTTTTTTGAAAGCCATATTTACTTAACAGTGTGTTAGTTTAGCCCTTGAATAACAACAAAAAGCATTTATATTGGTTCTAACACTGAAATGTTATTAAGAAAAGATGAAGTCCCCTCTTCACTCTAAACTGAAAACTGGAGCCACGAGAACAAGGCCCAATTCCCTAACATCCACACGTCATGCATTATGTGTTCCTGAGCAAAGTATTTTTCATCACTACTCCTTATTTTCCTTAACTATCTGTAGGGAAAGTCTCACTTATATGGGTTTACAATCTATAGTTTTACTCTGTAAATATCTATAATATTAACCATTTATATAATGCATAGTGATGGGGAGGCAAAATGCCAAGTGAGTGTTTTATCTTGTGGGGCGTGAGTAGACATGGTGCCAGGTATGGGTTTTGTGTTGTGGGCTGTGGAGGCAGGCAACCAGGTATGTGTTTTTTGTCATGCCAACTTATGTTTGGCCCTAAGAGAGAAGCCATATCCACTCGTTCAGCTATGGCTCAGCTCTACCAATGAATTCTCTAGCATCACCACCTCTTTGCATTGCTCTAAAACTAAAGATGGCTTTTGTATGGCATCAGAGGAGATGTAGCCTGCTGTCAAAGTACAACATTGTACATTGGGAAACCTGGGGTCACATTCCAGCTTTCCCATTTCACCAATATTATCCAGGTGAAATCATTTTAGTATATTTGGTATGTGGGAGAGTTTCCTGGGGTCCAGGTCTCTAAGAATCCACAAACATAACTAAAAGATATGTTGCATAAAAGGAATCGATCCTATCAATAATGTCTACTTGAGAATGTGTGAGCGGGGGAGAGCTTGGTATTGAGTTTACTTGTTCTGTAGGTTTTGTGCCACAAATACTTGACGCCCGCCCATCCCCCACACCCACTGGTGAAAAGTTGCATTCCTCCCCTGGCTTCTGAAAAATTATTTTCCACACATGGAAAGGGAAGAGGTCACATTAAAATGATTGAGGTGAGGCCTCAGAATTTGAGCGGCTCTGGTCTGGAACTTCATGGGTTTGCATCATTGCTTCCATTTGTAAATGACTGGGTGGCTCGTAGGGCCTTATTGATGGCAACCATGTCCATCCAAAAGTTGCTGAATATTTGCTGTTCTTTGATTTAGAGGAGATATGCCCTGGATAGAACCCTCTCTTGTGCTCTGTAGTATCTCCCATTGGTGCCATTGCTTTATTATGCCCCCTTCCTACATTAGGCATCTCATAGCTGCATGAGGATCATGGCTCTTTTTGAGTGTTTGACTTTTTCACAGGGCTCTGGTGCAAAATCCACCATGGTGGTATTCAGCTATAAACCACCTTATGATATGTGATTTATAACGCGTCTGTACACAAGTGTTTCTAGGCGTGACAAGACAAGGAGGGGGAGACAGAAGGAGGTCAAAACCATGATCTTACTAAGCCTTGTCTCATTCAGATCGCTCAAGTGCGGGGAAGAGGGAGAAGTGCCGGGGAGGAGGGAAGGAGGGAGAAGTGCATGTATTTCCATAAGTGCTGCCGGAGGGTGGCTCATATGTGCAGAGAGAGGATCTGCAGGGTTGCAGGTACAGACCCTTAAGTGCTGGGGGAGCCTGGAAGCCGTGCGAGGCAACTGGACATGCTGGAGCCTGTGCCTGAGCTCAGTGGGTGGCCAGGTGACCACTGCGCAGAACAGTCAGGGACATCACCAGGGGAGAGCAAGAGAGAAAGCGGAAGCAAAAAGGAAGGTCTTCAGTTGCTTCCGGAACCAGAGATGGTTCTGGTCAAGTTTGAGGGAGGCAGGAAGGCTTATTCTATGATAGTATGGCCATGTGCCATCCATCTTATTGTTCGCCATTTAAATGTTGTAATTGCTGGCCATTCTGGCTCTGTATTTGGTTGTGTTGTTCACCATGGCAGCCCAGCCTACGTTTTGCCAATAACTGCCTAACCTTTGCCACTAGATTATTTAACATCTCCACTTTGGGTACATACTTCCGTTCTAGAAATCAATGTGGTAGTCTCAAGCTCTACCCCAGTGGACCTCAAACATTTTTGATCCATTTTTGGCATTGTGCTTGCGCTCTGATGATGTCTTCACAGTCTGCATTTCCACGCATAGGGCCTGATTCACAGAGCGTTTTCCTATGGGATTGAGCCATGATAAAACTCCTCTCTGAATCAGGGCCTACATATTTGCATAGGTCACTTTTTTTTAGACGAGATCCAAAATTCTTTTGATACCACCCTGGAGTAAGGCCTTACTGTGTGTCTGCCCCTCTTCCCATCAATGAAGGTCAGCACAGCAGTATTAATGGACCATTATTGGGCATGTGGATCCAAGGCATACAAGAAGGTGCAACCCAACTGGGGAGGAGTTTGCTCGTTGGTACACATCAATATGCCAGCACTGGTAGTGCCACAGAAAGATGTGAAGATAGACGACTTCCCTAAAATGAATACTAACACGAGAAAGAAGAGGTCCATGGGAGGAGAAGAAAAGGGAAGAAAGAAACGGTATGTGGAAGTGAGTAGAGTGAAGAGAGACAACTATTTCTCATCAGAATCAGAAGCATCACTAGACGATGTACCACCTGAACATCAGTTATTCAGTAGAACATAGATATTTTTTGCATCCGTGGTTCCAGCTGTCCAGACACATACAAATGCGAAATGGTTGCAGATAACCAGATGGGAGCTGATGCAGACATTAAACTCTACAGTGAACAGCACCAATGCAATAAAAGAGGAGCTACGGCCAGTAAGGTTGATGGCACTCCAAAACAGATGTTTTAGACCTTCTCATAGCGATGGAAGGAGGAGTTTGCACCAAGATAGGGAATTCCTGTTGCACATTCGTGGCTGCCAATGACGGAGAGAATGGCACACTGACAGAAGCCGTGACAAGATTATCAAAGATGCATGCCAAGATGGAGGAATAAGCCAAAGTGACCAGAAAAGACCAGAACTGGTTGGCATAACCATGGTCCTGGATACCGTCATGGCTGGCAGCCGGACTGAAAGTATTAATATGAGCACTAATATTAGTACTAGTGGGACTGTGTGTGCTGAAGATCTGCATTACACAATGCTGCAAAACTTCTGAGAAGACAATGGGGATGAAGGTGATGGTGGATGGTAACATGGGAGAAGAAAAAAAACCAAGATGGTGGAAGAACTAAATAGCCTGAGAGCCAGGATAAAGGAGATAATCAAATTCGACAACCCATACCACAAGAACAGATACTGGGGGAAGTGGCTATGGTGCAACCCAGAAGGAGAATGTAACTATATGACCTAGAGTTTTGATGATCATGCACAGTTCTATGGACATCTTGGAGGACTAAGATATGACTACCAAAAGTATGGAGGATTGAAGGGGGGACTGAAGATAGGGTGCTGGGAATGCCCCTCCTCACCCCTATGAACAGGACACCCTGAAGAGCCAAGAACGCCCAAAGTCACACATTATTTGGCAACCTCCAGGAGCACTACTGATGGACACATATGCAGAGAGATATTCTCTAAGACAGCCATTCCAACCCTATGCAGTGAATGTCTTTATGGATACAGGTGCCTCAAAAGTGATCATGGATCCAAATACAATAATGGACAGCATTGACTAAAGTGCTGAGAAACCACTTTGCTGACGTCATTAGTGAAACCACAACACAGCTGCGTTAGTCATGAAGTGCACTCGCAACCATGAACAGTTTACACAAACACACACTCGTATACATGAAGAACATGCTTACCCAGTTCTGTAGATAGAGGACAAATACATATACATACTGTCAAAGCTTTTATTATTTTCTCATTAGCCAAGTGCAGCAACGCTAAACGCAAGGCAACAAAGAGATCAAGAGCAAGCTTGCAGATGCTGATGACAATTAATCCTATGGAACTACAGGATCATATAAGGAGACTGGTAGGATCAAGTATGGCTAACCTATAGGAAACATAGCACACTATAAGTGTGTAGAAATCATATTCTAAGTCTAAGGAAAGTCAGAGAAGGCCTCAAGCCGCAGGACACTAGACAAGGGAGCAGAATCAAGCAGCACAGAACTAGAAGGCCATAGCTCACAGCCAAGGTCAGAGATAAACAAGCACATTCCAGACTTTAAATGATAAGGGGCTAGCTGCGGAAAAACAGAATAAATCCTCATAATTGCAGACCCGGAGACCTTGATTTTGTGATCCACAACCACGTGATGCATCCGAACTAGACAATGGGTATTCACCAGCGGTGGGAAGACTTAACAGTTCTGAGCAATCCAGGCGAGAAGTGAAACATTAATAAGTTAACAATGTTGCAACGTGGTACACACTCTCATAGGAAAATGTGGTGTTGGTAACAGATACATTGGGAACACATAGTGATTTCACATTACCTTGAAGAGATGCGCAGAGGGTTGAGAACCGAACGGGGTCCCAGGCCTGGGGAGATCAGTTCCAGCAGATCGGGGGACAGAAATCCAGCGGTGGATGGCAGGGTGCAAGGACCAATGGTAAGTCTACGACCCTGCCACAATGTAATTGATAGGTTTGTGGGGACGGGGCAGGCCAGCCACCTGACATGGAAGGTCCAGTAGAGATAGATGTATACTGACCATCCATAGGGTCTATCACTCCGAGCACCCAATAAACGTGAGTGATCAGTTTTGGGGGGAGGGCCAAGGTGATGAGACAATCTTGTATCAAATCAGGGAGACACGTCTTGTGGAATTGGAGATTCTGGAGAACTGTGATTGTCCTGTATGATCCCTGTCAGTTTTTGTAATAAACAGTTCTAACTTGCCCTTGGCTGAGTCCTCTGTTTATCCTGGGGAAAGGGTTGTTGGGCCCTTGGTAGCTGAACGGGTGAGCTTGTAGCAATCCCCAGACCTCTGGTATACTGTGTTCGCTCCACACTGCCTAAGTGCCTGTGTAAGGCCGTAGGTTGCCCACCAAAGATAGATTCTCGTCATTTTGTATGCTTAGCCTGTGCGTTGGACCACACCTTCTGTGGGCTAGAATGATCGGCCAGAAGGTTGTGGAAATACATTAAAGCAAATTCACCTAACTATAAACAGGAACAAAACCCAGGTCATTTTATTCTCTGGTGGGAAAATGAGACCTATATTATCAATATTGGGAGGCAACGATAAATATGTCGATTGTTAAAGATACCTGGGCATAGAGGTGGAGGCTTGGCATGGTTTTGCGGAATGCGTTAGTTCCTGCAGTAGAAAGGTATCACAGTTAATCACACTTATAGCCAAATGTACTGGGTGAACTGGAGGCTTTACCCTTGAGGGTGCTGTGCGCTTATACGTGCAGTGCTTTAGCCCAGCCATTTTATATGGTTTGGAATGTCTCCCCATCCTTGATTTGACATGGCTACAAAGAATAGAAGGTCGCTTTTGGAAGAAATGTTGAGCCTTCCAGCGTGTGTTCCAAAGGAGATATTGCGACTTGAATTAGGACTTATCCCCTTGGAGTCCACTGTTATGAAGAAACGTGGCCTTCTATATATAAAAGCCATGACCAATCCTAAATGCCTATTGCTATACTCACTGGGAATGGAGATGAAAGCTAAAGGGACTTTGAAGTATGCGAGTTCAGTCATTTAATTATTTACTACTATTGACTGGTGCGCATACTAGGCAGTGGGTTATTATGGGTTAAAGGCTTCTTTTGAAAACAAGTTTAGAGCATTGGGATTGGTGCTGTGAATTCTCCCATTTGGCAATGTTAAAATCATATGCTCATCTTCCAGAAATGTCATACACCCACAGGAAACCTCAACCGTACTTGGTGCTATGTCCTTCTGCGAACCTTTGTAGATTCATTCTGCTGCTTCATATTAGCCGTCTTCAGTTACTGTCTGTGTGGGGACCAGCATTACAACTACCTCGGGAGGACAGATGCTGCCATATATGCAAGATCCCAAAGACTTTACAGTCTGCTGAACATGTATTAACGGAGTGTTGTAAATTAGGCCAACGTACATCCATTTGGAACATTTGGGAAAATTGCATTAGAAAGTTGGTCAATGAGTCAGTATAAATTGCTGCTGTTATGGATTTTCAAATGAAATTGTATGCTTTTAATTCCATATGACGATTATGTATTTGTAAGAGCTTTTATAAGTATTTGCATATGTGTACAGTTTTAAACTATAACACATAAATAATATAGGTTTATGAATGTACAGCTCGATTTTGAATTTGTGTGTATCTTCTGTTTACAACACATTAAATAAAGTTGAATAAAAAAAGAACAGGGCAAGGGGACAGAATTCGATGTATAGATATCTTTTAGGGTATCAACAGCAGCGTCAATCCGGGTTTCTGGGCACTTTCCAATGCTTCAAGTTGGGTTTGAGTTGGCCAGCTGTTCAATGTGATGTGATACAACAAGCATCAATGGGTTGTGGCTCGAAGAAGCTTGGGACAGTCTGAAGTTGCTTGAGCCGGAATAGCTAGAAGACTCAATGTGGCCTCAATGTGTGGAAATCAGAGGTTTAGCTTCAGCAGTGAGTTGGAGCAACTAGATCCAACAATGCGGTGCTGTTCGACATGCGCCACTGGTTGTTGGCTCGAAGAAGCTTAGAACAGGCATTGATGTTCAGGTCGGTATACCTTAAAGGCGTTTCATGCATCTCGAAGTCGATCGAGTGTCAAAGGCAGTTCTAGTGGGTCTTGGCAGTGCTCAAAGCTGTTGGAAGCACTTGCAGCAGCCTGAAATTGCAATGAGAAACAAAGGTAGATTAGTTTGGTTCTTGGGGTGTTTTGAGACCTTTCATGGGTCACTGAGAAAAAATGACTCCATCTTTTAACTTTTCTAGCTAGTAAGGTTGCCAGGAACACTTGCAGTCCTTGCCACAACAGCAGTCAGAGTCCTTGATAGCAGGGTCCTGCTGCAGCCAGGCTTTCCCCCAGCAGGTCACTTCACATGTACCCCTGAAGCAGTGAGGGAGGGGATCTGTACCTTCCTTGGACTTTGTCAGCCTTTACCCCAGAGAGACTCCACTGGAATCATCTTCAAGTTGGTTTCATGATGACTCCTTAAGAGGGTTCTTCCATATGATTCCTAAAGATGATTCCATTAAGGGGACAGGGGGGAGGTTCACCCTCTTACATAGACACTTTGCCACAGTCGATTTGCCTATTCCAAACATTCTTTAAGGGACCAGTTCCGGCTGTTGTAATAAGGGCTCTTCCTTGTGATTCAGATCCCAGAGTACCTGATCTGCAGGAGGTTAGAGGGTTCTTAGGAAGGAAGTGGGGGCATGACAAATCCAATTTGGCTGCCCTCTTCCCCAGAGTGAAGGTGTCCTTCAGCTATGCTGTCCTTCACCTCATCCAATGTCTTCTGCCTCAGGTCAAGGGCAGAGACAAATGCCCACAGGGCCCCTCAGCTCTGCTTTTCTCACCTGAAGGTCAAACGGTCCAGGCTGCACTGGGCATCCCAATGAGATAATAATGATAATGTATTTCTTATATAGCGCTACACACCCATAGGTCTCAGAGCGCTGAAATAACAGAAGACATTATTATCCCACATAGTGGTACTCAATTTGTCGACCTCAGAAGGATGAAAGGCTGAATTGGCCCTGCCAGGATTCAAGCCTGCCACAGCAGGCTGAACACAGATATCAGGGGGGAGCGCTTAGCTATCTGACCCTTTTAACGGACTCGGCAAACAGACCATTTACAATAGGAGGTGATTTGTGATATTAACAGGTTACAATACATGGAACACTTGTCCCTAAAGTTCATTAATGGTGCACTTGTTATAGCCATGAACTCTTCCCACCCTAAGCTCTGCCTACCCAGGGGCCTCTGTCAATCGTGCCCATGGGTATGTTATGATGTTGTCTTGTATTGTCACTGGCCAGGGGTGCATGCAATTAGAATGTTGATGCATGAATGATGAGCAGCTCAGGAGAATGTTGAGTGGGTCTGTGAGTGAATGTTCTATGAATGTCAGTTGGAGGCCTGAGCTGGGTATGTAAGGATGGCCGGTGGGTCTGCTCTGTGTCTTACTGATTGATAACTACCTGTCCATGTTCCTGTCCTATTGTGCCACTGTGATATAAGAGAAACGGCTTACTGCACATTTGTATATATGTACAATGAAGATCATCTGGACCAAACCTAAGGGTTCCCCAGCTGGTCTGTGTATGGATGCTCTGAGCCCAACTACCACAACACTTCTATTCATAACATTGGCAACGAGGAAGCTAAAGAGAGCTGAAATAACCCACAACTGAAGAAGAAAAGGGAAAGGAAAGACAGGACAGAGAAAGGCTGCACTAGAAATGGAGCCACAGCAACTGGAAGTAAATTAAGGAGAGCTGTGGGAGGGGGAAGCAGCTGCAACATGACCCACTGTTCCCGCTGCACTTTAAAATAATCCAACCTGCCCAGAATATTTAAAGGAAAGACATTTGTCTCTCTAGGAGGGAAGCCCCCACCACCAAGGAAGTCCCCAGAGATCCCCTGCGTGGAAAAAGGGCCAGCCGCTTGTTTAACAAAATCTGTTCCTGACAAAAAGTTAAAGTGGTCGCTGAAGGGAGCGCACACATATTCTTATTGGACATTTCAAACATTGCGACTGATTTACTGGCAGTTGGTGTGTGAAAAGGGCACCACTAATGGAAGAGGTCAGTGAATAGCAACAGTGATACTTGTAATTAATGCAAGGAACGTTCCTCCGGGATAAGTTAATGCCGTTTGCTGTTATCGAGTAAGAAGGAAAAAACTGTAAATGTAAATACTGGCACGCCGTCTGTGGGAGCTACATGGAGAAGTTCCTTTTTTTTTTTTCTTTTTTATATTTTTTATTATATTTTCAAAACCAAACAACACATTTCCATTAGAACTCTCCAACTCCCCCCCCCCCCTTGAACTAGAGCCAGTTCTCAAGTTCTCACATGTCGTCTACTGGAGCATTATCGGGTAGCACAATACTTAAGCGGTCATCATCCGAGTCCTCTGTTCCGTTGTTACCCTGGTGAGGATTTGCCATAGAGACCACCAATTGCCGCCAGGCCAGCAGGGGCCCTACTTCCTCTTCGCCCCCCCCTAGTGACCGCTTCAAACCAGACCACAGATTCAGCTTCTGCCCATTTTAAGAGGTCCGCCCACCATAGCTCCACCCTAGGTCTGTGGGCCGCCTTCCAGCCCATGGCAATCCTGCGCTTGGCCAAAACATAAGCCAAGTCCTTCATCTTGCTTATGTGTTTTGAATGTCGGGGTCTAGGAAAAAGCTCAAGCATGCATGACCAGGTCGATTCCACGTCCAACATCACTCCCCCACCAGCCAGTTTCGTTTTAACCTCATCCCAAAACCTGTGCACTTCTGAGCAAGCCCAAAACATGTGTAGCAGTCCCGCATTCACCTCCCCACACCTGGGGCATTGCTGCGTAGCCGGTCCCCCAAACTTTGCAATTTTCCCGGGAGTCAGATAAGCCCTATGGGTAACGTACAATTGAAGTTGTTGGAATCTCGCGTTCCGGGACACCTTTTTATGGTATCTCTGGGCCCACTCCCATTGCCCGTCTGTCATGGGTCCTCCCACCTCCTCTTCCCAATCTTGTCTCAATTGGAGCAATTCCTTCCCAGCCCTTACTCGCAGGAGTTCGTATATCCTCGATATTTTGTGCCCGCCCTCCGATACATCATGCATAGTTTCCAGGGAGGCATCAGGATCCTCCGCAAGCACTGTCTCACGCCATCTTTCTCTAGTCTTTTTCACAAGCCTAGCGTAAGTTATATATTGGCCACCATGCACCCCCGTCTCTTCCTGCAACCTCTGAAAGTCCAATGCCTCCCCTTCCTGCCATATGTCTCCGAGGGTGGCCAGGCCTACCTGTTCCCAGTATCTACGGACCGATTCAAGTAGTTGAGAATCGCTCCCGCGCAGCGCCACCAGTGGGGCCTGCTGGGAGTACGGTTCCGAATCCCCCATCATCCTCCGTGTCCTTTGCCAGATCTCCCAGCCCAGCCTCAGCAGCCGCCCCCTGCCCACCAGC
This sequence comes from Ambystoma mexicanum, assembly GCF_040938575.1. Taxonomy (NCBI): domain Eukaryota; kingdom Metazoa; phylum Chordata; class Amphibia; order Caudata; family Ambystomatidae; genus Ambystoma; species Ambystoma mexicanum. The sequence continues at coordinate 695,338,278 of NC_090937.1, read as the reverse complement.
TTGTCCCTACGCAACCACACCACTTCCTTCAAAAAGTATGGGGCTGAGTCCCCACGCAGAAGCCTAGCCTCTGCCGAGTCTTCGGCTGAAAGCCACCTGGCCACATACAGCAGCTGCCCCGCCAGGTAATAGAGTTCAAAATTTGGCAGGCCTATACCCCCCCTTGTCACACGGGTTCTGGAGCTTCCACAGAGCCACCCTGTTCCTGGAGTTACCCCATACGAAACCCCTACACACGCTATGAAGTTTCACAAATAGGCTCCTGGGTATCAAAAACGGGACATTCACGAAAAAGTGCAAGAGTCTAGGCAGGACCACCATCTCGAGCAAGGCCGCTCTCCCCATCATAGTCAGGGGCAATCTAGCCCAAAACACCATGCTGTTCTTGATCCCCTCTATTGCTTTTTCCATGTTATGTTTGTGTTCCGCCTCGATCCTGTGGTAAATATTTACTCCCAAATACCTAAATGTCTCAATCTGCCACGGTATTGGCAGGATAGGCAGCCTCTGTAACGGGACATTCCTATATCCGCCCAAAGGAAACAGACTAGACTTTCTAGGGTTCACCGATATGCCCGAAAGGGTGGCGTACCGTTCCATTACCTCCAACACATACTGCAGATTTTCTTCCGGATAACGCAAATAAAGAAGCATGTCATCCGCATATAGTGATATCAGGTGCCTACCACTTACAGTACTTATGCCCACCTCCCCATATTGTTGTTGCAGGCATATTGCCAAGGGCTCTAATGCTAGTATATATAGCATAGGTGACCAGGGGCATCCCTGTCTGCCCCCCCTGCTAAGTTGCCAGGTGTCTGAGACTGTGGACCCCGTTTTGACTCTCGCCATCGGGGTGCTGTAGAACAACTGGACCCACCTGAGGTATCCAGGTCAAATTCCGTATCCCCTCAGGACCGCTTTCAGCCAGGGCCATCTTACCGAGTCGAAGGCTTTGACCGCGTCTAACGACACTATGGCCAACTCGCCCGTATCTTCCTCAGTTTGGTCAATGATATGGTGTAGCCTCCTATGGTTATCGTGATGTTCCTGCCTGGAACATATCCCGTCTGATCTGGGTGTATCAACTTCCCAATCACCTTCTTCAGCCTATTAGCCAGCACTGCTGTAAGTATTTTGCTGTCCTGGTTGAACCTGGACAACGGTCTGTAAGACCCACACTCCACGTACGGCTTACCTGGTTTCAATAGTGGGATGATCACAGCCTCGCAGAGGGACAATGGGAGTTCCCCCTGCTCATAGGCCTCGTTGAAAGTGGCAAGCAGTGGCTGGAGTAGCTCCTGCTTATATGTTTTATAAAACTCACTAGGCAACCCATCCGAACCAGGTACCTTGCATGTGGGCAGATTCTGAATCCCCACCTCCAGCTCATCCGAGGTGACAGGTGCGTCTAACTCCGCGCGTTCTAGGTCGTCCAGGGTGGGCAACTCTATGTCCTCCAATGTGTCCAGTATGTCTTGACACATATCCTCCCCCGTGTCCTCGTACAAGTGTCTGTAAAACTTGAGGAACTCCTTGTTTACCCCCTCTTGGGTGTTGCAGATGCAACCTCCCTGATCTCTAATCTCACTGATCACTGAGCGGGGGGGTCTCACTCTTATATAGCCAGGCCAGCAATCTGCCCGGCTTGTCGCCCCCTGCGTGTATCCTCTCCGTGTATTTCCTATAATTGAGTCTGCACAGCCTATCCCAAAGTGCACTGCAGGACAACCGTAGCTCTTTTATCTTGGTTCTGTTATCATGGGCAGTGTTCTCGCAACGTGTGAGATCTTCCAGCTCCCTTTCCGCTTCTTGGAGTTCCTTTTCTATACCCCCCTGGAGCCCTTTAGCTTTGTAAATGGCTACCCCACGCACCACCACCTTGAACGCTTCCCACAGTGTGCCCACAGAACGTACGCTTCCTGTATTTATATCAAAATATTCTTTGATGGCATCCCTCAGACCCTCCCGGAACCCCTCGCCCTGCAGAGCCTCAGTCCTGAGTCTCCATGTTGGGATCTGCGGTCTTGGGGGCTGGTGTCTCCACTCTACTACCAAGAGCGAGTGGTCAGATAATACTCGGGCCTTGTATTCCGCTCCCACTATGTGTCCCACTATCTCGGCCGTTACAAACATATAATCTAGCCTTGTGTGCAAATCATGTGGCACTGCGTAGTGTGAATATTGCCTATCCATAGGATGCAACCTTCTCCACACATCCTGTAGGCCTAGGTCTTTCAGTAAGGTTCCCAGCGCTTTAGCCGCCGGCACCATTTTCCCTGCCCTGTCCATTGACCTGTCCATCCTGTGATTCAGGGTACAATTAAAGTCCCCTCCCAGACCACCGTACCCCCTGCCAGGGGGCCAAGTTATAAAGGGTCCTAAAATAAGCCGCTGTGTCGTTATTGGGGGCGTACAAATTTATGATATGCACTTCCCTGTTTTCCAGGAGACCCGTTACCACCACCATTCTACCCTCCGGGTCTACCGTAGAGCCAAGCACCTGAAACGGCACATGCGGCGCCACCCAAGTAATAACCCCTCTAGCGTACGCCGAGTACGCAGCACCCACAACATTGCCCTTCCATTTCCTCCTAACCACCTCCAGCTTCTCCCTAGTGAGGTGGGTCTCCTGCAGCAGGGCTGTGTCTATACGCATCCTCTTTAAGTACAGCATCACTTTATTTCGTTTCAGGTAGCTATTAAGGGCCCGTACATTCCAGGTCACAACTTTGAGATTACCCAATGCCATCTGTTCGGACTATCCCCATCCTAACCCTTCCCTTAATGCTCCCCTTGCTAGTTTGTTTTCCAGCTCTCTCCCTACTATTTACAAACAAAACCCCCCTTCCCCATCCCCCAAATCCACACCACAGCATACAACTCTCCCCCCTCCCCGCTCCCTACCAACCCCCAACAGTTGGCCAGCTCCATCCCTGGATCTCAGACCTACCCACGTCTGGACCTGTCTCGTATCCGAGAACAAGGACCCCGCAGGGCGTCACCAATCTAACAGTGACCTAACTAAGTATACTACTATTGGGTTCAGAGGGTGCTTCTCAGGAGCTCCCGGTCATCTATTTAGGAGAAGTGCATCCAACGGGACCCGCCGGCAGATACCGTGACTTCCTCCCCACAAGCACAATACCATTCTATATTCCAGTCCCAGTGTCATGACTATGGCACCATGGGTGCCTCCGCAAACGTGCTACTTATCTCCAGCCGCTTCCATCTGGACATCCGGTTCCTGAGGTCGACCCTGCATATCCAGCCAATCCATCGCTTCAGTCGGCGTCTCGAAGAAAAGGGATCTGTTCTTGTGAAACACCTTTAACCTGGCAGGGTAGAGCAACATGTAGCGATGGCCTGCTTCTCTAAGCCTCCTTTTCACCGATCCGAAGTTCATTCGACTACACTGTACAAGCAGCGTATAGTCTGGATACGCCGTTATTTTCGCTGACCTCCTTTCTATCGTTCCTCCTTTCCGGAAAAATTCAAGAATCTTCTCGTTGTCACGATAATTCAAGATCTTCGCGATCAGCGGCCGCGGGGGGGCTCCTGGGGCCGGTCTCTTGGTCAAGGCCCTAGGCGCCCTTTCAACCGCGAACCCCTGGGTCAACTCCCCGCCTGTAATCTCCTGCAAAAGCATGGTTTCAACGTATTCAGTGGGGTTCGGTCCTTCCATCCCTTCCGGTACACCCACTATGCGAATGTTATTGGGTCTGGCGCGCCCCTCTGCTTGCTCTGCTCTGTCCTCCAGATTGCCTACTCGTTGCACGAGGGCATGAAGCTCCTTAGCATGTGAAGCGCACGCCTCCGTTTTCGGGGCCAACTCCTTCTCCAGTGCCCCAGTGCGCTCCGCGATCGTTCGTACGTCCTGCCTCAGCAGGTTCACCTCTTCCTGGACCGCTCCGATCTTGAGGTTCAGGCCCTTCTGCAGCTCTTTCATGGCTAGGCCCATCTTCGTTTCCCAGGCTACCTTCAAGTCAGCAATTGCTGCCAGCACCTCCTGGATAGTACCCGGTGGGTCTGCCACCGCCACAGGGGTCTCTTTACTTTTGCCCCCCTCTGCGCCCAGGGCGACTTGGCGTAGGCCTCCATCATGGGCAGCTTGATCTGGGGTCGCACCACTTTGGAGGACATCCTGCTGCGTCAGTTGGGCAAGACCCTGCCGTGCTTCTCTTCACACCACTGTCCGTGTGGTCACAAACCACCCACTGCTGTCCAAACCTGCCCCTGTCCGCAGCACGCGCCCAGAGTGGGCTGTGTTCTCCCACGTACTCACGCACCCTCGGTTTTATGTTACCGGGCTCCGCCGTGCATCATCCATGAAAAGCGCTCAAGAGCGCTCACCCATCCCCTTCGTGCCTTCACTTCGCAGGCACAAGGCCATCCGGTGTATAGGGCGGTCACCAATGTGGCACTCCCGCACCCATATTCAGGGGGCCCCTGTGTGCTTCAGAGGGAGCCCTAGTAGGCATCAAAGGTTCAACAAAAAGTCTTAAATCAGCCCCTTTGGCTGATCCGCGCCGACGTTCCAAGGCGCAGGCCCGGCATGATCAGGCCAATGCACACTTATATGGTGTGCCGTGTCCGTGTTGGACCCTATGGTGTCACAGCATCCACTTCACTCCGTGTCTCCAAGGGGGGGCCCAGCGCACCCCACAGCGCCCACGACTGCCCTCCTCTCAGGCAACCCAGCCAGAGGGTATCCAGAACGCACTGTAGATCAGCCTCAGTCTGTCGGCAGTCTCAATGGGGTTTTTCCCTTCTCAGAGTAGGTTCGCAGTGCCGAGGGGCCTGCAGCAGCAGCTGCTCCCATGATTTCACCGCTCACAGGGTCCGTGGCTACTTTGTTACCAATGTGGCACTCCCGCACCCTTATTCAGGGGTCCCTTGTGTGCTTCAGAGGGGGCCTTAGTAGGTATCAAGGGATCAACAAAAAGTCTTAAATCAGCCCGTTCGGCTGATCCGCGCCGACGTTCCAAGGCGCAAGCCCGGCATGATCAGGCCAATGCACACTCATATGGTGCTGTGTCCGTGTTGGACCCTATGGTGTCGCAGCATCCACTTCACTCCGTGTCTCCAAGGGGGGGGCAGCGCACCCCACAGCGCCCACGACTGCCCTCCTCTCAGGCAACCTAGCCCGAGGGTATCCAGAGCGCACTGTAGATCAGCCTCAGTCTGTCGGCAGTCTCAATGGGGTTTTTCCCTTCTCAGAGTAGGTTTGCAGTGCCGAGGGGCCTGCAGCAGCCGCTCCCACGATTTCACCGCTCACAGGGTCCGCGGCTACTTTGTTGCCGATGCAACAATCACGCGGCCTTTCCCCTCCAGCGCTGCCACAATGTGTCTTCCTGGGCGCCAGCAGCGCTCCAACGACTCTGCCGCGGGCCCAGTCATGGCTGGTAGTTCGCTCGACAGGATCCTGTGCCCTTACAGCCCGTGGGTTAAATCCACTTCAGGTTCGTGCGTCCTCCGTCGTGCGCTCTCCCAGCGCTCTCTCTCCACTTCCTAGTCCGCCCGCGGGCGATAATCGCGGAGTTCACCGCAGGGGCCTTGCTAGTCCTAGACGGATGATTGCAGCGGCTCTCTTGCGATCTCCGCCATCTCCTTTGCTACAGCCGCCATTGTGTCCTTGTCCCCGATCTGGGACCCGTGGCAGACAAATAGGGATAGTTCGGGATCCAAGCCTTCTACACCCACCAGACTCAAATGGTGTCGCCTCCATGTTCACACGCATGGATGTAATTTTTCAGCGCCAGCTGGTACCGCACGCGCACCGCTCCCACAGGATCATCTCAGGATCAACGGAGCTCCACACGAACACGACCCTCTAAATGGCCGTCCAAGCCACGCCCCCTACATGGAGAAGTTCCTTATACAGAAAGGGTGGTGGCGCTGAATCTAGATGGCATTTTTTTTGGAGGCGCTGATGTGGCCTCTATGAAGTGCTATAGGAGAATGATGACGTACTGTGGTCTAACCAAGATAGGAAACGAGGCGCGTGTTTCCAGTTCGGCTCTGCCTGAGAGTCGTGCTAGAGCAAACGACCTTACAAAGCGTCACCGGCGTGATAGCCATGTTGTCTATTATAGCATTGCCTGGATGAGTCAAACGTTTTGTTTAAACTACGTTGTTATGAGATATGGAACATGTTCAAAGAATCCGGCCAGCGGTGCCACAACGTTTCACGAAAGGAACGCAACAAGTACAATCAAGTTGAATGAAGGAGAGATGTGCTGCATCAGTGCAAGTGATATGGAAACATTACTCGCAACATAGATTGACAGTCAAGGAACTACGAATGGCACAGAGGTTGTCAGTGAGAACATGAATAATTGCTATGCATTTCAAAGGCGATGTGTTTTTTTCATATAGACCTGTTTTGCACATATTACAAGACAGTTAATCAGCGATGCGTACTTCAGAGAATTTCAAGATATGTTTATTTACAACAGGATGTTTATAGGAGATTTATCTTCGTAGTGGATCATAACAATGGGGCTCATTATAAGGTAGGCGGTAGCTGTGCCGGTAGATACCGGCACAGCTGCCGCCGGAGTAATTTTTTTTACCAGCACCCAGCAATGGGGATGCACCGGGGCATTCCGGCCCCGCCGGACTCAGTAATTCCCCCTAGCCGGGTGCCTGTAAAAATGACCCCCCAGTCCCATTGAGTCCCATGGGACTCAATGGGAATGGGGAGGCTGGTAGCAACGGTACCGTTATTAATGGTAGTGGTGCTACTCTGTAGGCCTGCTCGCGGGTGCTGTTCCGCCAGGCAGTTCAGACCTGCCGGACTGAAAGGCACCCGAGAGTAGACCTCGTAGCTTGCCGGTCTGGTACAGGCAAGCTTACCGGTACCATTGTTACCGGACCGGCAACCTTGTAATGAGGCCCAATATCTTATTAATGCAAAATGAATTGTGTTGATACTGCGTTAAGTGCTTGTGTGTGAATTAATTAATAGGAGTAATTTTTAGAGGTGAAGAAAGAACATTTTGAGGGTGATTGTTGCAAATGGAGGTATTTGCAGACTTTACGAACTGGATTATAAATGTGGACATTACTGAGTTGTCAAGAAATAACGTGAAAAGAAATGTTTCAGTATGAGAATTTAATGTATTGAGAAATTGTTTGAGATGAGAATATAATTTAGTGATATATTAAGGTTGTGGTAAGATACAATTTGAAATGGAATTGTAGTAATAACATTAGGTGTTGTGTGGGCTGTTGTCACGTGGCACGTTTTAAGTGTTGTGGCCCCAGATGATGTTATCATGAACCATACCACATGTGTTGTTGGTTTTGATTGGAGTGCAGGGTATCTAGAGTTTACATATGTTATATCAAATGGTTAATGGGTGTTATTTATATATCATTGCAATTATATTTTGAACCTCTGTGTTGAATCACCTGATTGCCAGAGGTGAGTTGAGCAATCAGTGGTGCAATGGGTGATGGAATGGAATCGAGGTAAGTGATTCCAATATATACGAGTTAGGGCTGTGCACAAGCCAAGTAGAAATGTGTGCAGCATGTATGCTAAAAGAGGGAGGTTCATAGGTTAAAACATATCAACCAAGAAGGGTTGAGTGATGTAAAACTGAGTATATAGTAGAGTAATGTAAAAGAGAGTATAAAGAAATTGCATCAGCCAACAAGAGTTGTGATGATCAAGGTTACATTTTAAAAGTGAAATGTATCAACCAGTAATGGTTGCAATCTTTAGTAGAAATCGAAAAGTGTGTAAAAGTGCACAAACAATGAAATACCTTTTTAGGTTGTAAAAATGTTTGGTGCCATGTTTTATTCGTAGAGTTTTAGTTATTGGTGTTAGTTTAATTTAGTAGAACATTTCTGTGCTACTAGGAGCACCTTATTTGTTATATGTTTCATGTGTGTGATTGTGGCAGTGCCTGTGTATGTGTGATGCATGCATGTGGTTATAGTTAATACTATGGATGGATGTATATGGCGCGGGTGAGCATGTGTGTGTGTGTGTTCACCTGTTGTGAGAGGATAATTGCATGTGCGTATGCTGCCTCGTTCCACCATCGCTGGTATGATTAAGCATGAATGTTTGTGGTGATTGAGAGGTGCTAGAGTTTTATTTGAGGTGATGAGTGATTGCTTTACAAGCTGAGTTGAAGTTTTTGTTGGAAGTTGCTTTGTAATCATTTGGTTGAGATTCTGTGGAATGTTTGTTAGGGCGTTAAGAGGGTGCCGATTGTAGCTGATTGTGTTTTGATTGTGAGAGGAGAAGAAGTGTGGATTACGTACCCCTTCTGTACTTGTTATTCCTGGCATGGGTAACACCACTCTCCCTGCTTGTTAGTTTGTTTGGACTCTTACGGTTAGGTTCCGGTTGGCTCTGCTTCGTCGTTGTGCGTAGCATCCGGGTCCGGTGTGGGACATTCCGCAGTCCACCCCTGCTGTACCCTGCCTGTATGTGTGATTGATGTTTCATGGTTGTTTTTGCTAGTGCCAGAGTGTGGCAGGTCCGGGAGGAAGGTTGTCTGTTGAGGGTTTGAATGTGGGGTGAGTGCTCAGTATCGAAGGGAGATGTTATGGTGTGTGTTTGTGTATGGAAGGGAGATGTTATGTTTTGATGTTGTCTTGTATTGTCACTGGCCAGGAGTGCATGCTGTCAGAATGTTGATGTATGCATGATAGGCAGCTCAGGAGAATGTTGAGTGGGTCTGTGAGCTTGTTTTAATACCCGATGGATGACATGTTGCAAACAACTTGCTTGCCTTGTTGGTTTAAGCATTCTTTTTTTGCAGTGCTGCACTGTGAGAATTGGTGAATGTTGGAGTTTAACCATCAGTCCATCCGAAACATTCTAATATAATGTGCTACCTTACCTTTCTCTTACCCAGAAACACTTTAGCTGGTTTTCTTCAGACCTTTGATATGCGTTTCCAAAGAAAATCTAATGATTTGATAGTTTTGGAAAAGCAACCTGCTAAGCACTACCCTCAGGGTAGGAGGAGTGATGTTCTTCACAGCTGGTGCGCTCACTGTCCTTTGCCTTTACAGTGAGCGTGGACAGTACAGTTTAAAAGTACACTGCAAACACCAGTAAACCGGCCTGCTCTAAATTGTGGTCCCGCATTCACTATGCCATTTATTTTAGCAAAGAATAGACCTTGGACGGAAGTGATCTTTCAACACGTTTACTATGGAGACAAGTGTTGGAATTTGTGGACTCTTGAGAGATTTCCAAGAACAAAAACTGTTTCATGATGTGATGAGTAAACCATTAATGCCAGCTGGATTTACGCAAGCCTCGTCTGGCTTGCACCACTGTAATCTCTGCCACCTCCCACAGGATTCGGCCGCTCCCCTGCTTCTGATTGGTGTGTGGAGACGAGCCTCCGTGGTCACCGGCTCGGCAGGGAGAGGCAGGTACAGTAGGGTACAGTAAGGCACAGGCGCAGACGCTGTTTTTTTGCTTCCCTGACTGTTGAATCAGCATCTGCTGAACACAACACATTCGATGGCCTGATCAACAGAAGTGGGAGCGGAGCCTATCAACATGCAATACTGAATTAGCGCCCTTGTTTTGAAGCCTTCCTGACCTTTGGAGCGCGATATCATTGCTGGGGCTCTCCCATCTATGTACCATAAAATGAAAACAGGGTACAATGGTCAATAAAAGCTGTGATATGAAACATATTTTTGTTAACTTTACCCGGTTGACTACTTAAACATTAATTTTTGTCTGTTTGGCTGGACACAAGAGCTGGCGATTATTTATGATTTCATTTAATCTGTAAATATATAAAGAAGCATAAGATTGTTCATCTTCTCCCTCTTGCCATGGCACTGGACCGACAGTGTGTTTTATATTTATGTCTGATCACTGTTGAAATCCCTAGTTTACGTCCTATCACCCTATCCCCTCACCAAGCGGCTATTCGGTCACGAAAATCTGCTTTTAAATTGTAAAAGCACCCTATCCAGGGACTGCCTCAGTTTTCTATATGACTCCAATTGTACATCGTTTTTGTAAAAAATGATACCTTATACTCAATAAATACTTATAAATACTTATTAATTAAAAATAAACGATGCATTCCAATACATATCTGTTTCACCTAGGTGGCTAGTGCTACAGTAGGCGAAATCTCAAAGAAGTGGGTAGCAGGTGCCTACTGTGACAGAATGCCATCCACGAGGGTGTGGAATACTTAGCTTTTTTTTCATTTTTTTCAATGCAAAATGATGGTGCTTTTCTCCCTCGTAAAGTAGGCTTTGCTAAACAGACCTCATTGTCAATATGTTCCATGCTTCAACGTATATTTTACACATAGAGGGCTATAAGGTAACCCACCTTTGAGGGAATTATCCATTTGCTCATGCTGGAACATATTTTTGCCTCCTGTTCCCCTGAGCTGAAGCAGCACTTGGCAGGTTCTAGGAAGATAGCTCCTGAGAAGAGGGCCATTGCTGCTGACCTATGGGTGTCCCACAGAGTGTCCCACAAGGACAAACCTGCTTCCAGCAAGCATGAGGAGGGGAAGAAGCAGAAAGAGAACGAGGGTGGGATAACTGATACATCTTCCTCCCAGAAGACCCACAAAATGTTTAAAAGGGTTATTAGGTCCGAGGATGCTGAAGAAGGTAGTGGACTAACTATCCCAAGCAAAGCAGTGGTTATTCTAAGCATTCCTACATACCAAGGTCCAGTGGATCTTGTGCATAGCCTGTGCTGCAAGTGACCATATGAAGGGGGACCTCAGATGTAAGGGTAAGACCTTTGGGGTCCACTCTGTAAATCTGGCCTTCTCTCTTGACGAGGAAGAGATACTCACAGGCACATCCTTCTCCTCAGACTCTCTACCCTGTGGGATAGGATCTGAAGTAGTTGTAGTTTCCCTAGGATCCTGGGAACCTAGAAGCGCTGAGGCGTATGCCTCCATACCTGATAATACTAAGCATTATTTTAAGGATAGTATGCTGGTGGATGGTATAGACACCTTCACCATTAGGGAGACTGGGACCACCAGAACCGTAGTGGATTCCACAGTGGTAAATCCAGAGGTGCTGACCAGAGCTCCTCTGATGCCCACGAAGTTGGATGATGGGCCCTGGTAGAAAGATTTCCCTTAGGTGCAATTTTCCCCCATTTATGGACCCCCCGCCCAAAGTTTTTTCTTTTGTTTGGCTTACCTAACCTGACTTTTACCAGTGGAGCACAGCCTTCAACTGCGCTCCTCTGGGCTTTTGCTCATTTGTTATCGGGGAAACTTACACGTCCTTCAGGCTGTCAGTACTGAGAAACTGTTTCCCTTAGTCTTTGACTATTTTGTCATTTCTCTGTAACTTTTTATCTATGTGCCAAGTATCCTACAGTACCGCGCATAGGGGTCCCTTTTGTTAAGGATTTTTTGGTGCTTTGCACCCTGACCCCACTGTTGTCCCGTCAAACCCCTGCTTTTGTATCGTACCAAGAAGGTCTGCAAGGGCGCTTCGACCCTTATGGGTAGTGAGACCAACTATTCTCGGCACCTCCTACTTACCCTCGCAAAGAGCCTCTTCGGAAGTGTTCCTGGGCCATCGAGCAAACTGACCAGTTCGAAGCCAGGGTATCATACAGGAACACTGCCGTCCCGAATTGGGACTCGAGACTCTGGGAATCACTTGCTTGTGGTCCTGCGCCTTCTCTCGCCAAAACTCGTCCTGGCTCCTCAGGGTCATGATTTATAAGAGTGTGCCACACTGCAAGTCTTTGCAGTCCCTGTGTCACCCCACTGTGGTGACTGTCGCTGGAAGTGCCTGCGGACCTGAGCCCCTGTGTCTTGAGATGTGCTGCACTGGAACTATCCTTCTTCTTTCTTCGAGAGCTGAGTAAAGGCTACTGTCTCGCCATGGACGATCGTTCTGTCCCGCAGCTGCTGAGAGCCGGATCGACTTGTAACTGCAGGGGTAAAACCTACTAGTGAACTGGACTAGACCAGCAAAGTTTGGCCCGGAATGTTGTTGGTATTCGATGTGGGGTGCCCGTCAACTCTACATACAATGTTTGGTCCCAGCCGTGATATATGATCTGGAATCCCTGATATTGATCGATTTTAAAATGGTTGCAAGTAGTTGAGGGTAGGTTCTGGAGAAAGATACCTGGACTCCCCACATGCGTGCCTATGGCTATAATCAGACTGGAGATGGGTGTTTTATCACTAAGATCATTGGTCTTAAAAAGAAGAGCACAATTATATGTGAAAATGCTCAATGAGCCAACAAATCCACTTCTGATTAGCATGGGAGACGAGGAAGGTAAAAATCAAAAGACCTCTTGCTTTGGAATGAGCATGGATGCTCTTTTCCATGACAATGGGTGGGCTCCCAGGTGGGGTGGTGACTACCTAGGCATGAAGCTTTCTGTGGGGAAAAGGATCAATTTCTGGGATTGGCAAGAGAAGCTATGCATTTGTCTCTGATGTGTTGTATTTGTACAAGGGACCTCAAGGTTGCCTAAATTTAAGTCCCTCCCCGTGCTTAAGGAGATTCATTCTCTTATTTAGGATTAATCATTTACCACTCTTGTCTGTAGTTGCTGTAGAATGTGGGCTCCCGGAGAATGAATGCTTCTACCGTCTGTGCCTTGATAGAGAACAGAGCGAAGCGGCGTAGCACGTTCTGACAGAATGCCCCAGTATGGGAGTAGGTTATGTAAACCATTTACGCAGATTTATTCATCGACTAGAGACAATCAAGGAACGCTCATTCTGGAGGCGATGCCTCAATACTTGTAATCAAAGCTTACATATGTCACTCTATAGGATTTGGAATATAGTGGAAAAGTGCCGAAATGGTGTTTAATTTGCTATGATGAACTGATGAGGGATCCCTGTCGAATTACACTAACCTATGATTGAGACTACTGTAGGCCAGGATGTTGGGGACTCCTTGTAAAGGGACACAATAAATTATCGCCATATCGCCCTCCTGGATTCTATTGGAAAATTGTTTGCAATGGTCTTGATTTAAGGAATTGGGCCGAAAAAAGTGGTATTTTAGATCCGAGACAAACTGGGTTTGTAAAGGGGGTGGGTACCCCTTTAAATCTCTTCATGATTAATAGCTTGAAAGAGAAAGCCCTGGACACAAATACTTGCTTGTATCTGGCATTTCTTGATCTCGAACAAGCGTTCGATAGAGTCATAAGGGAGAAGCTCTGGGCTAAATTAAGAGCATGGAATTGCCTAGAAGTTTGGGTAGAGGCTATACAGGCGCTGCACACAAACACTTCAGTGCGGATTAGACTCTCGGGTAAAGGGCATATGTCACAGAAAATACCTACTCACCGAGGGTTGAAGCAAGGGTGCGCCTTGGCCCCGTTCCTATTCTGTTTGTATATCGCTGACTTGGCGGTTGCACAGAGAGAGATAATTACATATGTACAGTTCCATCCAATTCCTTCTTCATCATTAATACTCTATCAATAAATGTGAACACTGCAATTATTAAACCTGACTTTTCTCCAATTATCGCCCAGTCCCACCACTCATTTGGACACAATGTACTTTCCACCATAGAATATTTTCCTAGATAGAGTCATCTCATTTCTTTTAATGAGTCACAGACTGTTACCCAATGACTTGGTCTCTCTACCATATCTTTCTTCTTACAGAAGGTACATACATCATCTTCAATGCCTGGCATCTTCCGTGCCCACAGAACTTCACAGGTTGGCAGGTAATTAAGCCTACACCTAAGCAACATATCGCGATAGTACCGTGACAGGAATTTCTGCAGGTAACTTGTGAGGGAGTTCATGCCCTTTCTTTCTAGTGATCTTGAACAGCTCAGGTTCACTCGATCACAATTCTCCAGTGTATTGGCCCATTCCTTCTGGACTGATATCATTATGCTGCAGAATCTTTCCAATCTCTACATACCACTGGATCAGATATTTATAAGATTTATTTTCAGTTGACTTAAAGATTTCAAAGGGTACACTATCTTTTTCATACCTGCATTTCCTATAGAAAGCCACTGACTTCCATAGGACTAGAGATTCCAGAGATTGTAACTTCAATTCTTGCCTGATGACACATACTGGTACTGCATTCGGAAGTCGCGGGAAGGTGCTCCAGAACTGGCCCTTTAATTTTTCCCATATATCCCAGGGTAGATGTAATAGGGCTTCTGAGCCATAAGTTAGTACTTGCGTGATTTTTTGTTTAAAAAACAACAAGATCGGAATCATCGTGAATCGCCCATATTTCCTATGGAAGGTTCCTCCCTGGTTTATTAGGGAGGCCAGTTTATGTTTCAATTGAATATAGTGTCCCTGATCCCTAATACTTCTATTTATCACCACTCCTAAATAGGTTATTGTTTCCACCACCTCCATTGGCTCGACTTCCACTCCCCAAGTGAACTTTTCGACTTTCTTTTTATAGGCAGATTTCATTACCAATATCTTTGATCTGATCATGTTCATCTTCATGCCATTTTCCTTTAGATATAAATTAAAAGCTTGGATTCTGCGCTGTAGACCAATCGATGTAAGATCTAAGAAAATCATATCATCTGTAAAAAGTATCTATGGTACTTGTGTGCCATTTATCTTTGGAGGGAAAGCAATTGTATACGTTCACTTTTATTGTTTTTATATATTTTATGTAATTTTTATTTTTTTAAGATGATGTAATGTTAAAGGTTTTCGTGAAACCAATAAAACTTTTAAATAAAAAAGAAATGTAAAAAAAAGGGGGCACAATATATACTGATTAACGCATAAATCTACATGCATGCATAATCAGTAAGATGCCCCTTTAGCCTTTGGGAGAGTTTGATTAAGAGCAATGGGGAAGAATGCATTGTATTAATTGATGAATGTGTGATTGACCTATAGTTCTATCCTAGGGTTGGGTATTCAGAATTAGATTGAGTTGATTCATACTCAAGGGAATTGCCGGGCCCTCTTGGGCTTTTATCTATGTAATTTCATTAGTTTGAGATATTTATATTTACAATTCTATGACATTTGAAGCTTGAATTTTGAGATTAAGATATACTTGTGTTCAATATATATATTATGTAATTTGTTTGTTTATAATACTTGATGTTTTATGATTTTATTAAATGTAAAGTTTTTTCAAAACTGTATCACATTAAAATAAATTATACATTTATTTTTGATATACATCTGTCTGAGTTTTCTGTGGAGTTTTAGTGTGTGTGCTCATTGTGGGCTTTCAATCACTCACACCTCCTGAGACTTAGTCTTGACCACCTGCCAAGCTACCGTAGATTTGTCTGGTTTGTCCAGGAGGTTCCCTTGTTCCACTAAACTAGGGTGGCCTCCTAAACGTCTGCCCACCAGGTCCGAGATTAGAAATCCATCTGAACAGACCCCCTCTTAAGTTTCCAGTTATGCCTGTAACCCTAGCTGTGAACGCTGGAGTAGTAAGGATACCTGATAGTGTGAAGAGGCAAGTCCCTAGAAAAGTTATGACCTCAGAGACTTAGGTCTTGTGGGGGACACTTCAGAACATCCACACACTAGGTCTCAGACCAAGGCTGCCGAAATTGCCCACTCCACGACACAATATCCCAAAGTCAGAATGATGGACACACCCCAGTAGAGAATGAGACCAAGAGAGAGATTGCAAGTTGAACAAGTTTTTATATAAGATCAATTGAGCATGCAGAGAACTCTGCTGCCCGGAGAGCCCTCTGCCACCAGATACACAGGCAGCACATTAAAAAGGATCTAGCGTCATAAATGACATCATATTACAGTATACAATCCCGCAACTCCATTGGGTCAAATCGGTGCAGTATGCATCCTTACATGTTGACCTCACGGGATTGGTGGGTGCTTAGACATCACGCCTTCAGCACGTGGGTCGGCTGGGCTCATCTTTGCGAGGTGAAGATCAGGCCGGCAAAATTACACTTTCCCCGACTAACTGATCTCGCAAAACAGTATTTCACAGCATGAGACAAATGACACTCGTAAAGTCAGTTAGGAATGTGGGTGCTTCTCAGAGTGCATACACAAGTTATAGGTAGGCATTGTACCCTCTGCACCCCTGTACCCATAAACCTAGAATCTCCGTTCCCCAGGTGCCCACTCTGGAGGTATACCTAATGCCTCATGGTACGAATAGACAAGTGTTATGGTTAGAAAAAAATATATGTGGGTCTGGGGTCAGGGCTCTCAAGAGTGTCTTCGTTGGGTCTCTACAGGGAGCCAGATGTGTATCTGTATCAAAGAACAGAGGGGCAGGTGCCTGGTAGTTCACAGCTTAGCAGGGTGGGGGTCAAAAAGGGGCACAAGCAGGTTAGTGGAGACGGATAGGCTCTCAGGCAGGCGCCTGTTCTGGTCTCACAGAGTGCAGTGCGCTCATCTGTTCTGGGACGGCACTAAAGTTTGCAACAATGAATAGCTGAACTTCCATGAGAACAGGGTGTGTGCGAAGCTGGCAGGAGGCAGGGTGTGGGGGCCTGCGCTGGTGGAGTGTGGCCCGGGACCAAGGGAGAGACAGACTTTTAGAGATCATTTTTGGGCCTAGTAAAAGATGGCATCTTGTGAGTTACCTAAAATGGGGTCTTCATGCATTACTAAGGCGTAATTGCATGATTTCCTTGATAGTAATTAATAAGTAATGAACACAGATTACAGTTGGGCGGAAGGGGGGGGACGTCTCATGCGGGAGTGGTGAGGGGGGTGGAATAAGCCATCTCCCTCCCAACACTCCTGCCTTTCGTTACTCCTAAAGTAATGTATACCCTCCTGCAGCACTTCTACATTCCTCTGCCCTTTTTACTGCTTCATCATATGCAGGTGTACCCTTTATTAGCATCCATGCACGGCACATGCTTCTTAAACTTTCCCCACACTGTGCATACTCCTCATGAGTACATGTCATATAAATGCACCCTCCATCCCCTGCCAGGTCCACCCACACCTCCTTATAGTTCTCTAAATCTCAGGGCTGTTTGATGGCTGTGTGCCACAGAGTGTCTACCATATCCCCTGTATTGTGAATGGCCACCATGCGATATTTAGGTTTGTCACTTTCCCCTGTTTGTACTTGGACTTCCCTAGTACAATGAGGCATTTTCCCTTTACTATTTGGATTGCCCACAGTCACCATCATCATCACACTATTAGGAATTGCCTCTGCACAACATCTTACTCCCAGTTGGCACACACAGAAGATCAGCAGGAGGAAGACAATGATAGGAACCAGTAGCTTCATTGCAGTCCCGAGCCACGATGGTACCCAGGCGAATGCCACAGTAAACCAGTCACTTGCTTAAACGCCACCTTATTCTTTCATCCGCACTCCGAGTTCATGCACTGCTGATATCACATGCAAAAGTGTTTCATTTTCAGCATCTGAAGAAGGCACGAAAGTGCAACATGCACTCCCGATTTTACGGCAACCACTGCCTTCCATAGCCGTGAGCAGGTCCAGCACATAACGATTTAGCATCGTTATCAGTCTTCGTGCTCTTAGTTCTACCTTCATCACATTGAATCCTTCTTCTGTGTCGTTGGCCAGCCGGATCAGTTCCCAGCGCACAATTTGAAGCCACTTGGCATTTGTTCATGCCTGAATGCTGGGAAGAAGTGATGCAAAAAATGTCTCTGCTGAGTTGAATAGCTTATACTGATCAGGCATTTCGCCAAGAGGTTTGAAGAGCCTTTTGAGAGGTAATTGGATGCTCTCTTCCTGCGGGATACTTGATCTTGCAGCTTATCTTCTGATAGCACGTCATAGATGGGGGCTCTTCGCTTGCAGGTTTAGGTGCCAGCCGCCTTGGATTGGGCACCCCTTACCCCTTGATGTGGGCCTTCAGAATCACCAGCAGTACAGAGTGCAGCGTTGCCAGAGCACAGTGGCCCCTCCATGATGACGGGAGGTGCAAGTATGCCTGTTTGCCGCACACCCAGTAGTGGTCCATCAATGCAGCTGATCCTTTTTGCTTGTCAGATATTATGAGAGTTCTGTTGCAGCGTGTGTTGGAGCCCATGGGTAATTTTCCATGCACCTGGAAGCACAGGTCATAATTTTCTTCATGCCGGATCTTGATCGGTTTTTTGAGAGCTGTGACCCATGTTAATTTTGTGATGTGTTGTGACCAAACGTGGGAACGTGTGTCTTCCATCCATTCCAGCATTTTGTCTGATAAGCCACATAACATTTTGCATTACACATCACTGTTGCATCTTGCCTTTTGTTTTCAGCTAACATTGTCCCCTTTATTACTATGAAAGGCTCTTTAAAGCATGTGGTACCGTGGGGCTTCTTTTTGCACAGCTTTTCATCAGGAGGAAGCAATTGTAGGTTTACTGTGTGTGTCTGGAAGGTGCTCCTTATCCTACATAGTGTGAGATGAACAAGACACAGGGCTTCCACTAAGAGGGATTCTTGTGGCACCAAAACCTTAGGCGTCCCTGAACACACATAGCAGCTCCCGTTTATGGCCCGTCTCCCTGTGGTGCTCATATCGGAGTACCACCTGTTAGATTGGTTTCATTATTTTGTTTGCCGCTTATGCCTGCGTACTAACTTATTTGTACCCTTAGTTAATGACCTTTTGTACCTTCTACCGTCAACACTGGGCTTTTCGTGTGTGCTGAAATCATATCAACGGTAAATGGGGAAGAGACCCACATCAGATTTTGCATTGGTATCATTAAGTTTCCAGTATGGAGTATTTAAAAGTGCTTCCGACATGTCAGTTGGAGACAAAGTATATACACTATTTACATCTGAGGTAGGATACTTGGTTGTGTACAGGTCACTTGGTGGTGTTGTAAATATTACTGGAGTGGAAAAAGAGTCATCATAAATTACATTTTCGCTTTCATTCATTGCAAATGGCCCAAGCTGTGATGACACATTTGTATGATTCTTGTGTAGTGTAGTAATATTTTTAAAAAGCATTATGGTCCATTATTAGCTTCACGCCGTCCCATATCAGTTTACTCCCTTCTTGTATTAGTTTTCCCCCACCCACGTTCTTTTATATCTCCAACAATAAAAGGAATGCTCCAATACAACCCCAAACACAATAAGATGACGGAGAAAACAATGGCCGTGAAATAAAGACCACACTCGTAAGAATATGCTCTAGTGGCACTTTTACTATTCCTATGTCTATCTAACTCAATTCTATTTGTAATCAAGGAACTACTTTCTGCCATCGTTGCACCTGCAGAGTGGGATATAAGGGGTTAAACACATTTTCAGTTCATAATCATTGTAAAAAAAAATGTTTTAAACGTACAGGTGCAAGAGACAATACATCATGTTCGAAAGTATAAATTTCCTGGTACTATTATTTTGCTATTGCTCTATTATTTCTCATATCACTGTGTGGTATCCTACTGATATGATTAAGGAGTTGCTGTTCCTTGTTCGCCTTGCTGGAGCGTTTCTGGGACTACTGTCATGTGATTTTCTGACATCGGGAAGATGGATCCAGTATTTCAGGTCCTTCACCTTTACTGCTGAAGGTGTGCAGTATATAACCTCATAAGGGCCATGACATTTTGAACTGTTCCATCTGCGTACAAAGCTGCGAGGAGGCAGTTGATCTTTTCTACCACCCCATTTGCTTGCAGGTGATAAATTGAACACATTTTATGTTTTATCCTCAATAAAGTTGTTACTGCTCTGAAGAGGTCATTAACCAAATGCATCCCATTGTTGGAGCGTATGACATCGCATATGCCCCAACAAGGTAATACTTCTCTTACTAGAAATGTAGCTGCACACTTGGTGTCTGGGTGGGCACAGGGTCCAGCCTCCACCCTTCGAGAAAAGGGACAAACCACTATCAAGTCCCTTGCCTCATTGCATCTTTCTCCCATGTCTGCATAGTCAATGTGCAGTTTATGGAAAGGCCCAATCGGGCAGGGCAATGTTCCCCGCAATGCTCTGAGAGTCAGCCCAGAGCTAAATGTTTGGCATGTTATGCACTCTATTGTCAATTTATTAATGTATTCATGGAGGTTTGGGATGAACCAATCCCCCTGGATGTCTACCGCAATGTGTTTTGACGTATGGGCTGGAAAATGTAGCTGTGCAAAAGCTATTTACAATAGTTCTACAGGCATTACTACCTTCCCTGTCGTGTTCTGCCTCCAGAGGGGGTCTGTCGGGGACTGTGTGCAACCCCTTTTTGCCAATAGTTCTTGTTCGGATTGGGGTGCTTTCTTCTGCAGCTCTATTATTTGCACTGTGTGGAGGGAATTATAGCAGCTATCCTTGTGTTCCCCTGCATGTTCCTTCATCACACATTCTGTTGCTAAATCTTTCTGGAAGTAGGCTGCTTGTTTGGCGGCGGTGGCCGCTGCCGAGTTTCCTAGTGATAGTTTGTCTTTGTTGTTAGTTTGGGGTGGGTCATTTTACTAGGGGTACTACTGATGTTCTGCAAGTGCCTCTATCAACTCATCTAATAGCCCTGCATGCTGCACTGGTGACTCATCTGCTCTCCTGAACCCCCTTCCCCTCTATCTAGAGAGTTCAGCATGTACCATGGTCATTACATATGCTGAATCTGTGTATATCGTTACTGCACACTCTTTTTCTGCACTGAGTGCTTCTATTAACGCTACCAATTCTGCTGCATGAGCTGAAAAATGCACTGGCAATCTCTTCTGTATTAACACCTCTTATTTCCCTTCTTCCAGTCTCAGGGCAAATGGACGCTGACCCATCTGCAAAATACACTTCATCTTCACTCAAAGGAATTTCACTTGCTTTGGGAATGTAGTCTCCTTCTCCCTCATATAAGGCACAATCACGTGTTTGCATGTTTTCCAATGTGCATGGTTCTGTGAGGAATGTGGCTAGGTTCACTGTTTTGCAACGTATCACATGAACGTTTGGGCTTGAGATGATGATCTCATAAGCAGTGGCCCTCTGTGTGGGGAGTGTAGATTTCGATCGCTCAAATGTGGCAAACAGAGAATATTCAAGAAACAACGTTACTGAGCATCCCATCACAATCGTGGAGCTCTTCTCAATAGCAAAGGCGGCTGCAGCAAGAGCCTGTTCGCACACAAAGTGGCCTTGCATCACTGAATCAAGGGTACCACTGTAATAAGCTAGTGGTTTATGGCCCAGCAATGTTTTTGGTGTCAATACTGCCATCATCAGTGTTCCATTTGAGTGTGAGAACAAGAAGAATTCTCGTTCATAATCAGGCATGGTGAGGACAGGTGCTGTGCATATTAGGTCTTTTAACGTTGTGAAAGCAGTATGCATTTCAGATATCCATGTTATGGCTGTTTTCTTTTTGTGCTTCCTTTAAAGCTTGCAGTAGGGGTTGTGTGCACGTGGCACAGTCAAAGATCCATGCCCTGCAATAATTACACATGCCGAGAAATGTTTGCATGTCCTTTGCTGTTTGGGGTTTGGCTGTCGCTCGTACTGTTGCTGCTCTGTCAGGAATTATTCTCGTGCCATCTTTAGATATTAATTGGCCCAAGTACAGTACTTCTGCCAAACAGTATTGAAGATTGTTCTTATCCACCTTGTGCGCTTGTAGGACAATAACATTAACAAAGTGACTGAATCTTTTCTGCATATTGCCTCTCCTTCACTGCACACTAGGAGGTCATCAACGTATTGAATGATGGTGCTTTGAACAGAAATGTTGCAGAGGTCTTCGTGCAATCTTCTGTTGAAAATGCTTGGGCTTTCACAGAACCCCTGAGGCAGTCGGCAGTGTTAGTATATTTTCCCTCCCAGGGTAAATGCAGTCAGGTATTGGGAACCTGGGTGAAGGGGCACCGAGAAAAAGGCATTTTTCAAGTCCACCACAGTGAAATGGGTGGCCTGTTTTGGAATACTGCATTAGATGGACGCCGGGTTCGGGACAATAGGGAACTCCTTTTGAGCAATATCATTAAGTGGGCAGGGGCCCTGCACCATCCTCCATGACCCCCCTTTCATTTTTTAATCAGATAAATTGTAGTGTTGCATGGGGAATTTGAGGGTACAATGATGCCCTGTTGTATTAGTGCGTATATAGTGTCTTTGATGCCCTCCTCTGCTTCTTTGGACAAGGGGTACTGTCTCACTCTCGGCAACACTGCCCCTGGTTTAATATTTATTTTTATTGTGATCACTTCCTTCAATAACCCTACATCATGTGGGTTTGTAGTCCATAAATTGGGTGGCACTAATTGTGAATCTTTGTTGTAGAAAGACGGCGGTGCACTGACGATGGCCATGAGGAGGTTAAATATTCGTCTGTTTTACACCATTATGTCACAAGTCATGCATACTTCTAATATTATTTTGCCATCAGTTTCATCGTCAGTAAACAGCTATTCATCAGTTAACTTTCGCAGTGCTATGTTTGGGTCAATACACAATACTGTCCTCCACTCACAACCAAGCCTGTCCAGTCCAATTGCCACAATACGTTTTGCAGAAACCTGAACCCCTTGCAGATCAAGAGACAAAATGGTGCTGGGCACTATTTCAGGGGTTGCTACTGGATGAAAAACAAAATCAGAGGGCCCTCTCCAATCCTTTTGTGAAAACTCTGGCACCACCCTTGCTAACACTTGTATACCATAGACAAACATGTCTGCGTTGGTTGGGGCCTCTCGGACAGTTGTCTCGCTGGCTATTGTCTGTATAAGAAGCAATGCTCACATGGGGCACATACTGGGGGTGAGGAGCATACCACCCCTTTGTCTGTAAACTTGGTGGTCATGTACAACCTACTCAATAAGTGTCGTCCCAGTAAAGTCACAGGTGAGTCCTCGTGATACAGTAGGGGTGCTTGTACCGTGTTTCCTCCTATTTTAACGTCTAGATCTTCTGTGTAGGCAACCATGATTACAGCCCCAGAAAATCCTTGCGTCTCGAGATTCTTGCCAGATAACAGAAAATCAAATTCACATAAACATGATTTCTCCACCGCTGAGTCCACTGTAAAGATGAACTTTTTGTTTCCTATCTCTGCCGCCACCAGTGTTTCTTCGCCTGGATTTAAGGTAGTGGATAGGACTGGACACGCAAGAGTTCTCTGTGGGCTGTCCTTGTCTGGGTGGGTGTTTGTTCCTGGGTAAGAGTAAACATTTTCACTTAGCACACACGTCCCTTGATAGGGTGCGGGAGCTCTGTTGACTGTGGTGGCGAATGGGTTTGCATGTGTGTGTGTACAATATCATTTTGGTGTGTTGAACGGGTTTGTGCACGGTACCCTTATGCAGGCCTATTGTCGGGCTGTCCACCTTGTGTGCAGGGGCCCATAGGGAGTCCATATGGTCTACCTGGGTGTGGGTGCCCATATTGTTGTTCGCTGCTGTACCCCTGTATGTTCTGATAATTTGCTACAGGCCGGATACAACATTCCCTGGCAAAGTGTCCCCACCTTCCGTACGAACAACATGGTCCAGGGTAACCCCCCCTTGTTCCTTGCCTTCCGTATGCATATCTACCCCCTTCCTCCTCGCGGTCCTCGATACCCACCTCATCCTCTTGCTGGTCTTCCCTGCCATTGTGGCCCCGTGTACCGTTCATCTCCACCCCATTGCTCTTGTCCATTGTCTACCTATGCAGCTGCCATTCTGCCCTGTAGTGCTAGCAGCCCCTCCTCCTCTTCTCCTTGCCGTTCTGAGGGAGGTGCAGCGGTTACCGCTGCGACCTTCACTAACTTGCTCTGTACCAGTTTTGCTTCATCCGCTAATCTTCTCTGGGCTATTTCTTTTTCCCTTTCTTTGATCCTCCTGCAGTGGTGTACTATGATGCTTTGTATTTCTGGCCATCCTTTGGCTTCTATCCCAGCAATTTTATCGAGGGCCTTCTGTACCTCCTTTGGGAGGCCTTTTTTGATAATGAAACAGAACACGGAGGCAGATTGATTCGACGCCGTACCCGTCTCCGCCCGCCACATCTCTTGCATCTGAAGAATGAACTGCGGAGCCTCTTCCTCATCCCCCATAGTGCATTGCATCACAGAGTGTAAATCTGGGGTGTCAGGGAATATCCTCCGCAGTGCATCCCATACCTGTGCTCTCACATTGTTAAAAGATGCCCGTCATGTCTATCATTACCCATGCTCACTGCTAGGAACCCCACCTTCACCCACACTGAGTCAGCCTGTTGACCTACTGCTGACACCAAAAGGCTTTTGATATCCCCAATAGCTAAGGGCACTCGTGCAGTGTTTTTCTCAAATGCATATATCCATTTCCCCGCACCCCCCAAGAGTGGCGGGAGGGCCTTTAATAAGTTGTTTTTGTCCATCAGCGCCCAAGGGACATAATGGGGTCGTTCTGCTCCCTTGTGAATAAGAGGCATCTGTAATTCTGACCTCACCTTTCCTCTACTTACCTTCACTCCTTTCTTTTTGGCCAATGCCATTTGCCCCAGTCTATTACTGAGCCTTCCTTCTCAACCTTCTTCCTCTACTTCTGTCACTTGTGGAGTGGCCCACTTTATCTTCTGAATCCCTCCTACTGCTCCTTCGTCTGACTCATCAAAGTCACTCCAACATTCCTCTTCCTTTTCCGAGGCTACTGTCTCATACCCCACACTTGCCCCTCTCACTCTATTTGAACTGTTTTAACTGGGTGGCTGCCCTACTCCCTGTAGCAGCAGTGTAATTTCACACAACGTTCGCAATCTGGATAACACTGCCTGGGTATTTGTCATCAATATTTCTAGGGCTTGTGTCATTGGGCCCAGGGGGGCAACATTAGTATTTGATGGAACATACGGGGGGCGGTGCTGTTACGGGTGTGGCTGGTGCGCTTGCCTCTGGCAGGTATATTGGGTCACAATACCCCTCAGTGGGCCTTGTAAGCAGTGGGTATAGTTTCTTTGGTTCTTCACTTTCTTTGCCTTTCTCTCCTATCTCATTATTTGACACTGTTGGGGACTCTGCTTCCTTTTCTTTATTATTTTTAGGGGGCGTTTCCTCCAACATCCTCCACAAATCTAACACTTCTCGTCGGTTTTGAAGCTGCTTCCCTTTGTATTTTGGCATTAGATAGGTTGTTACATGGCCCAATATCCTTTTATCGAAAGACACTCCTTCTGGCCAGATATGAGGAGACCCCTCCCATTTTATTCCAGTTACCCATTGACCATGGTATTTCTTTATCCGATCACTATAGAAGGAGAGATGTTTGCAAATGTGTGTAAGTGGTGTATCTAATGCCATATTTATCAAAAAGGTTCTTCTCCCTCTCCTCTATTTTCCATGTGATGGAACACCTCAACCTTTAATACATCAACCTTATTCTTCAATTGTTAACTTTTCTAAAAACATTAGTTATGCATTTTCATATCAGTTATGTATAAACAATAAACATTTCGACAGGACTAACCAACAATTTCACCAACAACAAAGAACATAAAACACTCTAGCATAAACCCATATGCCTTTAGTCCCCCTTTTAACGCATGAGTTTCCCTTCGCCACACCCAACACTCACATCACCCCCTGCCTCTCCTGGGCCTACCTCCACAAGTGTTATAGAACAGTATAGATACTAAATACTAATTCCCGAGCCTTCTGAGTATACAAGGCTCCTACTTTATTCCATTTCCTCACTTATTTCCAGCACTGGTCGGGACAGTGCTACGCAGCGCCACCTTCCACCCTCTTTCGGAGCTAGGTTCCAGCATCTCCTCTTATTTTCTCACTGTACTCCTTTATATAAAAACCTAATGGCCATGGAAAAGGAAAAAAGAATGCTTCGTTCTCGACAATCACTCCATTCAGTCATACTAACCCAATTTTCTCATTTGCCCCTTAATTTATCTGTTCCACACCTTCCCTTTCCCTCCTTTACTTCCCCCTGCAATCAATACTCACGTGCCCGTGGTATTCCGAGAGCCTCCGTTGGCGGTCTATCCACAAGTGGGGGCCTCCCTGTCGTGGCACCTGCCCGGCGAGCAGTTGAGTATTCGCAAAGACGGGACCCACAAACCTGCCTCGTTGCGTACGTGTTTTTTGTTTAATCTGGTCAGCCGTAGGTGCGGGTCAGCCTTTCCGGGGAAGCCCTGGATCTCCCTGCAGTACGGAAATGTCAGGGAATATCACGTTGGATGGTCACTAAATGAAGGTGCCTACTCCCGACACAATATCCCAGAGTCAGAATAATGGACACCCCCCAGTAGGGAATGAGACCAAGAGAGAGATTGCAAGTAGAACAAAGTTTTTATATAAGATAAATTATGCACACAGAGAACTCTGCTACCCTGAGAGCGCTCTGCCACCATATACATGGGCAGCACATTAAAAAGGCATCTAGCATCATAAATGACATCACATTACAGTATACAAACCCGCAACTCCATTGGGTCAAATCATCGGCGCGGTATGGATCTATAAGTGTTGACCTCATGAGATTGGTGGGTGCTTAGAAGTCACTCCTGCAGCACGTGGGTCAGCTGGGCTCATATTTGTGAGGTGAAGCTCAGGCCGGCAAAATGACACTTTCCCTGACTAACTGATCTTGCAAAACAGTATTTGAGAGCATGAGACAAATAACACTCGTAAAGTCAGGTAGGAATGTGGGTGCAGGCAGGCATCGTACCATCTGCACCCCGGTACCCATAAACCTAGAATTCCGTCCCCAGGTGCCCATCCTGGAGGTTTTGATCTACCTAATGCTCATGGTGTGAATAGACAAGTCTTATGGTTAGAAAGAAATGTGTTGGTCTGGGGTCGGGGCTCTCAAGAGTGTCTTTGTTGGGTCACTACAGGGGGACAGATGTGTATCTGTATCAAAGAACAAAGGGGCAGGGGCCTGGTAGTTTACAGCTTAGTAGGTTGGGGGTCGAAAAGGGGCACAATCAGGTTAGTGGAGACGGATGGGCTCTCAGGCAGGATCTTGTTCTGGTCTCACACAGTGCAGTGAGCTCCTCTGTTCTGGGACAATGAATAGCTACATTTCTGTGAGAACAGGGTTTGTGCGAAGCTGACAGGAGGCAGCGGGGTGGGGGCCTGGGCTGGTGGTGTGTGGCGTGGGACCAAGGGAGAGATCGTCTTTTAGAGATCATTTTCAGGCCTTGTAAAAGATGGCGTCTTTTGAGTTACCTAAAATGGGGTCTTCGTGCATTAGTAAGGCCTAATTGCATGATTTCCTTGTTAGTAATTAATAAGTAATGAACACAGATTACAGTTGGGCGGAAGGGGGGACGTCTCCCACCATCAGCACAATTGAGATCTGTGCATGCAGGAGTGGTGAGGGGGGCGGAATAAGCCATGTCCCTCCCAACACTGCCTTAGCCAAGACTAAGGCCCAGCCAAAGGGGAAACCTAAGGCTAAAGGAGTAAAGAAACAGAAAAGAGGGAAAGCAAACATTCTCTCTAGCTCACCTACCAGTGAGGTGAAGGGATTTGGCCAAGCCCCTGAACCTGATGAGGAAGAGGGGCTGCCTGAAGTACTCAACCTCGTGACCACCCTGAATTGCAAAGTTTGCTTGCAGAAGGTGGTCCATGCAGGGAAGAATATGTTAAGGGTCAACATGAGTGCCCATCTTTGGAAGGCCTCGGTAGACAGGCCTGTACCCAGTTAGAGGGTGAACCCCCTTGGAAACACAGAACCTATTGGGAAGGTGGGCTCCTTTACAGTGAGTCCGGAGTCCTCCAAAGGAGCACTCTGGTGGTTCCCCTTCAGGTGAGACCCTTCCTCCTACAACTGGCACATGAAGTCCCCCTTGCAGGTCATCTTGGCATCAAGACCAATGAGAGGTTATCTATGCATTTCCACTGGCCTTAGACGGGAACCCAAGTATAAATCCATTGTAGGAGTTGTGCTACTTGTCTGTAAGACAAATGAAAGTACAGACTGAGCTGGTGAATCCATTATGATAGGTGTGGCTGAAGACTTTTCAGGCAGCAGGAGTGGTATAAGATTTGCCAAAAGTCAAACATACCTGGCACTCCCCAGTACAGGATCTAGAAGTTATTAACAAAAAGGCTGTACCAAGGGCAACATGTGGAACCGATATCTGGGGATATGATGCATGGTATGGGAATTGCTTACTAAATAGAGTTTCACATATTAGAGGGGCGCCATCTAGATCCTTGCACCTGCAAGCAGCGGTAAATCCGCAAACTTGCTCATCTCAGGTAAGCCGGGGCAGCAATTAAGACATCATGCAACGTACCGGGCGACAAAGAGAACAAACTCCAGCAGACCAACAGGTCATAATGCAAGCCACATCTAGCAAACCAAGAAACCAGCCGGAAACACATGGGTACGTATCACACTCATGTTTTTGGAAGATAGCCGATGTCAAGGCATCCGACCTGCACACATCTGCTATCATACAGTATTTTAAGACCCATCGCACAACACCTCTGCCATGAGAATGCCGCTGACCCCCTTGACAAAAATGTTGTCTATCTGGACACATAAGGAGTCTCGGCTCTCGCATACTCTCTAGACTACCTCACAGCACCCATCCACATGCCAGTTCAATATGGGCTGCTAGCAGGGACTTGGCCAGCCCTACCCACCTTCATATGGGCTAAAATGCACACACACATTCTAAACTCCTCTGACGAATTTCCCATAAGTTGGACTTCGGTCCCCCGAGGGTGTTCACCTATAGAGCTTTCCGACCATACCAGTGGGAAAAGGCGCTATGCAAAAAGCATTACATCTTTACTTTGCTGGGCCCTAACTACTGCCATACCAGCAGCTGCAATGTTATTTAGTCGCAACCTTATTCTCTCCCTCTGCACTTGCACGTTCTGAATGCTCACAAGGCCTAGTAGATCAGCCTCGATCTTTCATTGTTTTATGTGATTTGCATTGCCCTGTTCCCTCCTTGCTGCCCTGTGGGTATAAGCGCCTTACAAATAAATGCACAATAAAATACAATAAAAAAACAAGGCAGCCACAGAGTAACAAGTGCTTTCCTAAAATCGCCTGCTGGAATCAAAATTCTTTCCAAGAGCCACGGGCTGTCTTTAATTAAAAGTACTGGCCCTCATGAGTTTTAACTGGATAACCTCATTTGCCTGGTGTGTGGTGGGTTAGAAGGAGTCAAACACGTTAAGGACATTTTGACTGATGTTCAATACAATGATATGAATAAGGCCCATCTTTCCCTGTTGCTAGAGGGCATCCCTGCCTATCTAAATAAACTAAAGGTGCTCCTCAGTTTTCAGGGCGTTGCAAATGAATATGTCAATGGTCCAAACTAACTCTAACTGACCCTACCACTATGCTAACTAACTTAAATGAGACCAAGAGAATGCCTCTCTTCTCCTGATTGTTTCTCATAGAATTATCTTTTGTTTATTCCAAGGTTTTCTTAGCAGACCTCTCTTGGAACAGTCTCTTGACACCTGGCTTTCTCCACTCTTAATTCTTAAGCCATTGGACACTTTCCCCTCTTCCTATGTTATTCGTGCCCAGTCTATAATTAGTTTTATTTCTCGTTCATTCGTTATTCTCCTTATCGTGTTTTTACACTTCCAGTTAAAGAGCTTTGCATTCCGAGTTCTTCTCTTTTTATAACAGTGCCCATGCGGCCTCCTGCTTCTCCCATTCTACCCGTTACCTCTTACTTTTCAGGGGGACGTGGTAGAGCTCGACACTCGCTCAGGTCCTCTCCTTCTTAGGATTTCGTGCTTCTCAGTGTCACCGGCTTCCCATTGTCGACCTTCTCTCTCATTGCTGCCGTGTACAGGTGCGGACACCAGGGAGCTAAGCACGCTCCCAACTGTGATGGTTTCAGCACAGTTCACCAGGTGTACTACCCACCACGATGTTGTCGTGGCCACGCCACCACTGGACCTAGGATTCTCTTCTCCTGGCTCATAATGGCTTCACCATTCTCGTAAAAGCCAGGCATATGGCGTCCTCTGCTTTCTTTGAAAACCCACAGACTCTGCGGCTTCCTTCAGCTCCGCCTCTCCAAAGCACAATGATGACAGCAGTCTTCTTCTGCTTACCGCACTCACTATCCACCTCTGCTTCACCTCTCCAAGGCACGCTGCTGTCAGGGCGCTTCCCCTGCTTGCGATCCCCTTCTCTCTCTCTCTTCTCCCTAACAGTTAAATACACGTTTTTCTTTAAAGAGAAAGGTTCCTTTCCTTTTCCAAAATAGTTTAAGCATTGTCTTCAGCCTAACACCCAGATGTCAGAGTATTCTTCATAGCAGGTAGGCCCATATACACTACTATGATCGAGGGTTTAGGGAGTTCCTCACAGGAACGGGAGTCCTTGTCCCCTAACGGGGAGTCTCTCCCAGTGAGGCCTCACTTTCCCAGGGCACTAGAAGGTCTTGCGGAGTGGGGTCACATCCCTAGCCTCAAAGGGGGAGGCTCTCCCTTCGGGAAGAAGGGACGAAGACCCTAGATTCATCACAGGTAGAATATCTTTGGTTACATATAAATATAAAGCTGTATTTGATTTGATATAGTGGCAGATGAGGAAATACAGTTAAAATTGCCAGAACCCCAATCTGATTTAATTTACTATTTCCACTTGGTTTCCACTGAGCCTGCAGCTGCACAGCCATTTGTGTGTTTTGTTGGATTTGTACAATCGGACCGAAAATAAAGGTCAGACCATACAAAAAGTCAGAAAAATGCTACCACCAAAGCTTCGAACAGCAAAAGTTTGAACCTTTGGTGGTAGGATTGTAGGTAAGTATAAAAAAAAAAAGACTGCGGGGGTGTCCTCCGCAACACCCCGCTCACTATACAGTGTTGTATAGTGAGCGGGGTGTTGCGGGGGACACCCTTGCAGCACACCTGAAAACCCCCCCCAAAAAACAGGGGCTGCAGGGGTGTCCCCCGCAACACCCTGCTCCCTATACCATGTTGTATAGTGAGCGGGGGTTGCAGGGGACACCCCTGAAGCTCCTGAACAAAAAAAAAGAAAAAGACCCTGAGGCGCCGGTTCCCGATCACAGAAGTGAAAGAGAACTGGCGCCGCAGAGACTCAGCGTGTAAAAAAGGTAAGTAGGGTTTGTTTATGTTGGGGGTGTGGGTGGGGGTATGTTGTGGGTGGGGGTGTGGGTATGTAGTGGTTTTGAATGCGTGTTCTCATGGGAAATGTACAAACCTTTTGTGGTTCGCACATTTCTCATGCAAACTTTACCATCGCTGACTTTTCCGCAACTGAAAAATCACACAGATCCGTTTTGTCTGGCCCATGGTGTGTTGCTCAGATGTTCCATCTGTAGCATGGCAGATGGATTCCCTGATCAAGTGACTTTGTATTCCAGACATTCTTGGACTTATTTTTCCACTAAGGATTCATACCTGGGAACCACGTCTCGCAGATTTGGGCTTTTGTCCCTTGCACAAATGCACTGCCCCTTCCCTTAGAGACTGTGGTACCATAATGCAGCGATCATGTAGCAGCAGTCCTTCTGGGTTTACCGAAAGCTCTCCATGCACATTTATGAGCGCTTGCAGATCTCCTTTGGCAGATTGGGTGCAAATACTGTTTTCAGCCACAATGCTGCTTCATCAGCCCATTTTGTGGGCTTTTATGACTAGTTACAACACCGGATCACTTTCCATTGGATCTTCCATCTCTTGCAATTAGATTACCAGCGCCCTTGCTGCCTCTATGATAAGTCAAACATATTCTTCAGTGTGGCAGAAATGCTTCACTTCTGCCGGAATTGAAGATGCCATGACAGGTAGACGGCTGGCTTACTCGCTCCGGGTATGTATTCCAACTTGTATTGATATTTTTGCAGTTGAATTTCCCATTCTTCAATTTGGTTTGGAGGATGAGAGGTTGATTCCCTGGATAGTGGCAACATTGGCTTGTGATTGTTACCCACAACAAATACCTTTCCGTAGAGGTACAAATGAAAGGGGCAGCATCCCCACGGGAAAACTTTGACCACTTTTTCTATGCGAGAAACCTTTTGCACTGTGGGTGTTGGGACTTGACTGGCGTGGGTGATGGGCAATGCATTGGGCCTCATTACAACAAAGTTTGCCGTTGGAGGCCACAGATCTTCCGGCAGCCCTGACCTGCCAGTAGATCAGGCCCCCACTAGCCTGAATCACCAGCACCTGTAATGCTGGCGCTGGGGATTCAGTAAAACCCATCCCGTGGAGTCTTATGGGACACCATGGGAATGGGAATTTACCAACTCTCTGCCATCTGTTATATCCCGGTAATAATGGCATATCGGGCGGCAGAGATGGTGAGTGGAGTTTGCCAGTGTCCTGCTGGCATTACAGACGGGATACTGGCAAACTCCTAATGAGGGCCAATTGTCTTGTTTGTCCTTTTGGGTGAGGACTGCCCATAACCCACAAGGACTTGTCCCTACCATTACCTCTGTGAGTTTGCCTGGCTGGAAATATGCAGCTGCGGTCCCTTCTGATAGCACATTTTTGATGTCTCTGAACACTGCGTACTGTCAGGGTTATTTTAAGATCACTTCTAAAGCACGGCCTACACCAGTGAGGGCATCATGGCGCTAGGTAGGTAAAGCTGTAGAGGAGAAATCCAGGTTGACAAAACACAGACCGTCTCAAACTGAGAAGAGGAAAGTCTTCAGAGAGCATTGAAAGGACAAATGGTCAGAGATCTCACAAATAGATTGTGGTGTGGAATCCCATAACTGGACAGCAGCCACTGTGAAAGTGACACCACAACAAATTCTCCCTCTCCTGCACACTAAGTATGGAAGGAAAAAGTTCAAGAGGGATATCCTGGTCCTCCATTGCTGATACCCACAGCAGCACTTCCTCCAGACAGACTCTCACAGACTTCCTCGTTGTCGTTCCCTCTCCAGACCTTTGGACCCCTCATATGGTGTCTGTTCTCTCTCCTTTGTCCTCCTGTCCCATTAATGTTGGCACCCGATGGGAGGTCCTCTTGGCCTCCTTCCATTACTCCAAAGCCATCATCAATGTCTATCTAAATGGTAGCGTCATGGTCCAGGGCTCTCAGCCCAATCTCCTCCTTCTTGTTAGGTGTCTCCCACACCTTATCAACTTCCTCCCTTCTCCTGCTACTCCTTCTACCATCTCTCTGGCTCCTCTTCCACCTCCACCCTCCTCCTCTGCCTCCTCTATGGCATCCCCCTTCTCTTCCTCTCTAGCCCCTATGCCACCTCCATCTTCTGCCACTGCCCACTCTCAGGGCCCTCTGCCGCTTCTGCTGGGTTTATCTCACTCCTGTACCCTACCCCAGAAGTCTTTCAAATGTGGCAACCGGCTTCACGTCCCTACTCTCAAATCTCGCTCTGCTGTCAAACACTCTTCTGACATCTGCCACCCCCTCAAAGACTTTGACCTGGATGTCCTCGCCCTCACTAAGACATGGTTCATGGTGGTTCTGTCACAAGTTTTGACACTCTTCTCCCTGAGGACTACAAGATTCTCTCCGAGCCCAGAACGACCCGGCCTGGAGGTGGAGTGACTCTGATCTTTCCTGAGTGGGTCCCTGCTTCTGTCATTCCTATGCAGGCCTATTCCTCCTTTGAATACCTGGTCTGCAGGCTTCCTATCTCTCCTGGCCTCTCCCTGACTGTGGCCACCATCTTCAGGCCACCTGGCCCAGCCCCCCCTCTTCCTCTCAGAATGAGCTGACGTGTCCATTTCTCTCCTTGCCTCTACCTCTCAACATCTCCTCCTCAGAGACCTCAACATCAACCTGGTTGCGTCTATGCCCTCCTCCGGGCTCTCCCACAACCTTTGCGATTCTCTCTCCCTTTCCATTCTTCCCTCTGGTCTGACACACCTTGGAAGTTCTCATCTCCTCAGACATCCCCCTCTCTTACCCTCTCACCACTCCTCTCTCTTGGACCGACAACTTTCTGCTCTCCTCCCACCTGAAACCTCTTGTCCCCCAGGCAAAGCCCTCCCCAGCACTGTCACCCTCCTTCTTGATCATTCGGCCCATGAAGCGAGTGTCAGTGGTTGCCTTTGTCTCAACTTCCTCTGCTCCTCTCACTCCTGCGGCTGACTATCACTATGACACAGCCATCTCTAATCTGCATCTTTGTATCTTCAACACCTTGGACATCCTTGTCCCCGTCATGAGAATCAGTCTGAAGCCTACATCCAATTGCAACTCTTGGTAGGACTCCCACCTCGCCGCCGTGAAACGCAAGTGCAGGGTGGCTGAGAGGAAGTGGAGGGATTCGGGCGCATCCGGTGACAAACTGGCCTGCCGCCTGCTCCAAAGGCAATACAGACTCTGTCTTCTGCAAGAAGAGGGTCCATATTCAAGCCTGTGTCTCTGCTGCCTCTAACAACACTGCCAAACTCTTTAAAATCTGTAAGGAGCTGGCCAATTTTACTGCAGTCTCCACCTATCCCGTTCCCTTCCAGACCCTCTGCATCGCTTTGGCTTCTCATTTCACCACTAAAACGCAGGACATCCTGTCCTCGCTTTCCTCCTCTTTCTCTTTCCCTCTACCTCTTTCAGACCCCCTTTGGCCACCTCTCCCTCTCCTCTTCCTTTCACCTCCTTCTCTCTGACAACACCTGACGATGTTTCTAGACAAGTCTGATCTATCAAAGTGTCATCCAAACAGGTGCTCCCCTGCTCTAACAGAACTATTAAGGACCACATTTCCACTCTAGCTCCAACCTTGGGCAATTTCTGTAATCACTCTTTTGCTTCTGGATCTTTCCCCTCTCTCCACAAGCACTCCCTTGTGCACACCCTCCTAAAAAGCCTTGCGCCGATCCTACCAGTTTGGCAAACTATCTCCCAGTTTCTATCACTCCTTTCCTGGGCAAACTCCTGGAAAAGCTGCCCATCTCCCAGCTTACTCTTCACACTGAATGTGTTGGTCATCTCCATGACCATCAGTCTTTCTTCAGAGCAGTCACCGGCACAGAAACTGCTCTCCAGAACAACTGTGAAGATCTGCTCTCTAATCTTGATTCCAGCTCTCCCTCTGTCCTCATCCTCCTTTACCTTTCCTCTGCGTTTTATACAGTCAATAATGCCACACTGATCAATCGACTCTGTGAGAACCTGGGCATCACTGATCAGGCCCTGGCATGGCTGACCTCCTTCCTCCTGGATTGACCCTCCCAGGTCCAACTTGGATCCTTTCTCTCCACCACCTCTCGCTCCACATGTGGGGTCCCCCAGGGCTCTATCCTCTCACCCTAGCTCTTCAATGTCTATCTGGGCCCTTTGGCCCACCTAATCTCTACCTTCTCTTTTAACGTTCAATGTTATGCAGATGACACTCTGCTCTCTTTCAGCCTTCCCTTAGCCTCCTCGCCTTCCTCGCTCATTCTTGACTGTCTATCCGTGATTCAGGATTGGTGCACCTCCAACTATCTCTGCCTAAATGCTAGTAAAACTGAGATCCTTCTCATTGGAATCCCTGCTCCCGCTTTCCCTCTCTCACTCTGGCCGCCCTCCTTGGGACCTCTACCCTCTCCTTCTTGTGAGGCAAAAACCTTGGTGTCATCTTCGACTCCACTCTCTCCTTCTCTCCTCACATCTCAGACCTTGCCAAGAAGGCACACTTCCAGCTGCAACTCCTCTGATGTATTCTACCTTTTTCTCACCTTCCCCAGAGGCTCATTGTCTCCAGAGCCCTGGTTCTATCCAAGCTGGACTACTGCAATAGCCTCTTTCCCTTTCTGTCTAACTCTACTCTTCGCCCCCTGCATCTAATCCAGAAAAGAACTGCAAGACGTATCCTTGGTCTCAAGCCCAGGGACCACATCTCTACAGCCCTGAAATCTTTCCACTGGCTCCGGAGGCTGCAAGGGTCAGGTTTAAGACCCTCTGTATCATCCACAAGGATTTTTGGGATCAGGGCCCTCATTATATCCAACTCTCAAATCAGAGAGTGGGAGGTGGGAGGGGTAGATCTCGCTCCTCTGCAGTTGGCTCCCTCTGGAATGGCCTCTCAGACTTGAGCCTTACCACCTGAAGTTCCGGAAGCGGTTCAAGACCTTCCTTTTCTCCTTTACCTTCTCTCTCGATCTTTCTTGCTAACTTACCTGTCTGCTGCCCCTACTTGTTGCTTGGTACCTTCGGAGGCTCCCCCATCACCAGTCTTCCTGGCACTGCCTCCTGTTCTACCACATACTTAGGGGCTGTAACTGTAACCCCTACAGCCCCCCGCCTCCTTGCACCTACCCAGAGTCATGCTGGTCTGATCGCGCTTCCCCTACCCTTTCCACTGCACTTCCCCCCTCCCTTCCCGCTGCTCTTCTCGTTGTCGCACTTGCACGATCCAAATGTCACAAGACCTAGTAGGATCGTTTGTCTTGTTTTCCCTCTGTCTTCCCTCCTTTGTCTTGTGGCGCCTAGAAACACTTGTGTACAAGCGTGTTATAAATATCTTATCATATCACCCACCTGTGAGTACTTAAAGCGAGGAACCACAATACAAAAGGCGGTAGAGTAAGGCAGAGGGCGGGAAGAGAAATACTGGCAGAATTTTACTGACACAGTTTTGTAAAACTCCCAGTTGATGATTCAGTGTGCCTCGATCTTGACCCGTTTGGCCACGGGCAACCAGTGCAGGAAATTCAGAATGGTTGATGCAGAAGAGTAGCGGGCAGAACCAGTGGCAAGCCTGGCTGGAATTTTGGACAATTTGAAGACGATAGAGAAGAGAAACAGGTTGAGAAATCAAAGAAGATACCACCAAAGGATGGTCTAGAGGAGAAGGAAAAGGTAGAACTTTGAGCAGGATGCACAGTTTAAAGTTAACAGAATGGCACACTACACTGTCCTGCATAGACCATGAGGTGGTAAGCTTGATACCCAGGTTCTTGACCACAGCACAGGGTGAGGACAAGGGTCCAAGCTCACTTGGCCAAAAGGGCGATGAACAAACCGAGTACTCTGGGGAGGTGAGGCGGGACCAGTGATAAGGACATCTGTTTTATCGCCATTAATGTAAAGCCAGTTGTTACCCATCCAAAGATGGACAGCTGATAGACAAGAACAACACGGCTCAGCAGTAGCAGGAAGAGAGAGATCAAGCCAAACCAAGATTTGAGTGTCATCCACATAGGATGAACACCAAAACCCAAAAGAGTGAATCAGTTTAGCATCAGGGAGAAAGGACCGAAATCAGTCCAGGACCGAGCCGGAGATACCTGCATGGACAGCCTCTCAATGGGAATGCCATGATCCACGATGTCGAAAGCTGCGTATATATCTAGCAGGATCAGGGCAACAATGTCACCCTGATCCATAGTCTGGGCAAGATCTGTGCCCGCAGACACCAGGGCTGATACAGTTCCTTGGCCCAGTCGAAAACCAAACTGGCAGGGGTCCAAGAAACCAGTGTCTTCAAGAAAAGACCAGAGAAGAGGAGTAACCAGAGCTTGCAAGAGTTTCATTGGGAAAGGAATCAAATAAATAGGACGAAAGTTAGAAGAACTAGATCAATATTAGGTTTTTATGGAGAGAGATAATCAAGGCATGCTTAAGTGAGGCAGGAATATGAGTATTAGCAAAAGACAGATTAACTGCAGTGGAGACCAAAGGTGCAATAGTAGAGATAGTTGTACGAATGCTGAGCGGAATCGGATCAGCTGGGAGGCCAATCTCATGCTTAAGGTGGCTCTTATAACATCCGAGAGAAAACCGGGAAAGTGGACCAAGAATGGGGCAATTTCCTGGACATAGCCACATCTGCCATGAGTAACAAAGGGGCCAGATGACCAGCAATCGTCTGCCTAATAATGGTAATTTTGTCATCAGAGAAAGTAAACACAGAATCACATAATATTTGTGACAGGATAAATTGATTGACGGAAGGGAGGGGGGGAGTTTGGAAAGAGACTGCACTACCTTAAAAGGTTCCTTAGGGGAGTTAACTGCAACTTCCACCTGGGAAGCAAAATAGGAGCACTTAGCTTGCACAACAACATGCTGACAGTGGCTTTACGCAACACCAGGCGAGCTATGGGGCAATCAGATATGTGCCACTTCCTCTCGGCTTGCCTATGAGCCAAACTGAGGCTGCCTAATTCGATAGAGAACCATGGATCTAAAGGCCACAAGGCCTGGAGGCTTTGGGGGTGTCATGCGATGAGCATTGGCGACCAGGGCTGAGAAAAGAGCCGTAAAGTCACATGGGTGTATCAGGACCATTGATGCCAGCAGGAATATCTGCTTATGCAATGTTGAGCCAATGCCACACGGAGGTCGTGGGAGAGCCTGGGCGAAAGATGCAAGTGACATGTTAACAGCAAGAGGAATGACAACATGGTCAGACCAGATCACTGGAAGGAAGGGATAAAGAGTTACCAAAGGGGATGGGGCAAAAACAAGATCGAGGGTATTGTCCAAAGAATGGGTGGAGCCAAAAACCAACTGAGATGGACCAAGATCTGCAAGGGAAGATACCAGGCGATTAGCCTGGAGATCATAAGAATTGTTAGGATACAGGTTAAAGTTCACCAGGACAATAAGGGTTTCCAATTGGAGTCGCAAATCAGACACTACTTCGAGAAATGCCAAGTCACATTCTGAATCGAGGCCAGGAGGCCTGTAGACAAGAAGCGCGTGGAAGCTACATGACAGAGATACCACAATACCGAGTAAAAAAGCCTCCATGTTAACAGTGTGTGTGAATGGCAAAATGGTACACTTAAACGTAGAACAATATATGAGGGCAAACCCTCCCCCCCCCCCTGAACGAGGAAAGGACCTATCCAGCCTAAGTTTCGCATACTTGGGGGTAGGGTATGAACTAGGAGAGGAGCAGAAGTCCTTAAGCCACTTCTCCTTGACCCATACTAGGTTAGGAGTATTTTCTGATAAAAGCGTGTAGCATTCAGTGACACGTGCTGCCAGGGAACGCGCATTCATGAATAATCACCTTACCTGACCTACTGGCCAAGGAATAGCAAGTAAAACATCCTACGCACATGAAGGCCAACCAGAAGGGAACACTGTGCAAGATAGAGCAGCACAGACATGCTCCGTACAGGAATAGCAAACCGCTGATTTAAGGGCGGGAATTAGCCAAAGCTCATCTGACGCGTGGGTGAGTGCAGATGGGCCAGACTTCGGCATGGACAAGGCGCTTCCGCTGCTCTGTCCGCTGCGCTTCCTGGGAGGTGACACCTTCAAATTATACATTGGGCCTCATTATAAGATTGCCGGTCCGGAAACAAAGGTGCGGGTAAACTCACTGGCACCCTTGTTTCTGGACAGGCAAACTACAAGTCTGCCTGCTGGAGCCGCTGTGCCCGACAGGTCTGACCCTGCCAGGCGCAGCGGTCGCGGTAGGCAGACGTCACAGGACGTCACAGGAGCACCAGCGCCATTGTTAACGGTGCTCCTGTGTCCCCACTCCCATAGAGTCCGGATATGAGGATATGGGGATTAACAAAATTACCAGTGCCTGACTTCCCAGCCACCAGACTTTTAATAGCCCGGTGGCACCGGGAAGTCAGGCGCCGGTAATTTCTTACCGGTCCGGAGGCAACCCTGATCGCTGGACCCATAATGAGGCCCATTGCCTTGGCAGGAGCCAATCAGGTGCAAGGACTTGCAGACAGAGAGACAAGACTCGCTGGGTGAGTACATGTCGGAAAGAAAGAAAACAGCTTCACCGGGAACAGGCCCCGTAGCAGCCAGGGAGGCCAGGCATCCTCACCCCGAAGGAGTGCGGGCTACAAGGAAAATAAAAGTAAACAAAATAATCAAGGGAGAAAAATAAAATGAGAATTGTGAGCTGCTTGGAGAACAGTGAGTTTAAGTAAGCGTCCAGTCACACGCCTTCGGCAATAGTAAAAAACCAAGGCCGGTAAAAGGAAATGAACATTAAAACAAGTTGTTAAATTGAGATTAAAACAGCCGTAAAGGCAATTTACCAAACAGGCAAGACCAGGCTATGATGGGGATGCGCCAGCCACGCTAGGTGATCATACACAGAAAACTGTGAACCTCGGGCATGCTGGTGGGGGCCTTGGCTGTCTCTATGTCTTGTACTTTTTTCGCATCAGTCTCTTTAGCCCTTGAATTTGACCTTGTTGCAGAATAAAATCACATTTGCTACAGTGCAATGTGAGTCCATTTTCTTTTACCCTTCTTATACCATCTTAGTCTTTCGTGGTGTTCTCGTTCATCACAGGCTTGTCATCACTTGTTTTAGGTACGAGAAACCACCTACCAACTCCTGTATGTCATTTTGAACGACTTCTGCAGCAGGTGATTGCCGAAATTAAGCCTCTTCTACCTTTATTGGCCCATATGCCTTCTGAACATTGTTATTTGTCAGGAGTTGGGATAAGGGGTGGACTGGGAACCAAAAGAGGCCCTGGAAATAGTTTTCAAAGTGGCCCCATAATACACATTTTCAGCCAGACCAACCCTTTTCCTATGAGAAAAAGTGGAAATAAAATAGGTTACCACACAAAAGAGGCACAGGGTGCAGAGGTCTACTGGAAATCTCCAAAGATCCCTATAGGCCAGTCCACCCCTGGTTGGGATGTAGAATTAACTGGTGGTACCCTGACTTGAGGATATGTTTTCAAAACCATATTTCTCTGCTTAGGTCAGTAATCGTGTCATAATTGTGGCCATAATGTATCTCTCCCACTTAATGTCTTGATTTGGGCAGTACACATCCACACAAATCCAGACCTCTCCAGCTGCTTTGTCTTTCTTGTGATGACTATAGCGGGTACCCAGGAGGACAGCCTGTATACCTTGTGTATTATTCCTTCTTCTTCAGTTTCTTTTAAACTTGTATAGGTATGTGGAATGGTGTTCTCTGGTGTTCGAGGTCCCCCGGCTAAAAGGAAATGTCAATGTGTACCTGCAGCATTTTGTCTCAGACATCCAATACCGCCACAGTCCATTGAACTCTTCCAGCAGATGGCAAGTGCAATGAGCGTCTGTTCTCCAGCAGTATGGCATAGTGCAAGAGTCCTTGTGCCTGCCTATGACACGAAGACCTTTGCTCTTATTTAGTGTTGCCTGTGGGTGACAGGGTTTCCGAAGATGCCCTTCAATGGCACCGGTGTCATCCTGCTATAGGCGTATATCTTGGTGTTGGTGGTTTTCAGCTCTGGTGTCTGATTTAATTGTTTGAACTGTTCGTGGGCCATTACATGTACTGAGGCCCCAGTATCCATTTGTGCCTTATTTGTCAACTCCATCATTTCCATTTGACATGTGGGATGTGATTTCTTCTTGAGGGTGGTGTTGACCATTTATAGTGTATAGACGTCGTCTTTGCTTCCTAAATCAGACTCATCTTTTGGGCTTTACTTGACCGCCATTCATATTATCTGTTGTGGCAGTTCGCTATCTTTTCTTCCCCTCGACAGTTTTCACCCGCTCACTCTCACAAAATGTTTTAACTTGCCACATGCTGGGCAAATCTGACCCTATGCAAGGCATGTTTCACCAGCTGGAAATGGCCATCTGCACCCGTCACGTTCGCTCTTACAGCTTCTTGTGGGTAGTACTTCTGGACCAGAGATTTTGCGAACTGTTATGTGTTCCACCACATATTCCATTTCAATGGGCTTCACACTCATAACAATTTCCATGTACTTTGAATGGTCCCTGTGCTTTCCCTAATTTTAACGTGTTTTCCAATGACAGCCCTGGTTATCTCAAGAGGAGGAGTCCCAGCTTGTTGGACTTGCACCTCTACATAATTTGGGTTGTCAACCCTTCATTAGCATTCGTGGTAGTACACATGCGTATTAATCATTCTCTTTGCCGTGGGAATGGTCTACGGGCCCTGCTTTTTTTCTGGGGCTTGTCTCATCATGGACATCTCGTAATCCACACGGATTTGAGGTGAAAAGTGTCCATTTAGGAGGGTAGTCGCAGCATCCTGGTCACTCTCTTCCGCGCTGTTGGTGAGGGTTAGGAAGATGTGGTGTACGTCCTCCATTGCCATGAGTAGTGGCATTGACCTCTTTATGGCTGGGTCTGTGAATCCATCACTCCGGGAGCTTTCAAATTTCTTCAGCCATAATTTCCATCGGGGGCCTTCGATGCTAGGTGGTATTGTGTTTTCTTGTGGTAGTAACACTTGTATGGCATTCACATTAAATAATTTAAAATGTCTTACCACTTGCTGGCTCTACCTCATCAATAATTAACTAATTTGATGTTTAGTATTATTAGTTGCGTTTCCTGCCTTCATCAGCCAGTTGTTATGTATTCTCATATCTGGAATGGGAAACACTGAAGGTAAAGCAGTGCAATTGCTGTGCACCGCTGGGCAGCACATGCGTAATAAATACTGCTCAACTCCAGTGCTGGTGCGGAATGCATTGCCCATTCATGGTTCCTTGCTTTGTTAACACCTGCGCATCCGAACCAGGACGTACAGTGTTGCGGCATGACAACAATGTGAGCGGGCCCAGTTTTAAAGGGGCCACTTGCTTTTCAACACCACAGCAAGGAGAAGCAAATACTTGTTCCCTCATTGACAGGAAGGAGCTGCTAATGCTGGTGCTGTGGAAAACCAGGATGAGGCTCAAGGACAAAACCGTTTGGAACAGGAGTCTCGCAGAACACACAGTATAATCAAAAGACACTTTTACCTCTCTTTTTCTCTGAAATATCTCCACTAATCTCCTTCTTTCTCTCCTTCCCATCTTCCTTCTTGAATATCTCCCGCAACCTCCTCCTTGTCTACCTTTTACCTCCTAGTTGTTCTCTCCCTCTCTCTAGTTTATCTTCCAACCTCTTCCTTGGGTCTCCTTCCAATATCCTCTTTCTGCTGCCACCCCTTCTCTTTCTTTTGAATATCTCCTGTAACCTTTTCCTTGTGTCACCTTCCCATTGCCTTGATGATATATCTCTCTCTTCCTCCTGAATATCTTCTCCAACCTCCTCCACGTGTCTCCATCGATCATCCTTCTTGATGAAACTCTTAGCAAATTTCTTGGCTCCTCATCCCACCTCTACATTGATGCTTCTTTTTTAGGGGCCTTGCCCATTCCATTAGGCTGTGTGCTTACTATGGTTGTGAGAGGACTGGAGCAGTGATTCTTCTGTACTGATTTTCCATGATTGTAATGAGTCTCAAACACATTGCACAGTTGACTATAAGCTCAGCCACCATCTTGGATGTCATTCACAACTTCTGGATGCTGCCAAGTGGATTGCCCTTGTGCTTTCTCTCTTGAATTGACAATTGCCAAAGTTCTCTTCATCAGCTGCCATAGGCATGTCATCACTCTGGTTATGAGTTCCAGTAAGACTTTGAGATCTTTTCCTCAACCTAAGCTGCCACAAAGCGGGGCCAGAGCGTAACGAGTCTTTAGTTACTAGCCTTAAAGGGGCAGGGGGAGTTAACGATGCACATCCATTGTCTTCTGCCTTATTCCTGTGGAAAGGTGAGGTGGTCCGTGGGATCCCCCATGCGCCTCCTCTCGGCCCAACAGCATGCTTATGAAAGCTTAATTTCGATCCCTGCAGGAGCTATACAGCATTAATAAGTGACCAGGGGCTACCGCCATATCACTCTGCCATTCTTTATGACCCCTTATGCATTAAATGTTATGTAGATGTGTCCTATTGCTTATTTATAGATTATTTATAGATAGCCACAAAAGCACAGTTTAAATCCACATAGGTGTGGTTGTACCTGTAGCTGTTGATGTCAAGCTACCCAGGCTCTACTAGGCCAAAATCAGAAGCTAGATAACTCCCAGCTCCCCTCCATTTCGAACCCTGCCATGCTATGAGTGGAGGCATCCATCTCCCATGTGCGCAGCATCTACTTCCACCAAACACAGGCTGGGCACTTTGCCACATGTCCCATCCCGTTTCTGGAGAAGGCCAGCCTCTGAGAGAGGGAGATCCCAGATGCCACAGAACCTTGCAGCAGAGCCCTGCAATATTATGGTAAGCTGCTCCATCATCCCCATATGCCATACCCTGCTACATGACCTTGGGTGGGGGTGGGGGTGGGGCGGTCTCTACCATTATTTAGGGATGAACCATTTTAGAGCCAGTAATAACGTGAATATCAAATGCATATCCGATGAAGCCTCCCCATTGTGTCCATCCTCCTTGATAAAGAGCCATTTGGAGGAGATACTAGAAAGGGAATGAGAGAAAGAGAGAGTGGGAACATCAAGGAATGAGACACAAGGAGGAGGTTGTAGGAGATATTCAGGAGGAACAGTGAGAGAACATCAAAAAGGTGGAAAGGAGAGCCAAGAATAAGGTTGCAGAAGATGAGAGAACATCAAGGAGAAAGGAAGGAGACAGGAAGAAGAGATTGGAAAGAGACAAAAAGGCAGCGCCAAGCACTAGACCCCCTCGGTGGCTGAGAGCTAGACAGCAAGAGGCATCAAACTGCATGTTTTTCAATCTGTTATTATGAATTACAAAACAGATGCAAACCTATCTGAGCTAAATTGGCTTCATGAGGCTCTCCAGCAATTAGGGAGTGCCATGCTGCAAAATATGCCTAGAGGCGTTAACTTGGCAGTGATAAGTGGAAGCAGAGAGTTTACCCATTGACATCTGTTTTTGGGCTGCACATCACATGGCTTGACTCAAAAGTGAAAACATGGAGGCCTATCAGGAGAAAGGCTTGATAAAATTACAAGGTCAGGACCAGGTCCCTCACCCAAGACAGGTCAGCCTCATGGTAGACCACTACTGGAATTTCAGGAGGCACAGTAATGGGCCTGCCAAAGCAGACACCCACAGGTATGAGGCAGAATAAGCGTCGGCATAAGCGTGTCATGCAAGTTCACTAACAAGGAGCTGAATAACCTGTTCCAAACCATCTCAGAATATGCAATAAAATGTAATGTAAAGTGAATTTATATGAAATTTAGTGGCCTTCTGACAATAATGCTGGCCTCGCTGA
This sequence comes from Ambystoma mexicanum, assembly GCF_040938575.1. NCBI lineage: Eukaryota > Metazoa > Chordata > Amphibia > Caudata > Ambystomatidae > Ambystoma > Ambystoma mexicanum. The sequence continues at coordinate 695,293,519 of NC_090937.1, read as the reverse complement.
GAATTAAAATTGGGCAAAGTCTCTGTACTTAGAGCACATTTTCTCTTAAACAATTTCATTAGCATGGGCAACTTGATAGGTATAACTTTTTAAGGTATGCTGGAGTACTGAGCACATGATGATTGATGTATTACAGTGCTAGCCCTCAAGCTGAAATATATTTATTAATTCAACTTTACAACTATTGCATAAATAGAATTTATTTTGGGCACACACATGCTATTTGCAAGTTGTGATGCTTTGCATCTGTGTGAATTCAGAGCTACAACTTTATGTATCAATCCTTGGAAAGTTAAAAAAGCTGACTTGCACATTTTCCGTGCTAATTTTCCATGCAATGCAGAACCGCATTGGTCAGGGCTTTCTTGTGGATACCAATCTATCTTTGTCCAGTGCAGGTTATAAAACAAATAAAAACACACTGGTTGAAAATATGTGCATATCCACGGTAAATGCATAGAACTAATAATGTCAAAGGTTTAGATTTGTCCCATGTAAAAAGCTGGTGCAACATTCAACTTACAGTGAAAGGCATTAAAGGATAGTTCCGGGACTTTTTTTTTTATTGTCCCTACGGTTCGGCCATGTGTTTTTAAGCATAAATCGGTAGATCATAGAAAAATTTCCTATGGACCTTACCCGACTTTTCGTCCATTAACGCACTCGAAATCAGCCGCCATTTTCTGATAATCCTATCATTTCCCCCCATCGACCTGGCTCACCTGCTTTTGCGGCACTAAATCAAATCCCCCGCCCCTGAAACAGACTTTATCAAAACATTCATATTCCCCGCCTCTATCCGTGACGTGACTGTGCTGCGTAGGCAAACGCGCCCAGGCGTCTTCTACGCGACTCCACACAGAACCCGGAAACCAACACAGATCAGCTCACAACACAGCGCGCCACAATTCGGAATATGAAAGTGTACTTTTAAATCAAACCGCAAGATTGTAAATTTGGTAATGTAGATTTATTTGACATCAAATGTTTAGAGAATATTCAGCGATTTGCATTTTTATTTGCTCACGTTCCAAAAAGTTCGTTTTGAGGCACGCGATGTTCCTTTGCTGTACACAGGGTCTTAGATCATCTCACAATACAGCGCCACAATTCGGAATATGAAACTGTGGTTTAAAAGCAAACGGCAAGATTGTCCATTTGGCAAAGTACATTTATTGGACATCAAATGTTTAGAGAATATTCTGCGATTTGCATTTTTCTTTGCTCTCGATCCAAAATAGTTCGTCTTGAGGCAAGCGATGTTCGTGTGCAGTACACAGGGTGTTGGTTTACGATAAAATAAGCTCTTCGGTCGCACTGATAATCGCATGGCTGTTCCAACAACGAGGCACTAGGCCACCACAACGGTCTGTATGTTGCATCTAGCCGTTAGTACCGCGTAAGGGCATACTTGTACTTGGCGATCGTCCCATAAAATGGTCAGGGTGCTAACGTTGTTCACGCGGAGAAGCAACTGGCGGTTATAAAACTCATCCGCCGGTGTCTGGTACTCGTGACACGGACAATAATGAAGGATGTACCTGTTTTAAAAACATAAAAAATGAAATTAGTCTCACCATCAGATCTTTATTAAAATTATTCATTTTATATATTAGGTCGGGAAATTATTTCATGGCTAGGACAGTGCAACTGGGTACTATACATCAAGGGGGGGCTGTAGGATACTGAGACAGTCCCCCAGTGCAGGGGTTGACAGGGAGGCAGTGCAGGTGGAGAGTGGAAGGGCCCAGGACCGAGGTCGCAGACAATGGACCAGTTGTAGCAGGGGAGAGGGAGAGAGAAAGCAGAAGCAAAGAGGAAGGTTTTGAGGTGCTTCCGTAAAAGGAGATGGTTCTCCTCAAGATAGTGCGCGGTACAAAACAATATGCCACATAGAACGAACAAGTACAACTTAACCCGTCTTTAAAGCTACTGTATAGTAATTAAATTGCGGTATAAACTCATCTAAAGAGTTACTTACATTATATTTGCATTTTCCATTGTGTCTGTGCGTAGGGCAGCCCCGAAATACCACTCCTTCTATGCCGACGTTATTTCTTCTAATGAACGAACATTAAATGGCTATCGTTTCTGAAATTTTATTCATTATCGTTTCTTACATTATTGCACCACACCCCCAAAAAGAAGTCTTTCGGGATGGTCCCGGCCTGTCAAGGTCAAATAACAATAGAACCTTATACTGAGTCGTGGGCCATTCCGGCACCCGAGCAAAAAATCAAAGCAGCTGACCTTCACTTTGAACGAGCACCCATTCCTAGTTAGCTACATTCAGTGTAAGGCCATCTCACAGGACTTGAAATTTACACTCCTTCTTTGCATTTTGTCTGCGTGCTTTGCAGCCCCAGAGAACCATAAATACGGAGACATTCTATATTTTTTGAAAAATGATTTATATTACTGTTTGGTTTAATTTAATGCGCAAATGAACAAGGTTGGATAGACACATTACATGTACACTGAGCAATCACTTTTATTTACACAATACATAGCTACACATATTCAATGGGCCTGCGACATGAGGAGACTCGAGAGAACAGACAATCAAATTACAATCATTTAAACCGTGATGTGTATTTCTCAATGAGCTCTTCTTTAGGTGGACATGGAACAGAGGCAATGTTGGGTGGCAATGCAGTTGTCCCCTGCACAGGTTCGTTCACAACTCCATTTATGTGCCTATCTAGGACGTCAACAATAAGTCTCTCAATAAACTCATATTGCATATCCTCAAACACTGGTTTGATCACCCATTGTTTACTTCTTTTAGTGAAGGCCTTATTGTAGCGAAGCGTCCCTAAAGTTCCGGTCGTCCTACTTTGTTGACGGCCAACATTATGGTTATGTGCCAAGACCGCTAGAAGAGTCCGATTTATCATGCCCTCCATGCCGAAATGCAATCGTTTTGGCCTGTACTTTAGGCACATATTGTGGAACACCTCCAAATCTCCTGTGTGGCAGAATTCCGTGAGTCCCCTCAAATCTCTTGTGATAGTTTTATCAAATACAATCTTTTCAATGGCTTTGTGAGTGGGTGATGAAGGAATCAACCACTTCTTCTTCCGTGCCTCCTCTGTGGACAAATGGCCATGTTCACAATTGTGGAAATGTTGGTTTGTGATCCAGCGGTGAACGTTGCTACAGTGTAACATTACTGACCGCCATTTTTCCAGTAGAATTTCCAACGACCCTCCACATGTTTTTGAGCTCCACCAAAGATGGTTGCTGATTGACTTGGACCACTGTGAAATACCTTGCATATCTTTTTTTTTACCTGCAGCCGACATTTTTTTATTGATTGTTTTTGCAAGATGCCAAACGTCAAATTGGTGATTTATATTTTTGTACTCTTCTCTCATTGTCTTGGCAATTGAAACGTGTCTGTCCGTGGCTATCAGGTCGATCACCATTCCCCGCGATTGTAGTTCTTGCAATGATGCTACAAAGCCAACTTTCTCCATGGCCACTGAGGATGTACTTTGTGACACCTGCACGACCACCGAACTCACAATTTTCTTACTTTCCATGTCCTGAAAGTGGTAGGTGCAGTACTTGGCTGAAAATCCTGGGCTGTCGCACTGTCCATCACCGGCTAGCCTGAACCGTTTGCCCGCGAATGTACTATCAATAGACATTTTTTCCATTCTCCAAGCTTCGCTAATGGCTGGAAATAGATAATCGGTTTGGTATTTGTAGAACTGAGTTTTCGCAATGAAATGGATTCCCACAAACTGAAAGAAAGACTCTAACTTTTTAAAACTTGAACCACTAAAAAGTGCAGCCGCTGCACAAAGTAGATTGCCTGCTGGCAGTTGCCCCAGCATGAGTTGTGCAGACCATGAGAAAGGATGATATTTTGTACAGGTGGCATGTATTTTAAGGTTAGTGCCTCGAATTGCACGAGTCACATTAATCAATGGCTCCCCACATACTTCCCCACCAACCGAATGCCCACATTTCATCCGAATAATAATATCAATCCAACAACTATCGAATACAATGAATTTGGCCTCTTTCCTTATACTGTCACTCTGCATCCCAGCTGGTTCGGCCTGTAACGTTGAGGACATGTCACTCACATGAAAGGTAGAATCTCTGATATCGTCTTCCGCTATGTTCAGTGATATTGATGGTGTTTCATTGTCGTCCACTTCATTCTCTTCCATTGCAACATCTGTTCCTTCTCCGGCGATGGGTGAATAAAACAATTTCTTCAACTTTCTCGCGGTCTTAGTTTTTGCAGGTGTGGATTCTGTGAATTGATCTCCGACTGCATCCGAACTACCAGGAGGACATTCACTATCAATGGCTGGTGGTGGTATAGCTCCATTGTCAATCACTTCATATTCTTCCCATTGGCACGATGCATCTCCAGTCTCAAGTCCCTGCCAAAAGGTTTGACAAGCAACATCTCTCGTTCGCTTCACTGTCTGTGTAGATCTAGTTCGTACACCCACTCGCAACTAGAGGACAGATTGGAAAAGGGATGTTCAGTTTAAACACAACTTACAGTATTGAACTATTAACAGTGAAAAACAACATAATATAGTGACCAGGACACTAACCTTCTTTTGCTTTCTTTTCTTTGAAACTTTCTTGCCTCGAACTTCAACATCAGGACGCTGTTGCTCCGACTCGTGTGTGCATGTCTCCACTTCCTCTTGCGCTGCAACGACTATATTTTCATGATAAGCACATCCATCACGCACTGACGCTCCATCGACTCCCTGAAACATAGAACTTTCATTAGTATGTATAATAATATTGAAAACACAAAATGTACTTGGGGACCAATACCCACGTACATCTCAATAGCAAAACACGAATGAACGCTTTGTGTAGAACATTCAAACGACAATTATTCACGCATTGTTGATCTAGTTAGATGGAACTGTGAAGATCCATACCTCGGGCTCCTCATAGACTTCCATTGATGATATTATTGAAGATGATGCTTCAGTAACTCCCTGAAACACAGTAATTGCATTAGTATGGTTTTCTATTTTGTTAAAAAGAACATACACTTTGTGCAGGCGTCAACGGCTCATCTAAATAGACCTGCACAAATGATCAGTTGTCTAAAATAAATAATGGATATCTAAATATGATTCGATTTGCTCGATCGTTGGAAGTGTCACCACCCAGAGATCTGCATCAACTACTAGGGGTGATGTTCTTGTAGAAGAAGCTCCGTCATCTCCCTGAAACATAGTACTTGCGTTAATAAAGAAGGAAGTATAGCGGATGTAATCACGTCATATGATTTCGCTTGATCGAACTGTCAGTATCCATACCTCGAAATGCATAAGAACATCAAGGGACGATGTAACTGCGGTGCACACTTCTGCAAGCTGTTGCGCCGACCCGTAACTGCATGCTCCCCCTTCTTCTTGGACTAATGCTCCATCGACTCCCTGAAACATAGGACTTTCATTAGTAATGAACACAATATTGAAAAAAGAAGACACATAGGAGGGCGACGACAGAAGGACATATCAATGGCTAAAAACGAAAGAAACATTGTGTGTAACAATCACGCTACAAGAATGCAAGATCTGATGATCGCCACCGATGGAACTGTCCGGAAACGTACCTCGAGCATCTGAGTGACATCAACGGTTGTCGTCAATGCGTTGGACTCCTCAGCATCTCCCTGAAAGACAGTACTTGCATTATTTTGGATAACAATAATTATAACTGAAAACAAAGACTAGAGGACGAGTACAAGGGTGTACCATTAGGTAAAATAATCACACGATAAATTAAAACTATTGATTTACATGCCTAAAACAAGTCAGTGGCAGAATAGCTAAGTAAGATTACCCGATAGGCGCTTGAAGTGGCTGATGACTGCAATAACGACACGGATGGAGAATCTTCCGCCTTCATATTGAGTGGATACATAAATGGGGAAATTATTGTTAGCTAATGCTACACACTACTGCAAGGCCGAGAGATAAATACGTAAACTTGACTCACCAGTGGAGGGATGTGGACGAATAGAGTGGGAATAGCGGTTGAGAGCAATTTTCGCATCGCTCGCGGTGTGTTCTTCTTTATTAGCAATGATGTGGAGTACATGTCAGAGGTAAAGTGCCTGCTGCAGATGCGGTATCGATCACCCCTCTTGTCCGCAAAGACTTCTAGGACTCTACTTTCAAGCTCAGACGGTGGATATCCGCAATATCGGACCCATTCTCTTATCTGATCTCTTGTCTTAGGGAAAACATGCATTATAGTACCTTCAGATTTACTATGAGTCTTCGAAGGGCAACCGCCAATGGAACAGGCAGGCATTGTGGAAAGTTCTGAAAAGTAAAGATCAACAATTCTCTATGAATACCAATGTGTTAAAAAATTAAATGACACATAAAAGGTCCAATGCAAGGTTCGTTTTGGTTCTTGGAACTATACACGTTATTCACATGCGGATAAGTATTTGAATAACTTTAAAAAAATAGAAAAATTATTTGACTAACTCAGAACATGTGACTAGTTCCTTGCATGTACTGTCTTGAACGAAAAGAAATTGAACGCAAAATGATTATGGTACATGGCCTTACCTTGACGAACAAACAGTTAGATGCAGGGATCAGAGTAGTTTCTTGTCGTAGAACAGGGAGCAGTTCACAGGTTGCAAACTGACGAGTTTCCTCGAAGTGGTCACGGAAGTTCACAGAGACGAAGAGCAGATAACCAGCACCTTCACGGGTTGACTAGCAAAGCGCAAAGAAGTTCTCATTAGAAATATGAAGTGGGTTATAAAGAATTCGAAACAGGGGTGTGTTTGTGAATGAATGACGTGTATATGTCGTGGCATTATGCGGTTTGCAGGGGGGCGTCCAGCGTGAGGGGGGATGCTTGGCAGGAGACACGGGGTCTGGAGGTAGACATGGGAACAACAACCCATGCTCTATAGACCACTTTGAAGTGTAAATGCTATTTGGCACCTCTTGGCCTTTATCGCTCCCTGACAGCTCCACTTGCCAGCACAAGTACCCCGGTGCGAAGTGCCTTTGATAGGGCGGGGGGGGTGGATTGGGGCGGTGGTCGTGCAGACAAGACTCGTTTGCCACAGGGCCTCACCAAGGAGAGGCCATCTAACTGCATGTAAGAGGCAGGCTGCAGGATCTAGTACATGGAAGGCAGGGGGGTGAGTTTATAAATACCTCAGCCTCCCAAAAGAATGTATGGGTGCAGTTCACCCTGGAGACCCTGGATGCCTAGGCAGTTAGTCAGCAGCAGGCTGGCCTGTGGTGGCAAGGCGGCACGGGCCAGAGGGGGTCATCTCTGTACCCGGTGCCCAAAAGGATGATTTATTATGATCAACCATATTGATTATTTACCTATAACCATGTTTTGTATCAATAAAATCCAACAGCCTTTTATTGCCAACGCTTGAACAAAGTGGTGTGGTAAGTATTTTTGGGGGAGGAGGCAAGGCCGGGAGGCTTGATGCCAACCCGCAAAATAACATATGTATGTCTGCTGCATATGGGTTCAACGGTTATGTGGATTGAAGGTGGGCGGCCAGCGTGAGGGTGGATGCTGGCCGGAGACATGTGGTGTGACAAGACAAGGCACAGGAAGACTATTCTATTCAATGGAGACACACTAGATTCATTTAAAAAATCAAAACAACCATTGTTAAAATATATGTTGGGTTTTATTTTAGATCTTAATTTCAATTGAACATAAATAATAAACATTACACATTGTAAAGTTCCGGTTGCAGCACATCCAGGGAAAATCCGCGGTATTGTCCACTGTCGCTGGGGAAATGTTGTCTAATGGCAAGTACCGCACAGGCAGGTATTACTCTCCGAACGCGGTGTCCGAGCCTCCCGTGAAGCCACCAAGTGAAGCAACGATAGGCCACCAGCCTGTACCACCTGTGAAAAAGAAAGATGCAAACTGTATTAAAATGACAAAACTTTCTTATCAATGTCGATTCAGGTAAAAAATGTCATTCTGCTTTGAAAAAAATTCTATCTAGAAAATGCACAATATGGAACCAAGTGGCATCACTGACATCACAACCAGAGTATACTTACTCGTTACTCGGATTACGCGGACGAACAGTGCCGCGAAGTTCGTGCATAAGCACCATCATCATCCTCAACACGGTCCGTGAGAGGCAGGCTTCCCTGAACTCTGGCAGCTCGGTGATGCATTGCGGACTTGGCTCGCCTTCCGAAATGTAGGCCAAGCACCCGGAATTTTCACGGCAGCAGCAGTTCTCCTCCTCAGTTGGCATTAGCTCGCACCGATTGCACGTGCACCAGGTGGAGACGCCGTCCATGCGACATGGTCCAGGCTCTTCATCCGTTGACTGGTCCTCCCAACTGCCGTCCGAATCCCCATCGTTTTCGCGTGCTTGCCTTTCCAGTAGTTCTTGCTCGGTGTACTCGGGCTCGTACATATATGGCATTATTGTAGCCATTGTGTGGTAAAGAAATTAAAATAATTTACAGAGATGGTACAGGTGTTCACAAGGCCTAGAAGCGGCGAAGGTAGCTGACCAGAGCACAGAAACGAGTCACAGAATACTCAAAGTAACACAGAGAGAGTAATGGAATCGAAAATCTGCTGCTGTGTGTTGTGAAACGGTGTGTTTATACTTATTGAGGAAAGAGGCGTCCTGCCATTTCCATGGCGACACGTCATTAGCTGAGGCGCAGCGATTGTTGACACGAAACGTGCTTTGGCGTTGGGAAATGGGCGGTACGCGTCTGCTGATGTCTGTTTCAGGGGCGGGGGATTTGATTTAGTGCCGCAAAAGCAGGTGAGCCAGGTCGATGGGGGGAAATGATAGGATTATCAGAAAATGGCGGCTGATTTCGAGTGCGTTAATGGACGAAAAGTCGGGTAAGGTCCATAGGAAAGTTTTCTACGATCTACCGATTTATGCTTAAAAACACATGGCCGAACCGTAGGGACAATAAAAAAAAAGTCCCGGAACTATCCTTTAAACTGATTAAACATTTTGGATGGTCACTACAGAATAGTGGTACTTTGATGATAAAATTAAGGCCACTTGCAGGCACAGCCGAAGCAACACCTAGACCATCAGGGTTGGCATTGAATGTATGCGATGGTAATGGCATGTGCCTACAGTGCACGTGCACTCCAAAGGGCCACTTATGGTGTCTGTGTTCTTAGGACACACCCCCCACTCCCTTCTGGCCAGTCCCCTTCTGTAACAAAGTGAAAGTGTCTTCTAGGCATACTGGGCAGACTTGGGAGCAGAGATGTTCTATGTCGGGGAATGGCCATGACCCCCTTTAGTGGGTGAGCATGTTAGCAAGATCATGCTTGTGTGTATATACATGTGTGTCTGCGTGCTTACAAATCTTTGTGTTTTTGTGTGTAAGCAGGTCAACAATAGCTGCACTTACTAGCCCTTCTTACTCACGTGGCCCTTCCACTACTGTATAAGATGTAAGACTGGCAGCTATATATTGCTGAGAAAGTGTGCAGAAAGCAGGCAGGTTTGTGCAGGGCTATCCATCTCTTTTCCCAGTCAGCATACAGTGGCTGTCGAGAGCTGCTCATTGAGGAGAGGGCCGTGTGAAAGGGGAGCTCCCCATATGCCTGGGAGCTGGCAAGCTACACAGAGCCAGCTCCCATGCTGTATCACATCTTTGCAAATGAAACTTGCACTGTCACCGCCCATAATGTGCCAGTTGTGATTGTGAGGGTAGCTTCCCCTGGCTCTGCCCATGCTGTACAACAATCTATATTGTTGGCTGAACGTTGGGAAAGACAAAATATTATTTTCTACGTGGGATTTCCAGATTTGCAGAAGGGTTGTATGTAGTTCAGAATGCCGTTTTCCTCCTATTCCTTTTATTCCAATCACTCTGGTCCCCCTTCCTCCTCTCTGCATTAGTGAACACAAATTCCCAGCCATTCGTTTCTCCAGTTCATGGTCAGAGTCTTTGTCATACTCTTTCTTCTCCATCATAGTCCTTCATCAGAGACCTTCTTCTTGGTCATAGTCATTGTCACATACTTTGTTTTGATCAGATTTCTTTTCCTTTCTCGCGGCCCTTCCACTTCATCATAGCCCTTATTCATCACAGTCTTTCTCCGTCACTTCTTTGCTGCATTCCTTCATAACAGCGCTTCTTTCTCACAGTACTTATTTTTCCATTACAGCCCTTCTCTTTCATCACAGCCCTTCGTTTCCAGTGTTACTACTTGATAACACTCTTCATCATATTCTTTATTTGTGACAGTCTTTCATCAGTCTTTCTCCTTCATTAGAGCCCTGTGTTAGTCATTTTCATCCTCTGTCAAAGTCCTCTTCTTCCTTTACAGTCTTTCTCCTATGCACAATCCTTCCTCCTTCTCATTAAGCACAGTCCTTCTGCCTCATACTCCTTCTCTTTCATCATAGTTCTACATCATAGCCCTTCTCTTTCATCACAGCCTTTCTTCCCAGGGGTCATTCTCCTTTGTCACAGTCCTTCTTAATTATAATCCTTCATCACAATCACTCTGTCATTCCATGTCCTTCAGCATAGTCCTATATCACAGTCCTTCTTCTTTATCACAGTCCTTTTCCTTTTTGGCAGTCCTTCATCACATTCTTTCATCACAGTCCTCATTCATCATTATCCTTTCTCAAAGTCCATCTCCTTTTATCACAGTCCATCTCCTTTTATCACAGTCCTTCTCCTTTATCACAGTCCTTCTTTATCACAGTCCTTCTTCTTTATCACAACCCTTTTCCTTTTATGCAGTCCTTCACCACATTCCTTCATGACAGTCCTTCTTCATCACTGTTCTTTGTCACATATCTTCACCTTCCTCACAGCCTTTCTCATTCATCACAGTCCTTCTTCATCACAGTCGGTCTCTTTCATCACACTCCTTCTTGTGTTAGCCGTTCTCCTTCGTCACAGTCTACTATCACAGACCTCCTTCAGCCCAGTTCTTCAGAACAGGCTTTCTCCTTCAGCACAGTACTACTTCATCACAATCCTTTACCTTTGTCATGGTCCTGTTTCGTCAGTGTTTCGCTCTTCTAGAAGCCCTATTCCTTCATCACAGTCCTTCTCCTTCTCCTTCATCACAGTACTACTTCACGTTTGTCTTAGTCCTTCAACATAGTCCTTCTCTTTCAGCACAGCCAATCTACTTCGCCACAGTCCTGCTTCATCACAGCCCTTCGTCATAATTCTACTTCTTCACAGTTATGTTACATTATGTTAATTTGCTTTAATACTTCCTTCAAAGTCCTCCTTCTTTATCAGTCCTTTTTCTTCATCATAATCCTTCTCCTTCATCACAGTCCTTCTCTATCAATCCCCATGACCATTAATTGAAACAGGTGTCCGGTCAAATGTTCGAATCAAAAGGATTGAATGACCTTTTGATCGACCGTAAAAGGACCAAAAAAAAGGATCACATTTTTTAAATTTATTTATTTATATATATTTTTAGTTTAGCATGTATAAAAAACATTTTTATAAAAGGAAAACGGGGGGTTGGCGGGGGGAAACCTCCCATAAAAAATAAAAAAAAATCGATCCTTTTTTTCAGTCCTTACTGTCGGAAAAAAAGCATTCGAGCCTTTTGTTTTTGAACATTTGACCTATAACCATTCAAACATCCTCAATTTGTTATTTCATACAGCAAACCTCATATTTATGTTAGTACATCCTCCCCTCCTGCACCCTCCCTTCACTCTGTCTGCTTTTCCCTTGATATGTACCCTCTCTGCCTAAGCGCTTTTCTGTGCATTTACTCGGGAAATCATTTCACCATAAAACAGCCAAAACAATTGGATTTTCAATGATTCTGAAGCTTCTTTCCAATGGCCCGATGATGCTGTACCTGTAGAAGAAGTTTGTGTTGACTGTTTCCATGCTCTGCCTGTACCAGTGTGGGGAAACCCTGAACTGCCCTTGTACATGCTCTGCATGTGTGACTTGAACGGTACCCTTGGCTGAGTCCCCCCTGTGCACACGCTCTCCTCACCTGAGCTTTCCGAGTCGATGGTATCTTGCAGGCCTCGACGTGCCAGGTAGTCTCTCTCCTTCTTCTGGTGTGTGGGCTTGTCACGGAGAGAAGCCACTGTGGCCGCTGGGTGAGAACAGCGGCACAGTGACCTCCTTTCCGGAATCAAGCCAGAAAATACAGGGAAAAACCCGCAAGGGGAAAAAAACCCCGATAAGAGGTGTCAAGACTTGTCTCAGAAGGCCAGTTGTTCACAGATGAAGAAGGAAGCGAAGGATCTCCAACACTGAGGGTAGTGGCCCTCAAAACGTCCAAGTCCAATGGTAGCACTAGGCCTGAAGAGCAGGCGGAGAAGGCAGCAGCTGAAGGCTGAGGTGGAGGTAGAAATCTTCCAAGAAAGCACTGCGGAGAAGCATGGGAGAAAACCCCACGCTGTCTGGACTCAAAGAGCAAGGGAAAGAAAAAGGGTGAGAGAGAGAGAGAGAGAGAGAAAGAAAGCCCGACCGCCGGAGAAAAAGGCACAGCTAGCGCCGCCCAGGGAAGGCGGCGGAGAGAAACAGAAAACAAAAGTACGGTGTTCCGGGGACAGGGACACCGGAGAAAGTAACCAACGGGGAAAAACTCCTGAGTAATTCCAAAGCGAGGTGCAGAGGAAGAGCGAAGGACCCAGAGTCGAAAGCTAAACAACAGAGGGGGTTGCAACGCAACGACCTGCCGGGAGGCGGGGATTTAAATACTCCCGGCAGCGTTGCGTCCCGCGTTTGGAGCGGCGGCTGCGAACACAGAAAAGGGACTAAAGTAACCTTCCTCTGCGTCTCCTCAAACTCCAACGCGGAAGAAATCGCCAGTCACGGCGATGGCCGCGACTGCGAGTGACAGCATGTGCCAGCGTGAGGTAAGCTTGCACGTGTCCTGTTTGTGTGATACATGTACCCATTTATGAGAGAGGTTTGCACACCCCTTTGCAAACATTTGCCCTTCCAGCGCTATACTTGTACACACTCCTAAGTGAAACGGGCACTGGCCTGCACCAGCATGCTATACCACTAACTGGTTGCAGGGAACCTGCTATGGTATTGTCCATCTTGCGCCTGTTAGTGAGGGAAGCTTTCAGTGACACTGCACATGCTGGATCTGTTGGCTCTGGCTGTGCTGTCTTTTTACCCATTTGTGGAGGCAGCTTGGTCTCGCCCTACTCATGTTTTCCATACCCACATTTGTTAGGGAAACATGCATTATCCTTGTTTATGTTGTACGTGTACCCACTTGTAAGGGAAGCATGCACTAGCCCTGTCCTTGCTGTAACTCTACCTGTTTGTGAGGAAATCTAGCACTGACCATGCAAAGCTGCATTATATTGTAAGGAAGCTTCCACTTCCCCATACTGAACCATTTGTATGAGAAGGTTTGGTTTGTCATACCCATACTGTACCTGCTTAGAAGGGGGGGGGTTGCATTAGAACCTTCCACTTAGTACACATATATGTTTGTGAGGAAAGCTTCCGTTGGCTCAGCCGATTCAACAGCTGATGGATTCTTAGGGACTACTGAACTAGGCCGGTCCACCTACTACTTGTTTGAGGAAAGCTTCCACTGGACATGCCTACCTGTGGCTGGCCCTGTTCTATTGTGGGGAAAGCCTGTGTTCGCCCTACCCATGTAATAACTGTATGTGCTGCATTTGTGAAGGAAGCTCGTACTTTTGGGAAACTAGCAGCACTGCTGCATAGGTTGTGACTGCTAGGGGTGCCTGCGAGGGAAGCTGGCACTGCTAGTACCCATTCTATTGCTGATTGGTGTGTATTAACAGCTTGCACTGCTTCTCTCCATTATGTATCTGTCCAGGATATGTTGGAAGCTGTCCGTGCTGCTTGCTTCCTGTGCTGTAGCTGTTCTCGCTGTGGGGGTTGGGGGGTGGGGGGGTCACTTGCTCTTATGGTATCCATAGTGTACCTTTCTTGTATGTCAGAGAAGTCTGAAGCATGTGCTGGTTGTGTGTGAGTCAAGTTTGCAATGTTTCTGCCAGTGTTAGTGAGTGAAGGAAGTGCCGTGGCCCACATTCATGATAAATTAATAACTTTCCACAGCAAGCTGAGTAGCACCTGAGGAAGGCTTATTTGTGAGGTTTGTGGGAAACGGTACATTTTAAAGAACAATCAGCCAGTGAAATTAGTTAAAACTCCCAACTGCACAGTGCACTAAAGCCCCTATTCAGGACACCTGGTGTAAGCAGAGCTTCCTTCACTTCTCTGCTTTTTCACCTGGCAGCCAGGCTGGTAGGGAGAGACTGCCCCATTTTCACATCTGGCACTAACAGCGACCCATTAGCGGCAAACAGCCTGGCTAAAGGGATTTTGCCAGGTAATTACCTACACCGCCAGATGGTGCTATGGGTAACCTACCACCTGCTTAGGGCTGGTGGAGGCAGTGCCACCCCAGTTCACCTGACAGATCTCTGAGCTGCCAAAGGAAATTCCTTTCACTCAGTCACCTGAGTTAAGGGTATTATTCCGCCATCTGTGATGCTCAGAGGGATAGTCAATGAGGCACACAGACAGAAAGGTTTACACAAGGCCACAGTCAACTACACTGCAGACAGCAGTAATAACCCAGGCCCAGAGGCGACCAAAAATTCACTATATCAATTGTAAGCGAGGTCCACATGACTAATATTCAGTACATGTGTGATGTGTTTACTTTAAATTGTCTAGCATGACAAAGTAGGGTCCCCTTGCATGATTATGGTCATGTTTCTATTAGTCCTTTTCCCTGTGGGTAAGGGGTCAACGATAATTAGCTGCAGACTGCCTTTACGGTGGCACTGAACAGTCTATACAATAAACAATGTCAATAGGGTTTACATGAACCAGCAATTGCTGGCCGAAACATATCTATAGTGTACGCTCAGATTGTGGTGGTAATTCTCATGCCATACTTTTGGTACTTATTCAACACTATTATATCATAATCTGGCACACACAGGTACTAAGTACCACCACCAGCAGTAGTTACCTCATATCCCCTAGTCATACAACTTAGATATGAATACAACAATTTACCGTGGCAAGCCGAAGTGGCCCATGTGGTTCGAGCTGCACTTGAGACAAGCAAGTTCTATGTGTAGAGTGCAATATGTAATGGCGGGGTGGGAGGTCCCGGTGGGAGGTCCCAGCCCCCTGGCCCCAGCAGACCAGATAGGCTGTCAAATTCCGCACAGAAAAACAGAAGAGTCAAGGTAATGGACAAAAGCCTGTTTTATTAACAATCAGCATAAAACAAGGACAGCAACAAACACAAATTTTATCCGCACTCTCCAAGAATTTCATGCACATTATCTTATAATCGGAAAATACGTCATAAGTGATGTTGCATTTACTGAAACCTATGCGAAGATGGGATTGGTGCAGGAAATGATCTATCTACAGAATACATACTGGTCTGTGTTCTTATTGGATACAGAACTTCTGGTGGCCCCACCTCGGACCACCCCTAAAGTGATAAGGTAAGGGGGTAAGTCATAACAATAATTAATTGGCTCATGCAACAGCGCTATCTGAGAGCAGTGATTAGTTGGTACTGGCTCCACCAACCTTGGGAGTCTGGCAGGTCATCAGCACATGAGCAAAATATAGTGGTAGAAGGAGAGGCACTGAAGAGCCGCTTCTTTTAATTACCTAAAATACCATCCCTTATTTCCTAGTCCACAGCGTCTGGCTTTGCAGTTAGCCGCAACCAGCGTCTTTGCTCAGAGAAGTTTTAGGGAGTGTAAGCACGTCCGTCTCCTTAGTTGGTGCTAATGAATAGGCACTGTTCATTATTTATGGGTCATGTTTGAGGAGACCATGTTTCAAATTATCCCCTTCAACTTTTACCATGAATTTAGCTTTCTTTGGCCTCTGGAGACTTGGTCGAGTTACTCTTCGTGTGTTTATTAGCATTTAGATTACAACAACACATAATAACAATAGTACCATGTTTACTCATCCTGATAATAACTTTTCCCCTCCTCCCCTGCCCTACCCCCACTCAGTCATGGATCCATCAAATATGATCATCTTCAAAAGTCGGGCACAGTATAATGTCTCTTTATCCAAAATCAAGATGTCTCTTGTGTGCACGCTAGAACACTGGGCCTATGGATTGACCACATCCCTTCGAGTCCCTATAACCGGCAACATGGCCGTTAAGTCTCCTGACCCCACCAAAGACCTTCCCCACACGGTCTCCTGTGCAATCCATTACCAGCCTTATCAGCCAGCCACCCATGCTTTTCAAAGAACGGGAGCCACAGCCTAACAGTTTGGATTATACCGCTCCCTCATCCAAGCTATCCACACTGGGTGGTAGTGCCATCTGTGCAGCAGCTTCAGGGCCTGGTGTCGATACTGGAGCGATGTGGTTGAGCGGTTGGCCTGCCTGCACCTTTTAATCCACCTTGTGTCATCAATATCCTCACCTAGGTCCTGTCCCCACTTCGCTCTTGCAGAGGAGGGGGGGTGAGACTCCCTCGGACCGCCAGGAGTATCAGTTTACAAAGCCTGGATATCAATCCCTTGGACCCTTTTTGTGAAATCAAGAACTTTTCAAAATCCATTAACTCCCTTTTGAGGTTCTCACCCATCTTTCCTCGGTCAGGGCCCCCTTTAGTTGTAGGTAACGAAAGGGCGATAGTTTGTCCATACCCAAGGCATCCCCCAATCCCTGCAGAGATGGAAAGACTTTCCCGTCCCACAACTGACCTGCACTACTGAGCCTGGCCTCGTACCATGCTTGGAACGCAAGTGGCTCCTCGATTCCATCCCTGAGAGGGGGGGCCCAGATGCAGCTCAGGGGCAAAGGCCACGATGTAAGCCACCTGTTGTCACCACCCTCTTTCCAGATGGCCCACAAAACCCCCAGTACTGGATGCTGCACGGCTCACGATGGGATGCGGGTTTTGGGGACCCATAACCACGCCTCTTACGTGACCGGGGAGAGTACCTCGTTGTCTATTGCAACCCACTGTTTCCCTATCCCTGGTGTAAAGTAGTCCACTAGGATCCGTAGCTGGGATGCTCTATAGTACATCTCCATATCAGGAAGGCCCACTCCCCCCTCCTCCTTCGGCCTTATCAGTGTCTTGTATGCGATCCTGTGTTTCTTCCCTGCCCAAAGATACCGCAGCAGAGTTCGTCTCACCTCTAACAGAAATGGCCTGGGCACTGGTGTTGGCAACATTTGGAACAAGCAAAACCAATAGGGTCCATACTGCTATAAATTCAATTGGGGAATTGCTTGAATAATGAGTTATTTAATGTGTGTACCAAAATGGTATCACTGAACCAATAAATTTAGGCTACTGCAGACTCAGAAAGCAATCAGGGTAGTCTCATGTTGAAAACAGTAAACATATTTATTTTACAAAATGACATCATAGACAAGAAATGCATAAATAACTAAAAGAAATAATGTAGTGAATAAATAGATACACTTTTCTGTGGTTAAACAGTTGAACATTGGACACACATAAACAGAAATAGTGGAATTACTTCAAAAATTAAGAGAAAACAAACAAACTGCCAATTCTAAGTGATGACCTAAAACTAAAACTAAGCAAACACTCTTAGATTTGGCTTGTATTCAGCCAATACACAAGTTTTTTTCAGGGTTGGCAAGGTTGGGTTACTCTATGTTCTTCATTTTGTTGACCGGTCTGCCTGTTACTGTTTGTTCTTCATTTTGTTGACAGGTCTGCCTACGTGTACCTGTCAAAAGTAACAAAAACAGCAAATTTAGTAGACATCTTAAACATGTTTCGGCAAAAGAGCCACCTGTCTGGCAAATGATTCTAGGACATGATTAGAGTTGCCTTCCTCAGGGCGAGATAACACACAACAACTGGACCCTGTGGGTGTCATGATGCCTACCCCCGCAGCACCAGGCCAGGCCCAGCACCCCCGGAAGCACGCATCATGCCCTCGGGTAAAAGCCCAGCGGCCCCTTATAGGGGCTCTTTGGTCTCAGTCCTGGCGCCTTTGGCGCCAGGCTCATGTTGGACATCAGTCCTGGCGCCAGGCTCATAAAGGGAGGTGTTTTGTGCACTTACCTGATGCAGACCATGCTGCACGCTTCAGGCCTCCCTGAGACCTGAAAGGGACTATTTTTTCATAGGGACTATTTTTTCACTTGGGCGTGGCCAGGGAAGGATACATACCTAGTTGGGGAAGGATACATAACTGGGACTTCTTTGGAGGCTATTTAAGCCACGCCCAGACAGCAGCTCATGCTTCGCGTTGTTCTGCTTCCTGCAGCTTAACGCTCACCGTGTCTGCTCCTGCTCCTGGACTCCAGCCACGCCCGCCTCGAACCTGGAAGACCTGCAAGGAAGGAAGAGAAGAGAAAGGTGAAAACCAAGGACTATTTCAAACTTCTTACCTGCATCCGGAATCTTCTCGCCAGCATCCCTGAAGAAAGACTTCCATTTAAAAGCATCACGTTGCTCGCTGCAGCGCCACGCTTCACTCACCTTTCCTTGAGACATCTCCCGGCTCCATCGCGGCTGTCAGCATCAGACGCCACATCTCTGCACCTAGGGGAGAGAGGAAGAAACAAAAGGTGAGCAGAAGGAACACAGAAGGAAAGCCTGATTAACAGCCATAATACATACCGGCTTTTCTTCCACATTTCGGGTCGGCGCCGCCCCGTTGGCAGGTACCGTACCCCGGCCCCTATGGGGAAAGGACAAGAGACATTTCTGGGGAATGATAAGGATATTTAGAGGGATCGCCCTCATCACTACTCATCTCGGCAGTTTAACCCCTCGACGCATCGCCTTCATTCTGCACCTGAAATAAAGGACAGATCACAGGTTAGAAAGACAACATAAAGGGGGCCTCACTTGAACTTTGAACTTTCATACTTACGGCGCATCGCTCAGGAAAGTCAAGTGGATTTTGCCAGCGCCATTCTGAAAACCAGTGAAGTAACTGGACGAACGCGCGCCCCTGCACCAGAAGCATGATGGAGAGTTCATCCTTCCAAACCATAAGGTGAGCTTAAACCGGGGTTTGGAGGAAGTTAGAGAGGAACGAAGAGGGAAAGGGGGGAGCTAGCACAGTATTCTGCAGACTGTTAATCCCCTTTCTCATCTGCAGAAGGATATTCCTACGGGCCAGGCAAGCACGATTTGGAGGTCCTGTCCAATCGGTGTTCCGGGTCCTGCGCATCACGCTAGAAGAGGCCACAGCAATCCAGACTAGACCAGCGCCCCCGTGGGAACCAGGTGAGCGTTACAGTGGGGAAGCAGACATGAACTTGATAAATAATATGAAAGAGATGATCTCTTTATGAGATTCTACCGAGATTGCTTAGAGAGAGAGTTAAAAGCCAAAAGGCACAAAAATGACCAATGGTTGGAGCTGTGGATAAATAGAAGTAACCAGGCGCGGTGCTGGCCCGAAACCGGTGCAGGGCGTCTGGGTGATTGGGCCCGGGGTGACCCACAGCAGCGCTACATCATCAAAGAGGGGAGTGCGTCGGAAAGAACACTCTCTAAAAAATAGAATTACAAACACAAGGGTTTGAGAATTATGCTAGAACAGGTGTTCCAAGAAAAGGGGGATACTGTAGGGTTACAGAACTACCTGTCAATCAATAACGCTTTGCATTACGCTGGAACAGTTTATTGCTGGTGTGACATTTCTCAGCGTGCCTTGGAATGAATCCTGAGGTCAAGAGTTAACATCAAATGGTGAACC
The DNA here is from genome assembly GCF_040938575.1 of Ambystoma mexicanum. Lineage (NCBI taxonomy): Eukaryota > Metazoa > Chordata > Amphibia > Caudata > Ambystomatidae > Ambystoma > Ambystoma mexicanum. The sequence goes on along the minus strand of NC_090937.1, from coordinate 695,273,798 downwards.
TGTGGACAATTGAAAGTGTGTGAATATACTTCATGACTGAATATTAGAAAGCACTTGAATACTCATAGAACCAGTGAAGATAGCAGATGCCTACCTTTGGAGCGAAGTGATTTAGAAAGCAGCTTAAGGTTTAAAGTGGTGCTTGAAGTGAAGGGCAAGAAGCCTCATGCCTTCAAAAGAAAGGGAGAGCGCGATGAAGGCTGTCTCTGCGGTACAGAAAAACAGAAAAGGAAAGCAAAAAGACGTGAATGAATGGTTACACCTGAAGTCAGAATCAGTAAAAAGTGGAAAAAATAAATTAAGTGAGGTAATTCGGTACGGTTCGGGTGCAGGTCAAGCCTTAGGCGAGAGGGTTGAATTGAATTAAACAAAAATAGAACTGGAAACCTATTTACCGCTATTTGGCAACCTGCTCACGGGCAGCTGAATCATCCAGCAGTGCAGAGCGCTCAAATGAGTATGCAGGCAGGTTACAGACGCAGTGCCTGATGGATAGAGAAAGGGGGAAGGGCGATAGCTGCAAAACCGATTCCCATTGGGCCCCATCAATCGGGAGCCAGGATAGGCTCACAACTGACGTGCCTCCTGATATGATTTGGATTGGATTTTAACTGCCCGGCCTCTGTGGTGCTAACATGCGAACTGGCCGGCTTGCAACCGACGCGTCTCTTGCGTAAATAATGCGATTGGTTAAGGCTGCCAGGCCTCAGGAGGGCTGACAGTTGCGTTATATTTCCTCCGGAGTGAGAGCTATTGTAGGTAAATAAAGCTGAAGCTCTTGGCACCAAATGAGTGGGTTCTGAAGTAAATACAGCGTCCTGGCGGATGGTTTGGATGCTAAAGATATAATTGGTGCAAAGGCGCACCGTGTAGCACAAATGTGCGAGAAAGCTCCTGATTCTAGTAGTGAATCTGAACGTGTGCTGACACACAAAAAGAAAAAACAGACATGTTGTGAACTGGCCACCTAATCCCTGAAAAATGAAAGTCGATAGATATCGAGGGATCGCGTGCTACAAGTGAAGAAATAAAAGATGATAATAAATAATTCACAAATAAAGGCAGGCGAACGAGTAGATCACTGGGCAGATGTGGAAAGTGCTGAAACTCAAAGTAAATTGTAAGCTAGGGAAATATTTGCATCATGGGTGAAAAGGTCAAATCAGGGATGCAAATTTGCAAAAATGCAGACATGCACAAGTCAGAAACGCAGATTAGGTAAGCATCTACTGGATGGCAGTCAATTCCAGAAGGAATGCCCTCAGCCATCACATATTGATATGAATGGATAGTCACATCCGCAAAGAGGCAAAAATGTCAAAAACAAAGGGAAAGAAAAATAGGAAAAAGAAACGGAAGGAGCAGAAGGTGTGCTCAAGATATGGGGAGAAAATCCTCATTCAACCCATTGATGTGGGTAGATAAACGATAAATCCATCGTGCTTCCTTTTGAAGGAGACAACGAGACACATTAGGTGTGTTTTTGACTACATCTAAAATCCACCATAAAATATCATTGGCAGAATGCTGTAGTCGATGTAATGGTTTACAAGAGGTGCAGATTCCGTCCGGCACCGAATTCTTGAACAATGCTCAGAAATCCTAATGTGGACTGGTCGAGAAGTTTGTCCAATATATCGAAGACCACAAGGACAATGGATACAGTACACTACTTGTTTGGTTTTGCAGTTTGTCATAGACGATAGGGTCCAAGTTCTGGCCCCAATTTTGAAATCCTTGGGTTTTTTTGTGAATTGGGAAACAGAGCAGGATCCACACGGGAAATGGCCAACAGTTGTTCGTAGGTCACAGAGTCCCATTCTCGGAGGGTCTTTCTTAAAAATAGAATGTACAAGTTTGTCACAGATGTTTTTGGCCCTTTTCAAAGCAAACCTCGGTAGTGGTGCATCGGGCAAGCTAAGTTTTACAATCGGCCAATACTTAGAGATCTCTTTTTTAATCTGAAAGGTTTGTGGTCTATGGGTTATGACACACGTCATTTTGGTACTGGCAGGGCCCGATAGAGAGTCAGTGGCAGGTTTAGGAGAGAACAATATGTCCCTGTTTGTGAAGCGTGCCCTCTTTTTGGCTTTGTTAATCAGCCCTTTTGGGTAACCTCTTTCAATAAGACAGGTGCTCAAATTTTCAGATTGTTCATAAAAATCATTCAGGTTGGAACAGTTCCTCCGGATGCGGAGAAACTGTCCATACGGTAAGTTATCACGAAGATGGCGTGGGTCGTTACTAGAGTAATGCAACAAAGTGTTACGAGCACTTGTTTTACGATACAGAGAACATATCAATTTTCCTGATTCATCTTTAATGGCCAGGTCTAAAAAAGCAATTTTTACCACCTACCGTGTAATGAGGCCCTTTAAAAATGATCTGCTCTGCATGATTATGCAGACAGCACAGTAACTCTGAATAATACAATTGTGCAATACTGGTTTGCTTTCACTGGAAAAAAAGCATCATTTGTTACAAAAGCTTAATTCTCAATTGCAACTTAGTTTTGCATCTTATTAATGATACAATCCTAAAATGCTAGGAAAATAAATGTGCACATTGCTTCTGTGTTCTACACACAATGGAAAGAAACCATTCTTTTTATCAAAGTGTGCAGTTGCTTTTTCTGAAAGTCTTCAGAGAAATAAATTCTGTTTCAGAGCATTTTCTCCATGGCTTGCAATTCCATCCATGTAGATAAAAATCAAAAGAAGCATTCGGGTTTGTCAAGTAACCTGACCTTTGCACTGCCCTCTGCTCTAAACGTATGTGTAAATGTACACAGGAAAATAATAAAGCTGTCGTATTTACAAGATTTTAATGTGTAAAAAGGCCTAGCACGAACCTTATCTGGAGGCCTGCCTACAATAGTGAGGTGTGGGAGGGGCCGACATTATGAATGACACATTTAACTGCCTCTCAACATTGCCCTTTCAGGTTGAGGACTCATCCATGTCTCTCAGAGGTCTCTCCCCCTGGTAGGGTACCTTAGGGGTTCATACCTTAGCCACCACCCTCAGGTCACATGAGTTCTTTATATGTTTATCCAGACTCCAGGTCATATAGCAGCACTCCCCATCTGGTCTGCAGAATACCCAACGACCCACACAATTAAGGCATCTCTGGGATAATACAATTTCGAGCCTGAAGGGGTGATCAGACTTTCTTTCAGTTTCACATGAGGTAGATCATTGGTTTGTGTGCATTTTTGTGTCCTCATGTCCACGTTTGTCCCTATCTTCACTATCTTCATCCCTAGCACCTTTTTGACCATCCTTTTGCATTTTCTTATGGCTATTCTCAAAGTGCAGAATCCTAATAGTACTAACACTAGTATGGCTATCAGTATCTTGAATGAATTAGCCAGCCAGGAAGGGATCCAGGAAAACAGATAAACGGGCCAGTCTTCGTTTAGGATATCTTCCACCTCCTCTACCATTTAGTGTGGAGATCTGTTATCAACGTAATGGCCTCTGTGGGGCTTCCATTTTCATCATCATGAGCAATTCTGTAAGTGCAGCAAGACGGGCCAATTTCTGCACACACGCCATCTTCCATGGCTGTTAGCAAGTCAGGCATACCTGCTCTGGAGAGCCATGAGTCTGATAACGCTCAACTCCTCCCTTATGGCATTGAAGTCTTTTACTGTTGTATTGATAGTCTGCAACATCGCCCATCTTGTAATTTTGAGCCATTTTGCATTTGCCGCGACCAGCACTTTAGGGAGGAAGATAGCATAGAGAACCACTTCGGTTTTGCTAAAAAATGTATGTTCATCTGTTATGCTATTGTAGGCCTCCACTGATTTTGCTGAGAGTGGGGGACCGTTTATTCCTGAGATGTGCATCCATATTGGGTAAGCCTGTAATCTGTACATTACTTTGGGGTACTACCAGAGCAGGTATGCCTAATGTTACTAAGGAACAGAGTCCTCCCCAACTAGGGGGCAACTTCATGTAGGCTCTTGATTCACAGGCCCAATAGTGTTCCATCAGCACAGCTGTTCCTATTTTCATCCCTGGTACATTGAAGATCTGTTCACACCCTTTGTTTTTCGCAATGGTTATTGTAACGTTATTTCGGAAGCATAAGGTGGCATTATCTAGGGGTATTATCCGCACAGGCCCTCCCTCATCATTGACCCATGTGAGTAGTTTTATAATGCTAGGCCAGTGGTCGATGTATTCTTGATTTGCATTCTCTACAACCTCTTCCCATTGTCCTAATACTGCTAGTGCTTTGCATACTACCAGTCCATCTGTCCACCCCTCAGGTGTGAGTACCGGTCCCTTTATTTGTAGTTGCCCATGTTCCCAACATCAGGGTATCTCCTTTCCTGCCTTATCATTACACTGTCATATTTGATTTGCCTCCATTGTATGCTCCATTTGACCCAGGGTGCTTATACCGTATCACCTTATGCTCTGTTTCAGATTTTGACCTGGATTTCTTATTTCATACATAATTATCTCCTTGTTGGGACTTTGCTTTATTTACCCATACTAATGAAACAGTCTGGCTTTGGAATTTTACTCTTGTTAGACAGAGTGCAAGGTGTGTCAGGCAGTGTGCCTTTTCTATGGGTACCTCTGTGGCTATAAAAACCCTTGAGTTGCCCATAGCACAGGGAATAAGGAAATACACACAGCAACTCTCACCCGATTTCTCTCTCCCCACCTTACTTTTGTGCTTTTACTACATGTTAGTCACCTGGGTGGAATCTCTCATATAGGAATTTGTGTTGGAGGCTAATGCTGGCTTCCCATTTAATTATTTGTAGTTGTTTGGTAGCGATAGAAAAACGTTGTTATTCCTTCATCTAACATAGGAACGGGTCTCATATTAGTATGCACTGGCTTGGGCACATTGTATAGAATCACTTCTTGTAATGCCAGAACAATGAAAAGACAGAGACAACAGATTGTGAAAAAGGCAGCTACAATCATCACTGCCAGTGTGTCCACATGTTGTAAGAGGGCACTACCGTTAAGTGGTCTGTGTGCCAGAAGCCTATACCTAACAGAATTAAAAAGACCCATCATTTTGTTTCTTCTTTTTGGTATATTCCTCTCACTGGATACTCTCACGTTGATGTCAAGTTGCTAGTGGTTACAAGAAAAACGGTGTCATGATCGCCTGGAGTATCCTTTCAAAAATAAATCTAGTCTTAGGATCTACTAATAGACTGATAAGTGGCACCTTGGTTGTCTTGAAGGCATGGTAGCTATCAATTAAAAAGGCAATAATTGTGTACAGGGATATCTTAGAGGCAACATCTAGTACAGATTTCTTGTTCCCCTTTTTTTCGATACAGGCAATGCTTTTATTATACAGGTAAAATGTTCTTAGGGAGAAAGTTAATTTGAGCCTGTTAGTCGTTTGTGTAAGAAAAGACAGTGTATTATTGGCTCTCATTTGCAGGTTGCTGTCTGCTTCTTGTTGTGGACCTCGTCTGGACTCTCGTCACTTCTTGTTCTGGTTCATTGCCTGGGACTGGAGGCAGGTGGGTCTCTCCTTTGCAGGGTTTGTTGTCACTGAGGTGCAGCCAGGTGCCTCTTCCTTGCACTTTAACGGCAGTGGGAGTAACTTCTTCCACCACAAATCGTCCTTCAAACCTTGGCTTGGGCCAGGTTGTCACAAAACATTTTTATGTAAACAGAATCACCAATGTATAAGGCGGGGCTGGAGTAAATTCTGTAGATCAAGCTTTTTGCTGTCTTCCTCATTGTTCTTTGATCTCACCTGCTGCGTTCGAAGCTGTTGAAATGTAAAAGAGACAACCACGGTCATAGCTGTCAGGTAGTCATGCATTTAATTTCCGAGAACAGCAGCAGCGCTATGGGCATCTGTTCATGCTCTAGTGGGAGGAGCAAGAGGTGTATGCATATAATGTCCCATCAACAGCTCATGAGGAGTCAGGTGATGGTCTGAGCTGGGTCGATTACATAATGCAAACAGAGCTAGGGGAAGGCAATGGAGCCATCCTTTTTTCAGGGTCATTTTGAGTTTGGCAATATTCTCTTTGGGAAGGCTGTTAAGACATTCACAAAGTCTGTTTGCTTGCAGGTGATAAGCGGAAAGAAATGTATGCTTAATACCCAGCAGGATTGTGATGGGCTCGAACAGTTCATTTACTAAATGTGGTCTGCTATAAACATTTCTGGGTTCATTACTCTACATCTCACTATCTTGATTGCTGGGTTTGAAATGATTACTTTGTACCCCAATGCTCTCTGTGTGGTCAACATGCTTTTGGGTTTCTCAAGGATGGCGAACAGGGCATGTTCCATGTACAGTGTTATTTCACAACCCATCGTGACACTGGCTGATTATTCGATTGCAAAGGCTGCTGCAGCCAACGATTGTTCACAGGGATAATGGCCTCTCATCACTGGTTCTAGAATTCCACTGTAATAGGCTAATGGTTTGTGTCTCAGGGTAGTCTTCTGTGTGAGCACTGTTGCCATTACCACCCCATTCAAGTGTGAAAGCGGATACAATTCTGCACTGTAATCTGAGATTCCCAGAACGGGTGCTGTGCATATTGCTTATTTCAATTAGTTTAATGCCTCGATCATCTTATTTGTCCAAACTACACTGCTGTCATCTCTCTGAGCTTCCTTGACTCCTTTTAATAGGGGTCTGATGTATGTACTGTAGTTAAAGACCCACACCCTGTAATAGTTGCCCAGGCCAAATAATGTTTGCATTTCTCTCAATGTTTTTAGCTGGGATGTTTTCATGATTGCTTATGCTCTTTCAGGGGTCACCTTCCTGCTGTCTTGGGATATCAACTGTCCAATATACAAAACCTCCTCCTGGCAATATTGTTACTTCTCCTTGTCTACATTGCACCCCTTGTATGCCAAGACTGTCATCAACTGTACTGAGTCATTTCTGCACTTTTCTTCTGTTTCACTGCACACCAGAATGTCATCTACATAGTAAATTACTGTACTCTCAAGATGTACATTCCTCAAGTCCATCTGGAGGACACTGTTTAATATTGAGGGGGGCTCTCATTACCCATGTGGCAAACAATCATGTTTCCACTTTTTTTTTTATAAATCTTGTGACTTCTCATGAAGGGGGATTGAAAAGAAGGCATTCTTTAAATCTATTACTTCGGAGCATTTTGCTTTGGATGGGAAGTTACACAGTGTCGTAGCTGGATTCGGGACCAATGGAAATTCTGCTTCAACAATATTGTTAGAGTGCAGACAAGAATAAATCTTCACAACTCCCCCTCCACTCCCCTTGATTTCTCTACAGGATACACTGCTGTGTTACATGGGACTAGTATTCCCTGTCCCACTAATGCAGAGATTGTTTCATATATGGCCTCATCTGCTTCTCTTGACATGAGATACTGTTTCACTGTTGGTAGGATTTCCCCTGGCTTTAACTTGATGTCAACTGCACCCACTCCTTTAAAAAGGCCAACATCATAGGGGCTACTGGTCCACAGTATGTTAGGTCCCTGTGCCAAATCGTCATTCAAGAAATGACGGTGCCTTTTTTATCAGTGCCATTTTCTGTGGCACTTCCCTTTTCTCAGTTTTCACCCCAATATGTGAGGCTAATGAAGAATACCACCTCATCATCTGAATAGTCATCGCTGAAAAGTACCTCATCTGTTAAATCAGTCAGTCGGTGCACTGCTCGCCACACCTTCCCTTCGTTATCAGTGCTGTGAAAAATCACCCTCTCATCACTCACTATAACTGCTTCCAGCTCTAGTGGGAACACATGTCCTTTGTTCTCGTCCTTGGGGATTGCTTGCCTGAATACAAATTCTGCAGGTAATCGTAACACTTTACCCCTTATCCCAGGAGGCCATGCCACCAAGAGATTCACTCCATATTGGAACACTGCAGGATCCATGAATAATCCCTGCTGTGCTTTCTACCCTGAAAATGCTAATATAAATTATTTTACGTTCATGTAATGAATCCCAGGAGGGGAGTACACTATCCCCTGCTCAGTAAATCAGATCGTCATATTGAGCTTACTCATTATATACCTTCCCATGATGTTGACTGATGTCTGTCAGAAACATAATAGTGGCATGATGAAACCTTGTGCATTCATGGCAATGCCTGACATTGGGTATTTCCCCTCCCTAACACAGGACCTGGTCGCACCCGTTTCTACAAGAAAAGCAAATGTTTTGTCACCTATTGGCAGGTATAACTGATAGGATTGAACACATAAAGTCAGTTTGTGTCATGATCTCTGCTTCCAAAAGGTCAGGGTTTTCCCAACTCCCTTTGAAGCAGATCCATAACCCAGGTTCCGAGTGCCAACCAGTCCCAATTGGGACCTTTTGGACCCAGTCCTGGTGCCAGTGGCACCAGGCTCATAAATATGCCCAGTCCCAGCGCTGGAAGCGCCGGGCTCATAATGCTTGGGTGGACTTACCTTCAGCAGACCATGCTGCTTACTTGCCTGCCAGTTGAGCCTCTGATCCTCTTCTGTTTGGAACTACTTTTCCTGTTGGGTGGGGCTGGAGCCACTCCCTAGATTCAGAACACTGGAACTCTTCTGGAAGGCAGGAACTCTTTTCTTACCAGGAACTCTTTTCTTACTTAGGCGTGGCTGTGGAAGGAGACACCTAAGCACTACAGGAGGCTATTTAAACCACACCCGGTGGATGAATCTTGCTTTGCGTTATTCTGCAACCTCTGCAGCAGAACGCTCATCGTGTCTTCTGCATCCGGTCCTGGGCCTAAGGAAAAAGGCTTACCATCCTGAATCCAGTCTTCAGCAACACCTATAAAGACAAGAAAGAACAGGTTAGCATTCCGGCATCTGAAAGGCAAAAGCTTACCATCCTGAATCCAGTCTTCAGCAACACCTATAAAGACAAGAAAGAACAGGTTAGCATTCCGGCATCTGAAAGGCAAAGGCTTACCTACTCTTCGTGCGCTCCGGAGGTCTTCACACTGCATTCCGGCATCTGAAAGACAAAAGTTTACCAACTCTTCGCACGCTCCGGAGGCCTTCGGCGCTGCATCCCGCATCTGAAAGACAAAACAAGGTGCGTTTAAAGACATTGGGGAACTTTAATACTCACGTGCCTTTACTCCTTTCCACATCTAATCCAGTGGGTATTCCGGCACCCTGCAGCCGCTCCGAACTCGTACCTGCAAAATAAAAAGACAGTTAGAGCGCATAGTGAAGCAGGCAACAAGCGCTTACTTACGTGCTTCCAGGCGCTTCTATTCATCACACGGGCTCCATCTTCAACTCACTTCAGCCCGTCATCCGCCATCGCCGGAACCCTGCAAAACAAGAGACATCATTACTAAAGACTTTAAAGACATTTGAATGACTCGAAACTTACCGTTCGTGCAGTAAACGACGGACAGCAGTCCTCTGAAGTCAAGAGGCCTGCGCTACCTATCCAGTGAAGAAACTGGTTACAGCACCCTGCCCCGAGGCAGATGGAGAGCTCGGCATTCACTTACCTAAGGTGAGAGCGTTAACCTTTGGGGGTCTACAGGAGAGGAGAAGAGGAAAGAGATAGGGACACCCCAATAACCCCAGTTCATTAACCCCATATTTTCTATCTGCAGACATCTTACTCTACACGTCAGGCATACAGTGCACAGAGGTCCAGCCCAAAGAGCCAACCGGGTGCTACACATCACCTTTGAAGATACGGTAGTCACCCAGTCAAGACCGGCGCCTCTGCGAGAATCAGGTGAGCGTTATAGTTTGTGGGCTGTTCTATTGTGGGTATAGGTTCATCCCTGTCCCAGTGAAAGGATCCCCCCACTATGGTCACACTCCCAAATCTAGGCATAGGTGCCTGTGCTCATGCATTTGCATTCCATGTCGCCATACTGGTATTCTGTTGTAATGGTTCTTGCGGTGTCTGTAGGGGTACTAGCAGTGCCTATATTGGTGGTGGTTGTGTTTGCATTGGAATCTGTGGTGCATTTGCAGCACATGTGTTTGATACTGCATGTGATCTTGGGCATAATACGTGGGTGACTTTGCACTGTATGGTGGTGGATATGCCATCTCCCCTCTTGGATCCTTCCAATTCTGTTGCATCCTTTCTATGCTTCTGTATACTCGGTCATTGTGTCCTATTTTCCCACATGTCCAACATTGCTGAGGTGGACCCCCAAATCTGGGCGGTCCCCCGTTAAATCCTCTTCCGTGCGGAGCTAGAAACCCCATCCTCTTCCTCATGGCACAATCCCTATTCCCTGTGGCCAACAATTGTACTCTCCACTTCCTGCGAAATTCCCACCAGCCATTGACTGTACCTGCTGTGTGTCTTGCTGTGACTTCCATTTCACTTAACACAGCACCTTCCACTGAAAACTTTGACAGTTTTTTCTAAAATATCTTTGCCACTTCTAGTCTTCTTTCCTCTAGCTTCCTTCTTGCTTTCTCTTGTAATAGTCATCTGCACTGGCTCTGGTAACCCTTGCCACAAGATATGATGAGAATAATGACTCCCGACTCTCAAGACGCCATTGCTCTTGAATCTCCTGAATACAAGCAATGGGGGCTTTGTCATCACATATCTTGCGTGTCAGGATTGTACTCATGTCTGACGTGTCAGGATATTGCACTGTGAATGCCCTCCATACAATTTCCCTACGGTTATTGAATGTGCACCACCATGAGCTGTGTTCTGCATTGTTACCCCAGGGCACCCGGCTCTCTTCCAAATGTCAGCTCTCTCCCCAATGGTGGCCACTAGAAACCTTTGGTGTCACCCACCGCTAGTGTCATCCCTGATATCATTCTTTCTAGCTTAATTTCCACGACCCCAATGTTAATGTTGGTAATTTACACCTCAAATTGTCCTTGTCCACTTGTGGTCATGGTATAAATTGCGGTCGTCCTCCCCCTTTTCTAACAATAGAAATTGTGCTAATTCTGCATTGTATCCCTGTTCAATTATGTTCTTCGTTTTTGTGAATGTGCCTCTCATGTTCGCCTTTTCTCATCCTGATAATGTTCTCAACATGTTTGCAAATGGGGTATCTCTTCTAAGACCTGTGATCACTCCCTTGACTGCTTGGGATATGTTGCAGGTTCTGGTCTTTTCTCTTCTGGTTCTTCTATATCTGACCACACTACTTCCTTTTCTGACCGCTCTTGTATTAGCTCTTCCTCTCCCTCATTATCCTGTTAATCTATTTCCTCATCAAAACACATTGTCCCACAATCGTCACCACTTTCTTCATCTCCTCTGTCCTTAAAGGAATAGTGCGCACAAAAATATTGTCCCGAGAGCTCAGGCATGTGTTTAAGCAGACGTTGATCGATCATACAAACATTTCCTATGCACCTTACCATAGTTTTCCTCACTTTTACACATGCAAAATCAGGCAGCAGGGCGCGCCCATCTTGTGCTAATCTTATCCGTTGCTGCATCGCCCTAAGGTGAACTGCCCTGGCGGCACTAAATCATATCCCCTGCCCCTGAGGCTGACATCACCATTCCTAGCAATATTCTCCGCCTATCTCCATGATGTTACTGGGCAGCGTAGCCAAAAGTGCCCAGTCCTCACCTACGTGTTGACGTCAGTTGACGCAGAACCTGCAATATCAACACACATTCTCTCACAACACAGCGCGTCCCAATTCTGATCACAAAACATTATTTTTAACCGAAACCGCAATACTCTGCAATTTATAATGTTATTTTATTTCACAATAAACGCTCCGAGAACATCCGGCGATTGCCATATTCAACCACATTGGTAATTTCTTTCTTTATTCTCGATCCACAAATGTTTATCATGAGTCACAAAGTTTTCCTTTTAGGTATAAGAAGAGCATTGGACGCACCGTGAATTGCAAGGCTTCGGCATCAGCTTGGCGCTAGGCCACTATAAACGATGTCCGGTTGCTCCTTATTGCTGGTACCGCAAAAGGGCATATCGGCCCGGGGCGATCGTCCCACAACACCGTGATACTAATCCAGCCATTTAGGTGCATCTGCAACTGCCTGCTGAAGAAGCCATCAATTGGTATCTGGAACTGATGACATTCGCAGAATGGGAGGATGTAGCTGTGTAGAGAACATAACAGAAAAGTGTCTCAGTAGCCGTTCTTTATTCTAATTGATCAATCTACCCATTAATTCTGGACTTTGTGAAAACTAATGATGAACAGAAACGTGAAACAATGGAAACACAGAGAAAACATTGTGGAAAGTTGGAGTCCCCGATGTGCTCGAGAGGTTAGTGCTATGGAGTATGTTTAGCTCGCAATGGGATGCGGAAGCTGACAGAAACATTCAAAGAACATATATAGACGGTGTTTTAACAGAATATTAGCGTAGAATTTGGCATTGGTGGAACCTGGGGTAACCCAGATGTGGACCACATGCATTTCGGTGCTGGACTGCCCATTTGCCCGTGACAAAGATAAGTACACACACATTGTTTTTGCGTGTCATTGCAATATGCCACAAACAAAAACCCATTACAATGTAAGCCAGAAATAACGGTCAGATAATGAAACCTTGACTCGTTCGTCTATAAAATCGTCTACAGTAAAACTTACATAATATTCAGCATTTCCATTCTCTCGGTGTAACGCAGAGTCTCCGTTCAGATCAGCACATTTTCATAAAATGAAATTACATGTTCCTTTGTCAGTTTTGGAATGGTGAATCTTATCATATTTGACGGTATTACACCTCGCTTCATTCATTTGATTCCGAATCCTCCCACAATTGAACCTTATACTGTGTGGGTTTGAACAGCTCACAAGCAAAATTTGAACGTGTTGACCTTCACTCCCATGGGTGGCGAATAGCCCTGAATACCATTGTGGCATTTGAAATATTTTTGAAAAACAAACAAATTGTTTGCTGGCATCCACCAATGCTGCACGAAATTTCTAGTGATTTACTTTTTTTTAATGAAAACAGTTAGTTAGTTTACTTCCAAATACCTTCTTTTTAGTGTCCTTCTGATGAACTGCTCCCTCACACAGCACCTCACACAGCAAACCACTACCACCTGTCAGCTCAGCCCGTCTCCTGTTCCCACAGCAAATCAGCTAATCATTTTTGCAAGTAGCGAGTCTCGAGCCCTGTCAAAATGTGCTCGTACGAGAATGTTAGAGCAAGCCCTGCTCCAAGCTTAGTGCACAATCCGTCTCTGCTCACTGACTCATGGCATCTCCAACCCCCTCATGCCAGGCCGCGATCCCCTGAACCCATGACCTGTGTTCCCTTTAAACACATCTGGTCCCCAGACCCTACCCCCGCACCATCTCAACTTCACCTCCCATATACCTAATCAGGAGTGGTGATATATTTTGGTAACGCTGACACTTATCCCCACTACGTTTGAAATCGCAAGACTCTGATGGCCGCAAATCAAAGATCGGCCCCTCTGTTAAGGCATCCGATAGCAACGACCCCTAACACATGGCCCCATAAAAATATAGGTCAGAATGCACCTATTTCTCACCAACAACCCCCTTTGATGCGCTGTTTTGCTTACAGTCAGTAGTTCTTGCCTGCCAAGTTTCTTATGTAGCCTAGGTCTCATTCCTTTGTGGGACGTGTATTTATTCAGCTATTTGGACACGTGCTTGGTAAGGCAACTGCAGAACCCCAAAGTTGCTTTCATGCTGATATCCATCTGACCCTCCCCCGATGAGTGAAGGACCCACAAGAGCTTGACGAAAGCGGGTAGTGTGAAAGCACAGCGTTGCACTGTATGGCATCCTCCAAAAGGCACTTCTTGCAAAAGAAATTGACAAAGAGGATACATTTCAAAAGACAATTTGGACGCTTTATTTGTACACTTTATATAAACATTGTTGAACAAATAAATAGGTGAAAATCATTTGAACTGAGAAATTAACTGTTCCACGAGGTCTGCTTTTGGTGGACAGGGCACGTTTGCAAGGTTTTATGGCAATGTGTGTCCTAGGAACAACAAAATCATGAGCGATTCCATGACTATGTATGTCCAACACAGTCAAAGTGAGATCTTTTACAAAATCGAATTCCATTTCTTGGTATATTGGCTTGACCATCCATTTTTTTGCTTCTTTTCGTAGAGACTGTTGTGTAAGAAAGCATCCCAAAGTTTCCTACAGTCCTCCATTGTTTTCTCCCTACGTTCTCGTTATGCGCTAAGACCGTGTCAGGAATACCCAGAGGAAGGCTCCCATTCAAACTTTGCCTTCTTCCGAGTATCCTACATGTAAGGCCATAAAGCTTCCTCAACGCCAATATCACCGCAAAACTTCAGCGACCACGTTACTATGGCGATTATGGCTGCCGCTCCACAAACAACGCTATCGCGCTTTATGGGGGAGGAGTCACACGCTCATACGGCCACCTGTTAAAACACTTCCGGCTGACCGCACTCGCCGCTTCTGATTTTTTTGCTTCAAATCATGTTCTTGTTTCCCCTTTTGCTCCTGTTACCCTGTTCTGCCCTACCTTGTCCTCGTCCATTCCTGAACCGCTCTGTATCCTCGATCCTCCATTGAACCCTTCTGCAACTTGCCGACTCGGAATGCTACCTTACCTGCCACTGCCTGCTGATTTGATACTTCGCTGCTAACACATTGCTGGCGCGGAACGTTACCTTACCTGCAACTGCCTGCTGAATTGGTTACTTCGCTGCTTACTCATTACCGACTCGGAACGCCACCTTACCTGCAACTGTCTGCTGAATTTGTACTTCGCTACTCGCACATTGCCGACTCGGAACGCCATCTGGACTTGCCCCGCCTCCTGAATTGGTTACCTCTGTGCCCGCACATCACTGACCCGGACTTAATTTCTACACTGCAAACGGAACATCCTGCAAATTGTCAAGCTTTCTGACCTAGTACCTGGATAGAGCCTGCATTGCCCAGTAACTTGCGCCCGGACTAGAGACTTCCACTTGGCGCTTTAGCTCGTGAGGCGTCCTCGTTCCTGCGGGACAGGTACGGACTAGACTGTCTGCTGTACCGTTTAGGCGTCCTCGTGCCGTCGGGTGTAGGGTAGGCTGGGTAGTGCAGAGCTCCTCACTAACTACACATCGGAAAGCTGTTGGTAAGTGTCCAACCCCATTCATTTGGTGTCCTTTGGTGTACTGTCATGTTCTTTCCTAGTTAGATCTGGTCCCTGTGTTTATTGTACCTTGTTCTTACTCTTGTGAAGTTGCATCCGAATACTGCCTCCTGAGTTCCATTCGGGGGGTCTTCATCTGTCGTCCTCCGGGTTTGCAAGGAACCACCTTTCGGCTCCTGCTCATCGGCTGCTGAAGCGATCCCGTCTTTCGGCTAATTGCTACCTTTGTAGTTTTCCTTTTGGAATACAAAGGGAGACATTGGCAGGGAGAATTCTACAGCTACACGTCGAGAGTTCTCCGGCTCCGGATTAGCAAAACCTGATAGACCGCTAGTAATGTCCGATATTGCATCCCGTCTATGCCAAAATGCAATCTCTTGGGCCTGTACTTTAGGCACATATTGTGGAACACCTCCAAATCTCTGATGTGACAGAATTCTGTGAGTCCCTTCAGATCTCTTGATAGTCATATCAAACACGATCTTCTCAAGAGCTTTGTGTGGAGGTAAAGATGGAACCAACCACTTCTTCTTGCCTTCCTGCTCCTCCGATAAAGGTCCATGTGCACATTGGTGAAAATGTTGATTCTCTGTCCATGACTGAACGTTGGAACAGTGGTGCATTAATGAGCGAAACTTTTCAAGTAGAATTTCCACAGACCCACCACAAGTTTTGGAGCTCCACCAAAGATGGTTGCTCAAAGACGGGGACCACTGTAAAATATTTTCAGAACCTGTTTTTTTTTACCAGCAGCTGTGGTTTTTTATTGATTGATTTGGGAACATGCCGAACATCAAATTGATGGCAAATGTTTGGAAACTGCTCTCGCATGGCTTTGGCTATTGAAACATGTTTGTCGGTGGCTACGAGGTGTATTTGCATTCCCCTCAATTGGAGATCGTCCATGGATTTTATAAAACCATGTTTCTCCATGGCCACTGAGGATTTACATTCAGACCCTGCACGACCACCAAACTCACAATTGTTTTAGTGTCCATGTCCTGAAAGTGGTATGTGCAGTACTTTGCAGAAAATCCGGGGCTGTCACACTGTCCATCGCCAGCTAGTCTAACCGTTTGTCAGAGAATGTCCTTTCAATTGACATTTGTTCAATTCTCCAAGCTTCACTAATAGCAGGGAATAAATACTCTTGTTGATATTTGTAGTACTGCGTTTTAGAAAGGAAATGGAGTCACACAAATTGACAGAAACTGGACAACTTTCTAAAAGTAGAGCCACTGAAAAGTAAAGCTGCTGCACACAGTAGATTTCCAGCTGGCACTTTGCCCTGCATCGGTTGAGCGAACCATGAAAATGTAGCATGGAGTAGGCCACAGGTGGCTTGGATTTTCAGGTTTGTGCCTTGTGATACACGAGTCACATTCACCAATGGCTGCCCGCATACTTCCCCCCTCACTGGATGGACACATTTCAGCATCAGTATAATCTGTACCAGGCAGCTGTCGAATACAATGTATTTGTACTCCTTTATTAGACGATCGTCCTGCATGAGTGTGGTTTGTGACTCAACTGTGGTGGACATATCAGCCGAACAGGACACACTGAAGTCGAGATCTTTGGCTTGTTCCTCGGTCCCTTGCGTTGAGGCTTCATCGTCTGTTATTTCAGCTTCTGTTATTTGCACATGAATTGGAGAAACCATCAATGTCGATTGTTTATTGGGTGGCCCTTTTTTTGCGGGTGTAGATTGTGTGAAGTGGTCACGGAGTATTTCAAAAGCATCTTCCTTATATTCAGTTTCTTCTTCATCTTGTCGAGTTCTCACATTGTAGCAATGGTCCAAAAACACCTTGCTTGCTTCGCCGGTCACATTCAATTCATTTTCTGGCCATTGGGCATAAGCATCTCAAGTTTGCTTATTGACTGGACTACGCTGCGCCTCAAATATTAGTTGCTCCATAGTGAAATCTGTTTGGCAAGCAGCATCTTTGGTTTAATTTGTTGTCTGTGTCTTCATACTTCGTTTTCTTCTGGGCCTCTAAGAGATGGGTTTTCAAAACATGTTCAATGTAAATCCAACATACAGTAAATGGCACTTTAGATTTAAAAAAAAAAAAGCATGGTATGAAGACAACACCAGCTCAACCCACTTTTTGTAAACTAAATTGTTAGTTACCCTTGTTTTCTTGATTTTCATTGAAACCGTGCTCTTCACTGTAACAACCGTCCCAGCAAGCTGGTCCGCCACCTCTGATCCATGTGCCTCTTCTTCTAATTCCCGACCTTGTATACAGCCCTTGTATAGAATATTAATTTTAAAAAAGTCAATTGTTTTTTAAATCAAATTCTTTCCTCGCACACATCGCTTACATACATGCCCTTGTAAACTGTGTACATTATTTTGTCAAAATATACATTTGGAATTTCACCTGATTGATGGCTAGTGTAACGTGAAACCCACTGATTGTAACTCATGCTGTTGCACTCAAGCATTTTGATTTGTATTCGACATTAGGGTAGAAATGTTAACATTAGAACTGAAATGGTAAAAGTTTGAAAAGATGCTTGTTTATGATATTGTCACTGTCTAATAGTATCAGAGGTAGGATATACTTTCTTTCATTCAAGGGAACTGCCAGTACGCATACCTCATGCTCTGGACCAGCTCCAAAGGATGATGTAATTGTAGTCGAAGTACCAGCATCCCTCTGTAACACAGTACTTGTTTTTGTATGGATGAAAACAGTGAAATTGAACAGACTCAACCGGATGCAGTCAATGGTACATATCAATAAAAACCCATAAATGAAACATTATGTAAACAAACAACGGGATACGTAAAATATTTCATATTATCTAAAATTCCATGCATATTACATTTCCATAATCGAATAGCGCAATAAAACTACCTGATAGACGCTCAAAGTTGTTGTTGACGCTGGGAAAGAAATGGATGCAGAATCTTGCTCCTTCATTTTCAGTGCATTGTCACGAAGTGTTAAAGGTAAAACTAGATTTGCATTAGATATGTGTGAAGATCAAATATGAACTTCAGCAAGTCTGTATGGCTCACCCTTGGTATCCTGGACGTGTCAGTGATGTCATCACTACTGATGGTCTGTGCTTCAGTCAATATGCTCACCTAAAGAAACTGACATGGGAAGCATGCGATTACGAAAAGATTGTGCTTTTTTCGAAGGGCACTATAGCATATTTTTCTGTGTTCATAAAATTTTTTCTATGATGCTCCTAAAACCAGGGACAGATGTCTAGAAAAATGGGGTATAGTTATAAATGAATACAATCTGTTAAAAATGCAAAGTTTAGCAAGAAACATTTACACTAAAAGCACCAATCCGTCCATGTAGTTAACTGTTCAGTACCCCAAGGCCTACAGCTAATTCATGAACCGTGACTCACCTGAGGCAGCGTGTGCATGAATAGAGTTGGAATTGCATTTGGAAGCAATTTATGAGATGTTCTGACTCGATGCTTCTTTGTGTACTGCGACTGGTCGCACATATTTGTGGCAAAGTGCAGACTGCAGATGTGGAATCGATCACCCCTCAAGTTCCCCAAGACATCCTGGTCTCTACTTTCAAGCTCCTGCCGACGCAAACCGCAATATCTGACCAATTCTCTTATTAGATCTATATTCCTTGGGAATATATGCATTATTGTGCTCTTAGGTGTGGTATGGGTCTTAGAACGGCAACCGTAAACCATACAAGGAGGCATTGTTGAAAAATCTGTTAAAAAAAGCCCACATCGGAAAAAAATTACTTTGCATGAATGCGTGAGAAAGATGGAATTATATCATAAATTTTTCTATGCAATGTTTGTTTTGGTCACAGAAGCAAAACCTGTGTAGCATAGCCGACTGTATTCTAAGATAACTTTCATACACAATTGATTGATGTGACACAAATCGTAACGTGCTACTCGTCCCTTGAATGTATTATCATGCATCAAAAGGAAACATGCTTATAGACACGGTCCGCGAAGGATGACATTCTATCCCAATTGACTCCGATGACAATTGTTATATATCGAGAACAGAACAAATTAAAGAGAAGTCAATGGTAATGGCAAAAGGATGAATGAACATTACACTACTGGGTACATTTGTTCGAAATAGGTAGAATTTTAGAGATCAAGAAGAGATGATTAGGTGACCTGCCCTTACCTTGACCAACAAACAGATCCAGCACGCAGGGTAGTTAGTAGCAGGAGAACAGGTAGCGTGATCATGAGTTGACTTCCAGTGCTCAGAGATGTTCACAGGTAGCATGGTGATGAGCTGACTTTCAGTGGTCACAGATGATCCCAGGTAGCACCATCAGGAGTTGACTTGCAGTGCTTACAGATGTTCTCATGATAAATATCAAGGGGTTTATAAAGAATTAGAAAGGTGGGTGTGTATGTGAATGAGTGACGTGTATATGGCGTGGTCTTATATGGATAGCAGGGGCGCGGCCTACTTCAGGGGAGCCTGCCTGGAGACACTGGGTCTGGCTAGGCCATGTGTACAATTGCCCCTGTGCGGAAGATACCTTTGGAAGTGTACATGGTGTTTGGCACCTTAGCTGTTCCCATCCTGCCAGCCCCCTCAGGAGGACACGGCCACAGGTGCGAACTGCCATTGCTAGTGGAGGGGGGATGGATGGGCATGAGGCATGCAGAAAAGGGCCAGAACACTGCTGAATGGAGACATATTTATGTGGATTGCACGGGCACGGTCTGCTTCATGGAGCCTGCCTGGAGACACTGGGTCTGGGGAGGCCATGTGAACAACGGCCCCTGCGCGGAAGATACCATTGAAGTGTACATGGTGTTTGGCAGCTTGGCCGTTCCCATCCTGCCAGCCCCTTTGGGAGGGCACAGCCACAGGTGCGAACTGCCATTGCTAGTGGAGGGGGATGGATAGGCATGAGGCATGCAGAAAAGGGCTGTAACACTGCTGAATGGAGACACACTTATGTGGATTTCAGGGGTGCGGCCTGCTTCAGGGCAGCTTCCCCAGAGACATGGGGTCTGGGGAGGCCATGTGAGCAATAGGCCCTGAGTGGAAGATACCATTGAAGTGTATATGGTGTTTGGCACCTTGGCCGTTTCCATCCTGCCAGCCCCCTCAGGAGGGCACGGCCACAGGTGCGAACTGCCATTGATAGGGTAGGGGGGGATGGACGGCTAAGAGGCATGCAGGAAAAGGCCGGAACACTGTCGAATGGAGACACACATATGTGGATTGCAGGGGCACAGTCTGCTTCAGGGGAGCCTGCCTGGAGACACTGGTTCTGGGAAGGCCATGTGAACAATGGCCCCTGCGTGGAAGATAACTTTGAAGTGTACATGGTGTTTGGCACCTCAGCCATTCCCACCCTGAGAGCCCCCTTGGGAGGGCATGGACACAGGTGCTAACTGCCATTGATAGGATAGGGGGGATGGATGGCCAAGAGGTGTGCAGAAAAGGGCCGGAACACTGCTGAATGGAGACACTTATGTGAATTGCAGGGGCGTGGCCTGCTTCAGGGCAGCTTGCCCTGGAGACATGGGGTCTGGGGAGGCCATGTGTACAATGGCCCCTGCGCTTACGATACCTTTGAAATGTACATGGTGTTTGGATCCTTGGCCGTTCCCATCCTGCCAGCCCCCTCGGGAGGGCACGGCCACAGGTGCGAACTGCCATTGATAGGATAGGGGGGGATGGATGGCCAAGAGGTGTGCAGAAAAGGACCGGAACACTGCTGAATGGAGCCACTTATGTGAATTGCAGGGGCGTGGCCTGCTTCAGGGCAGCTTGCCCTGGAGACATGTGGTCTGGGGAGGCCATGTGTACAATGGCCCCTGCGCTTACGATACCTTTGAAATGTACACAGTGTTTGGATCCTTGGCCGTTCCCATCCTGCCAGCCCCCTCGGGAGGGCACGGCCACAGGTGCGAACTGCCATTGCTAGTGGAGGGTGGATGGATGGGCATGAGCCGTGCAGAAAAGGGCCGGAACACTGCTGAATTGATACACACTTATGTGAATTGCAGGGGCGCAGCCTGCTTCAGGGCAGCTTGCCCCGGAGACATGGGGTCTGGGAGGCCATGTGAGCAATGGCCCCTGTGCGGAAGATACCCTTGAAGTGTACATGGTGTTTGGCACCTTGGCCGTTCCCATCCTGCCAGCCCCCTCGGGAGGGCACATCCACTGGTGTGAACTGCGTTGATAATGGAAGGGGGATGGATGGGCATGAGGTGTGCAGACAAGGCCCGGAACAGTGCTGAAGGGACACGGTCTGCTTCGGGGGAGCCTGGTCTGGGGAGGCCATGTGAACAATGGCTCCTGCGCGGTAGATACCTTTGAAGTGTACGTGGTGTTTGGCAGCTTGGCCGTTCCCATCCTGCCAGCCCCTTTGGGAGGGCACAGCCACAGGTGCGAACTGCCATTGCTAGTGGAGGGGGATGGATAGGCATGAGGCATGCAGAAAAGGGCTGTAACACTGCTGAATGGAGACACACTTATGTGGATTTCAGGGGTGCGGCCTGCTTCAGGGCAGCTTCCCCGGAGACACAGGGTCTGGGGAGGCCATGTGAGCAATAGGCCCTGAGTGGAAGATACCATTGAAGTGTATATGGTGTTTGGCACCTTGGCCGTTTCCATCCTGCCAGCCCCCTCAGGAGGGCACGGCCACAGGTGCGAACTGCCATTGATAGGGTAGGGGGGGATGGACGGCTAAGAGGCATGCAGGAAAAGGCCGGAACACTGTCGAATGGAGACACACATATGTGGATTGCAGGGGCACAGTCTGCTTCAGGGGAGCCTGCCTGGAGACACTGGTTCTGGGAAGGCCATGTGAACAATGGCCCCTGCGTGGAAGATAACTTTGAAGTGTACATGGTGTTTGGCACCTCAGCCATTCCCACCCTGAGAGCCCCCTTGGGAGGGCATGGACACAGGTGCTAACTGCCATTGATAGGATAGGGGGGATGGATGGCCAAGAGGTGTGCAGAAAAGGGCCGGAACACTGCTGAATGGAGACACTTATGTGAATTGCAGGGGCGTGGCCTGCTTCAGGGCAGCTTGCCCTGGAGACATGGGGTCTGGGGAGGCCATGTGTACAATGGCCCCTGCGCTTACGATACCTTTGAAATGTACATGGTGTTTGGATCCTTGGCCGTTCCCATCCTGCCAGCCCCCTCGGGAGGGCACGGCCACAGGTGCGAACTGCCATTGATAGGATAGGGGGGGATGGATGGCCAAGAGGTGTGCAGAAAAGGACCGGAACACTGCTGAATGGAGCCACTTATGTGAATTGCAGGGGCGTGGCCTGCTTCAGGGCAGCTTGCCCTGGAGACATGTGGTCTGGGGAGGCCATGTGTACAATGGCCCCTGCTCTTACGATACCTTTGAAATGTACACAGTGTTTGGATCCTTGGCCGTTCCCATCCTGCCAGCCCCCTCGGGAGGGCACGGCCACAGGTGCGAACTGCCATTGCTAGTGGAGGGTGGATGGATGGGCATGAGCCGTGCAGAAAAGGGCCGGAACACTGCTGAATTGATACACACTTATGTGAATTGCAGGGGCGCAGCCTGCTTCAGGGCAGCTTGCCCCGGAGACATGGTGTCTGGGAGGCCATGTGAGCAATGGCCCCTGTGCGGAAGATACCCTTGAAGTGTACATGGTGTTTGGCACCTTGGCCGTTCCCATCCTGCCAGCCCCCTCGGGAGGGCACATCCACTGGTGTGAACTGCGTTGATAATGGAAGGGGGATGGATGGGCATGAGGTGTGCAGACAAGGCCCGGAACAGTGCTGAAGGGACACG
Source organism: Ambystoma mexicanum (assembly GCF_040938575.1). NCBI lineage: Eukaryota > Metazoa > Chordata > Amphibia > Caudata > Ambystomatidae > Ambystoma > Ambystoma mexicanum. Next base: position 695,250,954 of record NC_090937.1, on the reverse strand, counting down.
GTCTGCTTCGGGGGAGCCTGGTCTGGGGAGGCCATGTGAACAATGGCTCCTGCGCGGTAGATACCTTTGAAGTGTACGTGGTGTTTGGCACCTTGGCCGTTCCCACCCCTGCCAGTCCTTCCAGGACAAGTGAGCGTGTCCTTGATTCACTGAAACATTGAAACAACCAATTAATAAAAGTTCAGTTGTATTTCATTTTGTTGCTGATGTTGATGGCGCAAATGTACTACACATTGTATACTTCGGGTTGCAGGACAGTGTGGGAAAATCCCCTGTACTGACCGCTGTCACTGAGGAATGTGTCTCTAATGGCACCAACGACACAGGCGGGTATTACTCGTCGAACACGGTGTCCAAGCCTCGCATGAAGCCACCATGTAAAGGCACGATAGGCAACCAGCCTGTACCACCTGTGGAAGAGAAAGATACAAACTGTATTTAAATGAACAAGATAAGTGTATCAAACCTTAGTTGAAAATGCAATCCTGTATCCAATGGCATTGGTGCCAGTACAAATGTTACTTCGGGGATCAATCAACTTGGGCATTAAAGTGTAGACACATTACAAACGTGAACACCCATGCATTCCATAACGTTTGGGGCACAGAGAAATATTGTTTCTTGGTTTCGCGTGAAAGACACATAAAATGACCACTATGATTACCCCAAATCACGAGTGATGTATAGAATTGCAAGACTACATTCATTTGGCAGTGATAGATCAAAGTTACGACAATATAGGAGACAAACATGAAATGTTAGTGGTCTAAGTGACATCACATCTAGAGTACACTTACTCGTTACTTGGATTGCGAGGGCGAACTGTTGCGCGAAGTTCATGCATGACTACCATCATAATCCTCAACACGGACCGTGTGAGGCAGGCTGCCCTGAAGTCATGCAGCTCGGTAACGCATTGCGGCCGTGTCTCGTCTTCCGATATGTAGGACAAGCATCCAGAGTTTTCTCGGCAGCAGCAGTTCTCCTCCTCAGTTAGCATTACCTCGCACCGATTGCAGGTACACCAGGTGGAGACGTCGCCCATGCGACTAGGCTCATGCTCTTGATCTGGTGATTCGTCCTCCCAACTGTCGTCTGAAACCCCATTGTTTCCGCATCTTTCTCTTTTGGGTAATTCCACCTCGGAATACTCTGGCTCGTACTGGTAGGGCTGTATTTTGTATTTTATTAGGTTTATATAGCGCTTTACGCCAAAGCGCTTTACATTAAACAACAAGAATACATCAGAATAAAATGGAAGCTTAATTGTAAAACATGAAACGAACCATCAAAAACAGTACAAAGAACAATTTGCATAAGAATGTATGAGAGAAAGTGTAAGAGAGAAGCAAGGTTAACAGGACAGGGAGTGCAGAAGATGAGCTTTTAAGGAAGAACTAAGGGTGGAGTAAGAGGAGATGGAGCGGATAGAGACAGGTAGAGTGTTTCAATGTAGAGGGGGAAGGAGCTGAAAGGAACGGAAATGAGAACGGGCACAATGGGATGGAGGAACAGTGAGTAGGAAGGGATCTGCAGATCTGGGGGGGCGAGAGGGAGCGTAGAACGAGAGGAGAGAGGAAAGGAAGGGGGGGCAAGATCATGAAGAGGTTTAAAGCAAGACAGAGGAAGTTGAATTTAAGTTGAGAATGCAAGGGAAGCCAGCCTAGGTAAGAAAGCGAAGAGGAAATGGAATCATAAGGAGAGAGAAGGGTACGAATAGCAGAGTGATAGAGGGATTTGAGGGGAGCCAGGTGAGAGGCAGGGAGGCCAAAGAGGAGAATGGAGCAATAGAAAAGATGAGAAAAAATGAGGCAAGAGATTAAGAGTTTAGTGGCATGAAAGGTGAGGGAGGAATGGATTTTACGAACATTGAAGAGGTCTTAGCGACAGGCACGGGAGGTAACAGAAATGTGATGGGAAAAGGAGAGGGAGGAGTCGGTGAAGGCCAAGATTGCGAGCAGAGGCAGCGATGGGGAGATTAGAAGGGGGAAAGAGAATGAATGGAGGGGTAGAGCGAGGGGGAAGAGTGTTGGAGGGATAGAATACGACTTCAGTCTTATCAGTATTGAGGGAGAGAAAGTGAGATGACAACCAGTTTTCTGATAGCAGAGAGACAGGAAGAAAGATTAAGGTGGATGTCAGAAGTGAAAGAAGAGAAAGAAAGAGCTGGGTGTCATCAGCATAGAAATGGTGAGAGATGGCGAAGGAAGAGATGACGGGGCAAGAAGGGAAGTGTAGAGTGAGAGAAGAAAAGGGCCAAGTACAGAGCCTTGAGGAACACCAAAGTCGAGGGAGAAAGTAGAGGAGGTACGACCGCCCCAAGAGACAGCGAAAGAACGGTTGGAGAGATAGGAGGAGAACCAGTTGAGTGAAAAGGAAGCAGAAGAGGTGGGGCAAGTTGGGAGATGGAGCTCAGGGGGAAGAGGGGGGAAGGGAATGGGGAAGAAGGGGGGTTTAGAGGGTCTCAGGAGAAGGGTACGCTGAAGAGCAGTAGAGTATGGGTGAAGAGGAGGTGCAGCTGACCTGGTCGGGCAAGGAGTTGATGAAGATAGAAGGGCTAAGGAGGGCAAGCAAAGCAGTACTGGTAAGGGCGTAGAAAGGGAGGAGGAATGCAGCAGGTAGGGAGGGTCACTGGGTGTTGCACAGGTAGAGATGGTCAAGGCAGATAATAAAAGTACCAGAAGGGACCGGCCAGGGGGGTTGAGGGGGAGGGGCCAGGGGTAGAGGGTACAGAGTGAGCTGAGGAGAGTCATTGGGTGCTGGGAGAGGTTTAGGAGGCAGACAAGACGAGGGTATAAGGGTAGGCAGAGCAGAGAAGAGAGTCACGGGGTAGGGAAAGGTCTTGGGGGGGCTGAGTTGTGGTGGGAATAGTGCAGGGAGCGGGCTCCAGGTGGGGGGCACAGTGAAGGCAGATCAAGGTTGAAGTGGCCACAGGATAGAGAGGGGTTGCAGGTGATTGGCCGCCGAAGTAGGCAGAGCCGTGCCCAGAAGCAGTGGAGGCCAGCAGTCAGGAGAACAAGCAGTCAGGTGGTAGGCCAGTAACACCAGGTAGGTGTAGAGGCAGGCCCCGGGAGACAGGCAGGCACAGGGTGGAGAGGGGCCAGCAGTGATCTGGATGCTGCAGGAGAAGTGGGCATGCCAGTGGGGAGGGTGCTAGGGCCAGAGGGGCGGTGGCGCAACACAGGACGACACAAGCACCGCACCAGCAGGACCCACAACAACAAGGCAAGTTGCAGTAGGCAGGTAGTCCTGTGATGATGAGGGAGAGGGTTCGCAGAAAACAGCCCGAGCTGTTTGTTTTGTTGCCATTATGCGACAAAATTAAAATGGATAGTAATGATTGTTCTAGTATCTGTTTGCACTGGCCACAGGATACACAAAAAAGACAGTGAAACGATTGAAAAAGCGAATCTGATGTTGTCTGATGGAAAGCGGTCTGTTTATACTTATTGAGGAAAGAGGCGTCCTGCCATTTCGATGGAGATACGTCATTAGCAGGCGCACAGAGAACGTTGCCACGAGACGTGTATTTGCATTGTGAAATGGGTCATACATGTCTAGTGATGTCAGCCTCAGGGGTGGGGAATATGATTTAATGCCGCCAGGGAAGTTCACCTTAGGGCGATGCGGCAATGGATACGATTAGCACAAGATGGCCGCGCCCTGCTGCCTGATTTCGCATGTGTAAAAGTGAGGAAAACTAGGGTCAGGTGCATAGGAAATGTTTGTACGATCGATCAATGTATGCTTAAAAACACATGCCCGAGCTCTCAGGACAATAATATTTTTGAGTGCACTATTCCTTTAAGATCTATTCGCGGTAATGGATTTGTCCCGTACATTCCCCTCAATGCTTTCTCCAATAAACTTGTCTGTCTCTGCAGTGATCCTACCACACTCCTTTTCACCTTGTGTGGCACCACTGTCCCTCTTGCTTCTATATAATTTACCAATCCTACTTCGTTTTGCTGCTCTCTCATCTTTTTTTGGAAGTGTATTATTTTTCATTATTTCCTCCATTTCTCCAAAGCGTCTTTCTAAACTCCATTCCGTTTCTCGCTCCTGTTCATTTTCCTCTTTCCATTTTTGGTATGCGCTCCTTGACAAGCTTTTGAACTTCCCTTTTCCTCCTTTCTCTGCTCTGCTCTATTCTTGTATCTCATTCCCTCTGCTTTCTTTCTTTTCCCTTTGCCTTTCCCATTACTCCTTCTGCTTTCTCACCTTTTCCCTATCTTCTCTTACTTTTTTCCTCTCTCTTTCTTCCAGTTACTTTCTCATATCGCTTCTTCTCCCTTACTCTTTTTAAGCTTTTATTTAACTGGCACCTGTCATCCAAAAGTTGTTTGTTCTTTTACCTAATCTAAGAGAAATGCGTCTTGTGCTTGGGAACTGTTATCTTTTGTTCTACTTCATGGCTAGCTGACACTTCCTTTCCTGCATTAATCTTAGACGGGCCTGCGTAGCTTTTGTCTGATAAATGCAAATCTGTGTTTTAACTAATTCATAACACTGACTTTCTCTGCAGCGCCGGAGACACCCTTGAATTCTTCATTCAATTTAACGTCTCTATGGCATCCTTTTTCCCCAAAATGACCACTTGTTGTTATTACATTTCTGCATTGAGCAAGCATTATGTCGTCTTGGGCATCTTGCGTTTCAGCGTATATATATATGTATATGTTGAGTATGTGTGTTGTAGTGTCTATTGAATGCTAGAATATTATTCATGTCTAAGCGCAGTTTGACCTAGTGTCCGTGTAACTTTGTGGTGAGTGCTTGTCTGCTTTGTGTCTAATGCGTCTGTGTATCAAGTTCGGTGATAGTGTCATTTACTTTTGTCATTTTACGTTACAACATGTCCATGTCTGCTAGAGCTTGCAGATTCATCTCTTCTTCAATCGTCCCGGGGTAAGGTCAGTAGGGTTGTCTCAAGGAATACCGTCTCCCATGCTTGTGGTATCGTGGCAGAGACAGGACAGGTCCCATGATTGGTGCATGTCTTCCATCCCTACAATATAGAGGTGGGACAGGGGCCGACGGTTTAGATGATGCATTCATCTGCCTCTCGACAAATATCTCAATCGCCCTTTCCATGTTTATTGAGGTTGCAGCATCTGGAGGGGGATTACTTCCTTCACCTGGCCTTTTCTCACTGTTCACCACACCAGGGGAATGTCTGCCTTCCCCTGGACTTCACGCAGGCTTATTTCACAGTTCACAACACCAGAGGGAATGTCTCCCTCCCCCTGGACTTTTCACAGGCTTATTTCACAGTTCACAACACCAGGGGGAATGACTCCCTTCCCCTGGTCCACATCTCACATAGCTTCAAATACACAGTTCTCAAAGGTTAGAAGGGTCCCCTGATCTTGGCTTCTCTCTCTGTTTGGTTGGCTCCACTTGGTTCACTCTCCTGCCAGATATGACCCTGAGGAAGATGCCTCGTTTCCTGGTTTGGGTCCCAGACCCTTGTTTCTCTCGCTATTCGGTTTAGCTCTCTTGGCTCACACTCTCACCAAGTACTGATATGAGGACGATGCCGCACTCCTTGATGTGGGTGCCCAACCCCTGTGTTTCTCACTCTCTGGTTCAGCTCACTTGACTTACTCTCTTGCCATGTACTGGTACGAGGAAGATGCCTTGCTCCTTGATGTGGATCCCCGATCCCTGTGTCTCTCACTCTCTGGTTCAGCTCACTTGGCTTACTTTCTCACTAAGTACTGGTACAAGGAAGATGCCTCACTCCTTGCTGGGGGTCCCCGACCTCTGTGTGTCTCACTCTCTGGTGGTCAGTGGTTTTCGTTAGGCCACTGGGCCGAGGAAGTGTGCCTCTGATGCAGGACCCAAGATGCAGGACCCCTTTGCTGCCTGCCCCGTTTCCCTACCGGGAACCTGAACTTCCCCATGTCTGCCGTTTAGATTGGGTAGCTCTCCGGCTCTTCCTGGTATCGGGGCCCCTTGCAGAAGCACCAGTATTCCTTCTCCCTTGGCTTGTTGGCTGCTCAGATCTGCGGTCTGATTCTCACTGCCTCGCCACCACATGGTTCTTCAGGACTGGAGGTGAGGTTGCCTCCTGCTCAGCCTCCGCGGGACTTCCACGGCCACTCGCCTCGTACACCGCTCTGCCTGGTTCTTCTCTGGTCACGATTCAAAACTCCCAGTTTTGTCACGGGCTGAAGACACCAAGTCTTTCTTCGGTTTTCCTTTTGTTATGCAGGCTCCACCCTGGCTAAACATCCACACCTGCCATAGCTGCTGTCATGTCAGTCCTTATCCCTCCCATGGCCCACCTCATCCCAGTACTTGGGTGAGGCAAACCTTCAGAGCTCTCAATGATCTTCTTTGTCCTTTGTCGCGCCTTGAAACACTTGTGTATAGGCGCGTTATAAATGCCATATCATATCATATCCCAGGACTTTTGGTTAGGTTACCCCTACAGATGTTACAGAAGTACATGGTTCTATTCTCTTTATGGGAGTCTGTGTTGGAAGAGGGGGTCTAAGGACTGTAGGGGTGTAGGTGTGTATAGGGCATGGGTGGAGGGTGGGTATACTGCGTTCTCCCAAGATGTTCTCCTCTGTCCCCAGAGGGGAGGTCTCTTCCCATAAGATTCTCCCACTGAGTACCACACCCAGGGGGACTACCGGGTAGCAGCCTCAACACCCTGGCCTCATGGGAAGGGGCTCCCCCTCAGGGAGAAGCAGCAACATCTCGGGATTCGTCACAACGTTCTCTTTAGAAAGAGGACAATGCCATGCATCCTGGGTTCTATGTCCCAGTCTGGTCAACTAAATTCTTCACTCCCAAACCTCAAGGCCGATAAAATGAGCAAAACGTTGTTGGTAATAATGACCATAGTAACACTGGTTAAAAGGGGCCAGGTCACCCTATACATGCAGTCAGAAGAATGAGCCTTGACAGAGGACCCTACTAATGGGACTACCTTACTGCTGTACCAGGACAGCGGGTATTGGCAGAGATCCGGGGGTCCAAACACTGTTTCTAATGTGGTTGGGGAGTTGTTAGAAAGATGGAAGGCCAGGTCAAGGGGTGATTAAATGATAAACAACACCATCATTTGATACCTTTTTACTATTTTAGAACATATGCAATAGATCATTCGCCAACCCTTCTGAGTTTGCATTTTGTGGTGAACATTCTTTATTTGAAACATATTGAAACTTTAAAATTCAGAAAAGATGGCTTTTAGCAAAGATGTGTTTAGACTGAGATGTATAACCATGATCGACTTAAGTGATATGTACTGTGTTCTGGTTCAAATACCATTAATGTAGTAGACTTAATTTTCAGCTTGTTTACAGCTGCATACGTATCTGCAGGACAAAGTGCAGTGAACAATGTGCAGCACAAAGATAAATAAATCTTTGCTCAGAGAACATGGGGCAATTTTAAAGGTCCAGAGATTGTTATCGAAGGGATTGAGCAAAAAGATGTTGATGCATTCGAAAGTATTACAAGAACTGTGCTGCTTTTTTCTCTGGTTAATAACAAGGGATCAATCCGCTCATCAAAGGGCAGATGCTTGTAGAAAATGTATTTGTTTCGTAATGTTATACAGCACATTTGTACATCAGGCAGTCGGTCTCTTCCAGAAATGAGGCAGTGCAATAAGAGGCTACAAAGTGGTGGAAGCAGCTTCCGGTACCGGTGGGGAGGCCGGTAGCTACTGAAGAGGCACTGGATTATCCAGGATTTAAGGTCAGTGGCGAATGATGAATATTTTCATTTGAGGGACCTTATCATCTGCCCTAATTAGTGTGGGTGACTGAGCATAGTGAGAACCTTCTGGATAATATCTAGAGGGTTGGGGAAGATGGGGTGTTCTCGCCATGAGAGAAAATCTAAAAGATCGTGTTGAAAGGGCACATTTTAAAGCACAATTTGATTTTTGAAATTGGGGTAAAAAGCCATACAATGTACAGTTGGTTCTCTAGGATAACGCATTCAAACATCTGATAAATGTCACCATACTACACCTGATCATTTTACAACACTTTAATGAACCTTTTGTCTACAGTATGTACCCGCGTAGGCCCTGGAACCACTTTCATGAAACGTTGTCTATTATATATGTGCCATCATTGCCATTTAAATCATTTTCATGAAGCTGCACTCACAATATATGACAGCATTGCCACATCACTTTTATGATACGCCACCCACAATATATTAATTTCCACTTTAAATCAACTTTATACCACACAAATACATGCCAGTATTCCCATTGTAAATCACTTTGCTGAAGCTGTGCTCACAATACGGGCTAGCATTGTTACAGTAAATCATTTCCATGAAGAGTACCCACATATGCATGAACTGGGAACTTTTATTGCTATTATGATAAAGTGCCCACAATACATGCAGGCATTGCACTACATAACATTGTGATGATGTCACATACAGAATATAGGCCACCGTAAATAATCCCCATTGTCAAACACACACATGCACACACAGTCATGCTCACACACACTCACATATACACACACACATGAACGTGCAAACTTTTGAAAACACACACACACACACACACTGCCCTACATGCATTCAAACTCTTGCGCACACAATGCATTACATTCAAACATGCATGCTAACAAACATTGTTTTTAAATGTACCTATACCCATCTGGTGTTGTGGTCTTCTCTCCGGGCAGGGCAACAATATGCAATGCCAGAATGAAAGGAAACCTTGGCCCACGGGGATCAAGCTTGGGTGCTAAACAACCCATACATGCCAGTGTGCAGCATGTTAATACTGCAGCCATGACCCCAAGTACACTCATATGTATTTTTGTCACCAGCCCAACAGGTGGAAGTGAAGGCCCAGTGAGGTCAGCCACTGGTTACCAAGGTAAAACCCTGGACCTAGTGGACGTAGAGCAAGGGGATCATCAATGTCTCAGATGATCTGAAACATGGGTCTGCAAGGTGTACACTGCATGCAACATGGGGCTTCAAGGTGTACGCTGCATGCAACATGGGGCTGCAAGATGTAAACTGCATGCAACATGGGGCTGCAAGGTGTACACTGCATGCAACATGGGACTGCAAGGTGTACACTGCATGCAACATGGGGCTGCAAGATGTACACTGCATGCAACATGGGGCTGCAAGGTGTACACTGCATGCAACATGGGGCTGCAAGGTGTACACTGCATGCAACATGGGGCTGCAAGGTGTACGCTGCATGCAACATGGGACTGCAAGGTGTACACTGCATGCAACATGGGGCTGCAAGGTGTACGCTGCATGCAACATGGGGCTGCAAGGTGTACACTGCATGCAACATGGGGCTGCAAGGTGTATGCTGCATGCAACATGGGACTGCAAGGTGTACACTGCATGCAACATGGGGCTGCAAGGTGTACGCTGCATGCAACATGGGGCTGCAAGATGTAAACTGCATGCAACATGGGGCTGCAAGGTGTACGCTGCATGCAACATGGGACTGCAAGGTGTACGCTGCATGCAACATGGGGCTGCAAGGTGTACACTGCATGCAACATGGGGTTGCAAGGTGTACACTGCATGCAACGTGGGGCTGCAAGGTGTACGCTGCATGCAACGTGGGGCTGCAAGGTGTACGCTGCATGCAACATGGGGCTGCAAGGTGTACACTGCATGCAACATGGGGCTGCAAGATGTACACTGCATGCAACGTGGGGCTGCAAGGTGTACACTGCATGCAACGTGGGGCTGCAAGGTGTACACTGCATGCAACATGGGACTGCAAGGTGTACACTGCATGCAACATGGGGCTGCAAGGTGTACACTGCATGGTCTATCACAGGCATGCCCCAAATCATTGATTTGGGAAGAGTGTATATGGTCTACCATATAATCCAGTGTTTCTATGCTGTGCTGTATCTTGTGTGTTTCTTTAACATTCACAGAAATGCGGTTTCACCCTGTGGGGTGCTTTACTACTCAGACATTCATTGGAATACGAAGGAACACGTTCCAGCACATTGGAGTTATGGCGATCATGCACCCACATCACAGGACACATTCATTTTGAGAGCTTGTGGAAAGTATAACTCCTCTTTAAATATAAAAATATGAAACTGTTGGTGTTTGGAGCCACCTTGTTTGCAAGATAGGATTTACGAAACCTGTATCGGCTTTGCTTGATTCTCGATCTCTCCTCTGCTGACTTAATCTGCTGTAAGCCTCAGCTATTCTGAGCCAGAGAACACTAGTTACATCAAATATTGGCAGGCATATGGTAACATCTAGGGGGTATTCAATGTTGTAAAAGCATGCAGGCGATCCAAATAACCTTCCCCTCAGTGCCATTGCATTCTGAAAAAGTATTCCATTGTATTCATTGGAACCATTGTTTGTTTGTTTGTTTGTTTATTTTTAATGCGCACCAAAACCCGGAGGTAGGAGAGCGCAGCAGTAAGGAGATGCAAGGCTTACAAGTTACAGATTTTACACTGTACAGAATAAGGCATAGCAATGCACGAATCTACAATCAACATTCATAATACAATGTTATTACAGGGCAATGTGGAAGTACTGCGATACACGTTCAAACTATACAGGAGATATACAGTCTATACAAGAAATATACAATTGGTACTCGGTAGGGAAGAAGGTGGCTAGGGATCATTAGCATTAATGTAGTTGGTGTAGTTCCTTCTAAAGAGTAAGTAGGGTTGGTCTGCTCTCAATGTATAAGGCAAGGCATCCCAAAGTTTAGCAGCCTTCACAGGAAAACTATTACCTCTAATCTTAGTTAGTCTGTATCTAGGAACTACAAGGCAGTTAGTAGTTGCTGTTCTTGTGGGTCTGGTGGATGTTCTTCTGGTTAATTTATCCATGAGATAGCTGGGGGCAGCATTATTAAGGGCTTTATGCGTCAAGGACATCATTTTTAACTGTATTTTATTATTAGTGGAGAGCCATTTGTGTTGGCGTCTAGTGGAAGAGATATGTACTTTTTTATTTATGCCGAGCGCCGCTCTTAGGGCATTATTTTGTAGGGTTTGTAGCCTCTGGATGGTAGCTTTGCTAGCACCACTGCAAAGGGCATTACAGTAATCGAGTCTGGATAGAATTAGAGCTCTAGCCAGAATCAAACAGCTGTCGTTGGATAGAAAATTGTATTCTGGTCTTGGAGAAATGTGGATGTGGCCCAAAATTAAGGAATTGACTCCAGGCAAATTTTGTTAATTCAACAGCTAGAATAAGATTGAAGGATAATTTACCACCTGCATGCAAATAGGCTGGAAGATGAGACAGGATGTCCCCCAACACTAAAGGTCTTTGCATTAACAATAGAATTGTTGACACAGAAAGGTAGGCGAAAAAGACATGTACAGTTACACACTATTCAGAGCAAGAACACAAACTTGCTATGTTCACAGACCATGCTATGTGCTTCGAATCTCATATAGTAGTAACAGTTCCTAGTATATCAGGTGAACTAGAACGGTTCTGAGTAGAAACTGGATGTAAAATAAGTAAGTCCACATCTGTCAGCCTATATATCATGGGGGAAATTATCAAATGAAACAGACCAATGAGATCAAATGGGCTCAGACAAAATAAGCCATCTAGGCCCAGTGCTGCAGATAAGACTCTGAAGTGGGAGATACTACTACTTGTGTAAAGTATTTTCCAAGGAGCAAAAAGGTAGCTTTCATTGTGAAAGTGTGTAATGTGAGTGAAATAAAAATGCTTTTTAATTTTAAAATAGGTATTTTGATGCAACACATACTTTCTTCATGCCCAGTAATTACAATTAATGAACACATGATCTTAGAGGCTCTGGTCTGAACACATCAACACAGCGGTGCAGATGGCTTTAAGGGGAATACACCTGCGTATCCCTTATCCCCATTGATTTTTGCTCAGGGTGTTTGCCTCAATTAGGGTGTAAAACTGGCAGGTATGCAGGCAGGGCTGCCTAGGACTATATCTAACACAATCCTACCGCTCACCGCATTGACATAATGCCCTAGCTCTGATGCAGGATGTATTCACAGATCTGGAAAGTCGGGGAAATTAGAGATATCCTGGATAGGGAGGGCTATATGTGTGGTGGTGAATTTACTTGTTAGGTTTCCATATGTACAGTTTCTCATTGCACTAGCCCAATAGTACAATTAAGCTGATTCATGATTAAAAACATTGTAATGTATTTATGCGAGCAAAGAGACTTGAATTGTGAGCAATGTGAAGCTTAGATTCCCTCTGCAGCATGGGACCTGCAGTGGTGGACATTGAGACATAGGTCTATGCCTTACAATTGAGGCCTACTCTTAACTAGATCATAGAAAAAGAGAGTAGGATCTGGATTTGGCTGGAGGAAATATTTTTAAAACCCAAAGAAAGACAAAATATGGTTCACTTGCATCAATTAATAGTTAGCATTATGGGATATTGGAGAGAAGGTATGAGGAACTATAAACTCATGCACTACCCTTACTCCAGTAACAATCTAGGTTAGTAGCTTCAGCTTGCAATTCAGTTGACCTTCAAATTTTCGCCGATAATATAAAGAAAATGAGTCCCTAGAATGTTAACCGTGCAAATAAAAAATAATAAAAATGAAAAAGGGTGATTCTACTATATGCTGCTTAGGCTTCTGGTGACAAGCCCCCATTAAAAAAAAAGCATGCATAATTATGTGCCTGACTAGATGCTTGTATACGCTTCTATCAACTTCGAAGTTGTGAATTGGGTTGTGAAGCGATTTAGATGCTTGCTTCCGGAAAGGGATCTAAATTGTAAGCTGGGTTGGAATCCAAGCCCCACCAATACCTTTTCAAATTCGATTTTTTTAATGTCTTTTATTTTGTTGATTTTGTTTACCCATTCACAATATGGGTCACAGTTTATCTAATCTTGGGTCAGACATTAGCCTCACTGCTTGGTAGCCGAGGAGTTCTATCACTTGAGCGCTTGAGGTGGTCCTTCCATAGATCACACTGCCCGGGTTCTTAGCCCATGGGCTACCAGTGCTGCTTCTGCCTTGACAAACAAAATACTCATAATAAGCTAAAGTGAAAATCGGGGACAGACCAATCGCGGAACCAACATTGGTAGTATATAACAGCTGCTATTAACTATCTGGCCTGTGTTCTGTTTCTCCATTCTCTCCCCCTAGGCCCCTGTCAGGCACCATGGCCTGTATTGTGTGTGTGTTGTGTGTGTGTGTGTAGTTTGTGAGTGTGATGTCCTCTTTGCAGCAGCATTATTTTGCTGTGGGAAAGGGCAGATGTACATTTGAAAAGGGCTATGTTGGACACCAGTATATAGAGCTACCCAATTTGCTCTGTGCTCACTAATGTCACTAAGTACAACCCACTGCCAGAGGCGTCGCTGAGGGGGCATTAGTCCCGGGTATTTTGTTTGAAGCCCTGGATAGAAGCTCAAGGGCTACAGCAAAAAGGCTAGCTAGCCCCGAGTACTGAAAAGCCCTGACATTAGCATAGCCTCTTTCATCCTTCCCAGGTCGATAAATGAGTACCAACACAGACAGGTTGGGTGATATTGTATGTATATTTGTTCTGTATAAAGCCCTCAAGTGTAAGGGCTATATAATAGCACAGCATGATCAGTTGGCCTTGGACGTTTGATTGCATTCACAGTAATTGGGTAACATGGACCTATACACACTGATATTAACGATACATATGGTGATCCTTTCTTGTATGAACTGTATATAGCAGGTGCTATCATAACCATATTTTTCATAATGTAGTTAGGAACAATGCTATGTGATGCCACTTCCTGTTTTATCAAGGAATGAAAGGCTGTGTTCCATCCCTTCCGTGATGTCACTTCGGGGTGGGGTGAAGTGATGTCAGAGGTCAACGGTCGTGTGATGTCACTCCCGCTACCTCATTCTCTAAGTGAGTTATTAGGGTCTCCCTGGCCTTGATGTATGCTGCTGCATGACTAATGAAGCACCCTTCCCACAGGGCAGTCTTTAGACTGTCCCACAGCCCCCACTGCCCTACCTGGGGATATGAATTCTCCTTAAAATTGTTGGTAATAGCTGAGGTTATTCCCCTGCACAGGACGGGATCTCGGAGTACGTGATCATAGACTCACCATGAAGGGCCTGAGGGGGCGTCTTGCCAGATAATTCTAAAATGGGTAAATATTGTGGAACGGTCTGTCATCAGCTCACTAATGTCTACCTTACAACTGGAAGGCTCCAGTGTAGTGGAGCGCAACAAAAGATCCATTCCGGGAAAATCCTATGTGAAGGTGGGAAAATGTGAGTAATCTCTCTCGCCTTGGTGGAGAAACCGTCAGATTTTAATGAACCCCAGCCCCCTTAAATCCCTAGCAAAAACGATTGCATTTCTAAAGTCTGCTGCTGAAGTTGGAAGTGGCTTGTCCACAAATGGTCGGAGAGCTTGTTAAAATCACCACTCATCACCACCTCGCCCTCCATAAATCCTGCAGCCAAGGGGACCAATCCTCTGAATAAGTCCCTTGTTTTTCCGAATGCATATTGGGGCAAAATGGTCATAAAATAGCCAAATAGATTTCTCTTTAGAAGTAAGAATCTCCCCGTGGGATCTTGGCAAGCGCCCAATTGTATTGATGCAATCCTCTTTGCAAAACAAAATGGCTGTTCCTTGCTTTTTATCTTCGCTAGGGTAGAAAAACTGTAGGGGAAACCTGCAGAGAGGGATTTCTTACAACATTGCAATTGCAACCCACATCATCTGCACTCATTGTAGTAGAGGCTTTTTAGCAGTCAACACATTGTGTCTCTGAACATTCTAGAGATTGGCTTTATTCTGCATGTTCAGAGGTGACTTCCACCCACTCAGATAACCGTAGTGATAACAGCGAACCATTCATAAAAGCCTTCCACTCGCTAAACCACTACACCCATGTGTCTCCTGAGACTGGAAGTAACTCATGAGCCTGGCGATACTCATAACTCCGGGAGCTGCTCTGAACTGGCCCAGGGGCCTCCCCCATACATCACATACGCACACCCACTGGGTGCATGAACCGTTTGGCAGAATTAGGTGTACGCAGTTAGAAGCGTGCGATAGATCCACCTGCTCCAATCACAACCGTTGTACCCAAACAAAAGCTTTGCTTCACTGGAAGCTCCCACTGTACTGACCCCCATAAGCTATATATTGCAACTGTGCGAGAAAGCAAAAAGAACAGGCATCAAACGCACTTCGTGTGATTTTGCCCCCTCTCTTATTGGGTCTCGACATTCTTGTAACCTTGCATCTCCCCCCACCAAGCCCTCCTGGATTTAGACCATTCCTTGGGCCGGGCTTGGGGGGTCACTGGGCCGCTCTCCTTCACAGGTTGATCTGACGAGACCTCCTGATCGTCTGGTTTCATGAGCAGGTGTGACTCCTTGATTGTTTCGATTGACCATTGATGCCCTCCAGATGTGAAGATGAGCGAGAATGAAAAGCCCCAACGCACTCGTACTTCTTTAGAGTGTAACCAGGTGGTCGCCTCTGGAAGGGATTTGTGTTTAGAGAGCGTTGTGCAGACCACATCTGGTGCATCAGGATCTAGGCCTCTCTGAACAAGAAGCAAGATGCAGGGAGTCTGTTAGGCAGCCCCCATGATGGTCTCATTCATGCGCAAAAGAATTCACCCGGTGAGAGCGGGATGCAGAAAGAGTGCTATTGGGCCGACCCGTGTAGCGAGGAAACCACCCCAGCCAGTGGGCCATGCAAGGCTGGGGGCATTTTGCTTTCACTGCCATGCCTGGCTGATTAGGCGTGAATGCTGGGGTTCTGCACTTCGTGTTAATGTAGGGGCAATACTGACCTGTAAGCAGCGTTGACATGCTGGAGCTCAGAGCCACACTGCCGAAACTAAGACTTGGGGTGATGTTGGATTGACACCTATACCTGCTTCCAACCAGTGCATGGGTGGAGCCATTCATACGGTGCCGCCCGGCTGGTGAAGGTAATTCAAACTTTGTGTGTATGTATGTATGTATGTGTGCTTGCGTGTAAATGGTACCTGGTATGTCTGTGAGCGTGCTCATATGAATATGTACTGTGCCTGTGAGAATGGCTGTGCATGTGTGTGAATGTGCATGCGAACAGACTTTGCATGGGTGCAGGCTGGAGGAGAGTGTTTATGATTGGGGTGGGGTGGCGGGAGGAGGTGGACGGAGGTGGATGCATGTATTGGGGCAAAGCTAGTATATTGGCCCAGCCAGCATGAAACCCCGTTGATAAAGTGACAATACAACAGTATTAGTCACAGCCGGGCAGAGCAAACGTATGTTTGTGTGCCCAAGAATGCTCTTGCCACTTTAGGGACAAAATTAACGTGCGAGTTCCTAAATTGCCAGTTGGGCATTTGTGAGCACAGTGAATATTATATGTGTGTGTTTGTTTAATGTGGAAATACAGCATTACTGGGCAAGGTGAACATATGTGTTCTTACAGTGGTACTACTGCATATATTAGCACAGCCTGCACGACGGTGCCTTCTAACACAGCAGTTATATTTGCACTATTAATCACAGAGAAGACGCGAGTGTGCTGTTTGCTGTAGAACTACTGCACATATTGACTTACTCCGTTGACAAACTGCATGGCAATGTCTTCTCACAGGGGTCACACTTGAATGGTTGTGTACAGAAAGCATGTGGCAATACTGGCATATTTTGGTGTTTCCAAAAAATGAAAGGCTGGGTTATTAGCATACAAACAGTTCCCTGCATTGAGTGCATTTCGCCGCTCAAATATCTTATCAGTTGTGTTACCATTCATGCGATTGCTGTCGCCAAAACAACAATAAGCCACAGAGGACAGTATCGCCCTCTGCAATGTCCTTAAAAACTGCTTGTTACTGGAAGGTCTAGCGTTGATGACAGCATGACACACCAAAACACACACCTGCGCAATTAGTGCGTGTCATATAGTGGTATTATGAGTGGTGCAGCATACATGCCAACAGGCCCCATGTCCTTCGCGAAATGCTCGTCCAGTTAAGTGTTTTTTTTTTAAAATCTTGGGGTTTGGGGTGTGGTTTGCTTTTGTTTTCCCCTTATTATAAATTCATCACTACAGGTCCCATGGAGCAAAGAAAAAACAGACTATAAGCATCAGCTGAATGACATGGGGCATAGGTCATGTTAGCCTGAATAGTGCGGTTATACTGTCTATGCGCATTGTGGGTTTGTCTTGGCTGTAGTGTGCTCTGAATGTGTAAGTGAAGTTGCAGGTGAATGGGATGTGCTGTGTTTGTTTCTGCAGTGTGTCTAAGCGATGCACACTTCGTTGGCTGATGCTGCAGAGATCACCATGTGTTCCGGTCCAAGTACAAGCAGCTCACATAATCAAGAATGTTCTCCTTGAATTCAATGTGCATTTAATTTCACATCTTTTTGGGGAAATGCATAAATACAAATCCCAGAAGGACAAAGAATGCAAGGATTAAGAGGCCTAATCACACCTGATATTGGACAAGATGCAATATAATATAGTATCTATTTTCTTGTAATGTACGTTCACCTAACCACATACACACACTCTTGCATCTCTCACACACACACATGCACCCTCATACTGCACAAATTACCTCCTGCTTCACTCTCACGCTGTACATACACATACATAAGGACATGCACCGACACAATGCACACACATGGTCACACCCTGCACATGCATACACAATACACACACGTGCATACGCCAACGCTGGCCCTAGTCCCACACACTGCTAATATGCTCAAACATTGTGGCTATGCCTACTTAATGCATATCAGCTCATGCACTTCGCATTCACCCATACAGTGCACAAATGCTGACACTCTGCACATACTCCCACACAATGCACATACACAAACGCATTAGAAAGACAAGCATTGGCAATGCCAACAGTTTGGGCTTTTGTGGAGTATCTGGGCATCTAATAGCAGTGCCTCGCCAAAGCTTAAACCTCATCCACAAGAAATTGTTGGCTTTGGCAATGCTTGTTTTAAACATGACTACAGTGGTTTTGCCAATGCCCCTTTTTTAACAGGACTTCAGTGAAGGACAGGCAGAGTGCTTATGAATCGAGTGGCTGAAGGCAGGCTGGTTAGCTATTTTTATTGCAGTAGTAGCATGTGAACTATGAAGACGCAGCAATTTTTGACTCGGACGCTTGGCTGTGGCACCCTCACGCTGTCCTCAATGGTGGAAAAGGTGAGAGGTCAATTAGACATGCTGATCTCAGTAGCAACATATGGACAGGCTGTGCCACTGGTAAGGGAAGGTATGCAGTCTTTCCATCAAAATAATTTCCATCGAATCCTTATCTATCAAAATTCATTAATTAAAATGCTTTTCCATCGAAAAGCATATTCATTGAATGAATTCTGATGCATTTCCAACTCAAACATACCTTTAAAATAGATGTATGTTTGGGTTGGAAATTCAATGGGTTGAGGAAGGGTTAATTTTTGGAAATGGGGGTTGGTGGGGGAGGTTGGGGGGGAGGACCCCTGGGGGTTGAGGGGGGGTTAGGGGTGAGACCCCCCCATAAACAATAAACACCACAAGTTAGAGGAAGCTGGCCAGTGCTGAAATACTTTATAGATTTCAGCCCTGGACAGCTCCCTATAACGTTATGCATGATTCATAGACTTTCCATGCAAAAAATGTAAAGCGTTTATATAACGAAACCCTATTCCATGAAAGGGTTTTGATGCATAAGCACTTTGCACTTTATGTATGGGAATTAGATGTAACATTTTTCAATGGAAGAGATTTTATGGTATTAATCTTCGATGGAATAGATTTGATGGAAAGACATGTTACCTTAAGGTAATACATACTACAAATGAATACCGTAAATAAGTTGGCAAGTGTGAAAAGGAAGAAGGAAGGGCAGTAGCCCCTTTATAGCTGAGACGCTTGAAAATGAAGCAGGGCATCTGGTAGTCCTCCGGTTGTATGCATGTGTCTGCCTCGGAGAGTATCACAGGCTGGTGTTGTACTGGCACAGAACAATAAGAATAAAACGTACACATGCCATCTCCCAGAGACCAAAGAGAATGCGAATTTGGAGTTGTTTTCCTTGTTACACATTGTTGAACATGTATTGTTCCAGCTTGTTAGAGTTGGTGCGACTCCAGCCTTGGATTACACACAGAAATATCTTTTGAACAGGTTAGTCAACTAGGAGTGTAGTGACGCTGAACAACAGGGTAAGACGCAGGCTAAAGAAACCAGCTCAGTGCTGGTATGCAGTGCGTGATCCGACCGCTGATTATGTGTCTAAGATGGTTTGGAATGACTAGCAATGCTGGCACCAGGCTGCAGTGCTTATCAAAAACATACGCTGCTGCTGTAGCGAGGGATGTGAAAACACTAGCTGCCAGCAGCCAGGGATGAACACGAAGGTGTGGGTCATATCTCTCATTGTTTTTTCCATGCTCTAAAAGAGAGGCAGAGAGGGCAGCCAATCAAAACATATGCAACGCACAATAACTGATGTGCGTGGTCCAGTGTTTAGCGTTGTTCTCTTGAAGAGCGTGGTGGTCTGTCAGATGATACCAAGCAGGTTAGGCCGAAGCATGCGGGCTATGCTTCCAGGTCAAGCACTATGAAGAACTGTGCAACAGACAATACATTATTTTATCAAATTCACCACTGAAATGTGGACAGGTCTCAAGTCCTAAAAAAGCACCCAAAATGCTAATTACTTTAGCTATTTTAAAAAAGATTATACTCACATAATTCAATGTATTATTTTATTTGAAAGATGTATGGTATCTTTCACATTCAAAGATGGCTGCTAGTTTTGACTTGTTTCCATAGTGCTCCTTTAGAGACAGTCATCCAAGATGGCTGAATCCATAGAAGTGCTCAGAGCTCAAAGCGTTCTGAGATGGGCAGGAATGGGTCGGATTAGCCATAGGGATTAGCATGGCTAGGGGCTTGGAATAGGAGGGATTCAAAAATCAAATAACACCAAACACACTGTGTATCCCTCCTCAAATGTCACCTCCATTAAAAAGCATTACAGACCCTCATTCAAAACCCATATTTGAAGCTCTACTGTTAAATATCTTATTTTAAATGCTAATAGTTTCAGCTTAAAGGTAGCGCTTTCAGCACCATCTAATAGCCCAAACTAATGAACAAACGGGTCACTGAAATGCATTACTGTGTTTTAAAAGAGACAAACCAGAAACACACAGACGCACTTGTATGTAGGGGGGATACATGGCCTATTGTTGACAGTCCCTGCAAATAGGACTAATGCCTAGACATGTGATTACAATCCATGATAATGGTGTGAGTATGTGGGCCTCTGATTGCAATCCCAGCCATGGGGTGAGTACCTGACATGTGCTGTAAATATCTGGCGCTGATATGAGTTCTAGGACATTTGAGGAGAATGCACGTCTTTATTGTGAGTCTCTGGACTTTTGATGATAATCCTGGGGCACTGTTTTGAGTTCCTGGGTCTTATTATAGCAACCCATGCCAGTGCTGTGGGGACTAGGGGCATTTAATGGCAGCACCTGGAAGTGGTGTGTGCACTTGGACATTTGATGGCAACCCCTGGTGATGATGCAAGTGTTTGGAAATGTGATGCCAATACCCGCCAAAAGGTGTCAGAATCTGGGCGCCATGATGGTTACACCAGCCAACTGCCCAAACAATGGCTATACAAAAGCCAGTCTATTGGATTTTCAATTTTTATTTTAACTTTGTGTGAATGACAATTCGAGGTACTTTTAACATACCTAATTTGATAACTAGTGTATGCAAGCCCACTTATTCTAATAAAGGAACACACCTTCTACTGCAATGCTCCTGTATCCTTGAGGTGGGCCTTATGAATATTTTTGAGTCAGGGGATCACACTCTCCTATCACTGAAAATGCTCTTTCGGCAGTAGCATCAAATCCCACAGTAAAACCCCCCTTCTCCATAGATTGACAAGGCCACATCCCATACATCTCCTCTCCCTTCCCATACGCCTACCATACAATTTATTGGAATGGCAAGTTAAACAAATCCTGCCAACGAAAATAAATAGTATCCATAAATGGTACATTCTATTCAGAGGACATTATTTTTTTTATTTTTAAACCGTTTTCTACACTCCCATATCGCTTTATGTACATTGTGTTCGCTGGTGGCATGCATAACATGCGGTGCTGTTCTCTCTGCTAATTCAGGTCAATGTCTAAGGATGGAGCACAGCGGTTCTTGTAATTATTATTATTATTATTTGTACAGGTTTACTTGCAAAGGCTTCCTTATTCCCGAAGAAAGTGGGGAAATATTTGTCCTGAATGTCTTTGTATGGAGGACCGTGCTGGAGGAAGTGTATCTCGTATTCTACGTCTCCAAGTCGCATTGTTGGCAGATTCCTCCCTAAGCCTCTTGTGTGAGCTGTGTCAGCCAGTTTCTACCTCCAGCTTCTGGTCACTCAGCCTGTATTTGGTAAGTCTCTTCCTGTGTTTTAGGTAATCTGCAAGTTTATACTTTGGCCCCAATGATCTGTAACATTCTACCTTATTGTGCTGTCCTAGTTTTGCTCTCCAGTACATTGTGGACCTGCCTCATTAGAGCCATGTTCTCCTCCTGTCTTTGGTTCACTATGTTTTCAAGCTGTGGGGTACTGCTGCCGAATGGGTGCAGTTATGTGATTTATTGTTCAAGGGATTATTTAAAGAGTTTCATTGTTTGGTCTTGCAGGGATGGAGTTTGGGTTACTGCTCTTGATATGCCATAAGAATTTTAAAATGCACTTTTGGATGTTGCACAGTGCACACACTGAGACCTCCCCCTCTTCTGCCGGAGATTCTCGTTTTTAAGACAGTGGCGCCAGCAGTATGGGGCGAGCTGGGAGCCACCGCAAGGCCAGCCTGCAGCATGCTGTAGGCTATTCTGTGGGCTGCCATCTAGTGATATCTCTTACACGCCAGCACTGGAGGTTGAAGGGCATGGGTCTTCTGGGGCAAACAAAAGTGGAAGTGCTGAAGCATGCACCCACCAAGACACAAACCTCCAGCACGGACAGCTTCGAAGAACGCGGACTAGGGACCAGAAGCATGCGCTTCCAAGCTGAGAATGCCAAGAGAGAAGGAACTTCACAACAATGTCAGTCTCTACCACGAGACCAAAAACATCAGACAAAATCACGGTATGTCCATCCGCTGTAACTCAACGAAGCTGCGGCTCATTCTTCATGCCGTCAGTCGGGGCATTCACCGCAGGAACCCAGACTCCCTATCAAACCTAGTACAAAACATGTCCTACTGCTGAACGGTGTGACGCAAGTACCGCCATGCCACAAAAGTAAAATAAACCCATGCGCACTGCCACGCAATGTTCGTCACCTCTGAAGATATATTTCATTAAATAAAACTCATGCTGCCACCCTCGGTCTCCATGACATGAGCTACTTAACCTACTTGAGGATGGAAACACTGTGCACCTTCCACACTTCTACCAGAGGATGAAAAAGCAATGGATCAGACCAGGACGAAAGCCAATGTTCACTAGGCTAATTGGAGGCATGTCATGCTTTGCTGAGGAGCTGATTGACAGGGGATTCCTGGCAAAATTAAGGTGCGGTTAGTCTGCGAGATAGCGAAACGCAATACTTTAAAAATAGATCTTCATTAACTATAGCAGACGTAGGCCCTCATTACAAGTTTGGCAGTAACTCACTGGTGCTACCGGCAGGTTGCTGCCGAACTTGTAACACGGTTTCTGCCGCTTGATATCCCGGTGCCACCGGGGCAAGTCCCGGCAGCCCGGGATGTCAGGCAGAGGAAAATGTAAATCCCCACTCCTGGAATGGGGACACGGAAGCACCAGCACCGTTGCTAAATAATGTACCAAGCACTCCATCCCCGGGATCCAACTTAAGTGTCCAAACAGGATGCAAAGCTTGCAGCAGTTTTCAATTTACTTTAAAGAAGCATTTCTCCCTTTTGGAGCATTTGCGACCTTGCATTCAAGTAAAAGGTTGCAATCCTCAGTAAATAGCTTCATCACTCTGCCTGCGGTTTTGTTAGTAGAATTTATTTGGTTTGTGTGTCCGTATAATATGAGTGGACCGCCAAGTCCATGGCATTTTAACAGTATGGTGGCAGCGGGGATGGTAGTAGGGTTGCCACCTGCATAGATTGCGACGGGACTGACTGCATTTTTGAGCTCTGTCCAGTTGTCTGGTTTGGATGCAATAAATCCGGATTTTATTTGTTTTCTAGGGCAGCAGCAGCAGCCTGAGTTTCAAGACTCAGAAGCCAGGGAAGTTGCAGCAGGAGCAGCCTGTGGGCTTTGAAGGTGTATTTCAGCCACAGCTGAATGGGCTTCCTGCAGTGTTCCTCAGAGCTGTGATTGGTTTACAGCTCATTTGTCAGAAAAGGGGTGCCCAGCAGGCAAGAATTAATGGAAACTGGGTTATGGGGGCAAGTACACCTCCAGTGACTCTTTCACGTGCAAAGTGCCAACACTGCTTGCAAAGTGCTAATGTCGGGGCTGTTAATTTTGATGGCCCATTTGCGTTTTCAAGGCCAGTCCAGACAACACCTCTCCCAAGCTGTTTGTGAAAGAATAGGTGTATTGTTTATGTATACAACATGTACAAGCCTGCCTGCTTGTTTGAAAGCGCACATTTTTTTTCTCCCAAAACCACACATTTTATCTGCCCTTTTACAAAACTATACGCTGGATGCCTGTTTTCAAAAATGAAATAAGCAAGCAACATGTATTAATAATGCAACCAACCCAAGCAGACTTCAGACACCTCCTTGTTGCAATGTCATGCATGAACGGGGAACACATGCATCCCTCCTTTTTTCCATTCTGTCACTTATAGCTATGCAATGATAAATGGGAAGCAAAACTACAAATACCAGAATACAGAGAACACATAGCACAGGATACACTACTTACACCTGACCTACATGGTGCGACAGAATGTGCACCTCTTCTTCATAACCAGATATAGAGTATGGAGGCAGTTGTGAGAAAGAAGCATACTGTTAATTTGCATTCACGTTGCGGCACACACATTTGGAAAAAACTGAACTACAAGTCCCAGAATGCAAACCACAAATGAACAGCTAGGGCTGAATGCGAGGTGCCAGCCATGTTATGAGACCACTTCTCAATGCTTAACGCTTTAGTGGAATGTTGAGAGGAATGTTCCTATCCCGTATGTACTATGTATATATGTATAGTTTGATCAACGCTAGATCACTGGTAGCCCATGCTATAGAAATTGCAGACTTAAATCCTCACAGAAGACCTAGACTTCCTCGCCATCACCGAGACTTGGTTACACCCAGCAGCAGGCCGTATGCTCATGCTGGCAGTCCCTAATAACTACTCCATCTTGAGACATGACCGCCCCAACTCAAGGGGTGGCGGTGTCGCCATTATCCACAAGTGCAGTCTCACCATGAGACTAGTCACCACCATAGACGCCCTCTCGTGCGAACTTCTAGCAGTCAAAATACCCCTCACCAACACCCAAACTCTCAACATCTATTTGATCTACCGCCCGCGAGGTCCCATTGGCACTTTCGATGAAGACCTTAATTCTATCCTATCTAGCAACCTTAAAAGTTCCACACAAGTACTCACTTTAG
Organism: Ambystoma mexicanum; assembly: GCF_040938575.1. Lineage (NCBI taxonomy): Eukaryota > Metazoa > Chordata > Amphibia > Caudata > Ambystomatidae > Ambystoma > Ambystoma mexicanum. Next base: position 695,226,353 of record NC_090937.1, on the reverse strand, counting down.
GAGACTTCAACCTGGGCTATAACGACCCGGAAGACCACCCTGCTAGCACTACAGCCAACACTCTCACTGAACTAGGTTTCGCGCAAAGATGCACGTTACCAACACACTCGAAAGGCAGAACACTTGATTGGGTGGCCGACTACAATTGCCTAGCAAATATCACTAATATCTCACGCCTAGCCTGGACTGCCAACCACTTGGTATCAATCAACGCTATCCACCGACAGACCTCCACCTCCGCCTACCATTAAGGCCCCACCCACTCTCACCAGAAATAAGAAAAATATGACAGCAGAAAGACTTATCCCAAATTTACTCCCCACCTTCAATAAACTGCCTGACAACCTGGACCCGGAGTCCCTGGTTGAAGAACACAATAAGATTATGGCCACATCGTTGGACGGCATCGCCCCCCTCAAACTTAGATGCAGCAAACCGAAAATGCACCTCAACAAATGGTACACACCATTCCTCAAAAACCTAAGGCAACAAAAAAGAAAATGGAAGGCCACTTGGAAAAAATCCCTGTCAGACTCAAACAAACTCAAACTTTCCAAACTAGCTGCACTCTACAAAAAAGAAATCTACCTGGCCAAACGAACCTCATTTGACTCTCGCATATCCCAAGCTAAATCCAACATAAAAGAACTTTCTCAGTCCTCAAAAAAATAGAAACCCCCATAGCACCCCTTGACATGTGCACTAAAGATAAAAACTGGTGCTCAGAAATTCAAAATGCTCTAGCAAATGAGATTGTGACTCTTCAAAGAAAAATCTCCAGCAAAAGAGCTTCCTTGAATAACACCCTTAACTCACAAACTCCAGACAAGCTCCTGCCCACCTCTCTAGCCCGGTTCCAATTCTCCAAAGTCCACACATTGGAAGTTGAAAAAATCATCTTATCTCTGAAACCGTCCAATTGCCAAGGGTATCTGTGCCCCGCACAGCTCATTAAGGACGCTGCCCGCAACCTCTCCCCTTTCATCACAAAATTGATCAATGCCTCCTACGCTACTGGATCTATCCCTGCTAACCTAAAACAATCCTGGGTACTCCCATTACTGAAAAAACCCACTCTCGACCCAGCCATACCCACTAATTACCGACCTATAACAACGATTCCCTTTCTTCTAAAAATCTTGGACAAGGTTGCCTATGTTCAAATACAGAAGCACCTGGAAGAACACAACCTCCTAGGATCTAGACAATCTGGGTTCCGTCCCCAACACGGGACAGAAACCGCTCTCATTGACTTAAAAGCCCAGATAGATTCGCTCAAGGACAATGGGCAAGCTTCCTTACTCCTTCTCCTTGACCTATCGGCAGCTTTCGATTTGGTCGATCACGCTGTCCTTTGCTCTCACCTCCACACTTCAGCTCACTTTTCCACTGAGGCCATTACCTGGATCACTTCCTTCCTTAACGACAGGACTATGAGGGTCTTCTCCCCCACGGCGGCAGCAGATCCTATACCCATCACCTGCGGCGTCCCTGAGGGCTCCTGTGTCTCCCCCACACTTCACAACATATTTACCAAGCCCCTTTTCGATGATCTGGATCATCTCGGTATCACCTACACCAACTACGCAGATGATACCCAGATCCTCCTTCCTCTTTCTGGAGATTATGGAAAGGATTTGGCCTTGTTAAATAGGGTGTACATCATCATCCAGGCATGGATGGCCACTCGCGGACTATGCCTGAATGATGATAAAACAGAACTTATCATCCTAGGCACTACACACAGCATAAAGAAACTTGGCCCGGCCTATAATTCCTTCAGGATTGATGGAAATAACATCAAAGTTGGACAGGAGATCAAAACATTGGGATTCTATCTTGACTCTAATTTCTCTTTCAAAAGACAAGTGAGCTCCCTTGCATCCTCCACGGCTTATATGTGCAAACTAATCCGGGCAGCTAAACCCTTCCTGTCAGACTCTAGCTGCCTAACACTCGCCAGAGCTCTTATTTTGTCTCGCCTCGACTACTGCAATGCCCTTTACATGGGATCCACTAAGGCTACCACCAGCAAATTGCAAACCCTTCAGAACAATGCTCTCAGAGCAGCCCTGGGTATTTCCAGGAGAGAACACATTACAAGTCTCAGCCAACAGAACAACTGGCTCTCCACTAGAGACAAAATTCTATTAAAAACGGCATCACTTACACACAAGTCCCTTAACAAGGCCGCCCCAACTTACCTGATCAACAGATTTCACTGACAGCCCTCACTAAGACCCACCAGATATGCATACAAAAACTGTCTATCTGTTCCTAACTACAAACGGGCTACCATTGGGGGCAATAGTTTCCCTGTAAAAGCTGGCAAGTTGTGGAATTCCATGCCTCCAAACCTTAGAGTAGACATGCCCTCCCAGAACTTCTGTTCCCTGGTAGTCTCATGGCTGAAATTGGAGACCTACTAAGTCCATGAAGTGCCTAGCGGTACCTGCACAAATTGTAATTTGTGTGCTTCCTGCTTACCTGTATATAAAGGCCTATTGGCCTACCTCTGATTTGTATATAGCACTGCCGTACTTTTATTCTTGTATTATGTATATTCTTGTAACCAAGCTACGAATATTTCTGTAAAGGCTGAGCCCTGATGCCCCCGGGTACCCTCGCACATTATAAATAATTAAACAAACAAACTATATGAGGTCAGGTCCTTAAGTGGTGGACTGACTTCAAATCCTAGCTTCATCTTTTAACTAAAACATGTGATCCTTGACAAATCAGTGTATCCTTCTGTGGCACATCTAATGTGAACTACATAAGCCCTGTTCTTCCATCAAATAGAGGAAGATTTAATATATATATATTGATTTGCCCAGATGAAATTAATCAAAAGTGATGCTAAGTTACAATTTTTACTTTTTGTTCTGCATAGTCTGAATGCATTATGAATGAGACACAGACACAGGGATAGAATTTTGATGTACAGACTTTTATTAACTAAAAAGGAGGTTGGGAAAAGGCCTAACTTGCCCTACGCTAAGGTGGGATTTCCCTACCTAAACGAAACTAATGATAGCCTGCGTCAGGAAGTCCAAAGCAAATGTCTGTCTGTGTCCAAAACCTATACTTGCCCTCACGTCTAACTGTATAAACTATGTAGGGATGTCAGCGCCAAAGGAGAAGTGCTCAAAATAAAGGTCCAAAAGCTTCTTCCAGCTCTTGGGTGAAAGGGGTTTCTCTTCCCCATGATTCAAATATTTCACTTTACACCAAAGGGGGTCCCTTCCCCTAGCTTTCAAGTCATCCAATGAATGATAACAACACAATTCCTTGGGAGAGTTAATGTTTCAACATAACACAGTTATTTGGGATAGCCAATGTTCCAACATAACACAGTTCCTTGGGATATTTCTCAGTTCTTCAGGTTTTGGTTACTTGTCACCAATTTATAAAGTTCATCTCATCAATCTCAGTTCACACAAGGTACATTTATTTTATAAAAACTTGGCTTTTCCTTAGATGAGTTTAATTCAGTCTAGGCACAGTTGTCAGACCACACTGTCCAGCCATTACAGTTCATGCAACTGACACACCTTACTGGGATCTGTTTCATAGATTTCTTGCCACATGTTCAGCTTCACAATGAGGCTTGACTCCGTATCCTTTCAAATGCCCTTGAAGCTTTATAATCACTGGTTTTGTCAATATTCAGTTGTTCAGTAGCTTTCACTTGCAAGACCAACATAGGCTGACCAGCACACTCTCCTGGTAGGAAACTCAGCCACTCTTTTAGTTCACTTAGCACAATTCATCATAAGCTTCCCAGTACACTCTCCTGCTAAGAAACATATTCTCTTGCATGCAGGCTTTGCTACTATTATAGTTCTCTTGCTCCATTGTTCTTGGCATTTAGCAATGCTTCTTTAACTGTTGACTTGGCTATTGGCAAGCTTATTTAAATTTTGTCAATGATAGCTTATTTGACTCTTGACAATGCTCGCTTATTTGCTTCTCATCATGTTAATAACTTTTTCATCTTGTTTTCCTTATATTCAATTCAGATATTCAAAATCAAATATCTCTGGTATTGAAACAGCCATCCACCGTGTCCAGGACCCCCTTTTCACTCAGGCAGACTCACCTGCTTTCTCACAGTCGAATTTCCACCTTCTGCGGCTTTCCAGAGACTTGTCTCCGGTCACGGTCTGCTTGCGCTGGGTCCCTCTGGCATACAGCGTTCTCCACTGCATCCTCGCTTCCCTGCTGCATACAGTGGAGCTCCTGTCAGCTTCGGTCAGCGATCCTGCACCTGTGAGCATGTCGAAGTCTCTCCAATGCTCCCAGTTCCTTCGCTGTGTGCCGCACTGCTTTCTCCACTCCGCCTCAGACTGCCAACGAGCCCGTCACCCGCTGCACCGGTCGCACTCCAAAAACCTCCCAGCATCTCGGGCAGGTGCCTTCTCACTGCCACAACTTCTGCCCTGGACTCAGCTGAGCCTGTTTTAAAGTTCCCAGCTCCATGATAATGAGTCCAACAACTAGACCGCTCATGTTTCTTCTTCCAGTCTGTCTTCTGTATTAATGGTGGCCTTCTCATCCCAGTACCTAAGTGGTGTGTGCAGGGAGAAGGTTTTCTGGAAAAAGAGGGAAGGGATTGATAATACCCTAGAAAGACCTGGGGAATATGAGGCTCATTGGAAAAGGGAAATGGGGGTTACCATGTTTCACCCAACGGTGCCTCATCCCCAGTCCCTAAGTCTCCTCCACCCAGGTGATCCTCCCTCTCATATCCACCCTCAGGGTCACGATCCAAAAGCAGCGGCCTTTCCCTGAACACCTGGGGGGAGAATATGTTGGGGAAAGAAGCGAGGATGGCCTCATATTCCTCACAATAGATACAATTTTGGCATGCGTGTGTGTGTGCATGCTATTATACCTACCCTTTTTTATTCAGAGATATGATAATGGCAGTATGTTTAATAACTAGGAGCAATGTTAGCCACGCACCACAAATACCAGAAATTTCAGAGTTTTTGATTTCAACAGTAGGTAAGTCTGGCTTAACATCAGCGGATCCATTTGTGTCTGAACCAGCTCAGCTTGCCATCATGCCAAGGTAAAAAATGTATGGCATATAATTTTGTGAAATGTTATTTTAGCCATAAATTATAATTTTTTTATTTTATTTTAATAATGCAGATTGCTTTTAAAAAAAAAAAAAGAATATAGGTCAGTTAAATATATAACTGCTAGCATGATTTTTTTATTTCTCCTTGCAGTTTTCGAATCTATGAAAGGGGTGTGACTTTGAAAATGTGGGCGTGGCTAAAAGTCTGGTTTTTGCTTCAAACACAGGTGTCAGCCGCAGATGCTAGCTGGACTGGAAGGCTGGCAGGTATAGTAGACACTAGATGAGGGCGGTCTTCTTCTGGGTTAAGGCGCAGGCAGCAGTGACAATTCATTTAAAAAAATAAAACATAAGTAAAATTGTATAATTTGGTTACATTAAATGCAAATTCGGCAAAGATTTGATATTGAGAGCATGATCTACAAAGAAAAGTGAAATTTCAGTTGCGTGTGTAATTCCGTTGCTGCCCATTTTCCTTGTACACTTACCAGAAAAATGAATGCTGTCAAGCAATTAGTCTTCAAATAACACAACATGTCTGATAAGGTTAACATTTTATCGACCCAGGGCCACTGATAGTCTTATCACACTTTTTATGACCCTCACAAATGTTGAGGTTGAGACACGGTGTGCAGCTAAAAGCACTGCGTCATCACCCCTCGTTACCTCAGGCCAGATCACCTGATTAGCCGCATCGTACAACACCCCTGTAATGAGCCGCTGTGTCTGAAGTTCACATGTGGATTGGAAGGAGCCGGATTTTTCCAGCAGACACACCTGCTGAACTCTTATCCCTACTTGGTGGATTCAGGCCCCCAGGACTGCCCAATTGCAGCCGCTCTGCACACTTCCGCCTTCCCGCTGGCCACTTGATGTCCCTGGTGGGGGTGTGTGGAAGGAAGGAGATGGAGTGGCCTATGGGCGCTTAGCACAAGGCTGTACCTCAAGTTCAGGGCAGGGCGCGCAATGTGTGGAGAGGCCACCCGCTCGCTTTATCGCCATATGTATGTAATCAGCCTATTGGCCTCCAAACTAGGGAATGAGAAATTGAGCCGACTAGAGCAAACAAGGCCTACTTTGTTTGTGCTCACCTTGCAGTTTTTATATAACAGCAGTTCCACAGATCATGTTAAGCAACACTTTTAAACGAGAATCAGGGGGATGTATAGCAGACTATTTTGCAAACTTAACAGAACGACGACCTCACATAACGTATTCTTCAAATATGTATTGTATGAGGTATCCTTCAAAGCAGGACCAAACTCTGCTGACAGGCTCTAGACCCTTGAATCTCTGTTGACGAGAGAGAAAATGGGAGTTCGAAGCAATGGAGGCCTGTTAAGTGTGCAGTAACTAATCCCTTCCATGGAGCATCCGACAGGATGTTATGATCTCCCCCACCACAAGACACTTTCGGCGGAAAAATAAGGCTTAGCAGTGCAATTAAAGGGCCCAGAGACAACGGAGCCGGTATACAACGCGTTTTTCGATGGGATTTTCCCGTCGAAAAACACGTCTGCCAGGCCCTGTATCTCCTCTGCTAAGTTTACTGCTTAGTGGTAGTAAAATCATACATAAAAGCGTATTCCCCTGACATACGACTTACAAAGTTATAGGTTTTTAGAAAGAGCTCTGAAGTAGATGATGAAATCATTTAATGAGATCTTCAGATTTGCCCAACAGTCACATGGCCCCAATCCATAAGCAGCAGTAACTAAATGTGTGCATATGTCCACGCCCATGAAAGAGTTTGGTCTCTGCTGATTTTTAAAAAAAAGCAGAAAAACTGTTTTTAGAAAATAAGTATTAATGTCCACCTAAAACATTGTGCCCCGACAGAAAAAAAACCTCCAGGGAAATAACACCAGACCTATAATGAACAACGCAGTTACTGGGCCAGTGAACATTGCGACACAATTCGCCTGCCCAAAAATAAACCGCCATCAGGCTCTAGTGTATCAGTTATTCATACCAGTTACACACGAAAGATGTGATTTTGTTTTTATGAGCACAAAGGCGGACATCAAGGATCTTCTGTTTTCTTCATTTAAGCAGCAAAAAGTAAAAGAGAACTAGAACTGCCAAGAATCTTTGAAGTATTGTTTAATTATCTGGCACATCCTTTGCCCCAGAGACGTTATGATGGGAGGGCAAAAGGGGAGGAGGCCCCCCAAGGATGCCTGATCTGAAGAAGTAAGATCCCATTGTTCACCAGTCTTAAATAGCACACATCAGGATATTTTCTGGGATGCTGCTGAGGGTCTAAACCCATTGCCTTTCTGTTTTGGCAAGTACATTCTGCCTTGATCAATTCATCATGTATTGCTTTCTGTGTTCACTGTAGTATACATAGTTTGTGTGTTCCTTATGGCACAACTCTGTAGCATTCTTTCCTTCCTGTGGGAATGATGTTGATCATGTGCAATAGGCAAGGGTGAAATGCATATTGATAAATTGAGTGCCACAATGGTTCAGAAGTTAGCTCAGTGTGTGAAGCACCCATTGCAGATATATATGTTCATATGCAAAATTAGAATATCACATTCCAGCAAGGCTGGCTGAGACTTTCCTATGTCTGAAGTTTATAAAACTGCCTGCATATGTACTTGGTTTTGCAGAACAACATCTGCTGGTATCAGCAATGTACCTGCACCAGATAGGGGTTGCTATAAAAACCAACATATCTGTATGGTGAAGGTCTAGAAATTGGGTTGTTCAGATGGGGTGTTGTAAACCCTAGGCAATCGCCTCCAACGATGGCATAAACTGTTAGTCCAAGAGCTAAGTATCCAAATTCAAGTCTATGGAACGAAAAGGGTTTACGCTTGTATCCTGGCTGTGCCAGCAGATGAAGTAAAGAACAGAGCATTTAGGCTTCTCCACCTGTCTATCACTGGCCTGGTTGTGGACCCAGCACACTTCTTACAGATCACTGCAGATTGTCTGTACATACGAGAGGCACCCAGTGTTTTTTTGAATTACAAATACACTTTTTTATTTACGTGGTAAAAAATAGCATCACATCACTATTAACAAAGAAGAGAAAAACAACACAAACGTTTTGCTTGCCCGTGATGACCGGGGTTGTTAGGTATTGAAGGTATATTAGTTAACCTCATACATCAATTCTTTACAATCACTGATTTCTGGTGAGGGTTAGTAAACAATAGTGACTTAGAATGTGGTCCAGTTGACCTCACATCTGTCTGTCAGCAGATGATACAGTGATCCTGGTCAAATCATCTAATATATCTTACAATACTTTGCTGTCTTCCGTGAGGTTTGCCTTCTTGCATGCTTCTGGCATTGTTTAGCCCATTACTTGATCTTTCTTCTTAGGTAGGCCATCTGAGTGGAAGGGGTGGTAGACAGAAGAGAGTGGACCAGATGTGGAAGACCTTAGGCAAGCATATTTCAAGGTCTGCTTGTTTGACACAAAAACCGGTTAACTTTTTGGTAAAGGTCAAAGGTTTTTATGCACGTTTGTAAATGAAAATGTCACAAGCCATTGTTTTGGAAGTATTTAAAGCTTTAAAATACAAAAGACAAACCCAGATTACATTTGTTAAATCACAGCGATTGGTATGCTGGTACTTATATACTTCCCTTGATGATGGACAGAATGAAGCTAGAACCAGTCCCATTTTGCATAACACCCGTCTATAATATTTTGTTAAAAAATGGTGATGTTTGGTCATGTGATTTGTGTACTTTCCAAGTCCGTTTTTATAAAAGGAGATTGTTTAGTTCATGGAAAGAACTGGAAAAGGAAGTGTACAAATACAGAAATTGCAGAGTTGGCACAAATCCCAGCTTTACCCCTTCAGCCCTTAACCAATGTGTGATCCTGGGCATCTCATTTAATCTTATATTGCCAGTCCCTAAACCTTTCAAAATTGTTAGCCCTTCAGAGTGATGGCCTTCTCATGGTATGATCTTCATAAAATACTTATTCATAGTTTTACTGGCTATAGGGTTGCTTCCACTTTAATAGTGAGCATATTTATATTGCACACCACAGGCATTTGTGCCTTTGATATCTAATGGCAACACTATTTGAAAACCATATCCCACTTTTAATCTCAGTCATTCTGGATAAAGACACCTTCCTGGTAGCTTCTTATCTGCATTGACTATCCATGCTGCGGTATGTGTAGCTTTCTCCTTTCTTCTAATTGGTCTCCTCTATCCATGCATGAGCACTTCTGCATTCTGTGAGGCAGCTAATGTGAGTTCTCTGTCTATTATGGGTTACATGTACCTTTTACATATGGTCCTGCATTAATACTACAGGCTGCATACCTTCCTGGATGTTATTGATAAAAAATATTCTGTATTCACTAGACCAGTAACCTCTTTGTAAACTGCTAATGTTGGTCTTGAAATGCTACTTGTTTATCATTCTGATTACAGCAAGAATGAAGAATGTAAGGGGACTTAAAGGGAGTAAACATGCTTATTATGCTGCAAGACAGCATATCAACCTATAGGTTGTGAGTACGATGGGTGGGTGTGGGGGCGCAACCAGTATTCTTAATCCCTTAATTCCTTTGGTTTGGTGGAGGGGGGCCCCAAAGATGTCCATACCCAGGGCCCCAAAAGTGCTTAAAATGGCCCTCCATTATGGGGTCATGTGTTCTCTCTCATAAGTTCCTGTACGTGCAAGAACGGTCTCTTTACAAACAGGGCCCTCTCATGCAGCACCTTACTTTATGTTGGACATGGAGAATAGTGACGTCATAACGCACCAAGTCCATAGATATGACCACCCCACTGACCTTGAGTGTGCTAAGAAAAAGGGTATATTCTGCCAATAAGCTCAGGAACTGAAAGAGAGCAAAGAAAACAAATTAGTGCGGCCGAAAAGATGTGAGAGGTAGGATAATATTTCCCTCTATACTATTAGTGAAAAGCAGGTCTTTCGGTAATAATCCAATTCTGGAGCAAGACCACCGCCAACAAATGTATAATTGCTTTACAGTAAAATATATTAAAACCCAGTCATTTGGCAAGTTGCAAAGGAGCCCAATTTCTGCAAGGAGGATGTAGATGGTAGCCATGCCGAGGCAGTAGCTCCTTCCATGTGAGAGGCAGTGCAGGAAATGGGCTGTTCAAACTGGTATACATGTCCTGCATTTTACAGACATCTCTTTATTAGGGTGATTATTGTGACCAATCAAAACAGAAGAGTCCATTATTGGCTTAAAAGGTTTTCTTAATGAATCACTATAAGGCATGTTTAACATTTAAAATAATGGACGTTATGTTGTTCCGATAAAGCTTTTTGCTTTTATGCAAATTGCCAGGACCGAGTTCTATATATACTGTGTTGCACATCCTGGCTAGCGGCTACTCCCCTTGGCCCCATCCCCTCCTTCCAAGCCCCGCGCCTACTAAGAAGTGACAGTTCCCCCAATAAATGTTTTCCATTTCCATCTTTGACAAGAGGTGATGGTTGCATGGCTTGTTGGGTTGATTGGTGCCTGCTGTGTGTACGCCTGATTCTACTCTGCCAAATTGCAACTTCTCTGGGCAGGTGCATTTTTTTCAGTAAATGGAGTGAAAACCAGTGCATTGCTTCGTTAGCATCCCAATCAGCATAATTTCAAAGGCTGAGGAGTAAGGGCGCAGGAATTTGACACCACCCTGATCCAAGAAACTTCCGGGGGAAGCTGCTGCCGGGGAAACTCCACCTTCTCTTTTTGAGTCCTGGCCACGCCCCGCAGGGTGAAGCCTGCAGGGTTAAGGGCACGGGAGTTTGGCCCCACCCTGATCCAAACAACGTCCGGGGGAAGCTGCTGCCCGGGACACGCCCCCTTCTCTTTGTCATTCCCAGTCTCCCCCTGCACGGAGAAGCCAGCGGGGGTAAGGACGCAGGGGTTTGGCGACCACAGGAAGTTTGGCGGTCGTAGGAGGCAGAGGCTTCCTTTTTTCAAGTAGCGAAAGCAATGGGAGAACCTAACGTCCAGGTGAGAAACTCCAATACTGTAGTCCAGCTGGAACTTTGCCTCCCTGCAATAGTACCAACATGGGAGAAGCCCAAGTAAAGGGAAAACACAAATTTGTGACAGTCAAGAGAAAGCTGGCGGACCTGATACACCCAGGTTCTGGCACCCCTTTTGACAAGAAATCACCACAGACTCCCACAACCATTACGAGGGATGCTTACTTTTTGATCCAAGAAATCAACCCGTTTTTAGCACATGTTATGAAACCATTGCGGCCAAGATCCAGGGTTGCAAGGCAAGGGAGAATTTGTGTATGTCCAGCACCATATGTAACATTGTGGAGGCTAGCGTCTCAGAGCAGCAGGAATGGAATTCTCATGAGAATAGAGACCATGAGACTGTGGGAAAGATTGTAGAATCATCCCAAAATCTCCCTAGTAAATTGTGATGTCATGGCTGTGGGGCAGTGGGGTAAGGGGGTTTAACTAGTTTGGTAGTTATTCTACCCACCTCAATTTCTGAGGCCCCAAGCGCTGACACGTTGGCTAAAACTAGCCTTGAACCCTCAGGTATATTTTTAGCCAACAAACACCACGACAGGCCAGAAGGTGGTAATGTCAGAGTTGCAGTAGTCCTGGCACCCGAAGTGCTGATGACCAATGAGCGGCTCCCAACCAGCTCTCCTACTATCCCCAGCAACATCCATCTTAATACCCCTGTCTGGGCTCCAACAGACCTAGTGTCCACGTCTTCCTCAGAATTTGTGCCTGCAAACAGGAACTTCCCCTTTAGTCCTGAGGGGAGAGATGTTATCCAGGAAAACTGCAACGATCAAAGCAATTTGGAAGCATCAAAGGATGAGGATACCATGACTCAAACACCAGGGTGTTGTATATGAGGTGCTAGCCCTCCCGCCCCCAAGCTGGGTGTGGATGCCATGGTGGGCTGATCAATGGTTCCAGTATTGCAAAAATCAGTATTATGGTGCTTTTTGAAGATAAACGGTGCATATAGGGTGACATATATTTTTGGGGTCAGAATGACCCAGGAAATAGACGGTGTCTCAGGCATTACACGTATATCATGAATATCTAAAAATGTAGTCCAGAAGCTGGATAGAAAGTGAGCTATGCTCAAAAGTAAATTGGTTTACCGTTTAGCAGCCGAACATCTAGGCTGAACAGCCTCAGATAGATTCTAAGATGGATGCCAGAGACAATATGGCATCTTGAGTGCAGGTGTCAAAAGCCCTTACTGATGCAGAATAATAAATCATTATTTGTCAGTAGTTCACTGTAGATCAGCATGGCTGCGATTGGTATATTTAGAAACCTTGGCAAGAAAAGCAGACAGTGATTGATAGTAAATCAGATAAAGGCCTGGGAAAGCTACCAATTAGACAGAGCAGCTGCTTAACTAGCAACAAATAAGGTTAGCTCATGACGTTTCTCACAGTATGAGCTGTCAAGTAGATTTGGCAGGCCTCAAGAATCAGATAAGTGCTGCTTCTTGGCGGGCATTTAAGGATTTATAATGATGCTCGGCTGGATCTCACGCAAGCTTGTCAGTTTATGTGTCAGTCAAATAATGCTTGCCAAGATGAACTAATGTGGCTTTGTGAGTGACAGTCAAGCCAACCAATCACAGTCAAGTAGAGGTTTGTTTTTGGCTGAAGGAACCAATCAGAGATGTATTCTGAAATGGTATGAAATGTTGCATCATTCTCAAAAGTGTATAAAAGGCAAGATGATTGTAGGAGCTCAGTGCTGTTTCTGGTGTCTTTTGTATCTGTATTAAAGATGACTTTGAACCTGTGCTTGGGCATCCGTTCCTTTGGTCTTGTTCCAGTGCCATTGTCTGCAGATGTCAAAGCTGATGGCGGGCAGAGGGTCCCCATTTACATATGGCGATCACCTTGAGGGACCCTGAAGATCTTTCAGGGACAAGAACCCAGAAACCTATGCTGACAGAGATGGTGAGATACCTAGAAGAGATGGTGAGTGGCAAAACTGCAGTATGCTTTCTCATACCTTGACGGGGGTCTCTCTATGACTGTCCGCATCTGATGATGGCTCACTTTGACATCTGTGGATTATGGTATATATTGAAATTGGACAGGGGTAAAGAAAAATAACATGTTATGCATATATTAAAGTAATCAGTGGTCTTTAAAAAAGTAATCAGAAAGTAATCAGTGGTCTTTAAAAAGTAATCAGAAAGTAATCAATGGTTTAAAAAAAGCTACATGGTAGTTTAGAAGAGCAACAGGGTAGTTTAGATAAGTAATGGAGGGTTGTTTAGAATAAATGTAGAAGTTTTGTTTAAAGTATAGGATGAGGAGTATCAAGACGAGGACTGCCTTTAAAGCCCAGTTACCTACCTCAACTTAAGGTCTAGAAAAAGTCTTTATACAGTCCAAACAGAGTAAAGTAGGCTGCACAGTAGGCAGGTCTCTGTTCGATGATGACTTAAGCTCCTATCTGGGTATATTGAGGGGCAGAGATGAGAAAGGAGCGCTGAGGATTAATGTGAAAGTTAGTCCGTCTGTTATGTGTCTGCTTAGAAATTAAGATGTCGAAGAGCGACAATGAGTGTATAAAATTGAGATAAAAATCAAGTAAGGCAATTTGCACCAATTCAAAAGTAAGGCAGGGATCAGTGAAAAAGGTAGAGTGTGCAACAAACCATTAATGGGCGTGTTTATATGCGCTATCTGAGATGTTATGGAGAAACAATCAGGTTGTTGGTAGAAGGATATAAAAAAATGAAGCAGCCACAGGTTTAATTTTTATATACATTCACAGAGAAGAGTCTTAGCTAGCCAAATTGCTTCAAACAATAAAAAAACACCAAATGCTTCATAGAAACGAATACAGAAGAAAGGTGCACAAAAACCAATGTTTTGCTGATTACAACTATGTTGTTTAAAATATGAAAACGTCACTCAAATTAATCTTTGAGGCAATAACCATCATCAGATTCTTTCTCCCCAGCAAAAAGGCAGAGAGAATAAGATATATTACATATTTTGAGAGTGAAATTTCAGAGATACAACCACTTTTTTATGCGATGTGCATAGTTGGCAGAAAGCCAGCAGCAACACACACAGTAAAATATGTTCAAATCCGTGCTGGTGGAAAGAGCCAGAGCATTCAGACTCCGAGCAGAGCAGGTTAAAGATAAGAAGCTGTGAGAGTGTAGAGGTAATTAAAATAGTTGCAAAAATTCAAAGCTATGCAGAGTTAAAAAAAATATAGCTTTTCAAGTCAAGGCAGCTGTGAACTAGTTTTACACGTAGATAGAGCAAATATTGGTTTGTATTGGCAAGGAATGGAAAAAATATATGTGTTTGTATTTATATTATGAATATATAAAGAATCATGGAAAGGTGATTGAAGCAAGTAACAATTAGAAAGGATGGAGCTAATATGTGTAATAAGTGTGCAACATTTTTTTTAGTGATGTGGTTGGGTAGTTTTGAAAAGTTCTGAGTAAATTGACAAATAAGTAGGTTTTGAGAAATAGCAGTTTTTTTTTTAAATGATATTAGTGCACAATTGTTAAAAACAGATACTAAGAGAAAGTGCTGGATTGGATTAATATATTATGGGGTAATTAGACCCCTGATTGCGTAGTCAAGTGAAGGTGTTTATTGTGAAGAATTGTTTATTTTGCCAGGAGAACCATATGTTGTTGAATCGTATTCGAAATATATTATTTTGTGCTTGGAAGGCGGCTCCCAGTTGCTGAATATGTGTGAGCTCGGGGGACTCCATTTGAGTCACTGATTAGGGTCACACAAGTCACTTCGCATTGTAAAGGGGATTGTTGGTCATTTAGTGGGGTTGTGATGGATGCTTCATTGTTGGGCACACAGTAAGAGCACCCCTGATTTGTTGATTTTATGTTGGGCAAATAGCTGTCCCTTGTTGAGGATGGATGGATGGGACATTTGGAAAGGACATGGGTCCTCGAGCATGCATGGGCCAATTGTGTAGATGAGAAGGAGAGAGGAAAACATGTTTTATTGAGCGGTCTTCAGTGTGCTATAAGGAAAAAAGACAGATTGCAAAATTAAAGCACAAAAGAGTTCTGTAGATAACCAGGTTGGTGAAAATATTGGCAGTTTGGGACAGAGAAAAGGCATGGGATATGCACTACAATACAATGGAGAATAATAAGGGTGTTATACATGCATGTTTAGGCATGTGCACCAGGGCCAGAGTAGAGTGGACAGTGTTTCCCTCACTATAACAGTACAACCATGCAAATATAGAGGCATTTAAAGAAAGGAAACAAAATATGAATGTGTCCAGGATCACACAAATTGTGAAGCATGGCAGAGAGAGTTAAAATGTAATTATAAGTGCAAATAACAGTAGAAAGTAGGTTAATGTATTAATGGATGATATTAAACTAAGCACAGTTAGGAGAAAAGCAAGGCAAATGAAGCAAAAACCTTTTTTGGGTGAAAATATTAGAAGTGCATGCATAGATGCAAAAGCTGTATTTAAAATTAGCGAAGCAGTAAGTAATGAGAGGAAGTGCTCGCAAAACGCACAGGGACTAAGGTCACACACAATATGGACAAAGGGGCATGATATATTTAAACAAATGTATTGAGAAAACATTAGGTGAAGGAGTATTTTTTATAGATGCACGCACCTTGATTAGTACGATTTTCAAGAAAAGGAGTGCATTATTTAGATTTTTGTCAGGTTTATTTAAGTAAAATGTATTAATGAAAAAAGTACAAGCAGGCTGAGGCGATGACAAAAAAGAATGAGGAAGGCTTGGCACAATTATTGAGCAGAGCATGGAGTATTATTATGTGATGAATTGATTTATTGGGGAAATGATATAGAGATGATTAAGGTTAGAATCTCCGTCATGATATGTTTATGAGGAGAGGGGTAGTGACACACAATCACACACACACATACACACGTGCATGCACACACACACACATGCATGCACACAGACATGCACGCACACATACACACATGCATACATACACACATGCACATGTATACACACAGGCATGCACATGTAAACACATGATTTTATGGAAATAAAGGCAATCAATAGATTACAGGTAAGGCACATAAAACACAAATAGGTAGTCAGAAGAAGGAAGTCAGTATTGCAATGAGAACACACACCCACTGGATACTTTTGTTTTACATTAGGAACACCAGTTAGGGATATTATGTTTTGCTGACACATGATATGGAAGAAATTTGATTTGTTGAAGACTACAAATAAAAGAAGATGAAGATCCAATTGATTATATTTAGGGTTTCCGATTTTCGGTAAAATCTGTTAAACTCCGATAATCAACCCCCACTATTCATTTTAAAATCCTTGGGGGACTCCGATAAACCCTGGGATTGTTTGTTATTTATTTATTAACATTGTGCTGAGAGCAGGATTAGATAAGTTTCCTTCTGCATTGTCTAGCATCCGAGACAAACGCATTGCCCCTGTGCCCCTGAGCCATCCTGCCGACTGCTGCTTCATAACTGCTGCGTTTCAAACGGGTGGGATTAGCTGAGACGGCAAGATACCTCAGTAGGTTAATGTGTCGGCTGAGAAAACCGTTGCAGAACCTTTGAACCTAAACTCTTAACATTAAGATGACTGCACTGTCTCGGATAAAAGCAGGTGACGCTGCTGATTAGAGCACTACAAGGCAAGCAAGCAAGTTACTACTACCATGAAATATAGTTGGAGAATGTTACGTAACCAAAATATAATTAGAAACTCGCTTCACTCCTAGGAAATGCAAATACACACATCAATGTGCAATGATTTACTATACAGAGGGTAGCTCTGCGGGCGTCCATGTTACGGGGTTTCATGGAGACGGCGAACACGATTGTATTGTATTGTGGTATTTGTATCGCGCACCTGACAAACTAAATCGTAACTGGGCGCAGATGTTTCAATTGACATTTGTCTATGATTGGTCCACTGGATCTTATGAGAGTTACTTAGCACAATTATTCTATCAGAGGCCTAACAAAAAAAATAAGTCTTTACAGCCCTCCGGAAGACCGAGAGGCTTTTAATGTTGCAGATTTCTATAGGTAGTTTGTTCCACGCTCTGCGCCCATAGACAGAGAATCTGCGATCCCCTTTCTTCACACATTTAGTGCCTGGTATACGGAGCAGATTTTGGTCTGCCGAGCGCAGTTGTCAGGTGGGAATGTACCTTCTGATTTTATCTGATAAGTATGTTGGTCCTATCTTATTCAAGCCCTTAGACCAGACAGAGGATCTTAAATTCTATTCTCTCTTTTACAGGCAACCAGTACAGGGCTTTTCTCAGGGTAGAAATTGAGTCTGATTTTTTTTGCCTTGTGCACTAGTCTAACTGCTGCATTTTGGGCCAGCTGCAGTCTCGGCAATTGGTAGGCTGGAATGCCGACAACAATGCGTTGCCATAGTCTAGCTTCGAATTAACCAGAGTACTGGTAACTACCGTTCTGTCCTCATTCGCAATAAAAGGTAGAATGTGTCTCAGCATGCGCAATGAGTGATATGTTGCCTGCACCTTCACACTCACCTGAGTTTCACTTTCCATATTGTCTTCCCAGATACAGCCTAAATTCTTAATTTTTTGGGAGAAATTCAACTGCGTCCCCAATAGGCAGGGGGGATGCAGTTTCTCCTTCTGTAGATGGTGTTTTGAGGCAAATACAGCTACTTCAGTTTTGCTGGCATTCAGCAATAGCTGATTTGCACACATCCAACTCTGTGGGCCTCATTACGAATCAGGCGTTAAGGGGTTAACGGCGCCGTAAACGGCGCCGACCCTTAACGCCTGATTACAAGGTCCCTTAGCGCCATGGTGATATTAACGCCTGCTTTTTGCAGGCGTTAAAATCCATGGCGCTAAGGGACCATGGTGCTAATTACGCCACCGTAATTTACGGTGGCGTAATTAGCGCCTTCCCCACTCCCATTATGCCCTATGGGGCAAAAATGGGAATGGGGAAGGGTAAAATGGGAAATGGGGATTTACCGCCCCACTCACCTTGGAATGGGCGGTAAATCCGCCATCCACCATGGTGTAAACATAGTTTACACCATGGTGGTAAGGGTACGACCCAGGCGGTAACTTACCGTCTGGGTCGTAATGAGGCCCTGTATCTCTTGTAGACAGCATTCCAATATCTCATAAGTTTCTCTTGATTCTGTATTCTCAGGAACACATGGGTATCATCCGCGTACGAATGAAACTGTATACCATGCTTTCTCGGGATATCCATAAGCAGTTTTACCTACAAATTAAAAAGCAGTGGCAAAAGGAAGGATCCCTGAGGGACTCCACAGCTTTGTAATACTGATGGCAGTTTTGAGCACCAAGAACCCCAAAATACGAGGGGAGTCTTGGAAACACGAGGGCATAACAATATCAATTTAAAAAAACAAAAGCATTACAAATAATATTGCTAAGAGAGGAAACATGGCATAAAGAGCAGACCTAGGTGGCGCGTGTCAGTGTGCGGGTTGTGGTGCAGCTGGTGCCATGGCAGCGGCCCTGTGTGTGTGTTTTGGCGCGGTGCACTGGGTGCTAGGTGCAGTGTCTTGGCATATCTGCACGCCATCAACAGATATAGCCTCTCGCCAAGTTCTGCTTTTGCTGAAGAACGATATATGCCCATGATCATAAAATAACCAGGGCCACTAATGCCGTGAACATCTCCCTTCCAGGCGCTAACCCCTAAACGGCCCTCAGAAACACGCTGCAGGGTCCTGCCCTCAGGGCAGTAGTGGGGGACGCAGAACACCCCTCTTACGGTGAGACTTTGCTAAGGTTGAGGACCATGCTTGGAAACGTCCCCATCCGCAGCTGTTCCTGGTATAGTGGAGCTGCCTGCCCTAGAAATCAGAGCACCTCTTCAGATATATACGCACCCTGCTGCTATACTTTAATTTTCCTGGGGCGTGGAAGGCTAGCAACCTGTGGGACCGTCTAAAACATGCGGTCCAGTATAACTATATTTCCACCAAATGTTCGGGGCAGTTGCCTCTACTCGCTTTACTGTGAATGTGCAAACTGGGGCGTAGGCTCCCTAAAACGCTGCTGGAGGCTATAGATGTATCAGAGTTCGCAAACTCTGGGTGGTGGGAGGCTCTGGAAGCCAAAGGGGACCTGCTTGGGTTTGTGTGTTGGCACAAACATACCTAGCATACGAACAACATAGGGAACTGTCTCTGAGCTGCCAAACTCAGCCTCTGCCATGGGGAAGGGCCATGGGGAAGGGCCACTGCCCCGAAAAACAAACAGACGTACCCGAAAGAGCAGGAAAGGTGAGGGGGGGGCACAGCCCCACTGCCAAACAGAAAGTTGCTGCATTACATGCCTAAGTCGTACAAGGGAAGCAGCCAACGCCAGCAATGACATACAGAGGCTACATCTTCGCACCAAGGAAGCCCTACCGGAACCCAAAACTCGCGATACCCTTTGACATTGTGTGCTCTCACACATGCACAAGCCGAGACTGTTCGCAGTGCAGAGTGGATGAGCGGTATATATTTGAAGTATTATTTTGGAGCCAGACTTGGCGGGTGGGGGTGAGGGCCCATTGCAGCATGAGGTCAGCGCCGGTGGGGTGGGGGCCCATTTCATCATGAGGGAATCATGAGGGCAGCCCTTCCACAGCTAAAGGTGAAATATCCCGTTTCGATTGGTTCTTGGAGTTTAAAACAAGAACACCTTTTACTGTTTTCAAAAACACGATTACAACAAAATATCCTCTCTTGGTTTTGTGTGCGTGTGTTGATTTTATGATAGGCAAATGCCATTCGTCCTGTGCAATGTGGGTGGCTATGCAAAGCCAATGTAATTAAATGTGCATATTTCACATTGATGTTCTCATTTCTGGCGAAGTCACATCCCATTGCATTTGTTGAGTCCCCCCACTTTCGTTTTTAGGACTTGACTCCTGATTAAAAGTGAATGCAGCAGATTATAATAGGAATGCATTATAATAGGAATGCAGATAATAGGAATGCAGCTATGTGGTTAATAGCTGCAGATTATCCTGGAAATTATATGTGTTTGTTTGCACTGAAAAAAACAGTTATCTGCGATTTTTCAAAGGAGCCACACTAGAAAACACTGAAAAACACAGATTCTGAAAAAAAATTTAAACGCTGGAAAAACACCCCTGGAACAAAAAATACAAACAAAACCTAAAACAGGAAACCCTAATTATATTCAGGAGCACTGAATTCTTGAAGCATGCAAGCGGGAGTGAAAACAGTGGCAGCATTTTACCACATTGTATGTCAGGGATTGCTTGAGCAGGTTCAGAGGCACTTGGGAAGCAAGTGGGAATGAAAGCGAAACCGTAACCTGAGGTACAGTTGACTATGGCATGTCACTGTCAGCCGTTGCAGGAGAAAACAGGAAGAAAGACAATGTTAGAAAACTTGAGGAAGCCAAGTTAGTTCAAAAGAAATTGTCAAAGTATGACATAGAAGGGGCAATATTGACAAGTGGAGAAGGACTGAGAATACAGCAAGCAGTTGGTACATCACAAGGGAATAATCAGCGCCAAATGGACCAAGAAGGGAATGGACTTTTGCTAAAAGGCAGAGAAATGGGAAATAAAGAAAGAAGTGGTTCACAGAATAACCAAGGCTGTTTTTAGAATATACAGAATGATTATCAGAATGTGCAAGGGCCATTTAACCAAGGGGGACTAGTCAGAGGGGCTCCTCCTGTGTATTCGATATATGGGATGTCAGAGCACATTGCATACACGTACGGGAGCCAAGAATATGCACAAGATGGGCAATTCTCAAGAGGGGGGACAGCTTATTCTCCAGTATATAGCTCGCAAACTAGAGAAGGGTTTGCCCAGGATCAGACATTGTATCAGACGCAAGTGCTGAGAGTGCTACAGGTACAGCAGCTAGAGCACATGCAAAATGAATTCGCTACAGGGGCAATTGCAGCGAGCCCCCATGCAGATTCAGCAATATGCAAATACAGGACAGGTATTAACACCTAGGATAGAAGGTGCCAGTGTGGTAGGAGGAAATCCTTTCACAAGAACTGGGTGTGCATGCACCTACAATAAGGCAGCTTACAGGACGACCTGATGTGTTCACAATTATTAGTGGCACTAGGCCCCAAGAGGGGCCAAGGGTTAATGTGGCGGTAGGAGGTGAAATCTTTGCTCTGTTGGTAGACACTGGGACTGCACGTCTATGAATGAAGGAGGAAAGGTGTTCAATGGTGGGAATTGTTATGGGTGATGAGGTTGTTTTTGCAGGTGTGAGTTGAGTTCCTTTTTATTGATGAATTATCAGTCTCTATGGGAGAGTGTGACATGACTGAACCTTTATTATATTTGTGACAGGCACCAGTCAATATTGTGGGAAGGGATTGGATGACAAACTTTAATATGATGATTTTATTTACTGATCAAGGGATAGTGTGTTCCACTCCTGGAATACACTATTCGAACGCGGATTACTTTATATTGGCATTAGACAGGGCAAGTGGGTCTGCAAGTTGTTTCCGTGGAGCCAAAGGATTTATTTATTTTTTTTACTTATGAGGTGAACAGTTTATTAACATGGCTTTCTGGCCCAGTGGAGAAAAATAGTGGGAATATTTGATGAATTTTTGGGTGGACTCTGGGTATCTAAGGACAAAGAGGGGGGACCGACTATTCCTGTGGAATTAAAAGCAGCCAAAGTACGAGGGGGAATGGCAATGATCAAAGGAATGGACAATGAGAGTAGACCATGGAGGACAGTGATAGCTCTTGAATAAGGGTCTAGGTTGATTAACGTAATTGATGATTACCTATTTAGAGAAGACTAAACAAATGATGAAGTGGTGGTTCTTTAGGAGCACCACATACTGGATACAAATAGAGAGAAGGGGAAATCTTACAGCAAAAGATAAAAATGCAGAAGCACTCACCATATTTTCAGGAAGACTTGGACAGAGTGCCACATGTCTTGGGAACTACAGGTCCTTATAACATGGGTCTATTGAAATAAATAGGGGGAACAACATTTTAAAAAGTATATACATAAAAGGGATTATAATCTGAAACATGTGAGGGTTTGAGTTGTAATAAGAATAATTAATGTAAGCTAATCATGAATAGATGGGGATAAAAGCACAGGAGTAAAAAGCTAAAAACTAAAGAGATTAAATGACATATTCCGCGGGTGAAATAAATAACTAAATAAAACAATGAATGAATGAATTGATGAATGAATGGAATAATGGATATTAAAGCAGTGAAAAGCACAAGTGGATAAGATATCCAGATGTGTAAGCAATGAGCACAATGTATGGTGCTGGCTATAATTAAATAGTGTAGTGTATTTGTGATTAATGAAGGGCCTAAGGGGTATGGATGGCCAAGATTGATCTGATAATATAAGATAATTTTTTATAGAACTAATTCGAAAAACATATGAGAGTAAGTAACAAGACCATTGTTTATATGTATACGATGATTTATATCTTACAGATGAAAATTATAATTTTTGAGCATAAGAGGAATGTGTACATGGCCTTAGCAGAGTTTAGCAATATAATGAGATGGAACATTATGTCTTGACAGAGGTAAGTGCTAGTGGACAAAGTAGGGTTAGAAGAGGTAAGTATCAGTTCACACAGTAAGTGTGTGAATCAAATTATTGATCATTATTAGGACTAAGTGGACCAAGGGGTGGGTACAGAAGAAAGGCAGTAAGCGATACAGTCTTTAAAATATATAGCATTTTCCCAAGAAAGGTGCAATCACAGGATAGTGTATGTATATATATATATATATATATATATAGTATTACATGGCCACGGTAGTGGCCATGTTGTTATGGTTAAGTTGGTGTTTCCATACGAAGAGCACTTTTTGGGCGGCTTATAACTTTGCTCCCCCTGGACGAGTCCACACCAAACTTTGCAAAAAAAGTATATGGCCCACTCTGAATTTCTGAAAGTTTGGTGAGGATTCGTCCAGGGGGGGCAAAGTTATAGGGGGGTCCCATAACTTTTTTTTGCCATAGACTAAATGGGAAAAAAAATGTGCTCGCGCCTACAGCCCAAATCGCTGGACGGATTTTCACCAAATTTGGACCAGGAGCAGCGGCTTTGTCCCAAAAGCGTGCTTTTGCAAATTTGGTGAAAATCCGTCCAGTAGTTTTTTTTTAAATGACCAAAAAATGACCAAAAAGTAGGTCAGAAAAAATTAGTGATATCTGTGTTTGCTTCGCAAACACACTTCCCTGTTCGCTCCACGGACAGGACGGTGATTGGGCAAGCAGCTTGCGTGATGTCCACGGACATCTGACGTGCTTTTCTATTGGCTGCCGTAAAGCATGCAGTGAGTCTATTTTCAGAGACGCCCGCCATCTTTGTTTATCGGAGCGGATCTGCTGCCTGATGTGGGCTGCGTCGGCCACGAAAAGGCGGTGAGGCACAGGCCCTCATGTCTCTCTCTTGTTCCCCCCACCCCCGCTCATGGCCCGTGTCTCCCATGTTCCCCCCACTCGCTGATTCTCCGTGTGTTCCTCCCACCCCCCCATGCTCCGTTTCTCTTTCCCGTTCCCCCGAACATGTCCCGTGTCTACCTCCTTCCCCCCTCTACCCCCCGCTCATGCCCCGTGTGTCTCTCCCCTTCCCCCTCAACCCCCGCTCATGGCCCGTGCTCTCCCTCCTTTCCCCCTCACCCCCTGCTCATGCCCCGTGCTCTCCCTCCTTTCCCCCACCCCCCGCTCATGCCCCGTGTGTCTCCCTCTTTTCCCCCCACACTCCTCTCATGCCCCGTGACTCCCTACTGTTCCCCCCACCCCCCGCTCATGCCCCGTGTATCTCTCCCCTTCTCCCCCACCCCCGCTCATAGCCCGTGTCTCCCTACTGTCCCCCCACCCCCCGCTCATGTCCCGTGTGTCTCTCCCCTTCCCCCCCACCCCCCGCTCATGCCCCGTGTGTCTCACCCCTTCCCCCCACCCCCCGCTCATGCCCCGTGTGTCTCTCCCCTTCCCCCCCAGCCCCCGCTCATACCCCGTGTCTCCCTACTGTTCACCCCACCCCCAATGATGCCCTGTGTGTCTCCCTCCTTTCCCCCCACCCCTTGCTCATGCCCCGTGTGTCTCTCCCCTCTCCCCCACCCCCCGCCCATGCCCCGTGTGTCTCTCCCCTTCCCCCCACCCCCTGCTAATGCCCCGTGTCTCTCCCCTTCCCCCCAGCCCCCGCTCATACCCTGTGTCTCCCTACTGTTCCCCCACCTCCAATCATGCCCCGTGTCTCTCTCCCCTTCCCCACCCCCCACTCATGCCCCGTGTGTGTCTCCCCTCCCCCTACCCCCGCTCATGCCCCGTGTGTCTCTCCCCTTCCCCCCACCCCCGCTCATGCCCCGTGTCTCCCTACTGTTCCCCCCACCCCGGCTCATGCCCCGTGTGTCTCTCCCCTTCCCCCCACCCCCGCTCATGCCCCGTTTCTCCCTACTGTTCCCCCCACCCCCGCTCATGCCCCGTGTGTCTCTCCCCTTCCCCCCACCCCCTGCTCATGCCCCGTGTGTCTCTCCCCTTCCCCCCCACCCCCCGCTCATGCCCAGTGTCTCTCCCCTTCTCCCCACCCCCGCTCATAGCCCGTGTCTCCCTACTGTCCCCCCACCCCCCGCTCATGCCCCGTGTCTCCCTACTGTTCCCCCCACCCCCCGCTCATGCCCCGTGTGTCTCTCCCCTTCCCCCCCACCCCCCGCTCATGTCCCGTGTCTCTCTACTGTTCCCCCCACCCCCCGCTCATGCCCAGTGTCTCTCTCCACTCCCCCCAACCCCCCGCTCATGCCCCGTGTCTCCCCTGTTCCCCCCCACCCCCGCTCATGACCTGTCTCCCCTATTACCCCCCACCCCCCGCTCATGCCCCGTGTCTCTGTTGTGTTACCCCCCACCCCTGCTCATGCCCCGTGTCTCCCTTGTGTTACCCCCCACCCCCGCTCATGCCCCGTGTCAACCTTGTGTTACCCCCCACCCATGCCCTGTCTCCCCTCTTACCCCAAACCCCGCTCATGCCCGTGTCTCCCTTGTGTTACCCCCCACCCCCGCTCATGCCCCGTGTCTCTCCCCTTCCCCCCCGCCCCCCGCTCATGCCCCATGTCTCCCTCCTTTCCCCCGCTCAGACCCCATGTGTCTCTCCCCTCCCCCCACCCCCGCTCATGCCCCGTGTGTCTCTCCCCTTCCCCCTACCCTCGCTCATGCCCCGTGTGTCTCTCCCCTTCCCCCCACCCTCTGCTCATGCCCCGTGTCTCTCTCCCCTTCCCCCCACACCCTGCTCATGCCCGTTGTCTCTCCCCCTTCCCCCGCCCCTCGCTCATGCCCCATGTCTCCCTCCTTTCCCCCGCTCAGACCCCGTGTGTCTCTCCCCTCCCCCCACCCCCGCTCATGCCCCGTGTGTCTCTCCCCTTCCCCCTACCCTCACTCATGCCCCGTGTGTCTCTCCCCTTCCCCCCACCCTCTGCTCATGCCCCGTGTCTCTCTCCCTTCCCCCCACCCCCCGCTCATGCCCGTTGTCTCTCCTCCCTTCCCCCCACCCCCCGCTCATGCCCCGTGTCTCGCTTCCCTTCCCCCCACCCCCCGCTCATGCCCCGTGTCTCCCTACTGTTCCCACACCCCCCGCTCATGCCCCGTGTCTCTCTCCCCTTCCCTCCCACCCCCCGCTCATGCCCTGTGTGTCTCTCCCCTTCCCCCCACCCCCGCTCATGCCCTGTGTGTCTCTCCCCTTCCCCCCACCCCCGCTCATGCCCCGTGTCTCTCTCCCCAAATACCCCCCACATCCCCTGCTCATGCCCCATGTCTTTCTCCCCTCCACCCCCCACTCATGCCCCGTGTGTCTCTCCCCTTCCCCCCACCCTACGCTCATGCGCCGTGTCTCCCTCCTTCCCCCCACCCCCCCGCTCATGCCCCGTGTGTCTCTGCCCTCCCTCCCACCCCCCCGCTCATGCCCCATGTGTCTCTCCCCTCCCCCCTCCCCCCGCTAATGCCCTGTGTCTCTCCCCTCCCCCCCACCCCTGCTAATGCCCCATGTCTCTCCCCTCCCCCCACCCCCGCTAATGCCCCGTGTGTCTCCCCCCTCCCCCCCACCCCCCGCTCATGCCCCGTGTCTCCCTTGTGTTACCCCCACCCCCGTTCATGCCCCGTGTCTCCCTTGTGTTACCCCCCGCTCATGCCCTGTCTCCCTTGTGTTACCCCCCCACCCATGCCCTGTCTCCCCTGTTTCCCCCCACCCCCGCTAATGCCCCATGTGTCTCTCCCCTCCCCCCGCCCCTGCTAATGCCCCGTGTGTCTCTCCCCTCTCCCCCACCCCCTGCTCATGCCCCGTGTCTCTCTCCCCTTCCCCCCACCCCCCGCTCATGCCCCGTGTGTCTCTCCCCTTCCCCCACACCCCCGCTCATGCCCCGTGTGTCTCTCCCCTTCCCCCACACCCCCTGCTCATGCCCCATGTGTCTCTCCCCTTCCCCCGCACCCCCGCTCATGCCCCGTGTCTCTCCCCTTCCCCCCCGCCCCTGCTAATGCCCCGTGTGTCTCTCCCCTCTCCCCCCACCCCCTGCTCATTCCCCGTGTGTCTCTCCCCTCCCCCACCCCCCGCTCATGCCCCGTGTGTCTCTCCCCTTCCCCCAACCCCCGCTCATGCCCAGTGTGTCTCTCCCCTTCCCCCACTCCCTGCTCATGCCCCATGTGTCTCTCCCCTTCCCGCCACTCCCTGCTCATGCCGTGTGTGTCTCC
This sequence comes from Ambystoma mexicanum, assembly GCF_040938575.1. Classification (NCBI taxonomy): domain Eukaryota; kingdom Metazoa; phylum Chordata; class Amphibia; order Caudata; family Ambystomatidae; genus Ambystoma; species Ambystoma mexicanum. The sequence continues at coordinate 695,199,548 of NC_090937.1, read as the reverse complement.
CTCCTTTCCCCCCACCCCCTGCTCATGCCCCGTGTGTCTCTCCCCTCTCCCCCACCCCCCGCCCCATGTGTCTCTCCCCTTCCCCCCACCCCCTGCTCATGCCCCGTGTGTCTCTCCCCTTCCCCCCATCCCCGCTAATGCCCCATGTGTCTCTCCCCTCCCCTCCACCCCCCCTGCTAATGCCCCGTGTGTCTCTCCCCTTCTCCCCCCACCCCCCGCTCATGACCCGTGTCTCTCTCCCCTTCCCCCAACCCCCGCTCATGCCCCGTGTCTCTCTCCCCTTCCCCCCACCCCCGCTCATGCCCTGTGTGTCTCTCCCCTCCCCCCACCCCCGCTCATGCCCCGTGTCTCTCCCCTTCCCCTCCACCCCCGCTCATGCCCTGTGTGTCTCTCCCATTCCCCCCCACCCCCCGCTCATGCCCCGTGTGTCTCTCTCCCCTTCCCCCCACCCCCCGCTCATGCCCTGTGTGTCTCTCCCCTTCCCCCCCACCCCCCACTCATGCCCCGTGTGTCTCTCCCCTTCCCCCCCACCCCCGCTCATGCCCCGTGTCTCTCTCCCCTTCCCCCCACTCCCTGCTCATGCTCCATGTGTCTCTCCCCTTCCCCCCCACTCCCTGCTCATGCCCCGTGTGTCTCCCTCCTTTCCCCCCACCCCGTTGCTCATGCCCCGTGTGTCTCTCCCCTCTCCCCCACCCCCCACCCACGCCCCGTGTGTCTCTCCCCTTCCCCCCACCCCCTGCTCATGCCCTGTGTGTCTCTCTCCTTCCCCCCACCCCCGCTAATGCCCCATGTGTCTCTCCCCTCCCCCCCACCCCCCCTGCTAATGCCCCGTGTGTCTCTCCCCTTCTCCCCCCACCCCCCGCTCATGCCCCGTGTCTCTCTCCCCTTCCCCCCCAACCCCCGCTCATGCCCCGTGTCTCTCTCCCCTTCCCCCCACCCCCCGCTCATGTCCTGTGTCTCTCCCCTTCCCCCGCACTCTCCGCTCATGCCCCGTGTGTCTCTCCCCTTCCCCTCCACCCCCGCTCATGCCCTGTGTGTCTCTCCCCCCACCCCCGCTCATGCCCCGTGTGTCTCTCTCCCCTTCCCCCCACCCCCCGCTCATGCCCCGTGTGTCTCTCCCCTTCCCCCCACCCCCTGCTCATGCCCCGTGTGTCTCTCCCCTTCCCCCCTACCCCTGCTCATGCCCCGTGTGTCTCCCCCCTTCCCCCCACTCCCTGCTCATGCCCCGTGTGACTCCCTCCTTTCCCCCCACCCCCTGCTCATGCCCCATGTTTCTCCCCTCTCCCCCACCCCGCACCCACGCCCTGTGTCTCTCCCCTTCCCCCCACCCCCCACCCACGCCCTGTGTCTCTCTCCCCTTCCCCCCACCCCTCGCTCATGCCCAGTGTCTCTCCCCTTCCCCCCACCCCGCTCATTCCCCGTGTCTCTCTCCCCTTCCCCCTACCCCCGCTCATGCCCCGTGTGTCTCTCCCCTTCCCCCCACCCCCCGCTCATGCCCCGTGTCTCCCTCCTTTCCCCCCACCCCCCGCTCATGCCTTGTGTGTCTCCCCTTCCCCCCCTCCCCCCGCTCATCATGGCCTGTGTGTCTCCCCTGTTCCCCCCACCCCCGCTCATGCCCCGTGTCTCCCTCGTGTTCCCCCAACCCACCACACATGCCCTGTGTCTCCATCGTGTACCCCCTCACCCCCTGCTCATGCCCCGTGTGTCTCTCCCCTTCCCCCCACCCCCTGCTAATGCCCCGTGTCTCTCCCCTTCCCCCCCAGCCCCCGCTCATACCCTGTGTCTCCCTACTGTTCCCCCACCTCCAATCATGCCCCGTGTCTCTCTCCCCTTCCCCACCCCCCACTCATGCCCCGTGTGTGTCTCCCCTCCCCCTACCCCCGCTCATGCCCCGTGTGTCTCTCCCCTTCCCCCCACCCCCGCTCATGCCCCGTGTCTCCCTACTGTTCCCCCCACCCCGGCTCATGCCCCGTGTGTCTCTCCCCTTCCCCCCACCCCCGCTCATGCCCCGTTTCTCCCTACTGTTCCCCCCACCCCCGCTCATGCCCCGTGTGTCTCTCCCCTTCCCCCCACCCCCTGCTCATGCCCCGTGTGTCTCTCCCCTTCCCCCCCACCCCCCGCTCATGCCCAGTGTCTCTCCCCTTCTCCCCACCCCCGCTCATAGCCCGTGTCTCCCTACTGTCCCCCCACCCCCCGCTCATGCCCCGTGTCTCCCTACTGTTCCCCCCACCCCCCGCTCATGCCCCGTGTGTCTCTCCCCTTCCCCCCCACCCCCCGCTCATGTCCCGTGTCTCTCTACTGTTCCCCCCACCCCCCGCTCATGCCCAGTGTCTCTCTCCACTCCCCCCAACCCCCCGCTCATGCCCCGTGTCTCCCCTGTTCCCCCCCACCCCCGCTCATGACCTGTCTCCCCTATTACCCCCCACCCCCCGCTCATGCCCCGTGTCTCTGTTGTGTTACCCCCCACCCCTGCTCATGCCCCGTGTCTCCCTTGTGTTACCCCCCACCCCCGCTCATGCCCCGTGTCAACCTTGTGTTACCCCCCACCCATGCCCTGTCTCCCCTCTTACCCCAAACCCCGCTCATGCCCGTGTCTCCCTTGTGTTACCCCCCACCCCCGCTCATGCCCCGTGTCTCTCCCCTTCCCCCCCGCCCCCCGCTCATGCCCCATGTCTCCCTCCTTTCCCCCGCTCAGACCCCATGTGTCTCTCCCCTCCCCCCACCCCCGCTCATGCCCCGTGTGTCTCTCCCCTTCCCCCTACCCTCGCTCATGCCCCGTGTGTCTCTCCCCTTCCCCCCACCCTCTGCTCATGCCCCGTGTCTCTCTCCCCTTCCCCCCACACCCTGCTCATGCCCGTTGTCTCTCCCCCTTCCCCCGCCCCTCGCTCATGCCCCATGTCTCCCTCCTTTCCCCCGCTCAGACCCCGTGTGTCTCTCCCCTCCCCCCACCCCCGCTCATGCCCCGTGTGTCTCTCCCCTTCCCCCTACCCTCACTCATGCCCCGTGTGTCTCTCCCCTTCCCCCCACCCTCTGCTCATGCCCCGTGTCTCTCTCCCTTCCCCCCACCCCCCGCTCATGCCCGTTGTCTCTCCTCCCTTCCCCCCACCCCCCGCTCATGCCCCGTGTCTCGCTTCCCTTCCCCCCACCCCCCGCTCATGCCCCGTGTCTCCCTACTGTTCCCACACCCCCCGCTCATGCCCCGTGTCTCTCTCCCCTTCCCTCCCACCCCCCGCTCATGCCCTGTGTGTCTCTCCCCTTCCCCCCACCCCCGCTCATGCCCTGTGTGTCTCTCCCCTTCCCCCCACCCCCGCTCATGCCCCGTGTCTCTCTCCCCAAATACCCCCCACATCCCCTGCTCATGCCCCATGTCTTTCTCCCCTCCACCCCCCACTCATGCCCCGTGTGTCTCTCCCCTTCCCCCCACCCTACGCTCATGCGCCGTGTCTCCCTCCTTCCCCCCACCCCCCCGCTCATGCCCCGTGTGTCTCTGCCCTCCCTCCCACCCCCCCGCTCATGCCCCATGTGTCTCTCCCCTCCCCCCTCCCCCCGCTAATGCCCTGTGTCTCTCCCCTCCCCCCCACCCCTGCTAATGCCCCATGTCTCTCCCCTCCCCCCACCCCCGCTAATGCCCCGTGTGTCTCCCCCCTCCCCCCCACCCCCCGCTCATGCCCCGTGTCTCCCTTGTGTTACCCCCACCCCCGTTCATGCCCCGTGTCTCCCTTGTGTTACCCCCCGCTCATGCCCTGTCTCCCTTGTGTTACCCCCCCACCCATGCCCTGTCTCCCCTGTTTCCCCCCACCCCCGCTAATGCCCCATGTGTCTCTCCCCTCCCCCCGCCCCTGCTAATGCCCCGTGTGTCTCTCCCCTCTCCCCCACCCCCTGCTCATGCCCCGTGTCTCTCTCCCCTTCCCCCCACCCCCCGCTCATGCCCCGTGTGTCTCTCCCCTTCCCCCACACCCCCGCTCATGCCCCGTGTGTCTCTCCCCTTCCCCCACACCCCCTGCTCATGCCCCATGTGTCTCTCCCCTTCCCCCACACCCCCGCTCATGCCCCGTGTCTCTCCCCTTCCCCCCCGCCCCTGCTAATGCCCCGTGTGTCTCTCCCCTCTCCCCCCACCCCCTGCTCATTCCCCGTGTGTCTCTCCCCTCCCCCACCCCCCGCTCATGCCCCGTGTGTCTCTCCCCTTCCCCCAACCCCCGCTCATGCCCAGTGTGTCTCTCCCCTTCCCCCACTCCCTGCTCATGCCCCATGTGTCTCTCCCCTTCCCGCCACTCCCTGCTCATGCCGTGTGTGTCTCCCTCCTTTCCCCCCACCCCCTGCTCATGCCCCGTGTGTCTCTCCCCTCTCCCCCACCCCCCGCCCCATGTGTCTCTCCCCTTCCCCCCACCCCCTGCTCATGCCCCGTGTGTCTCTCCCCTTCCCCCCATCCCCGCTAATGCCCCATGTGTCTCTCCCCTCCCCTCCACCCCCCCTGCTAATGCCCCGTGTGTCTCTCCCCTTCTCCCCCCACCCCCCGCTCATGACCCGTGTCTCTCTCCCCTTCCCCCAACCCCCGCTCATGCCCCGTGTCTCTCTCCCCTTCCCCCCACCCCCGCTCATGCCCTGTGTGTCTCTCCCCTCCCCCCACCCCCGCTCATGCCCCGTGTCTCTCCCCTTCCCCTCCACCCCCGCTCATGCCCTGTGTGTCTCTCCCATTCCCCCCCACCCCCCGCTCATGCCCCGTGTGTCTCTCTCCCCTTCCCCCCACCCCCCGCTCATGCCCTGTGTGTCTCTCCCCTTCCCCCCCACCCCCCACTCATGCCCCGTGTGTCTCTCCCCTTCCCCCCCACCCCCGCTCATGCCCCGTGTCTCTCTCCCCTTCCCCCCACTCCCTGCTCATGCTCCATGTGTCTCTCCCCTTCCCCCCCACTCCCTGCTCATGCCCCGTGTGTCTCCCTCCTTTCCCCCCACCCCGTTGCTCATGCCCCGTGTGTCTCTCCCCTCTCCCCCACCCCCCACCCACGCCCCGTGTGTCTCTCCCCTTCCCCCCACCCCCTGCTCATGCCCTGTGTGTCTCTCTCCTTCCCCCCACCCCCGCTAATGCCCCATGTGTCTCTCCCCTCCCCCCCACCCCCCCTGCTAATGCCCCGTGTGTCTCTCCCCTTCTCCCCCCACCCCCCGCTCATGCCCCGTGTCTCTCTCCCCTTCCCCCCCAACCCCCGCTCATGCCCCGTGTCTCTCTCCCCTTCCCCCCACCCCCCGCTCATGTCCTGTGTCTCTCCCCTTCCCCCGCACTCTCCGCTCATGCCCCGTGTGTCTCTCCCCTTCCCCTCCACCCCCGCTCATGCCCTGTGTGTCTCTCCCCCCACCCCCGCTCATGCCCCGTGTGTCTCTCTCCCCTTCCCCCCACCCCCGCTCATGCCCCGTGTGTCTCTCCCCTTCCCCCCACCCCCTGCTCATGCCCCGTGTGTCTCTCCCCTTCCCCCCTACCCCTGCTCATGCCCCGTGTGTCTCCCCCCTTCCCCCCACTCCCTGCTCATGCCCCGTGTGACTCCCTCCTTTCCCCCCACCCCCTGCTCATGCCCCATGTTTCTCCCCTCTCCCCCACCCCGCACCCACGCCCTGTGTCTCTCCCCTTCCCCCCACCCCCCACCCACGCCCTGTGTCTCTCTCCCCTTCCCCCCACCCCTCGCTCATGCCCAGTGTCTCTCCCCTTCCCCCCACCCCGCTCATTCCCCGTGTCTCTCTCCCCTTCCCCCTACCCCCGCTCATGCCCCGTGTGTCTCTCCCCTTCCCCCCACCCCCCGCTCATGCCCCGTGTCTCCCTCCTTTCCCCCCACCCCCCGCTCATGCCTTGTGTGTCTCCCCTTCCCCCCCTCCCCCCGCTCATCATGGCCTGTGTGTCTCCCCTGTTCCCCCCACCCCCGCTCATGCCCCGTGTCTCCCTCGTGTTCCCCCAACCCACCACACATGCCCTGTGTCTCCATCGTGTACCCCCTCACCCCCTGCTCATGCCCCGTGTGTCTCCTGTTGCCCCTACCCCCCGCTCATGCCCCGTGTCTCCCTCGTGTTCCCCCCACCCCCGCTCATGCCCCGTGTTATCCCCCACACCCCCGCTCATGCCCTGTGTCTCCCTCGTGTTCCCCCCACCACTCATGCCCCTTGTCTCTCTTATTTCCCTCCACCCCCGCTCATGCACCGTGTGTGCCCTGTTCCCCCCACCCCCCGCTCATGCCCCGTGTGTGCCCTGTTCCCCCCACCCCCGCTCATGCCCCGTGTCTCCCTTGTGTTCCTCCCCACCCCCGCTCATACCCCGTGTCTCCCTCATGTTCCTCCCCACCCCCCGCTCATGCCCTGTGTATCCCCTGTTCCCCCCACCCGCTGCTCATGCCCCCTGTCTCTCTCGTGTTCCCCCCACCCCCGCTCATGCCCCGTGTTTCCTTCCTTTTCCCCCCACCCCCTCCTCATGCCCCGTTTGTACCCTGTTCCCTCTCATGCCCTGTTGCGTTCTCTTTATACACCCCACCTTCCCTTTCCATGGTGGCCATCTTGGTAAAAGATTTTCTTTCCTACACCGGACGCCTGTGGCGTCCCGGTGTAGGAAGGAAAATCTTTTTTTTTCTTTTTTTTTTTTACCACCCGGGGTTCCCACTTTGAGGACCTAAGATGCTAGTGGTCTTCATCTATTGAAAATGATGTTATGGTGACGTTGCACTAATGAAAACCTATAAAATTTAGTTAAAAGAAAATGTGTTACAGGGACGTTATGGTTAAGTTGCGCTACTAAAAACCTATGAAATTCAGTGAAAAAACGTTTTCAAGGGACGTTATGGTTCCAAGTAAAACCGAAAAACCCTTGAAATTCGCCAGTTATGGTAAGCTAAGCTAAGGAACCATAACTCGCGCCACCACCGTGCACTGCTAAGACTAACACTCAGGACATCAAAGCTGACATCACAAATGTCATTGATGACATCACGGATGACATCACATGTCTGGCTCACTCTTTTTTCTTTTGCTGGCATATCTAGGCCACATGGTTTTCTTCAGTAACAGTCAGAAACTAAAAATTTTATTTTATTTGTAGACGTATCCTTCAAGTAGGTTCTTACAGTAATTCCCTTAGAGTCCAGTCACATCATATGAAACATATACATACGGGAAGACACAAGCTTGACAGACAGCAATCCTTTTTGTGCATAAAGATGATCAATAGACTTATGAGCACTTTCTGATAGTTTTTTTTTATGGCTGTCCTTTCCCTGTTTATGGTCATATTTGTATACATTGTACTCACACTACTTTCCTTAGGGTCCAATCACATCAAGTGATACATATACATAGGGTAAATAGCATCTTTGAAACAGAGCAATCATTTATTTGCATGAAAATAATCAGTTAAGTTATGAATTGTTTCTGCTACTACTTGTGTTTTTTTGCTAACTTCACTTTCCCTGTATATACCCATATTGGTATGTGTTCTTGTGTCTTTGTGTTTTGTCTATAGTAATGCAATTATGTAATACGTGTGTTTTATTAGCTACTTATCACATATTTCACAGTACAGAAAAATCTATTAAGAAAACAATTATCATTTCATTATTCAACATATTAACATTACGAATATTATACCTTCATCTTGTACGCTGCACACAATGTTATGTTTCTGTATGAGTAGCTTAGTATACTAGATAGAACCCCATAATAGAATGCTATTTATATCAATGCACTAATTAGGGTATGATATTTATTGCAATGATCCTTGTTACTTGTTTCGCAACATTATAATAAGAATCCCTTGCACACATATTTCATGAAAAGTACATACACATGTGATGTCATCAGTGATGTCATCAATGACATTTGTGATGTCATCTTTGATGTCCTGGGTGTTAGTCTTAGCAGTGCACGGTGGTGGCGCGAGTTATGGTTGCTTAGCTTACTATAACTGGCGAATTTCAAGGGTTTTCGGTTTTATTTGGAACCATAACGTCCCTTTGACAAAGTTTTTTCACTGAATTTCATAGGTTTTTAGTAGCGCAACTTAACCATAATGTCCCTTTAACAAAGTTTTTTCACTGAATATATATGTATATACATATATATATATATATACATACATATGAATTTGAGTATGGCCATATCTAAACAACAAGAATGAAAAAGACTTTGGATAGAAGGTGGAATAACCTTTTTTGTAATTTTGGAAACAAAAGAAATACCAAAAGGGTATATTTGGCAAATGTATAGAAATGTTTAGGATAGGCAAAACAATGTATTTCTTATATGTCACACTCACATACATTTAATAGGAACAGTGCTGGGTTCCAAATAACTGGGGCAGGCAAGATTAGTGTAGGTAGAGCGGCGAGCCGTGAAATATGTAATTATATCTCAACAGAATAAAGCACAGCAAAGACAGAAGATGCCCGCAGTCCCACGCTAGCAGGAGGAGGACTTCAAAAGTACAGGGAACATGTTCAGCATGGTAGACAAAAACTAAAGAAAGACGGGCCTGATTGTTACATAATGACAGGAGGAGCAAGGGTCTACACTAGGGAATAACCTGACCAGTTTGCCAGTCCCAATATGACTTTGCCTCTATTTCGGTTTTCTACAGAAAGCAAGAGCCCATACCAGCGTTGTCGTCTTCAGCTACGCATGTACCAAGAAGACAGAAGAGGAGTGATTGAAGAAGAACACATCCTTTTTAAATTTCTTTTTAAATTTATTATGTTTTCTGTCATTTATGATTTTTTATTATAAAGAAGACCGAATATCTCTTTGGTTTGAGAATGTCGGCCAAAGAGGAAACATTTGCTTTCATACTATGCAGTTTCTTTAGCAAAGAAGCCCATGAGAAAGTCGGGCACTGCCAGACAAATACAGATGTATATATTGTATAACTTCAGATCATAGCCAGCAAGTATGTATTTAGTATAAAGTAAAACATACTAGAAATGGATAAAATGCAGTAGAAATTGTTTAGGTGGCAAGAGTGTTTAAAAGAAACACATAGCTTTTTAAAGGTTTAGGTTTAAAGAGAAAGTACTGATGATAAAGACACCCTTATTTTTCGAAAGAAACTAATTTAGATTAATATTACAGATGGACGGGAGATACCTACACACCACGTGATTGACGGCAACCGATCCTACAAACAGAGAGAAAAGATCGAGGGACCCAGCCAGATGCCCAGTTGCAACCGCTTTGGAAATATGAGACTCCCACATCCTTGTGTTCCCCAGAAACAATCGAATGCCCCCCTGACTTTCTTATTCGAATCAAAAAGACTAAGAGTTTGAGTACTCTGTGATATGACACACAGATTAACTTAAAAGGACTGGCCTATGTGTTTAAAGGGCCTATGAGACTTGCTGCAAAGAAGCCCAATAGACAAATAAAAATGGACAGAATATGGAAAAGGTCTGTGGATGCGGAAGAAGCCAAAATAAGTTGTATCAGGTGGAAGATGTACTGATGAAAAAAAATGCTATTTTTCTGATACCTCCCATGTTGAGACAAAGCACTGTACTGAGGGGGGTTACTGGAACAGGGATGCATAGGTACACTGAATATGGGGGAGGGTGGACATTGGGTGTAGTGGTCATGTATTGAATAGGTGTCTAAATACAGGCCAGACGGGGGGAGTGTAGAGGAGGTGCTAGACACCCCCCTAATCCAGCTGGGTGCGGATGGCATGGTGGGCTGATCAATGGTTCCAGTATTTCAAAAATCTGAATTATAGTGCTTTTTGAAGATAAAGGGTGCATATAGGGCGACATATATTTTTGGGGTCAGAATAACCCAGGAGATGGAGGGTGTCTCGGGCATTACACATATATCATGAATATCTAAAAATGCAGTCCGGAAGCTGGATAGAAAATGAGTTCTGCTCAAAAGTAAATTGGTTTACCATTTGGTAGCTGAACATCTACGCTGAACAGGCTCAGATAGATTCTAAGATGGATGTCAGAGACAAAATGGTGTCTCTGGTGCAGGTGTCAAAAGCCCTTACTCGTGCAGAATAATGAATAATTCTTTGGCAGCAGTGCACTGTAGATAAGCATGTCTGCACTTGGTATATTTAGAAACCTTGGCAAGAAAAGCAGATGGTGATTGAAAGTAGATCAGATGACGGCCTGGGAAAGCTACCAATTAGACTGCTTAACTAGCAACAGATAAGATCAGCTCATGAAGTTTCTCACAGTATGAGCTGCCAAGTAGATTTGGCAGATCTCGAGAATCAGATAAGGGCTGCTTCTTGGCAGGCATTTAAGGATTTATAATGAGGCTCGGCTGGATCTTAAGCAAGCTTACCAGATTGTGTCAGTCAAATAATGCTTGCCAAGATGAGCTAATGTAGCTTTGTAAGAGACAGTTAAGCCAACCAATCACAGACAAGTAGGGGTTTGTTTTTGGATGAAAGGACCAATCAGAGATGTATTCTGAAATGTTTAAAATTGTATGAAATGTTGCATCATTCTCAATAGTGTATAAAAGGCAAGATGATTGGAGGAGCTCAGTGCTGCTTCTGGTGTCTTTCAAATGTGTATTGAAGAAGACTTTGAACCTGTGCTCGGGCATCCGTTCCTTTGGTCTTGTTCCAGAGGCATTGTCTGCAGATGTCAAAGTGGATGGAGGGCAGAGGGTCCCCCTTTACAGTGTTCTATAATAAATCTGAACCTATCAGAATTTTGCTGAGATCTGGAGAGGGTCCCAGCTCGAATGGACGCAACGGAACCTGAAGATGTGGAGGCCATCCAGCATCCCATCAATGACATTGTGCCTGCTTCCAACCCTTCCCTTCCAGGTCATAATCAAAATGTGAATCACCATGGGAGTCCTTCTCTGTTGAGCATCAATGACCCTTGTACCCAGTCCTCGTCTGACTTACTAATCCAACACAATATTGCTCCAATTGTTGCGGGAGCATGTACACCATGCAGATGTAATTGTAGTGCTGTTCTGTATGAATTAAGAGATGTTAAGGTTGTTGTGGATCCTCATTGAGACTCAGAGAAGAAGAGAATTATTGTGGGGACCTGAAACCAGTCTGGTGGAGTCAGGGGTGGGGGGAGCAACCAGCCATCCCACTTGGCTGGTCCTTTTAAGTCAGACACTCGCACAAATAACAGAAGTCTGGGGCCAACAGGGTTGGAGCCTATGTGCCACAGTAGCAGCCTTATTGCCCCTGAAAGGGCTTTGTGACCCAGGCGCTCATTGCTCCAATTGAATGTACTATGTTGAGCCCAAGATCCCTGAGCCAAGATGTACAACTGCCCCAGCAGCCTATATTCAGGGGGGCAGACCAAGTATCTGGCTACATAATATCAAATGCCAAATTAGCCCCTGGGCCTGGCTATGTAGCACACAATCAAGCTAGAATCACAGCCCATTCCAAGACAGTATGGGCATTGATTAATGAGAGAAAAGGTATACTTTCACCAGGCCCCCAAACTATCCCGCAACCAGTACAAACCCTGGGAAGCACTGATAAACAAAAGTGTGCACTGGCTTCGTACGGTGCATGGTTGTTTATTTATATCCCGGGAGGACATTTTAAACTGTGCCAGGGTGCATTATCAGGGGGAGAGTGTGCATGACTCCATCCAGGTTCAATTCCAGGACCAGAGAGTGGCTAATGGCATCTTGAGTATTTATATGAACACTCCAACCTCATCACCAAGCAAAATCTTGATCAGGCCCTATTTTGATTCTAGCACTGATTTTTCGGTTGCAACCAGGGCCTTAACTTCTGTGTTATCTGGGGCGAACGCATTACCATTGGGGAAACGGCCTATGGGGAACCACAGCTGGACTAGGGCATGTGTAATGTAATGGATAGATGGGCATCAGCCCTGAAAGATTCTAGAGGTGATTGTAAACGTAAACCCGCATGATGGGAGGATGGATAGTTTGTAATATATTTGGTCACATTTTCCTGTGTTTATATCATATATCTGTAGCGAAAACCATTATGATACTTATTCATTCTCCGTGATTGTCTTTGCAACAATGGGTTGTACATATTTGTGTTTTATTGTATTTTTGTGCTTTGATGGCAAATTCTGAACATCGCTTGAATTAATAATTTAAAAAAAGGATAATTTAATGTGTAAAACCATGCAATAAATCACTTTGTGTAAAATACGCAATGGATTCGACACCTTACACATGTGGGTGTTTTGTGTGTTTAGTGATGTAAAGTCAGATGGCAATCGTATACTGGACCAGCATGTGGTGGTGCTTACATTCAAGACGTGAACTTATTCTTGCTCTCTGAAGTGAGTCAAAATCGGGTACAATATGCTCAGATTTCTTGAGTTTAAGGAGTCGCCTAGTGGCTGCATTCTGGACTCTGCAATCTGGACAGTGATTTTTCAGACAACCTAGGTAGATGTTATCACCAAAACCAAGCATTGATGATGACAAATGCTTTCCCGGCTGTTACTCTACAGAAAATATAGACAAGGCAGAAGATGTCACCTTGAAAAAAAAAACTAGCAACTGCGAGACTGGAATGCATGAGGATCCCAAGATTCATTAGCATTGCAGAAGGAGGCGGACTGGCTCCCAATGATGCTGGCCAGTGAAGCAAGCACCAGCGACCTGGATTCCTATTTATGGCTGCACCTCGGTTTTTCTAGGATTCATTTTCCATGAATTCAAATCAATCCATCATTTTATGGCCATTAGGAATTCTCTTGATGTAAGTAATAACATCTCTCTGATTCCGGATAGTTTCACCAAAATGTGCAAGCCATCCTCATAGTACAAAAAAATCATGTCAAATCAATTGGGCAAGTAAACGTACATAAGGATTAAAACAAAATGGCAATATCGATGGTTCTTATCTGCTGCACACAGCAGCGGTCTCAGTGCAGAAGAAAAGGGACACACCTGGATGCATTGTGCATGAGATGATAAACATGAGGCAAGTCTTTTGTGGATAGTGCCTCTAAATCTGTGAGATTCTAGGCAGCTTAAAATAATAGCATGGACCACAGTAGACAGGCCTAACAGGACTACTGCCCTTGTGTCCTGCACCCATCTCCCCACAGAGATCTAGTTACTCTGAACTAAACCGTTCACCCTTGGCACGTGCTGCCTGTGATCGCCCGACCGACTCTGAGAAGTCATACTTTTCTCATGTTTACTTACTGCGATTCCTTACCCTGAAGCCAATTCTAACCTGACTATTAGACAATCCTCATGAACTTTATCTGAAAAGTCTTCCATTCATGTACAAAGGGCGTAAAGACTTTCAGCAGCAGTATAGTAGAAGAAAGGTAGTAGTGCAGTGATACATGAAAATGCCAAATGAAAAGCTTCTGCCTGGCCAAGATATGCCACATGTTTACTAAATAAACACAACATACCAACTTGTGGCCAGCATCTGTTTGTGTTTAGTTTGCACTTGCACCGATTCCACATGTTCCTGTGAAGAATTAAAGTGATAATCATTCCGTGTTTATGATTTTCTCTGAAGACCCAAATAAAGCAAACAGAAGCACTTTAGATCATGTGATGGGAACTAGGTGAAGCAAAGACACTATGGTCATCACAAGACGATGCCACTTCTGTTTACATTCAGGTGCACCGCATACAGGTTACACTCCCATAGTGTTCATGGAAAAGAAAAGGCCATAGGACCCCACAAAACCTGATCTGAGGGGGTGGGTGGGACGTCAAACCCCCCAAAAGACCCTAAAGAAATCAGAAAGAATCTAGGACTTGGTTCCCTCAAACAGTTTATGTAAAGGGCTTCAAAATGTTGCCCATATTGAGGTTAATGGTACATTGAAAAATAGGACTTGCACAGCACCAGAGATCAAAGGAGCCTGAAACCATCACTAAACAGCTAATATAACCGGGGGAACCGGAGCCAACAAATTACTCATGTGCTATTGGAAGACTTTTTTTATTATTATATTTATTATTTTATTTTTTATTGTTATTATATAAATATTAAGCCTCTCATAGAGACCACTGCCCGCCTAATGAGATTGGACCACAAAGGGTGCCACAACGTTTCTCGCTGGAATCAGATTTAAATAAACGATTTGGGGAGAAAATGAAAATGGCCAGCTGTATCAGGATTCTATGTGAAGATTGAACCAATGAATAGTCTTCTTTATTTCCTTAGAAACTAGCACTCTTTGTAAGTTGATTTTCTTTGCAGGCTCCTTAGTTTTAGCCATTGGAAGCCCATTGTAGAGTGGCATGCTGGAGCAGACAAACTTCCTGAATTGAGGAGAATGAGCCCTTATTATCCTGGCTAGGCCTACTATAAATTCAAGATGTTGCCTCAATTTGTGTTTGATCAAACACCTCTTTGAGACAGGCAAAGAGACACATCTTGGTTATTGATAAAACAATCATTAGGCATTCAGACCCTAGAGAGAGATTGAAATCAGATGTTTCCTAATTCATAATAATCCACAAATTGGGAAGGAGTTGTACTGTGTCCTGGAGAATAGATTGAGGGTGGAAGGGTTCTCAAAGCCTAAATAATAAACAATATATCAACAAGATAAATGAACAAGCAAATACCCCTCGCCCAAAGGAAGCCAACTCCTGTGCACAACAGTTTGGAAAAAAAAACAGGAGTGGAAGAATGGCCAAAGGGAAGACAGGTGAAGTGAAAGGCAGGAGGGCACCAATCAAATTAAAGGAAATGCTTGTGAGGCCCACAGATTACATCGTGAAGTTAAACATGTTTTGGATCCAAGAACACCAACAAATCGCCTGCCCTCAGGTTATTGAAAAGATGATAATATAATACAAAGCCATTGCATTCCCCTAAATTGTTAACTGCAAAATACTTTCTCTGTTTTTTGCTGTAGAATTCTCTGATGTGGGCGGCGCTGTTGAGCAGCTGAAAGATGGCTGCTTATCACTGAAACTCTTGTGCGAGATGCCTCATATTGATGTCAGAGAGCCTGCTAATAAGATAGAGCAGAAAACCAACTCCAACCCTGTTTCTGGAAGAGCCCCTGCACGTCTTGTAAAAGTTTCGAGATGCTACATACAGCTGTTAGCTTTTTTCTGCCTGCAGCAGCTCCATGGGCTGGGTGCCCGGAGTGTAACTACGCAATATCCTGAGGGACAGAGCGTTGCTTTGAACGTCAGAGGGATATGTGAAGAGGCCGACTGGGCATGGAAGGAGAGAAACAGCATCAGGATTATGAATCCTGCTCGGCCAGCCCCTTGAGATGTGGAGACTTCATAACCGCTACCCGATGGTGCTGTGAAACAGGAGGGACGTGGAACCCAGAGGCTGCTCCGGACACATACAACTTAACACAAGGTACTTTATCTGGAAAATAGTGAAGTCATGCGGGCCCAACTTTGATCGCACTTCCCCTCTCCCCAGCCTCCTATATATATGAGCCGTGCAGGATGAATCGAGTGCCGGTGGCCGTTTGCAGCACACTATAGCGGTGCGTTATTTATAAGCTCCTGCAAAACAGTGAGGAATAGAAATCGGGACTAACTCTCCTAATTGGAAGTCACACCCTAATTGTGGACTGAGTGTTGCCTACTCAGCACCTGTGGCAATAGGGAGCACTTAGCAGGATTGTATCCTTCACCGACGCCGGGAAGACATGTGACACTACAGACTGAAGCTAAGCCCTGACATGAATAGAGCGGCGGTGACAGTCTGAAATCTTCTATAGAAAAGGGAAATAAAGTGATTGGGGCCATTTCTCCTTGACTTGAAGTCACACAATACTGCAGAGAGTGCTTAGCAAGACCGTAAACCTTATCAACGCTGGGAAGCTAGAAGACACCATAGGCTGTAGCTATGCCTAGAGGGAGAGGGAGTCAAGAGGCAAAACTGCCTGGACACATTTGCATCTCCATCTCGAGGAGATACATCATCTGAGGCCCAAAGAACTCAATGCGCAATGGGAGGAACTCCTGAGACCCCCAGTCTCAAACAAATAATGGACAATATGCAGGCAGGTTTTGCTTCCCTTACTGGTAAACTAGATGATATAACAAATACTATAACGGCTCTTAATGGCAAGATGGAACGAGTAAGCATGGAAATTATGAAACTGAAACGCGCATTGGTACGGTCAAAGATGATGTGCACTCGCAAATCCCAGATGATGACAGTAACTGCAGACTTGAGAAGGGCCCTTTCCAAGTGTGATGACCTGGAATCCAGGTCCAGAAGAAGTAACATTCAGATAGTGGGCCTCACAGAGAACTTTGTACATGGCCCTATGGAAAAAGCTTTGGAGGACCTACTGAAAGAACTGCTCAGCGATCAGGAATTCTCATCCATTTTGTGGTGGAACGGGCCCATGGAACACCTATGGTAAGACTTAAGCCCGGAGCGCCCCCTAGAGCAGTTATAGGGAAACTACGTAATTACCGGGCCAGAGTTGCCATCATCCGCCTTGCTAGAGTGAAAGGCCCACTGAATATGACTACACATCCCTGCAAATATTTCATAATCTTTCTGCAGCAGTGCAACAGGAGCGAAATACTTTTATGGGAGTCAAACGAATGCTACGAGAAAGGGCCACACCATATGAGATACTCTTCCCAGCGAGACTCCGGATACAACACCAAGGGAAATCTTTGTTCTTCACATTAACAGAGGAGGCAGATTCCTACATTGAGGCCAACATTCCCATCAAGACACAACCGGTGGGAACTGAGGGAATAGCAGAGTCTCCCACGTACACTTGAACGAGACATTGGTTATAGAAGGGCTGACCCTATTCACTTACAGGGTATCTGTTGAAGGTTATGATATCAATGTCTATTTTGACCTAGTACCATGATACAGAGCTAATGTTTATAGACCCTATTCGAAGCAGGCTCACTAATCCTAAATGTGTTGTTGAATTGTGGTAGACGTGCCGCTTTTGGGAGGTTTCAATCCAGAGGCAGCGACCACCCAGGCAATGTTGCAGTTGTTTGTTGCGCTATTAATGCACAAGTTGGGGTTCAGTGCAGCGAGAGGAGGGTTATATGGTATACATGGCCCTGGTTGGGAGGGCGATGAGGGTGGGGGAAGGGAGGAAGGCAGAGGGGGTGGACAGTTGGGGAACATTTTTTCAGACAATCGCTAGATTCATATCTGTATGTTTAAATATATAGGAAATAACGCATGGATTTGCTTTCACTGGTGGTAAACTTATTATTGCCCGCAACAATCTGGGGTTGCTTAATATTTTGAGAAGGAATGTACGTGGCTTTAGAAACTTTAGGAAGGCTAGAAGGGTGGTATCCTACATTAATCACCACAATTACCATATCTTATTCCTACAAGAAACTCATGCAAAAAGAACTGTGGCTCAAATAGGTTTTTTACCAATTGCTCTTCGTAATCCAGAGGCGTGTGACGCTGATTCATAGGGGGGTAGCCTTTGTTCTACTACACTTGCACAAAGACTCAGAGGGTAGATGTGTAATTGTTCATTTTAAATAGAGAAACACTACTTGTGAATTCATACGGCACAAACCTAGATGACCCAAATTATTAAAGCGCACTGGCTGATATCATTGTATACTACCTTTTGATCCCGGAGATATGGGGGGGGGGGTGATCTGAACACTATCCTTAATCCGGATCTTGACTGCATGGGGAGGGCACCCAGATCTTTATCGAAGGCTGCTGTCTGTATTATTTACCTGGTGAACCCTTGGTCTACATGATATATGGCGCATACAACACCAGCTCAAGAGGGGCTATGCGTACTACTCCACTGTTCATGATATGTCATCCAGAATAGATACTTTTTTCATATCCGATTGTTTGGTGGGATGAACAGTGGAGACTAGTATTCTTCCCCGTACTTATTCTGACCACTCCCCAATCAGACTCTCCTTGAACTGCGATGATACAACACAAACCCGAATCCCATGGACGTTTAAATCACTAGCTTTACAAGACTTAATATTCCGTACTGAGTTAGACAATGATATCCGCATGTACTTCTCCCTGAATGATGATGGTTCTGTGACACAGGCAATGCTTTGGCAAGCGTTTAAGGTCTACATAAAGGGAATGGCCATGTCGTGTGAATTTGGGGTACTACGAGATATGCATAGAGATATAGCCAAAAGCGAGAGTGAGCTTCAGAAACTAGAGGCTGAATATGCGGTAACTCTGACCGCACGAAACTAGCAGTGATTAAAGCGCAACTAGAGACTTATAAACAATTGGTGGACAGGGAAGTGAGATACTTAACTAAACCAGCTATGGCCAGACGATACAGTGAAGGGGAAAGACCATGAAGAGTGCTATCCGCATCGGTTAAAATGGACAAAGGCTGCGGTCGCGTAGTGGCAATTAAAAATAAACAGCAAACACTGCGTTATTTGGAAAAGAGATCAATGACAAATTTACACAATTCTATACAGAGCTGTATCAAGCACCAAACTAGGGAAATGGACAGGAGCTTGAAAGACTACTTGACTCTAAGCCATTATCCATACTGTCTGCAGACGCCAGAGCTCTTATCAACATCCGATTCACGACAGAGGAAATATTCAAGGTGATAAGCAAACTGCCTAGAAATAAGGCCCCTGGTCCAGATGGTCTTACAGCAGAATGTTATGTAGAATATGGTGCCTCTCTGGCACCTTACTTATTGAAGCTATGGGAAGGGGCAGTTTACTGTGGGCCGACTCCTGCAATCTCTTTGAGGAGTGGTCGTAATCGTCCTGCTTAACCCGGATAAGACCATTATCACTCATGAATATTCTTTCTAAAATATACGCAGAAACACTGGCTAATAGACTACTACCATTAATGCCAGCGTTAATACATCAAGATTAGGCCGGGTTCATACCAGGGAGAGTGACGTCCCTTAATCTCAGACTCTTATTTAATATTATAGCCCGTATATCTCCTAAGGCTCATGCAGTAGCCATAGCACTAGAGGCCCAGAAAGCTTTTGATATGGTACCATGGCCATTTTTATTTATGGTCCTTCAAAAATGCGGACTGTGTGAGACCTAAGCTAAATTAAGATACTATATACAAAACCCATTGCTGCTATCTTAATGAATACAACACAGTCTGCTCCGTTCAAACTAGGCAGAGGGATGCGCCAAGGGTGCCCACTGTTTCCATTACTTTTTGCCATGCAATAGAACCCATGGCAGACCTAATCCGGGCCAGGCACACGAACAAAGGTATACAAATAGCTAAAACCCCAGAGATAATCTCGCTCTATGCGGACAATGTCTTAATATATAGTAGGGACCCGAAACAGAATTTTGACCTCATAATGGAGGATATCACCCGAATCGGGGCACACTCTGGGTTTGCAATCAACTATGGGAAGTATGAGATGTTTCTCCTTACGTATGCCACACCTCGGCCTCAGACACAAACCTTGCTAAAATGGACGCCAGATAAGCAAAAGTATTTGGGAATCTAAGACATAAAACGGGTTATTAACAGATAACTACGCCACTCTGACGGGGTACAGGCATACAAAAACGTCTGTATGGTCACAGATTCCACTCTCATTAGCAGGCAGACTCTCATTAATTAAGGTGATATTAGTACCTAAAATGTTAAATACTTTTGTAAATATACCCATATGGCCAGGTGTCTGTATTTTCAAAGAACTGCACTGTATCCTAGCTAAGTTCCTGTGGCATTCTGGAGCTGTGCGAAAAAAAGTGGAAACCGATGACGATGGCATATACAAAGGGCGGGTTCAACTGAGCCATTCTGGAAGTTTACTGGATGGTGGCTCAAGCACAATTTGCCTCCTACTGGTATGACTTGGGAGAAACCCCACCACATGTTAGGCTAGACAAATTAGCGACAGAGGGAAGGGAAATGATGACACTCATAATGGAGAACACATACAAGGATGACTTCTCATATGATCCTGGTTCTACTACACTAAGCATCTGGAAGCGCATTTTTGAAAGGATAGATGGGAAAACATATCACTGGCTACCATTGTGGGATCTCCCACACCTTTCTCCTACACGAGACGCCGATATCCGTAAATGCCGGAGAACCCTACGATATAAATGTATAGGAGACTTGTTTCCTGAGGGGAAGTTATTGTCGATTGATGATGTATTGTCAAAGCATGGAGATACTCAAGTGGGGCTATTACAATACTACCAGTTACGTGCAGCAATCCGTGCTAAATGGGACTCATACCCTGCTGAACCCGCTACAATGTATGCTTGGCTAAAAAATGGGAAATCCTTTAAAAAAAAAAACAAATTCTCTGGGGTAAGGAATTTGCCATTCTAGTGCCCATTTCAGAAGTAACTCTCAAATCGATTGTGTGATGAGGGATTGGGCGTCCAATACTTGAGTTACTTAACGCCTGTTCTCCAGCATTGTTATCTTACATGGATTCACATGCTTATAAATATTCCCTGTCGTTAGGCTGGGACTCCTCAGTAATATTAAAGCGGTTTTGCTTTAAAGTCTAACAAACTGCTCGTTATTTATATAGCCCATTGCTGTCACTGTGGGTCATACTGCCCCAACCAATGACGTTTGTCCCCTTAGCTCCACTCCTGGTGACCATCTTCAGATTTAAGAATGCACTGAGCTGTGGCAGTAGGAACCACTGAAGAGCCATAGAGGGGTAGGAGGGAGTTTTGCATGTGAATCCATGTAAGATACCAATGCTGGAAAACAGGAGTTACAGGTAAGTAACTTGTTCCTTCTCCAACATTGGATCTTACATGGATTCACATGCTTATGAATATGATTATACAGCAGTACAAACAACACAACCATCAGAGGTGGAAAAGCTCAACAGAAGCAATGCAAACTCACCTCTGGAACACTCACCTCAAGCAAAAAGGTTGCATAGCACCGCCGGGCCGACGCAAGACTCCTCCCTGGAATCCCTGTCGAGGCAGTAGAATACCGTGAAGGTGTGGACAGATCTCCACGTAGCATCCCTGAATATGCCAAGCAGGGGAACAACAGACAGGAACGCAGTTGTTGCAGACACGCCTATGGTGGAATGCGCCCTCAGCCTCCCTGTCAGAGGCCTGTTCACAAGCTGGTGACAATGCAAAATGCAGCTGGGTAGCCACCTGGAAATGGAAGCTTTCAATAGAGCCTTCCTTTTATCGACCAGTCCAAAAGCCACAAACAACTGCAAGGTCTGGCAAAAGTCTTTGGTGCATGCAACATAATACACCAATGCATGGGCACGTCCAGTGAATGCAAAACCCTCTCTGCAGGAGAGGTAAGAGAGCCAGAGGAAACTGGTAGGTTTATAGGCTCGTTCAGATGAAATTCCGATGCGACTTTTGGTGAAAAGTCAAATA
Organism: Ambystoma mexicanum; assembly: GCF_040938575.1. NCBI lineage: Eukaryota > Metazoa > Chordata > Amphibia > Caudata > Ambystomatidae > Ambystoma > Ambystoma mexicanum. The sequence continues at coordinate 695,178,272 of NC_090937.1, read as the reverse complement.
TGGTCATTCACAAGAGAGCCTGCAACTCCCCAACACATCTGGAAGATGCAAAAGTGACCTAGAACGCAGTCTTCCACGAGAGAAACTTTAAAGGAGCCCAGTGAAGAGGCTCAAAAGGTGGGACCATTAAGCAGGTGCTTTAACTGGCAGAAAAGTCCTGAAAAGGCCCTCAAGGAACTCCTTAACAATCCTACGTGACCAAAGAGAAAGCTTTTCAGCTGCCCGAGTGTAACAGGAGATAGCCACCAAGCAAACTTTTATCGAAGCGTGTGCTAGCCATGATTTTGCCAATGACCGAAGATACAGCAGGATCTGGTTATCCTTGATACAAGGGTTGAGTCATTGACATTGACACCATATGGAAAACCAGTTCCACTTATGTTTATAGCAGGCAAGAATCAACAGAGATCCAACCTTGGCCAGAATCTCATGGCATTCCAAGGGTAACTGGAAGTATCAAAATTCTAAGGCTGAAGGAGCTAGACCCTCCATTTCAGGGACACTGTGTCGTGATGCAGGATGGCTCCTCCTTCCCTGGATAGCAGGCCTGTAAGAGGAGGAAGCTTGATGGATGGTGCCACTGACAGATGCAGCAGGTCGGGGTACCAGATTTGATGTGGCCACGCCGGGGCAATAAGAATCATCCTGTTTGAGTGCATTGAGTACTCCTAGATGAAGAGGGGTCGGAGGGAACACTTAAAGGAACATACCCTCCCTAGACCCCTGGTCTGAGGAAACTTGCTGGCAAACTGGTTGCAATTGGACTTTGCCGCTGTGGCGAACAAATTGATCTGAGGTTAGCCCCATCATGTGAATAGTCGATGAACTTGATTCTGATGGAGCTCCCACTAATGGCAGGATCACAGGTGTCTGCTTAGGAAATCTGCAATGGTGTTGTGGATCCCAGTCAGCTGAAGTGGAATAAGGAGCATCCCCTGAGTTATGGTCCAGTGCCAAAGTGCTTGAGCTTCCTTGGAGAGGATGGGAGAGCATGTCCCTCCTGCTTCCTGGTCTAGCAAATGGTGGTCTTGTTGTCTGTAAAGATGTGGACCACCTTCCCCTGTAGCTGGGGATGAAAATAATTGAGAGCCAAGAACACTGCCCGGAGCGCTAAAACATTGATGTGAAGTAACTTGTCTTCCGGTAACCAGAGACCTCTGGCGTGGAGTTTTCCTGTGTGCGCACCCCACCCTTCCAGGGAGGTGTTGGTTGTGACCATCGCTTGATTAGCCGGAGGGCGAAAGGGGGCACCCTGCTTTTGGTGCTGCCGATGCTTCCACCACTGCAATGATCGCCGAAACTGTGGGTGGAGTGTGATCTTGTCCTTTCAAGAGCCTGAGACTTGCTTCCATCTTGCATCCAGGAACTCTTGGAGTGGCCTCATGCGCAGCCTGCAATGAGGAGCCAGAGGGATGCAGGAGGACATCATCCCTAGCAGAGACTTGATCAAGTGAACAGTCGTAACCTTGAGAGCAGAAATGTGTTGACTCGTGAGGTAAATGGCCTTGACTCTGTCCTCTGATGGAGTAGCAAGGCACTGCAAGGTGTCCAGTTGAGAACCCAGGCAGAGTGCATTCTGAGACTGCAATAAATAGGATTTAGGAAAGATTATGGAGAATCCCAGAGACGTGAGACATCAAATGGTGTCTTCAGTAGGTTGCAGGGCCATCTGGTGAGACTGAGACTGGATCAACCAGTCGTCCAGATAAGGGTAGACATGGATACCTGTGCGACACAGATGGGCAGCCACTGGAGTGAGGCAATTGGTGAACACTCATGGAGCAGAATTCATACCGAAGGGTAGAGCCTTGAACTGGTAGTGCTTCCCCTACACTATGATGTGAAGGAAACGCCTGTGCTTCCGATGGATGGGAATATGGAAGTAAGCGTCTTCCAGATCTAGAGATGGGAGAAAATCCCCTTGCTCTAGTTGCTCAAGAACCTGCTGCAACATGCCCATTCATAATTATTTTGATTGAAGGATCTTCTTGAGCTTCCTGAGATCTAGAATAGCTCTTCACCCACCAGATCTATTGCTGATCAGGAAGTACCTGGAGTACACTCCTATATAGGTGTGGCTGGGGCTCTCTAGTAGTCACCCCAATTATCAGCAGAGAACACATGGGCCCCATCAAAGATTCCCCACCACAAGAATGGAAGACTCAGCCATAGGGCAAAGTTACTGGCCCTCATTACAACCCTGGCGGAAAGGGGTTTACGCCGGCGTAAACCATGGCGCCCCTTTCCGCCTGAGTACGAGTTCACGTAGCGCCATGGTGATTTTTACGCCTGCTTTTTGCAGGCGGAAAAATCCATGGCGCTACGGGACTTGTTGTTAATTACGCCACCGTAATTTACGGTGGCGTAATTAACGCCTTCCCCACTCCCATTATACCCTATGGCAGTGGTCTTCAAACTTTTTGACCCCGAGCCCCCCCTAAGAAAAATTTCTCCGGCCCAGGCCCCCCCTATACACATGTACTCCAAAATGTTACTCGGTTGCGAACGGTTATCGCGCGCTGGAGTATAATGGTGCCCCCAACGAAGGAGTGCATGCCACACACCACGTTGTTTCAAAATCATTGCTTGCAATGATTCAAATCAGATGAGGACAAATATTTGTGAACAAAGCATTCCGATTATTTTGCTATAATACAGAGGACTCGACTAAAAATAGTGTTGGGTATTTATTTCACACAAACGAAAACACCCAATATTGCTGTCCTGTAGTAACATTTGCTATGCAAGTGCTGTAACAATTTGTTTCTGAAGTACAACAACGTACTGTCAATGCTGTCACTAGCAAGTTGGACAGTGGCATACTGGAGAACTAGTGTGAAGGGTGGGCCTGCCTTTCACCAGCCAGCCTGTCAATATTGGGTTCAATTTTTCCAATAGCCAACCGCAGGCTTTCTTCCACCTCCAGCTTTGACCGATATTTTGTCTTTAGGGCTGCAAGTGCAGAAACACCCCATGCAAAAAAGGGTCCGAAATATGGGGTGGGGAAAAAAGGAGGGGAGATTTTAAAAAAGCAAAAATTCAACAAAAAACGTTCTGAAAAGCTTGGGAGTGGGGGAGGGAAACCCCACACAAAAATGGGTCCGAAACACTGGTTGGATAAAATACATTGGTACAAGTCTCAGAAAAATTACTATTCAGATCATGCAGGCCCAGTTCTAATTTCTTTTTGCAGTGTGGCCCCGGACTAGGTTGCAGGTGATAATGTGCCCCCCCCTGGGTTGCCCTTGATGATGCGTATGTCCCGTCCCCCCGGTCACCCGTGATGTGGCATCAAGCAATGCAGCGCCATACAGTGATAGAAATCAGATGGGCAGTTAGTAGTGCAAGAGGACAGCTTTGTGGGGAGGTCAGGCAACTAAAAGCAGATTGGAGCTTTACCCACAAATACAGGATATGAGAATCCAAAGGAGATGGGTTTGCAGTGAGAGGTGGCATACGGCATGAAGAAAATGGGGCCTTGTGAAATCCATACCGGCAAGGGGTGGTGGTGGTGGATGGCGGAGCTCTCAGTTTTGGGAAAAATGGAACGGTAGCGCAATCTGAGCAGGAACGAGGAGGGCAAGCATTGACTAGGGGTCCATAGATAGCTTGCGTTTAGGGGAGGAGAAAGGAAATGAGCTTAGTGTAGTAGTTGAATTTGCAGTAGTGACAGATGTGGTATTACATACCATTTGGGGATTTTCCCTAGAGCCAAGAACCTTAGTTATGGCCAAGTGCCATCAGTTTGTAGGAGAGGCTTTGCCGAAAGGAGTATCAACCTCAGAATTGGGAAAGAAAAAAGGTACCACCAAAAGTTGAAAAACATTCTCCAAAAGTCAGTAAATCATCTGTCAAACAGGACCAACACTGAAAACGAACCTGACTTCATATCCAGAGAAATAAATTTCAAGCTGCAAGTTACTACCAGGCATGAGAAGTCACTCACCACTTCAATTCGCCAAATGCACACCATATATATACTCCCCATGATCACTCGCTATTGGCGGGTGAAGGTTGAGAACCCTGGTTTAACCAACACATTTTTTCCAGAACGAGGAGCATTGCGCAAGCTAGGGATCCAATGGATGACTGGAAACACAGCCATGGCAAATGAAGCAGGACCGGTGCTGCATTAACAACGCGGCTCCCCCATGGCAGATTGCTGGGCTCCAGCAATCTGCCATGGGGGAGCCGCGTTGTAAAAAAAAACACCAGCAGAGCAGTTCCGGTCCCCCGCTCGCCTCCTCTCCTCCATGCATGCCCCCCAATGTGGGGGATGCAGGGAGAGAGGGGCGCAGGGGGACCGGTGCTGCATTAACAACGCGGCTCCCCCATGGCAGATTGCTGGGCTCCAGCAATCTGCCATGGGGGAGCCGCGTTGTAAAAAAAAAACACCAACAGAGCAGTTCCGGTCCCCCGCTCGCCTCCTCTCCCCCATGCATGCCCCCCAATGTGGGGGATGCAGGGAGAGAGGGGCGCAGGGGGACCGGTGCTGCATTAATAACGCGGCTCCCCCATGGAAGATTGCCACGGGGAGCCGTGTTAAACATAAAGCGGAACGAGTCACTTACCTCGGACTCGTCGGCGGCGGCGGCAGCAGCAGCAACAACAACAACAGGGAACACAGGACACCACAACGCAGCCTGGACGCGCGATCCAAATGCAGGAAAGCGCGCGTCCAGGCTGCGTTTATTTCCTGTTTCCATGGCCACGCCCCCACCACACGCCAGTGGCTCCCCATTGCACATGCTCAGTTCAGTGCGGCCAAAAAAAAAAGCGTTACTCGTTTTCTTTTCTTTTGGAAGGCATCACGCGCCCCCCCAGGCATGGTGGCGCGCCCCCCAAGCGGGGCGCGCCCCACAGATTGAAGACCTCTGCCCTATGGGGCAACAATGGGAATGGGGAAGGGTAAATGGGGATTGGGGACTTACCGCCCCGCCAAGGTCGGAATGGGGCGGTAAATCCGCCAACCACCATGGCGGAGTTGGCAGCTTAGCGCCATGGACCATGGTGCAAATTGCACCATGGTTCTCCGCCAGGGTCGTAATGAGGGCCACTGTCTTTTATTAGCAAACAAAATGACAGGGATCACACCAGAAAAACAAGTATCCTCTGGAGCTCATTTTCTGAGTGTGTCACCCGGTGTTAACCTGGTGTGACGTCACAAGTTCAGGTTCCATCCCAGAAAGCTATTAGACATTCACATTCGTCAGTTTGGGTGAGCTACATATAGGAGCTATAGAGGTTAGTTCTACCATTGGATATCCGTATCTGGTGGTTCCTCTTGGGACCACCTCTACTAGTGCCAATATACAATGTTGCAGGGTCACAGAGAGACCATTGGCCCTTACAACAAATTATATCCCCACGTGAAAGGTGACTCTGGATTGGGCAGAATATGTCCTCCCAGCCATGGGACCGAGGACGGTTACCAGACTGAGTGTACCATTTCAAGGCGATGAGAATTAACATGGAGGTGTGATGTGTTCCCTAATGTTGCCATCGCTGATCACCTAAGCCTGAGAGAGTGTATTCAGTTGGCAGTTCGTGGACAACACTTGTAACTTTTCCACTCTGGTTTGATAGGAACAGTCCTCTCCATCTACCTTGGTTGAATGGGCATTGTCCCATTCGGCTGGGTCACGTGTGTAGAGACCACGAAATTAAGCTCTCCTGCCTGTAATTAAGAGGATTTTATTCTGATTTTCTGCAGATGGCTCATTACCTTGGCAACTGGAACGTTCCCGTCTCCACTTGTTCTTGGATGGGTGCATTGTTTCTGCTTGCCTCTGGCTGTAGCATTCGTGTCAGCCTTTCCATGTACCCAAAGCCTGTATCTCCTTCCTTGTTCACTTCAGAGGCCTATTGCTTCCATATTGTCTCTCCACGTTATTGGCAGTGAAGCATGTGCAAGCTAGATATATGAATATTTTGCATCTTGCGGTTTCAGCTTTGGCGAAAGATATGAATATATAGAAATATGTAAGTGCGTGAGTCATACGCATGTGTTTCATGCCTATATGCAATAAACTAGTGCATGTTCCTTTAACTTCGTGAATGGATGACTATGGGCCTCATTACAACTCAGGCGTTAAGGGTTAACGCCGTCGTTAACCCTTAACGCCTGATTCCAATTTTAATGGCTGCTTTTAGCAGGCGTTAAAATCCATGGCGCTAAACCGCCTTGGTGCTAATTACGGCACCGTAATTTACGGTGCCGTAATTAGCGCCTTCCCCACTCCCATTATGCCCTATGGGGCAAAAATGGGAATGGGGAAGGGTAAATGGGAAATGGGGATTTACCGCCCCACTCACCTTGGAATGGGGCGGTAAATCCGCCATTCCACCATGGTGTAAACATAGTTTACACCATGGTGGTAAAGTTGGTGTACTTACCGCCTGGGTCGTAATGACCCCATATGTATTTCATTTGCAAGTGCGGCTATGTCGTGATGTCAGTGAAGTCATTGATTTCTGGTTTTGCAGACAATCGACTTGCTCGATCTATGTCATTTCCATATTGTCCAAATCATCGATTGGCTATGGTCTGAATGACTGTCTGAGAGAGACTGTTTCTCACACCTGCGATACATCCATGATTGCAGTGATGGGCCTAAGAGTGAGGCACATCTGTTGTGTCTCTGCCTTCGTACTGAGAGTCGGGTGGGGGTCATGAGGGTCATATTTGGCCCCCATCTACAATAATTCTCCCTCTGGTCGACGAGTCGACCACACTACCTATACGACTGTCTCTGTTCATCTGCAATTCCGGGAGACTAACCTTCCTTATCCCTTCAAGATATCCATAGTACTTGCCATGATCATCCAGGCTTCATGTCAGATAACTGCAGTCTCCACCAGGGTTGCACCAAGCCCATTTTCCCCCAATAAACACAGGTGTTGTATGGGAACTCAAACACTGTTTCTGTGGGGAACGAAGTTAGTTAGTTGTGATTTCAGTGCATTCTGTGTCTGTTTCCTCATCGTCTTCAGTCTCTACGTCTATCAGTACTTTCCCCCTAAAGTCTTTACAGTTGTCTTTCTACAGTGCGTGATGGATATTTTAATAACACAAAAGGTGATCAATACTAGTATCAGTGCTGTCACAAATACTTTCATCCATTGGCCATCCATGTTGGTATCCATGAGAAGATATGACGGCCAGCCTTCGTCCTTCCCTACAGTGTTCGTTTCCGCTTCCATCTTCGCATGCAGTTCAGAAAGCCGGGTGATGGCTTCAGTCAGAGTCCTATTGTTTTCATCATGGGCAGGAATGAATATAAAGCAAGAAGACCCGATCTTGGCACAAATGCCTCCCTCCATGGCTGCGAAGAGATCTAGAACATATCTATTTTGGAAGGCCATCAGCTTAACTACTCTCAGCTCTTCCCTGATGGTGTTGAACCCCTTGACGGTCGAGTTCATCGTCTCCATCACCACCTAGCACGTGATGTGGAGCCATCTGGCATTTGTGCTTCTTTGTACTGCTGGAACAATAGATGCAAATAACATCTCAGTTCTGCTGTACAGCCTGTGCTCTGGTGGTATGGCATCCAATGCCTTTTTCATATCAGATGAGGGATAGTTCCGTCTTTTCACTCTAGTCAACCCTACAGATCTCTTCTTCTTTGGTGGGCATCCATCTTAGGGAACCCTTCATTTTGAATGTCTTTACGAGGCACTACCATTGCTGGTGTGTTCAACTGTACCAGCAAGCAAATTCCACTCCAGTTGGGTGGCAGCTGCAGGTATGCCTTTGACCCACAGGCCCAGTAGTGGTCCATGAGCACTGCCGTTCCACCCTTCATACCTAGTATCTTCGAAATCTGCTTACACCCTTTATTTTCCTCAACCTCTACTTTGCCATCATTCTGAAACATAAAGCAGCTCCCTTGAGCAGTATGATGGGCACTTGCTTCCCATTTCTTGAGGCAGTTGTAATTTTCTTGCTCTACTACTTCCACTGCAATCATTAGGAGAGCATGTGCTTTACTGCCAACCACTCCTTCCTTCCATCCGTCAGTTGTGTATACTTGTCCATACACAAGAATCTGCGGTCTTTCCCAGCATCCTGGCATTCCTCCTATTTCTCTGGATCCTGTCTTGGGACACTGTAACTCCTTCTGTGTCACTATCTGTACTTCCCCCCCTTTGTGTGGCCCTTCTGTGATATATTCTATACTCTTATCTGTATTTAATTAAAATTCCAACATTTCCTGAGTCTTTATGTAGTTATCTTCATACAGGAATGTCTTTTTGGACATCCACCTTAGTGTTGCTTGTCTCCTTTGAAATCGTCCTCTTGTGGTGCGGAGGGATAAATTCATGAGGCATTGTGTGCTTGCCGCTGGAGTTTCAGTTGCCACAAACGTTCTGGATGCACTTATGGCACAGGGGATGAGAGAGCAGACGTAACAGCTCTCTTTTGCATTTCTTTCCCCACTTTGGCCATGTGGCTATACCACATGTTGTTTGATATATGGGCCAAATCAGTTATATAGGAATTTACCTGGTTAAAATCTATTTCTGCATTGTGCCCAACTCTCTTTACTTGCTTAGCAGTGCTCATCGCCTGCCCAGATATGGCTTCCGTAACAGCATGGATTGGGGTTACGTTAGTAAGGATCAAAGCTTGTGCTTGGGAAAAACAACAATATTCGGTATCAGGTAATATTTTCGCCAGCAAAAATATCGCCGAACATATGGTCGTCGGGAATGGCCATAGGCGATATTTTTGGTGGCGAAAATATTAGGTGCAGGGGTTGCGGGGGTGTCCCCCGCACATAAAAAAATGATGCAGGGGTTGCGGGGGTGTCCCCCGCAGGGTTCATGTGTTATTTTCGCCGCAAAAACATGGCGATATTTTTGCATTGCGATATTTTTGTGGAGAAAATATCACATGGAACCCAATATTCATAGAACAAGAAGTGTAAAGATCTAGAGACAGCAGAAATTGTACAACATTATCACAACATTTAGAATTTAATTTCCCATGTTATTCTTGAGTGTTTCCTTGCGTTGCTTCAGAGGTCTGTAAACTCTCCTGAAAAGCCTCAAAAATGTTTTATTATTGGGTTAGTTTGTTAAATTAAGCTCTACGCCTATAGTATTGGGCGAGTGCTGCATGGAATAATTGCTCCCACACTATATGGATTCTCAAATTACCAAGTAGGTTAATGATAGATGGGTTTCCATGGGTCAACTGTGGGTATGTCTGGGCTATATAAAGCAGGAAAGCATGAAAAAACAGACTTGGAGGAATCATTCATTCAGTTTCTGTACGTATCACGAATCTAATGAAACATTCTTTAAAGGAATTACCTCTATTGAAAATCATATGGCTCGGACAGTCTTTACTTTCTCGGCGAATACCTATTGTAAGGGAAAGATAATGTGCCTAATCTAGGTTTGCGTATTGTCCTTCCCTAACTCATTGGTTCTGGACCATGTTAGTCGCAGTTGTTGTTCTTCTTTGTCTTTTTCGTATTCATCAAATCATCTTCTTTTAGGCGGGAAGAGGCCTCACCTCAGCAGGGCTTAACGTCTCCCATGTAATTCCACACTTTTTTCCCCACTCAATCTCACTGCACGATTTGTGTTTTTTTCTACCACATAAGGCCCCTCAAACCTGGGTTTGTACCAGGGCCTCACAAAGTTCTGCAGTAAGACAGTGAGTCTCATTATAAGTTTGCTGGTCCGGAAACAACGGTACCGGTAAGCTTGCCGGTACTGTTGTTTCCAGATTGGCAAATTACGAGTTTTGCGAATGGGTCCCTTTCAGCCTGCCAGGTCTGACCTGGCGGGCAGAACGGCACCCGCGCGCAGAACTCGACAGATGCACCGGCACCCTTCATGAATGGTGAGAACACAGAATTGTCTCTCTCTGCTTCTCTGAACCTGCTCAACAAGGGCCTCATATATGTACTATAGCCGAACAGCCAGGCTCTGCAATAATTGCAAAGACCCAAGATCTGCTGCATTTCTCGAACAGTCTTTGCCATCAGCGTTCTGCGGATTGCCTTCTGCCCTTTCTGGAGACACTTTTTGCTCTTCTTGCAATATCGGCTGGCCTATATATAGCACTTCCTTTGGCAATATTGTAATTTCGCCTTGTCCACCTTGCAACCATTTTCTGCCAAGACTGTCAGCAAGTACACTGAGTCATTTCTGCACTGTTCCTCTGACTTGCTAGAAATCAAAATGTCATCCACATACTGTATGTCTGTGTTTTCCATCTGTACATTGCCAAGATCCATCTGGAGGACCCTATTAAAGATAGAAGTTGACTCACAGTATCCCTGTGGTAATCTTGTGTTTTTACTTCCAGTTTCTAGATAGAAATGATGTCAAGTCCTATGACTCTTCATGGACTGGTATAGAAAAGTAGGTGGTGTTCAAGCTTATTACCACGAAGTGGGTAGCTTCCGTCAAGATGCTACACAGAATTGTCAATGGATTCAGAACTAGTGGACATTCTGATTCTACTATTTTGTTCAAAGGACGCAAATCCTGAATAAAACACCATGACCCCCTGTCGCCTTTTTCACAGAATACACCACAGTGTTACACTGCAATTCTGAGGGCACCAAAATGCCTTGCTTCACTAATCCGGCAATTGTCTCATAAATGCTCTTGTCTGCTTTCCTCAATAGGGGATACTATCTTGCCCTTGGTAAAATAGCTCCTGGTTTAAGATTTATCTTGATTGTCCATTTCCCTTTTAGCAGACCCACGTCATAGGAACAGTTGGTTCACACAGCACTGTGTACTCGCCCCAAAACCTCCTCGGGAAATGGTAGTGGTGCCTTTCGCAACATGGCCATTCTGTGCGGACTTCCCTGTAATGTATTTACACCCAGTACATAATGCTTATGTCAAACACCACCTCACTATCTGGTCGATCGTCTTGAAATAATTAATCTGTCACATCAGTCATTCTGTATCCCTCCCCCTCTGCAATTATTGTCCTCCATGATCATCCTGTGTCATCAGTCCCATGCAATACTATTCTCTTGTCTCTACCTATAGCTGCCTCAAGTTCTATTTGGATCACCTTTCCTTCCTTTTCATTTAAGGGAATCGCTGGTCTAAAGAACTCATTGAGTTTGCGTAACAGCCTACCCTGTACCCCTGGGAGGCATGCTATCAATAATACCCTATATTGAAACAGCTCAATGTCTACAGGCACTCCCCTCCGTACCGTCTGCCCACAATGAGTTTCCTCACATTCATGTAATGCATTCCTGGTGTTGAGCACACTTCCCTTGGTCTGTGAATGAAATGTCATGTTAAGTCGGCTCATCATGTCTCTACCCATTATATTCAGGGTGTCTGTTGGGAATATAACAGTGGCATGGTCAAGTCATGTGCTCCCACACCAAGTGGCCATTGAACTGTAAAAGGAACCAAATCTGTAGCCCCAAAAAATCACTGTGCATTCACTGCAATGTCTGACATTGGATATCTCCCCTCCCTAATACAGGACCGAGTCACTCCTGTATTCACGAGAAAGGAAAAAGTCTTGTCACCTATAGTCACCACTTATACATGGTTCCTCAGCCTAATTGGGTGTAATGGACAGGATCAAACACATCAAGTCTGTCTGTGGGCTTTCCTATTGCGTATATAATGATATTCCCATCCCTTTGAATGGATTACCCACTACAACAGTCGTTCCCCCCCCAGTTTTTGCAAGGGAATCTGCATTGTGGAGTCTGCATGTGTCGTGGTTATGATGTTCTGTTGGACCGGTGCCTGCTGTGCTGGTTGTGATGGCTACATGTGTCCCTATGTCTGTAATGCATGCGTCATGGACTGATATTGCTGCATTTGCATGTCTTTGTTATGCATCTGTTGCAGCGCATACATCTGCGCTTGCGTGTGATCATGTGCATAATAGTCAGTCTGCTCTGTCTGGTATGTGGGTTGTTGCTGCATCCCAACCCTGTCTCTGCACACTCAACATATGTGGATAGTCTCCCACACACCCAACATAGTATGGGACCCCCCCATTAGTCTTTGCTGTCCCCATGAAACCCTCATGCGTTCTGCTTCATTAGGTGTCCTAACACTCTTCACTGAGGCATCCCTCCTCATACCATTGGCCACTGATTCATATCCCCTTGTCCTGCAAAATCTCCCTGTGCCATCTGTGGTCTGGTCTGCGCGTGCTGAGTAACTACTCCCTCTCCGCTCGTTAACATCACCCCTTCCATTGTATACTCAGATCATTTCTTCTGCAATAACTTTGATTCTTCGTGTTTCCTTTCCTCATGCTTCTTTCACACATTCTCTTGCATTGGCCTATAATAGTGCACTATGGCTAGCTGAAATTCTGACCACGTCTTATACTCCATCCCCACTAGCTTCTTAAGCTGCTTTTGCACCTGCTCGGGCAACCCTTGATGTAATATGTGGTAAAATAACCCCACTGTTTTGTCCCACGGCTCAAGACTCCATCTTTCTTGAATGTATTGAAGTGGGTCTTCATCCTCACACATTTTGCGTGCCATGATCGTGCTTATATCTGAGGTGCCTAGGTATTGCACGCTTAGAGCTTGCCATATGGCCGCTCAGCAATTATTGAACGACGCGCCATTGTGTGCTGTGTTTTGTGTAGTCACTCCGAGATACCCTGCTCTTTTCCATACATCGTCTGCAACCTCCCCAAGAATGGATGAAAGTAAACTTTTCATGTCACCCACTGCTTATGTCATCCATGCTGTCAGCCTTTCAAGCTCATAAATCTACTTCCCAGCTGCAGCAGTCACCGAAGGCAGCTTGCATCTTAAATTGTCTTTGTCCATTTGCTGCCATGGAATATACCGAAGTCGCCCACCGCCCTTCTCCAATAATTGAACTGTGTCAACATTGTTCCTCTGCCATGTCTCCCAATGTCTTTAGTGGTGGTGAACGCCCTTGCTCATCTCTGTCCTTTTCCCTCCTGGCAGGGCCCTGAGCCTCTGTGCATACAGAGTGACATTGTCCGTGCTCTGCCACCCATCCTTAGGATGTAGCAGTCACCCTTCAATGTCCTTTCTCTGCCCATGCCTTCCTCGCCTCCCCCTATTGTGTCTCTATCTGGGCTTGCTTGCCTGGAGCGGCGAGAATGGCTTCTATCCTCATCATCCTCACTCCCCTGTGAATCCTTGTCTGACCCCATGGTCCTGATACTACTGTCAATGGCCCTCATTACGACCCTGGCGCTAAGGGGTCTGCGCCAGCGTTAGCTGCGCCGACCCCTTACCGCCAACTACGAGTTCCCGGAGCGCCATGGTCATTTTTCCGCCCGCTTTTTGCGGGCGGAGAAATCCATGGCGCTCTGGGACCTTGGTGTTAATTACGCCACCGTAATTTACGGTGGCGTAATTAACTCCTTCCCCACTCCCATTATACCCTATGGGGCCGAAATGGGAATGGGGAAGGGTAAATGGGTCAATGGGGACTTACCGCCCCGCCGACCTCGGAATGGGGCGGTAAGTCCACCATCCGCCATGGCGTAAAGGGACTTTGCGCCATGGCTGAAAAGTCCGCCGATGGCGGTAAAAATCCGCCAGGGTCGTAATGAGGGCCAATGTCCTCATCTCTCGTCCTCGAAGCAAAGTCTCTTTAATGTTGTCTTCCAGCTGCTTTCCCTTTGTTCGGTCTGTATCTCTGCCTCACTGAGGGTTCCCCAGCACTACTGTCAGTGGGGCAACCATGCTGTTTCTTGTAATCCTATAGAGTTCCCCTATCCTTTTTCGTATCCCGTCCCCATCCTCATCTAAACGTGCCAAGTCCATCTCAATAGCCACCGCAAATCGAAGCGTGCCTCTCTCTGCTCTCGTCTATCTCGCTCGCATCTACACTCCTCCTTTTCTCTTTCCTTCTTTGCAATTGCTTTTCCCACTCTTTTTCTGCTTTCCTCCTCGCTATATCTTCTATCGCTCTGTTTTCTTTTTTTCTTTCTCGTGCTTCTGCTCGCTCCCTTTCTTTTCACAACCTTTCACTTTCCTCCTTCTCTTACCTATCTTTTCTATACAGTTCCTCCATTATCTCCACCCATTCTTTCTCTTCCTCCTCAGTGTCTTTACTACTCGATGATTACTTCCCCACGTGCCCTGTCTCATTTGCTGTTTTTCCGTCCCGTTTGAGCAATATCTGTCTGCCTATCCATTCATTCGGTACTATCAATTCATGGCCGTCACCAAGCCCTGTCTTCCCCAAGTCATTCCTCTGTAGCTTCGCTTGCATCTCGCTGCACTCCTTACATTCGCTGCTAATGTGTTGTGTTACTTTACTTGCTTGCTTGCGCAATGAAGTGCATCTCTGCCACTATACGCTGGAGGTGCGAAAGTGGGATTGGTGTTTCCTGCTGCTGTTTTTAACTCCATTACGGGGTACAATCCCTTTCTTTCTGTTGCTGTATCTATGTCCGCTGTTTGAGGAGGAGGAGGAGTACTGGGCAGTTCATCATCCTCTGTCTCAGGAGGATAGCTCAGGGGCAGCGTGCTTGCCTTGGAAGCAAGACGACACGGAGCACCACAGGTTCGATCCCCGGGTCTGCGCTTAGAAACCTCTGGGTATGAAGCGCGATATAAATAACCAATCATATCATATCCTATCCTATTGGCTCAGCACCCAATGCCACTGAACGGAGTCCCCTTCCTCGTCCTGAAACATTTTCCATGACTCTAATATTGCAAATCACTTGCTTAGTTAACTCCCCTTATAGGCTGAATGTAAATAAGTGGTCATTTGTTGCTACACACATTTGGAAAAGCTTCCGCCTTTTGGCCATGGCTTTGCCAACTTGCCCTAAGTGTCGCAAGTACATTCCACACTATACTTGCTCATTTTGTCTTGATACTGCTGGAGGGACTTGCATAACTGTTGAAGAGGTGTACCCCTCATTTCGTCACCTTATATAACACTTTGTCAATACTTGTCCTGAAATCGGGATTTCGACACATCCAATTTTAATCAATACAAAATAACAAATCTTTTTCTTAGCATCTCTGGCTCACCACCATGAACACAGGTGTGCTCTCCACAATGCCCCTCTGCAGCTTCCGCCCTGAAGGCTCAAAACACAACTCCACTTCTCTCCGTCTCAAGCTCTACTCCAATGGCACAACACTGCTTCTTAACCACACTCCGCAAACTACCCACTAACTTCCACCGCTTTCTGTACACTTCAAGTCCTATTAAAGAACCTCACAGGTGACGTCCCCAATACCGTAGAGGAAGGATTTTCAATACTCGACCCTTCAACAGATATGTCCGCTTATGAACTGCCCCAAACACATCATAACACATACACGGCCGTCTTGCTGGTCTTCTAACAGGGTAAACCATTAAATCATGTGGTCCCTCTTCTATAGCGTTGTCTTATAGGAATACATTTCAGAGAGATAAATCAGGAAACAACCTTCCACAATATAAGGTAGCTTCTTCCACTAACACCTATACCCAGTTAAACCATTATATAATCATCCACGAAGCAAGCTAATTTGCCTAACTCACAGGGAAACCATTATATATTTTAAAGTTTTTAGTTCTTTTTTCCCTCCCCAAGCTAAGCTGACTGCCCAAACTGACGCCTAACGAACAGGTATCCTTACATCAAACAAAAACATCACCACAAAACACCAAGCGGACATTCCCTTCTTCCTCCATTTGCCATATAGCTGGGTCTATACTTATACTCTGTGGTCCACTGAAGCCTCTCGGACACTGACTCTCCCACAGCCTGCCACTCTGCTGTCTGGTCTGATAGGCGTCCAATGGGAAGCGAGCCGGAATTCCTTCCAAAGGCGCCTCCCGTCGACCTCTCTTTTTCTCCACATGTTTTAGGCATCTATTTCTGCAGTTTGCAGCACAGCTCCTTCGGCATGCGACGGGACGAGGCAACGTCTTGTTGAAAGGACTTAGCCACCGTCCTCTGCTAACACTTTGTTTAGGTGTGGCTGGGTGTCTCTAGCAGTCATCCCAATTATCAACAGGGAAAACTTGGGCCAATCTAAGACTCCACGCAACACGATCAGAAGACTCAGCTATAGCGCAGTTACTATCTTTTATCAGCAAACAAAAATGGCAGGGATCACACCAGAAAAACAAGTATCCTCCGGAGCGCTCATCTTCTGAGCGTGTGCCACCCGGTTTTATCCCGGTCACAAGTTCAGGTTCTATCCCAGAAACCTATCACACACTCACATTGGTCCATTTGGGTGACCTACATATAGGAGCTATAGTATAGCCGTATCTGGTGGCTCCTCCTGGGACCACCTCTACTAGTGGCAATCTACAATGTTGCAGGGTCGCAGACCATTGGCCCTTCCAACAAATGATATCCCCACGTGAAAGGTGACGTTGGATTGGGCAGAATGGGCACTCCCAGCCCTGAGACCCTGGACGGTTACCAGACTGAGTTTACCTTTTCAAGGCAATGAGAATGAACATGGAGATGTGATGTGTTCCCTAATGTTGACATCTCTGATCACCTAAGCCTGAGAGAGTGCATTGAGTTGGCAGTTTGTGCGCAACACTTGTAACTTTTCCCCTGTGGTTCGATGGGAACAGTCCTCTCCGTCTACCATGGTTGAATGGGCATGTGTGTTGAGACCACGAAGTGAAGCTCTCCTGCCTGTAATTATGAAAATTTTAGTCTGATTTTCTGCAGGTGGCTCATTGCCTTGGCAACTGGAACTTTCCCGTCTCCACTTGGCTGGGTGCCTTGTTTCTGCTTGCGGCAATCATGTCAGCCTTTCCATGTGCCCAAAGCCTGTCTCTCCTTCCTCGTTTGCTTCAGAGGCCTATAGCTTTCATCTTGTTCCTTAAGGCTTCTCCATGTTAGTGGCAGTCAAACATGTGAAAGCTATATATAAGAATACGTTGCATCTTGCAGTTTCAGCTTTGGTGAAAGATATGGATATATAGTAATAATATATGTGTGTCTGTCCTCTACATGTGTGAGTCATAAACATGTATTTTGTGTCTATATGTAATAAACTAGTGCGTGTTCGTGTAACTTCGTGAATGGATGACTATGTACTTCATGTATAAGTGCAGCTACGTTGTGATGTCAGTCATAACGTCATTGATTTCTGGTTTTGCAGTCAGTCGACTTGCTCGATCAATGTCATTTCCATATTGTCCAAATCATCGATTGGGTGTGGTCTGCATGACTGTCTTAGAGAGTAACGTTTCTCACACCTGTGATACATCGATGATTGCAGTGATGGGCCTAAGAGTAAGGCACATCTGTCCTGTCTCTGCATTCGTGTTGAGTCGTGTGGGGGTTATGAGAGTCATATTTGGCCCCTCCGTCTACACTCCAGAGCCCCAGAGGTACAGTGGAACAGGTTCTATAGCCCCCTTTTGAGTAGGGACTGAACCTCCTTTTGCGTATTTGCGGAATGGAAGGGCCTTTGTCCAGAAATTCGAAGGGGTGCCCTCTTTGCACGATGCAGAGCACCCACTTGTCTGGGGTGATGTTTCTCCACTGGTCAGTAAAATGAGACCACCGGCCTCCCACTGGGGTGCTGAAGTGGGGGACCGGGACCAGAGTCTGGTCAGGCTTGCTTTGGAGCTTGTGGTCATGTGGAGGATCTGTGCCACCTTTGAGTGCCCCTGTATGCATGTGCCCTTCTTCAGTAGGCATCCTGTGAGGAGGATCAAGAGGGTTGATGATAGGATGTCTGCTCATACAACCCAGAAGACCTGGAGAGTCTCCCCTTCCTAGAACAAAAGTACTGCCTCCGCTGCTGGAGAGTTCCTAGGGAGCAGGCAGTGTCCATGTCCGTTTATATTGCCTGAAGGGTCTCGTTGACTTTCTTGCCAAAGAGGATGATGCTGCCAAAAGGCATGTTGATGACCTTAGAATGTACATCTGGGTGTACATTGGTGGCCTTCAAGCACCCCCTGACGCTGTAGGGCAACCCTGTTTCCCATCTGGCGTAAACCTGTGTTCGCCATATCCAAAGCTACTTTGATTCAGTGATCCGATGCTATCTCACCCTCATGCAGCAAAGTTAAATATTCTTCCCTCTTGTCGTCCGGTAAGAGTGGTTGCATCTTAAAACATAGTTCCCTATGATATTGGGAAAGAATGTTCAATGAATTTGCAACCTTTATAGTGCTAGCCGTTGTGGTAATAATCCTCTTTCAAAAAGCATCCAGCTGCTTTTCATCTGTATACGGTGAAACCAAGGATTGAGATGAGGGGTTAGCTGACCTCTTCTTGGCAGTAGCCAAAACTACTGTCAGGCGATGACTGGGAAAGAAAACACTAGGTAGCGCTCTCAGGAACTCCATATTTTTTCTTCAGTCGGTTCTTTATTGGTGGAGCTGAAAACGCATGACCAGGAGACCATCCTCCCAGATGTCATTGAGCAGAGGTATAGCTACCACCAATTTCCTTGAGGCCTCCCTCGTCTCAAACAGGAAGCCCTTCTTCTGTTCTTCAGGGATGAGGTTGAAGAGCTTCACAGCATGCCTTAAAAGAGCATGGAATGACCCTATTTCATCTGGAGGTGACTAGTGAAGGGCAGATCGGCATCAGGTTTCTCTCTGTCTGCCGGAACCAGGTCATCGAACTTATCATCTGTGTGGGTACCCTAGGGTGTGTCTGTATCTGTATCTGGAACTGTATTGCTGTCCGTAAGGGCAGCCACTGGGTGTAGGAAATTCTGTGCTGGCCGTTGGGGCGAAGGCTGAGGTAACCTCTCCTCAGGAGCATCTTGAGGGGCCAGATGGGGGTAGTCGTTTCTGTAACCAAAGACTGCAAAGTTGATCAAAATGCCCTGGGACAAGTCCCTGGGTGCAAGATGCACTGGGGCTGGAGCCGATTGGTCCAGCCCCTGGACCAAAGTCCCTGGCTTCAGGATGCACTGAGGCTGGAGCAGATGGTGCAGGGGTGGAAGGCTGTAGTGACTGATTAGGTGCTGGTAGAATGGGATAAATGTCCTCGTCTATCTCCTCCTGGTTTGAAAACACAGCCTCCGTAGACTCATCTTCTGACAAGCTACTTTCTTGTAGCACTTGGACAGTTGGTTTTGTTGTGGCCACAGGTACCAAGGTCAACAAAGGTCTCATACTTTGTAGTTTTTGGAAAAGAAGCCACTCCTGGAGCCGAAGATGCCGTTGAAAATGTTGCTGAACCTGGCCCAGGGGGCAGTGCCACTCTGCAGACTACAGTCGGGACCGTGCAAGAGGTCAGTGATTGGATCATGGCAGTTGCTATTGTCGTTGATGAGGTAGAAGTCTCCGATTTACAGGCCGTCGACAGAGTTGTTGATGGGATAGCCATTGATGAAGCACTGTGCTTGTGCCCCATGGGCAGGCAACCTGTCGATGGTGTGGCTATCGCCAAATGGTGTTTCATGAAAGAAGGTGACAATTTAGAAGGGAAGGTCATGGTCTTTGGCCTAGCCGTAGACTGTGTGGCTGTGGACAAGCTCTTCGTCGCAGATGACCTAGCCGACAAGACCGATTATGCAGACAGAGCCTTTGCATGCTGCGTTTTATGCCATCACATCGAAAGCCTGGAATGTCCTCCCCCTAGAAATGTGCTGCATTGAATCCCTTGATATTTTCAAAGGTAAACTCAAGACCTACTTGTTTGCTTAGCTACTGCAGGAATGCCTCTTCTCCTGCACGTTACTCATGCCTATCCATTAATTGTTGTCTGTCTTGCTGCGGCCTTAAGCCCAAGGGTCAATGGCCGCGCAATATAAATTTAATAAAGTAAAAAGTAAAGTAAACTTGTAGTTGTCGATGGAGGGGTTGTCAAACTGTGCGATGTATGTCCATAACCCCTCTTAGGTTTCTCAACCTCTTCGCAGAGGGAGTTGTTTTGCATAGGTCTGCCGACCTTGGCTGAGGCATGCCTGTGGACCGATGCCGAGTCAGATTCCCTCTCACCTTCGCCCAGCCATGCGACAAACCGTCGGTAGTGCTCCTTCCTGGTATTAAAGGAGAACACATGGCAGATGAAGCTGCGGTCCACCTCGTGGTCTGGATGCAGGCAATGAATGCATTTTGTGTGGCGATCATCCACAAAGGTGCTCTGCAGCCCACACTTGGCAGAGGGCCTAAAGAATTTATTCTTACTGGCCTCTGCCATCGCCATATGGATAAGGCTTCCCCAATATGTTTTCCACTAGAAAAAGACCCTGGATGGTCTGTATCTTCACTGGCACGGATCCCTTCTACCGATTGTCACTTAGGTGATGCAGCTGAAGAAACTATCAAAAAATAGATGGTCAACATAGTTGAAAAGTCAAAGAAAATCGAGGAGCGAATAATGAGGACTCAACACGTAAATATATGGTAAAAATCCGAATATCGCCATCAGGGCTGGAGCGAATGTCATATGTTAGGGCAGTATGACCCAAAGTGACAGCAAAGGGCTATATAAGTGACACACAGTTTTTAGGCTTTGAAGACAACAGGGAATATTCATGAGCATGTGAATCCATGTAAGATACAATGCTGGAGAACTGGTGCTTTGATACATTTGATATGGAACCCCTAAACCATTGTCAGAACCTAAAGATGTTCAAGAAAAATCAGAGCTCACCCCCGCAAAAGGAGTATCAGGAAAAGACAGAGTGTTTAGGCACACCTTTGAAATATCTTTTATGGATTAATTCTTGGGAGAATCTAGAGTGGCCTGTTGGCCTCAATGAGGGGAAAAGGAGACAAAGCTGCAGTGAACTGCTTGGCCTTCTTGTGGCAAGAGCTGCCAACTAGTTCAACCAGCAAGGATGAAAGATCTTCCTCAAAGGAGATTAAGCTTGGTCCAGGGAACTGAACGTAGAGATGTAGTTTCACAGATCCTTATGAAAGTCGCATCCAAATAATGCCTCTGCAGAGTCGGAACCCAACAGAGAATCTGCCAAGACCCTCGGCTTGGAGCTAATCTCCAAAATAATGCCTTCACGGTATTCATGTTAACCATAAGAAGAACACAGGGGGATGTATGGTCAGATGCGACTGGGCTAGCATCTATCACATTACACACAACGCTCCTGGCTCTCAAAAACTCCCACTTTAACAGAGCTGTGAGAAATATTACCATGCTCATTCATATCAGTCTATTAAAGGTGTTTGCTTTCAAACGCAGAGTGTACAGCTCTCTTTGTGAACAAATCTATTGGTGCCCCTTCTAACTGTACCTTGCGCTGAGGAATGACAGGAGAAACTGTGTGAAAATACCCCAGAAACCAGGGACGTCATTTGGGGGTTGCACCTGTGACCCCTGAGGTCTCCCTTGCTACACCTGTGGTCTCCCTTGCTACCCCTAAAAAGAAAATAAAATACATTATTTTTTTTTACAAATTGAAGCTCAAGGGCTGTGGCTAGTGCCATGTGGCTCTTTGTTTCTAGAGTGGCTGGCTTTCTTAATCAGGCGTCTTAAAAAAACCAGGGGGATACACAAGTGTAACACTGAGCAGTGACACTAAATAAGAAAGAATAGGAATAAGAAATGATTTGTCTTTGTGGAATTCTATACAATAATTTCTAGACTCAAAGGTTTATTTCAGGCGCACTTTGTTTGTTTGTTTATTTGTTTGTTTGTGCATTTATATAGCACTACGAACCCTCAGGTATCTGAGCGCTGCTTATTTCCCACGGTGTGGGGTGCTCATTTATCAACCTCGGAAGGATGAAAGGCTGAGTTTGGCCCTGCCGGGATTCGAACCTGCGTCAGCAGCGGGCACTCTACTCGCTGTGCTATCAGACGGGCTATCGGACCGGCTTCAGGGGGTGAGTCACTGATTTAGTCTGTTCTTAAACACCTCAAATTCACAATGCAGACAAAAACCTCCCAAAAACATTTAGAATAGAATAAACATCCA
Organism: Ambystoma mexicanum; assembly: GCF_040938575.1. Taxonomy (NCBI): domain Eukaryota; kingdom Metazoa; phylum Chordata; class Amphibia; order Caudata; family Ambystomatidae; genus Ambystoma; species Ambystoma mexicanum. Next base: position 695,156,430 of record NC_090937.1, on the reverse strand, counting down.
TTTTGGACTATGTATTTTGCTTTTTTCAAGTTGCAGTTATAGCATGTTGTTTTCTGTCATTGGGGCTCATTACGAGTCCAGCGGTAACTGTGCCGGTGATACATGCGGGTTGCCGCTGGACCTGTAAATATTTACTGGCGCCTGACTTCCCTGTGTCACCGGGGGATTACATCCCCAGCGGCCCGGAAAGTCAGGCGTCGGTAAATTGTAAGTCCTCATTCACATAGGACTCTATGGGAGTGGGACTCTATGGTAGTGGGGACCATGGAAGCACTGGTGCTGTTGTTAATGGTGCCGGTGCTTCTGTGACGGTCTGCCTACTGTGGCCGCTGTGCCCAGCAGGGTCAGAACTGTCGGGTACGGCGGCTCCGGCAGATAGACCTGTAGTATGCAGTTCTGGAAACAACAGTGCCGGTAAGCTTACCGGCACTGTTGTTTCCGTACCGGCATGCTTGTAATGAGCCCTCATTTTTTCTGTTATGATCAACACAAGACATTGTATATCATATAGGAGTCCTCGGTCACTTGACAAAATCCTTGTGCCTTTAAGCTTGTGTACAGTGTAGAAATGTTTAATCATAGCACATAATGTGACCCTTAATTTCATTGTGCCACAATTAATGCTTTGTTGTAATGCGACTATACTTCCTATCTCCATGACATGCTGTTCAGGATGTATGTTTGCATGTAGGAGGTAACGAGTGCCCAGAGTACGGGCTGCCGTGTGAGTGCGCTGCTTTTCCTGTGCTACTCTAAATTCTTTAATACACAGTTATTAACCCTTCCAATGGTATGTATTTTGCCAACCTCTGAAGCCTGAAAAGTAGATCCACGCAGGCTTGACATGTGGTCAACTTTGCAATAGATCTGCAGATGAACTGGCCTGCTGTTCAATCTCAGTTACCAGTTTAATGGTTACCATTACAGAGTGTAATTTGCTTTGTGACTGAGAACCTTCAGATGTAATTGCTTATTTTACTATAGCAGGTAAGCTATCTATAGCCTGTAAGATAGCTCATGGGGTTGAGTGCTTGCTCCTACCTTGTGTGCGTGATCTGCAGGTTCGAATTCTGGCAAGGCCAACTCAGCCTTTCATTCTTCTGAGGTTGATAAATGAGTACCAACACAGGTTGGGTGATATTGTGTGTATATTTGTTCAATATAAAGTGCTTAATCAGAAGTGCTATACATTAACACATCATTATCATTTGGCCTTGGACATCTGCTTGCATTCACAGTAATTTGGTAATATGGTCCTATACATACTGATATTAAAGATACATATGGTGATTCATTCTTGTATGAAATGTATATCACATAACAGTAATATTGTAACCATATTTTTCGTTGTGTACTTGGGAGCAATTCTATGTGACGCCACTGCCTTTTTTGTCAAAGGGCGAAAGGTCATGTGCCACAGCTTCTTGTGATGTCACTTTGGGGTGGGGTCAATGACCTCACTTCCTGTGATGTCATCAGAGGTCAAGGACCATGTGATGACACTTCCGCTACCCCTGGCATTTTGGTGAAATGAAGTCCCTGCCAGAAACTATCCTGCCAATATCCTTGGAGTGCCTTAACATGAGCAATGCCACAGATTTCCCAACCTCATCTTCCAGGGTTTAGCTTAGAAAAGTCATAAATTACCCCTCTCCACCTCCCCCCAGTTATTCCCCTCTAGCTCCTGTTACTGTCCAGTAGAAGACTCAGGAGGACTCTGCCCTAATGATCCCATGCCTCCACCAACCCCCTAGAAAGTGAAAGGGAGACGGGGTGAAAAGTAGAAATGTCTAGATTAGACCCTTCTAGGAAAGGTTTCTCTTAAATCCATGGGAAACTCAAACCAAGAGATTCCCATCAACCCACAGTTACTAAAGAGCATTAGGGCAGCCGTGCAGCATGCAAGGTGAAGGATAGCATCCTCGCAGGAGAAGGATAGCATCCTCGCAGGAGAAGACAAAGAAAACAAAGACGCTTTCTAGCAAAGTGCAAGATACAAGCATGTCCCTGCAAATGCAAGGAAAGTCCAAAAGCAGCACATCTTGCAAAGAGAAAACTGCTGTGCCTATCCCCAGCCAAAGGGAGGGCCGCCCAAAGTACTTGTGCCACTGAGTGGGACCTTGACAACCCTGAGACGGCTGTCACCGGCAAACGTGAACATCAGGTTGATCATTTTCTAAGTCGCTGCAGTGAAACAATAGGTATTAAAAACGGAGGGTTTTATGCTCTGGTGCATTTTTTGTCATTTTGCAGGTGAAGAGTGGGACAGCAGGCTGTTTTCATACTGGTGGAAAATGCTTGGGTTCTTTTGGAATCCGCCTGTTTTGTAAATGCTCACTGCAGGCCCATTTCATTACAGAAGTGGATCAACCACATGCAAGTCAGTTTCAGCCCTACAGACTCTAGAAAATGAGGCAATGGAGGCTGCCCAGAGCAATTCCCAGATTCTAAGGATAGCGTTTTTTCTTGTAAATCTCCCTAATTACAGATCGAAATGCCCATGGCCCCTTGCGTGCTGTCTTTAGGGAGTCAGGCTGCACCTCACTTCTGTGAGCCGCAAAAGGGCCAACACATGACTGCGGTTGCGTGTCTTTCTGTGCAATGGGGATGTGACCTAACAGTTCAGGTGTCTTGCTCCTATTACCGACAGGACCAAGACTTATTTGCATAAGTGTGGTCATGTTCGTTGATGGTGCAGATGGGGTAAACACACCAATGCATGCTCCAAACTTTCCAGACATCATTTTTTGACAGTTTGGTTTTAGTGTCTACTCAATTGGCGCTGGTACTATATTTAATATACAGTTTGTTTTTGTCCCTACTCAGCTGAGTAGGTAGAAAAAGTCCACAAGATTTCATAGTTTTTTCTTTTCTTTTTGGTTTATTTTGTCTTCAAGCGGTGCTGACACATGTTTCGACCATAAACAGGGCTTTATCCTGGCTACCAAGATTTGACAGGTCCATAAAATATCAGATTTTGTATCATTGGTGGTAAGTGCAGGGTGAGTGTGACTTGCAGTGAATGGTTTTAATCCATATTTGATGATGTGACATGGTGATAATAAAGGACATTGCATTCAATGGGTGGGCCCAATTCACAAAAGTCATGACACAATGAGCAATAGCAGTGAGTGGTGTGTAGGTGTCGGGTATGCACAACCCCATACATCAGCATTCATTAAATCCATAATAGTGGAGAATAACATTTCAAATAATCACAATCATTCGTATAGTATAATTCGTAGAGAGATCAGAACGTAGGGAAAGCACAAGGGAAGGAAGGGTTGTTGAACAATTGTTAGTAGAGTTTTCAGATAGGGAGGCGGTAAATGTAGCAAAGTCAAGATTTGCATTGGGATGGCAGTGCTCACCTGGGGCGTATATGTCGTTGTTGTGGTGTTGAGAGAAGAGTAATCTCTTGGTGGTGGATTGGTGTCGTTAGTGGATTCCTGGGAGGAGGGTTTAGCCTCTGGTCCTAGTGGTCATCACTGGTTTGGTAGCTAGGTGTGTAATGAAACATAATAGGTAACAGTAAGGTTGTGTGGCCAGTCTGGCTATGTGCTGGCTGCTGTGTCTAATTTGAGGGGTGATCGCAGGATTGAGGTAGGGGTGAGATGGAAGTGAGCGGTGTAGGGCAGTGTGTCAGATCACCCTCCACTATTTAGGGACTTGCTACCTAGTTGTGTTGGAGAGATCTAATGAGCTGGTGATCACACGGTCATGACGATGGGTGACCGATTGGTGAGTACAATAATAGTCTGTGGCCCTCATTACGACCCTGGCGGAAATTAACTGACCTGACCGCCATAGCGGAAATAGCATTTCCGCCATCGCACGATGGAGTAAAGTGCGGCTAATTATGACCCATCGGGCACGAGCATCACGCCATGGCGGAAGTGCAAAGTCCGCGATGGCGGAAATGTCCCCAAAACGCCCCTCACCGCCGTCGTACGGCGCCCTAGGTGCAATTTCGCCACCCATCATAGCGGTCACCGTAATGAGCGGAAATCGGAAAATACGGTGACCGTAAATATACGGAAACGGAAGTAAAAACATGGGGCCGGAACGGGAAACAGCACGCCGTACACCTATAAAATCAGAATCCCAACACAACCATTACAAATCCGACCCAGAGACACATCCCAACCCGTAAGCCACCCTAGTCAAAACAATCAAAATGGGAAAAGTTGCTAAAAAAGCGTGCGACCGCAAGCGGCAGGTCCACTTCTCCCATGAGAAACTCACCGTGCTCACAGAGACCCTCCAGGAGAATGCTGCCGTCGTCTTCTCGACGCAAATGACCAGGACGGCACTTGCGAACAAGAAGGCCATATGGGCCCTGGTGGCACAGCGGGTAAGTGCGGTGGGGACCGCACCCCGCAACCCACAGCAATGCAGAAAGCGATGGGACGACTTGCGGATACGCGTACGGAGCATACTATCAGCCAACCGTAACATTGCCACAGCTACCGGGGGAGGATCGGAATCACCCATCAAGTTGACCCCCTGGGAAGAAATCTGTGCCTCCACCATTGGAATGGAGAGTATAGAGGGAGTCAGAGGGATGGAGAAAGGAGTGCAGACATCCGAAGAATCAGGTAGGTGGGCCAAATAAAACAATGCTAAATCCACAATGTCCAATCATGTGAAGTACCATGTGTCCACATAGTGCAACAGAAACACATGTCCAGGATAACGTCCACATACATTGGCCTGATAGCGCACTTTAAAATTCACATTAAATACAGAAATAATTAAAAATCCTAAAAACACCCTCTACACGTGCAGCATGCACACCCTAACTGCAGGCTGCAAAACAACTGCATCCTCAATCCACACAAAAATGAAACCACCTCCAAGGCCCTGACCCAAATCACCCTCAGGTACCACCCCAATGCATGTGATACATTGCCATTCCAATTTCAACACACCCATAAATAACGCTCGCCCTCCTTTACTCCACCACAGGGTCCGATTCAAACGACGAGCTCCAGGACACCCCTACCAGCACACCTGCAAAGAGGGCCAAGACCAACGGCCAAAGACCCTCCACCTCAGCTGCACGGATCAAGACACGGCAGCAGCACAAATCAAGTGGCAGCAGCACAAATCAAGTGGCAGCACACAGGAGGGGACTTCAACAGGCACCCCAGCAGCCAGCATGCCCACAACAGCAGCACCACAGGTCCCCCCAATGGATGCCACAGAAGGCACTGCTTCTGGTGGCAGCAGCACCATAGGTGACACTGCAATAATGGCAGCATGCTCCGACACAGAAAACGGTGCTGTCGATGTAGGACCCATCCATGACCTGTCTCAATCCCCCTGTTTGTTTCATCCCGTACACCATGAGGATACCACGCAGGGGCACCCACAAGACGACGACTGGCCATCCCCCACAAGCCCTGTGGCAAGGCAACATGAGGTGATCAGCCCCTCTGTGACACCACCGCAAATGGCCATGGCCCAGCAGAGGCAACAGTCCCTCGACCAGGTGATCGTGCAACAGCAGCAACTGGCCACGCTCCTCAAGGAGCATGCTGATGAATGTGGGGGTTCTAAGGCAGTCATAGAAACATCTACTGAGACACTTAGGGCACAAATGGAGAGAAGTACAGAGACACTAAGGGTACAAATGGAGAGAAGCACCGAGAGCCTGAGGGGGGAACTGCATGCGACGTCCAAAGACGTATGTGGTGAACTTGCCGCTGTGCGCCATGTGCTCACTGAGCTCTCACAAACCCTTAGGGACATGCATGGACGTGAGCAGGCAGAGACATCATCCGTTGCAAGTTCCGTCCAGGGCAGCCCCCAACGTAGATCTGGGAGGAACCTGCGCTCCACAGGCAGGGGTGCCCCTGATACCCGGAGAGGGGGCTTGCAATAGCGTCTGCCCACTGACAATGAGCATCTTTGGACACTGGTGTTCGGGGGGGAGGTAGGAGGGTGGAGGGGGGGTGTTGGGCTTTCTTGGGTGGCGGGTCGATGGGGTGTGTAAGATAATTTCACATATGCTATAAACATTACATAATCACCCAATGAGATGTGTGGACATTGATCTTTGTGTACGAGGCCTTTATTGGCGTACAGTCCACATTGTGCATGTTCCAGACACACACAGTGCCACAAGTACCGTGTCCATGTATCAGCCACCAGGCGTGAGTGCTAGAAGCATGAATCTATGATATTCTGATGAATTTCACGGGCCTCCTGTGCCTCGCGGACTCCTTGAGGTGCTGCCACATCCCCACCCTCATCATGACCATCTTCAGGTGCTTGCAGTTCTGCGTCAGGGGGCATGGGCACATTTCTACGTACGCACATGTTGTGTAGCATGACACATGCCATGACCATCTTTGCAACCTTCTCATGGCGGTACAGGAGTGCCCCGCCAGACCTGCTGAGGCAGCGGAAACGAGCCTTCAGTAGGCCGAATGCCTGTTCAATGACTACACGGGTACGTGAGTGGGCATGGTTGTAGTCCTCCTCATGCTGGTTCTGTGGGTTCCGGAGTGGTGTAAGGAGCCATCTCTTCAGTGGATACCCGGCATCACCTGTGTGTGGACAATAAAGGAAGTTTGTGGAATGACATTGCTACGTACGCATCCCCCCCCCTTCCTGCCAGGTCATTGCCGCATCACATACCCCACATTATCATGCATGAAATGAGACTCACCGAGTAGCCAGGATCTGTTCCCTGCGTGTCGCTCCATGTAGCGTGGTATTGTAGAGTTCCTCAAGACCATAGAATCATGGGTTGATCCAGGAAATCGGGCACAACAATGTGTACAGATCCTGTTGGAGTCACACACCATCTGTACATTGAGTGAATGATATTGTTTCCGATTGCGGTACTGGGCCTCCATGGCATGTGGGACAACCAATTCCACATGGGTGCAGTCGATGGCACCAATGCAACCCGGTATGCCGGCCAGTGCATGGAATCCCACTTTTGTGTTTGTAATCTCCTGCTCCGAGCGTGGTAAAGAGATGTAGTCGTCTGCGTGCTTCAGGAGGGCATCGAGCACTTGCGATAGTGTCCGTGAGAACAGTGGCTGTGAAATGCCATGCAACTGTCCGACTGTGTGCTGGTAGGTGCCTGTGGCCAGGAAGTGGAGTACAGACACCACCTTCAGTAGGGGTGGGATGGCGGTTGGGCTATCTATCATGCTGACAAGGTCAGCGTGTGTCATGTTCACAATGGCGGTTATGGTGTCCCGGTCCAAACGGTAGAGGGTGTGGATCTGCTCAGCAGTGAGGTTGAACGGATGTGCTCGGAGGCGTGGGATTGCAGGCTGCCTGCGTGGTGGTAGTGGCTGTGCTGGTGGCCCTTGCTGGCCCTGCCTTGCCCTCCTCCTCCTCCTGCGTCTCCTCTGTGCGGCCAGTTGTTGTTGTAGTTGGTGTTCGTCTTCTTCTTGAAGTTGTAGTACTTGCAGTGCTATCAGGTCCCCCAGGGCCAACATCGCTAGTCCTGCCGGTAGCATTTTGGAGTGGTTGTGGGAGGGGGTTGGGTGTGCAATTTATGTGTTTTCAGGCTGTATAGCCTCCACCTGTGGTGATTCATTCCACCTGTGCCAGCTGCAATCCCCTTTGGGCGAGCACGTCCCGCACACAACGCTGCAATGTGACGCATGGCATCTTGCTATTACAATCATGTATTTAATCCCGATGGCAGTGAAATATTGGTTTATATGTTCATTCTGCTATGGTCCCATTGTTTCACATACTATCTTTGCAGTCGCCAACAAACTTGTGAAGGGTCAGTGGAATGTAGTACTCGATTAACGGTGGACCCTCATGCAGCACTGTACCGAGGTTCACCGACGGGCGGGGCGTCCCATTTGTGAGTGAAGCCAGTTGCCATTTTCACACACTGCCGCACTACATGGATGATTTTGTGATTTCAAGCGGTCACAGATGCCTTTTTGACGTGATGTTGCAAATGAGGAATTCGAAGGACAGCGCTTTCGGTTTACAGCTAGCGGCGAGGAGACGCCCACAGGTCTGACTGCAAATATAATGTTCTATTGTTTAATGTCCTTGGGACAGGGGCCATGGCGAGAATGCAATGATTGATATGAATAGTATGGGATGCGCAATAGCGTAGTGGACGATAAGGCAGGACGTTCCCAAATACATGTTACTTCACAACACTAGAATTCCGGGCTGGAGCACAGTGGATTTTGCAGACTGCATTACGCACAGACTCAATGGAAATTTCAAATGTGATGTGAGTAAATAATCAGGCGTTTTTATACCGGGATGAGGGAATGATGTATGGATGCATGGACAGATGATTTAATTGAGAGTTTGCCATGTACATGGCTTTTTGGAATCTATCCCCTTCCCCTGCGCTATGTGAGGCAGAGCTGCCATAGTGGGACCATCGTCTATCTGCCCTTGTTGAACCCTCCCTGTCTCGACGCGCCTTCAAACACTTGTGTCTATGCACGTTACTAATCCCATCTAATGGATTCTGTCTTCACAGACGCATGCACACAAACACTCGTTTGTAATAGTGTTTTCACCTCGATTTATATAGTTATGATTCGCAAGTGATTTTTGGGTGGAAATAATCCTTTTGAGTGGGCTAGCATGCATATGGCTGTAGATTTAGTGTGATCATTGAAGTGAGTAATACAAGTGAAGTTCTGATGCCCATACTATTCTTTTTCATTTCATTTGGGTGACAGGTATCTCCTCCCCTTTTGCCGCTGCCATCTGTATGCCACTCCTGCAGATGGCTTTTACTCCCGACACCTGCTGCTTCGAGTCAATCAGTGGAGCACCATTACGATCTTATGGGACGATCGCCAATGGGCCACGTGCCCTTACGCAGTACTAGTGGCTAGGAGCTACATTTCAAGCTTTCAGCTGGACTAGTGCCTACCTAATGGGACGGCCCTGCGGTTCTAGGCGCTTCCATGTTGCCTTTTTGAACGTGAATGTAGCCCCTGTGTACCATGAAGGAACAGGGCGTCACACAAGAAGAAGCTGGTCATTTATTGCGGATGCAGCCCACAGTAATGTGAAATATTTTGGAGTTTATGACCTAATAGCTGCATGGGCTTGGTGAATTTGATGTGCATTAAAATTTGATTCTGATATCAATCGTGTAGCGTTATTGTTTGCAAGTAATGTAGCATATTCCTATTTGTGGAGCGATGTATTGTGAGTAGATCTGCATTGGGTTCCGGCTTCTGAGTATAGTTGCGTGGTACTGTACTGGCCGCGTTTGCCTACGAAGCCCAGTAAGGTCAGGGATGGGGGCTGCCATTATGACTGTTTTAATGATGTCATGCTCAGGGGCGGGGGATTAGCTTTTGTGTAACAGATGCCGGTCAGCCAGGTGGATTGGTGGAATGATGCGATTATCAGAATATGGCTGGTCACAGGTGCCTGTGTTTGCGTGCATTTCTTGGAGGGAGACTGAGGTCATGTCCATTGGAATAGCTTCTGTATTCGTGCCATCTGTGCCCTGCAGCTCCCATTGGCCCCTCTTGAGATGAGCCTGGCTGCTCAGTCACTCTGCCAACTTGTGTGGTACATGCTTATGCTGATGGTTGGTTTGTTTACTAGCAAGGGTACAGGGCTGGTGCAGTCTCCCTCAGGATACTGCTTTGAATGTTGCCTTACACTGGTGTCAAGCGATGGGGGCCTGTTGTTGTTTTGTCTCATGTTTCAGTTCATATTGCTGTACTTGGACCTTCACATGCCTGTGCTGCATCAGTACGGCAATGGTGCCATGCCAAATATGGATGGCCACTCACAAGGCACTTGGGGCCCCTACATTCATTTGTTCGTTGGCATGCATGGGTGACTTGTACATTTCACTGGTTGCATTGTGTGACTTCATTGCACCTACGAGGAGTTGTGCAATGTGGGCAGGGAGTGGTGTACAGGCACTCAGTAGGGCCATTTACGGTTGGTTCACGATGCCGTAATTCTCACCATGGCGGAATGGTACTTTCCGCCATGCTTGATGGCGTTAAGTAAATGTCCACTAGGGTTAGCATTCGCGTACCGTTGCGCCATGGTGGTAATTACGGTTTTGCATGGCGCGCGTGCGCGTACTTGGTGCAGTTGGCGTTGGCGTTCACTACGGTGTCGCTAATGGCATCGTACTTTACGGTGACGGGTCATAATCGCACCAAGCGGTATTCGATGGCGGTATTACATTTCCGCCATCGTTTTTCGATTTCCGCCAGGGTCGTAATGAGGGCCTGTCTGATTAGACGTGAGCTCGCTGAGGAGCAACTCATAATGGCACGATTGCCTTTGGAAATGAACTATTATACCTCTGGGTCGGTGTGTGAATACGAGTCCAACGGCCCAGGGTACACATGATGGGTCAGTTCTGCACGCCTCAATTGCCCGTAAACTAATCTGCCCTCATTTCCTTTGATTTAAATAACAATTGTGGGTCGTGGTGGTCCGTGAGTACACTAAGGTGTTTGGATGTTTGTATATGTTAGCAGGTGCTGCAGTCACAAAGCTGGACAAATGTATGTTGTGTTTTCTAAACTATTGCAGTTTGCTGCCAATAAAATGAAGGTTCTACTCCACCTGCTTGGGCATCACAAATGGGAAACCTAGAGACCCCTACATGCACAAAGCCTAAGCATGGCAAAGAGAATAGTTAAACCCTCTATAAAATCCACGGTCATTGAGTCCTTGTGGGTTTCTCAATCAATATACATATATTCTATGTCAGCATTCACCCCTATTTGAATGTAAAGTGATCACTCAGACATATATAAAATTGTTAAAACACTTTATTTTATATATAAATGTAAATACAATCAACTGTGTTATGAACAATATATTTGCTGTGCATTACATTGGTTGTGTAGCCCTCATGCTAACTGTCATACATTACCTGTTTTGCACTGTAAAGCATTTGCTCTCCTGTGACAACAAGAATGTAAACAAAGTCACCTTTTTAGAACCTGCACATACTTACCTGACTGGCCACTCCCTGATATGGATCCGTTGGTGTGTCCCAGTGGGGGGTGGGGCAAAGTTTGTTACTGATATAAAACGTGTGGCCTATGCTATCATCCTTCTGGTGCAGCCCTCAGCATTTTGCATACACATGTCAATGAAGGAAGAGCTGAGGGGACTTCATTGAATACAGAACTGCTGGGAAAACAGTCCTACCAGGTACTAAAGGATTTAAGCTTTATTTTGTGTGCCCCTCACTCAGTTTGCTTTATGCAGGGAAAGCACTTCTCTACCCCTCGATCACTAAGTGAACACTTAAAGAACAAAGGGACCGAGGAGGGAGGGGAAAAAAAGAAAGAAACACACTAAGGGGAAGCTGTGGGGTTAGAGCCTCTGCCCTCCCCTTCCCCCACAGTCTTTCCTGTCCAGGGCCCTCATGAGGGTACAAACTGCCGAGGCCTCGCTCTCAACAAGGGCCTTGGATTGGGCTCTATTGTCACCCCCTTGCCTGCAGAGTGCATGACACTTACCTCTGAATGCATCTTGACTCCCATTGTGTCATTTTGTCCGCTGTGTTATGCACACAGAGTTAAGATTGCCAACATCTCTGGATTCCCTGGAGCTTGCTTGAAAGACCTGGAAGGCCTGCTTCCTGCATGATCGCTGGCATTAAGCCCGCCTGTGACCCCCCACCGCATCCTAACCGCTTTATCCAGATTTTAGCAGGAAGCCTGCTTAGAGGAGCAACTTTGTAGGTATTTTGTCATATTTTTCGTGGCCATCAGATGCATTAGGGGACAGAACAGTGGTCTGTGCAGGAGTTTGGGTGAAGGAGCACTTACAGCTGCTGATAACATGAACAAAGTCTGATTATATATATATATATATATATATATATATATATATATATATATATATATATTCAGTGAAAAAAACTTTGTTAAAGGGACGTTATGGTTCCAAGTAAAACCGAAACCCCCCTGAAATTCTCCAGTTATGGTAAACTAAGCAACCATAACTCGCGCCACCATCGTGCACTGCTAAGCCTAACACCCAGGAAATCAAAGATGACATCACAAATGTCATTGATGACATCACTGATGACATCACATGTGCATTTACCTTTCATGAAAAGTCTGTACAAGGGATTCTTAGTGTAATGTTAATTTAAAAAAGTGTCAAGGATTTTTGGAATAAATATCAAGTGCTAATTAGTGCATTAAGCTATGCATTGATATAAATAGCATTCTATTATTAAGTTCAATCCAGTATAGTTATTATTATTATTATTATACTAAGGTACTTATAAGGAAACATAGGCATTGTGTGCAGCATACATGATGGAGTTGCAATATTAATAAGCTTGCCATGTTGAATAGTGAAATGATAACTGTTTTCTTATTAGAGTTTTGCGTACTGTGAAACATGTGATAAGTAGGTAATAAAACCCACTTACTACATAATTGCATTATTATAGACAAAACACAAAGAGACAACACCACATACAAATATTAATATATACAAAGAAATAGAAGTAAAAAAAATAACAGCAGTAGTAGCAGAAAGTGTTCATAACCTAACTGATTACCTTTATGCAGATAAATGAATGCTCTGTTTCTAAGCTGTTACTTACCCTATGTATATATATCAAATGATGTGCTTGGACCCTAATGTAAATGGTGTGAGTACAACATATAAAAATAGGAGCATATACAGGGAAAGTACAGTAAGAAAAAAGCATCAGAACTATCAGAAAGTGCTGATAACTCTACTGATTATTTTAACGTACAAAAAGTATTGCTGTCTTTCAAGGTTGTGTCTTTCCTTATGTATATGTTTCATATGATATAACTGGACCATAAGGGAATTATTGTAAGAACATACTTGAAGGATAAGTCTACAAATATAGTACATTTACAATTCTTAGTTCCTAACTGTTACTGAAGAAAAACATGTGGCCTAGATATATCGGTAAAGAAAAAAGGGGGAGCCAGACATGTGATGTCATCAGCGATGTCATCAATGACATTTGTGATGTCATCTTTGATGTCCTGGGTGTTAGGCTTAGCAGTGCACGATGGTGGCGTGAGTTATGGTTGCTTAGCTTACCATAACTTGCAAATTTCAAGGGTTTTTCGGTTTTACTTGGAACCATAACGTCCCTTTTAACAAAGTTTTTTCACTGAATTTCATAGGTTTTTAGTAGCTCAACTTAACCATAACGTTCCCTTAAACAAAGTTTTTTCATTGAATTTCATAGGTTTTTATTAGTGCAACTTAACCATAACGTTCCTTTAACAAAGTTTTTTCATTGGATTTCATAGTTTTTTATTAGTGCAACGTAACCATAAAGTCCTTTTCAATGGATGAAGACCACTAGCATCCTAGGTTCTCAAAGTGGGAACCCAAGGTGGTAAAAAAAGATGTTTCTTCCCAAACCGGAACACCTGCGGCATCCCGGTGTAGGAAGGAAAATCTTTTACCAAGATGGACACCATGGAAAGGGAAGGCAGGGTGTGGGGGGGACCAGGAGAGAGACACGGGGCATGAGCAGGGGGTGGGGGGACAGGGGAGACACAGGGCATGAGCGGGGGTGGGGGAACAGGGGAGAGACACAGGGCATGAGCGGGGGGTGGGGGGGAACAGGGGAGACACGGGGCATGAGCGGGAGGTAGGGGAAACAGGGGAGAGACACGGCATGAGCGGGGGGTGGGGGGAACAGGGGAGACACGGGGCATGAGCGGGAGGTGGGGGAAACAGGGGAGAGACACAGGGCATGAGCGGGGGGGTGGGGGCAACTGCAGAGAGACATGGGCCATGACCGGGGTGGAGGGAACTGGAGGGAGACACGGGGCATGAGCGGGGGTGGGGGGGAACAGTGGAAGGACATGGGGCATGTGCGGGGGTGGGGGGGAACAGAGGAGAGACACAGGGCATGAGCAGGGGTGGGGGCAACAGGAGAGAGACATGGGGCGAGGGCAACATGAGGTAGACACGGGGCATGAGCGGGGGGCGGGGGGTACAGGAGGGAGACACGGGGCATGAGCGAACACGAGGGAGACACGGGGCATGAGTGGGGGTGGGGGGAACACGAGGGAGACACGGGGCATGAGCACGGGGTGGGGGGAACACAAGGGAGACACGGGGCATGAGCGGGGGGTGGAGGGAACAGGGGGAGACACGGGGCATGAGCGGGGGTGGGGGTACAGGAGGGAGACACGGGGCATGAGCAGGGGGTGGGGGGAACAAGAGAGGGACACGGAGCATGAGCGGGGGTGGGGGGAACAGGAGGGAGACACGGGGCATGAGCGGGGGGTGGGGGGCAACACGAGGGAGACACAGGGCATGAGCGGGGGGTGGGGGAACACGAGGGAGACACGGGGCATGAGCGGGGGGTGGGGGGAACAAGAGAGACAGAGCATGAGCGGGGGGTGGGGGGGAACAGGAGGGAGACACGGAGCATGAACGGGGGTGGGGGTACAGGAGGGAGACACGGGGCATGAGCGGGGGTGGGGGGAACAGGGCAGACACGGGGCATGAGCGGGGGGTAGGGGGTACTGGAGGGAACACAAGGCATGAGCAGGGGGTGGGGGGAACAAGAGAGAGACACGGGGCATGAGCAGGGGGTGGGGGGAACAGGAGGGAGACAGGGGGCATGAGCGGGTGGTAACACGAGGGAGACACGGGGCATGAGCGGGGGCTTGGGGGGTAACACGAGGGAGACACGGGGCATGAGCTGGGGGTGGAGGGAACAGGGCAGACACGGGGCATGAGCTGGGGGTGGGGGTGTAACACATGGGAGATACGGGGCATGAGTGGGGGTGGGGGAACAGGGCAGACACGAGGCACGAGCGGGTGGTGGGGGGTACAGGAGGGAGACACGGGGCATGAGTGGGGATGGGGGGAACAAGAGAGAGACACGGGGCATCAGCGGGTGGTGGGGGGTACAGGAGGGAGACACGGGGCATGAGCGGGGGTGGGGGGAACAGGGCCAGGGCAGACACGGGGCATGAGCGGGGGTTGGGGGGCCAACAGGAGAGACACGGGGCATGAGCATGGGGTGGGGGCTACACGAGGTAGACATGGGGCATGAGCGGGAGGTGGGAGGAACACGAGGTAGACATGGGGCATGAGCAGGGGGTGGGGGGAACATGAAGGAGGCACAGGGCATGAGCGGGGGTTGGGGGGTAACACGAGGGAGACACGGGGCATGAGCGGGGGGTGGGGTGGAACAGGGCACACGGGGCATGAGCGGGGGGTGGGGGGGAAAGGAGGGAGACACGGGGCATGAGCAGGGGGTGCGGGCTACACGAGGTAGACATGGGGCATGAGCGGGAGGTGGGGGAACACGAGGTAGACACGGGGTATGAGCGGGGGGTGGGGGGAACACGAAGGAGACACGGGGCATGAGCGGGGGCTGGGGGGTAACACGAGGGAGACACGGGGCATGAGCGGGGGGTGGGGTGGAACAGGGCACATGGGGCATGAGCGGGGGGCGGGGGGAAAGGAGGGAGACATGGGACATGAACGGGGGTGGGGGGAACGGGAAGGAGACACAGGGCATGAGCAGGGGGTGGGGGGAAAAGGAGGGATACACGGGGCATGAGCAGGGGTGGGGGGAACATGGGAGACACGGGGCCTGAGCAGGGGTGGGGGTACAGGACAGAGACACGGGGCATGAGCGGGGGGAACGGGAGGGAGACACAAGGCATGACGGGATGGGGCGGAACAGGGAAGACACAGGCCATGAGCGGGGGTTGGGGGGGAATGGGAGGGAGACACGGGGCATGAGCGGGAGGTGGGGGGAACGGGAGAGAGACACGGGGCATGAGCGGAGAATGAAGAGAGACACGGGCCATGAGCAGGGGGTGGGGGAATGGGAGGAAGACACGGGCCATGAGCAGGGGGTGGGGGAATGGGAGGAAGACACGGAGCTTACTATGCAGCGTTCTGATGCCAACGATAAACAAAGATGGCGGGCGTCTCTCACAATACGACGCACTGCACGCTTCACTGCAACCAATAGGAAAGCACGTCAGATGTCTGCAGACATCACGCAAGCTGCTTGCCCAATCCCCGTCCTGTCCGCAGAGCGAACAGGGAAGTGTGTCCGCGAAGCGGGCACAGATATCACTAATTTTTTTCACTTACATTTTTGTCATTTTTAAAAAAAACTACTCGACGGGACCAAGCCGCTGCTCCCGCCACAAATTTGGTGTAAATCCATCCAGCGGTTTGGCCTGTAGGCGCAAGCAAAGTTTTTTCCCATCATGTCTATGGGAAAAGAAGAAGTTTTGGGACCCCCCTATAACTTTGCCCCCCCTGCAACAAACCTCACCAAACTTTGCAAAAATATTCAGAGTGGGCCATATACTTTTTTTTTTTTTACACAGTTTGGTGAGGATTCGTCCAGGGGAGCGAAGTTATAAGCCGCCCAAAAAGTGCTCTTCCTATGGAAACAGCAACTTAACCATAACTACATGGCCACTACCGTGGCCATGTTATATATATATATATATATATATATATATATATATTTCAGTTGCGCTACTAAAAACCTATGAAATTCAGTAAAAAAAAACTTTGTTAAAACGACGTTATGGTTCCACGTAAAAAAGAAAAACCTCTGAAATTCACCAGTCATGGTAAGCTAAGCAACCATAACTCGCGCCATCACCGTGCACTGCTAAGACTAACACCCAGGACATCAAAGATGACATCACAAATGCCACTTATGACATCACTGATGACATCACATGTACATTTAATTTTCATGCACAGCCTACACAAGGGTTGCCAGAAAAGTATCAGAGATCATTGAAGAACTATCATAAATTGTTCATTAAGCAAAGCATTGCTATAAATACCATTGCATTACTGAATTCTTTCAGTACATGAACAAACTCATGAAGAAACATTGGCATTGTCTGCTGCATGTGCCATAGAGGTGTAATATTCAAAATCTTCCGATGTTGGATAGTAAAATAATGAATGCTTTCATTTCTGAATTTTGTATACTGAGAAACATAAGTACCTACCAATGCTTCACTTACTGCATAATTGTACTACTACACACAAAACATAAAGAGACCACAATGCATAGAAATAGAAGCATGTTGTGGGATGTATTGACCCACTCCGCTGTGCTATGCGGCACCACTCTGATAATTATGGTGCAGGAAACAGCAACAATGGCGGCAAAACTCTTGTGCGCACCAAAAACCACGTCCTAAACGCACAAAACGATGGATGCACAACCTGCCACCCATAGTGCATTTGTGGTGGGATAGAGCACACGCTACAGAAAATGTGCCAGTGAGCTCCATGACCAGCAAACTGAGTGCAGAGAGAGAAGCAGCACTTTGCAAATGAACTCCAAAATGTGCCTACAAATGACATTTGCTTTGTTTCTAAAAACTACAAAATGCCTATAAACAACACTTCTCAACATTCAAAATCTTACTGGGTGCTAAAATTCATGTGATCTAATGAAGCATGGCGAATATACAAAGTTCTAAAGTGTAAAGAGAAAAACATTCCCTCAGAAAAACTGGATTGTCTGTAAACTGACAACCTCTATCAAAATCTGTGTGCAGTACCCTGGGCTACCTGTGATTGACAGCTGTCAGATGAGCTCATGATGAAACTTCAAAGTATTTAAACTAAAAGTCTGCTGGATTAGCAAACATAAAAGGATTGTTGCTAAAAGGAATACAGATTTTAGTAGTGTTTTTGATCCCACAGATTGAGAGCTAAGAAAGTAATGCATTTATGTGATTTGATGCAACAAGTTTGGTTCTTGTTGGATTTTTAATTAAGAATAAATTAGCCTGGCTGAGCTACAACCCTTTGGAAGTGGAAAAACATGTTTCTTCCAGGGGGAGGGGAAGTCCTCTCAGCAGAAACTCACTGGTAGATGATAATTGTGGGTTAGACCAGACTCTTCTCTACAGAAAGAGAATGAACAATAGAAGACCCTTCAGCCCAGGAAATGGAGGTGTGAAAGGGGTCATAAACTGCTCCTGGAAGGAACTCCCAAGGGAGGGGGCTGCTCCTGGACTGCAGGGAGAGACAAAGGGGCAGGACCATATGCTGCTAAGCATGAACAATGAACAATGTTTAAAGACTCATAACTTGTGATTCAAAGTGGTGAAAAATATACAAAGGACAGATTTGTTAATCTAATTTTTGGCTGCACATTTTAAGAGGTGGTAAAACTGTGTAACATATTGTGAATTGTAATGGCAATATATGTGGTTTTATGTGAACTGTGTTAATGCTAACATTGTGAAACTTTACACACACATCCCTATGGTAAACACACACATTTGTGGAAAGTTGCAGAAAGTTTGGAAATTGTGTTCATGGCAAAAAGGATAACATTCGGTAGAAAGATGAAACAAGATCCCACAGCTGCGGGATTTTGAGGAACAGTTACTACATAAAATACGGAATCTTTGTGTGTGATTTGTGTAGAGGTGACCAAGGTAGAAACATGTATTTAGGCTAAAATACGATTTTGAGACCAGTGGCTAAAGGGAGGTTTCTAAGGACTGTAAAGCAAACCATAAAATGTGACATCATCGGGCCTTGATCCAATCACTCAGATGCAAGGCGGAGATGAGGTTTTGATCCAATCCCAGCTCGCAGGGGCAAGCTTAGTTAAGCCGGCCCATACACCCATTTTGTGGTGTCATTGGAAAGGATAAATAGAGACAGCTGACGACACACAGGAACTCACTGATTCAGTCACTTTCCTGATTCCGGCTTGGGAACTCTGATACAGCATTCTACATTCAGCTTTAACATCCTTCCAGATGCCAAGACTCTTGCCAGCAGTAGAGAACTATTGACTTACAGCAAGGCCTAAAATATCAAACTCATTCTCACAACCCAGTGAAGCGCTGTGGTGTGGGAAAGCCTTTTGAATCAGTATTTTGAAACTCTCTGGCTTGCTACCACAAGGCTTGCCTGAGGAACTCACTATCCAGCTGATTGAAATACCCACAAACAAAAAGGGCTGATCCTGTGCAAATCCGGTGACCGGCCTAACTGCTCCAGTCCCACGCCTGATGTGATCTCCTTCCTTGACAGACCCAATCCATGAACTGACAGTCCAATTTAATAACTTATTCTGTGAGTATTAATAGGAAGAACAGTGACCCATAATATATCTGCATTGTATGATCCCAATCTCAAACCCATCCCATCACTAATTCAGAACCATAGTATTGCTAGAAATATCTTTGCGCTAACTCTTTTCTCATCTGTGTTATTAAACCCTAAATTCTTATTGATTTGATTAAGAAAAGTAAATCCCTGGAAGAAGTAGAGTATCCACAACAGGCGGGTTATGTTGATCACGTGACTGTAAGATCCATCTGTGGCATTTGCTTTTTCATAGTGATAATATAGTATAATCAAACCCATCTGTCATTTCCAAAAGTGCATTTCTGTTTTCCATTCTGCCGCCCATTTTGTAAAACCGACTCTCACGAAAGCCTCTAACTCCGTCCGTTTTTATGATAGAAGTGAAATTTCAACTCCTACTTGTACCTAACATCCTTAGCTATCCATATAATCCGAAACCGCAGTGCAGTTCACCCGTTATAGTGAAAATTGCGCAAGGAAAATGTTGTTGCGAATTGAAATTCTGAAAGGTTTTACACGTGTGAATTAGCTTTAAATTGTTTCCCACTTGGACTTTGAGATTTCAAATGTTTTCTTTTTGACTAAATCATTGTTTGTGATTGTTTTCATCTGTTCAAAGTGACTCCCATAGGAATTTATAACAATTTAAGTATTTTTGGCCACATTTGGTGTGTTTGCTCAGCCAATTCCAAAGACAATTTCAAAACCATCCTTACTTTTGAAAAGTCAATTCCGTTTTTCCCTTGTGTTTGAAAGGGGAAGGTGGGAGTGACATTCTGTTTGATTTGTGTTATTCCTGAATACCTGCTCTCTCCTTACATCTATTTAATTTGCCTATTGGTGGGTTGAGGGGTGTTGTAGGGGGAACCTCTAACCATAGTGCTATCTGTTCCAAACCAACACAAAAGTATTCTTTTCTGTGCTGCATTTGTTTTTGTGTTCATTATTTGACTCCTAGTGCATTAAAGACATTATTCAGTGTTCTGTCACCCCATTGGTGATTGTTGTTTACCTATTAAAATATATTGTGATCTAAATTCGAAATACATAAATATTTACCTTTGCAAACCAGCCTGATTCTTGGTTCAGTGTGACCTGGGGGGTCTCAGGAGAAGGGTGTGATATGAGTGGTATGTTGTTCAGAATATTGAACTTATAGATAAAATAAATAAGGGTTTCATTTGTGCATCACACGCAGGGCTTGTCTTGGGTGTGTGTTAGATTGAAATTACTTGCAGCTTGGGGGCTTGGTGCCGGGATCCTGAATTTGACATACCACTCGTGATAGTCTAACAAATCGTGCTAGTCGAAGGGGTACATACACCTTGTTAGGTTACCATACTGTGCTATACTGTAATATACTGTACAAGCACCCCTCAAAAGAAATACTCAAAGGAATTGGGCCTGTTTGCAAAAGTAAAGTAACCCTGAGATAAGTCAGAAGGAAATTAATATTTCCGGAATGGCGACCCCAGTGGAAATTAATATTGCTAGGGAACACTTTCTGCACACATTGTTTGTCAGGGGTGAATGGACAGAACAGGACAAACAGGTATGGCTGCAGGAAATAAAACAGCAAATCACTGAAATCAACCTTGATACCTAGCATGACAAGGGTCCATTACATCAAGCACTTAGCAAATTGTACATGGCCCCTAAAATAAAAGAGGGGCAGTGCAAAATTACCAAAATAGCGGCCTATCTGTACCTCCACACAGGAGTCATACAGGAAAAGCATGCAGACTATATAGATTTGACAAAGAGGAAAGGGGAAGCACTCCAGAAAATCCAGAGCAATCTGCACTCTACAGACCAAAGGCTCCAGGATAGCCAAGAATCTGAAACAGGGGCTAGGCAGTATGCCACCAAACTCCAAGAAGATCTGGCTCTCTTACTGCAAAAGAATGCAGAGCAAGATGCCCAAGTACAGACACTGCAAAAAAGAGTGTCAAGAAAGGTTGGATTCTCTACAACAGCGTCAACCAAGCTGGCACAACAGTTACATTTTAACAGAGCCTGCTCAGAGCAGGTAGTCACATTACAGAACCATGTAGAATCCTTGAAAGAGGAAAATAATAAATTAATTATGAAAGACCTAGAATCCCAAGCAGAGTTTGATGAGGAGCATCAAAACGCTGGTGCATTTAAAAAGCAGAGGGACGACCTGACTGCACAGAGGGGCACTCTTACTCAGGAGAGGGATGCCTTAGGCCAGGAAGTCAGCCATTTAAAAACAAAGTTGGATGAAAGTAAGCTGGCCCTTCAGGAATTTGGTGAAATCAAAACTAATTACCGAAAGCTACTAGAGCACACCAGGCGGGTGGAGGATGCTCTGGCAAAGAACGATCAGACCAATAATGACCAAACTCAGGAGGTGAGTCTCCTGAAGCAAAAATTGGCCCAGTATTCCCAAACCAGGCAGGAAGCACAGAGAGACAATGAGGCTCTCTGTGAAAAGAATGACAGACTCCAGAAACAGATAGCCATGCAAGAACAAATCATAGAGACCAGTAAGGCCTTAGTAGAGGAGCAAAAGGGTCAGATTCTGGCATGTTATCAGGGAACAGCGGCTGAAAGAGATGAGGCAAGATGGGAAAGAGAAACCCCTGAGCAAAACCTCAGGACCCCTGGCATCAGGGACTTTAATCCCTTCAGTTCCATGGACTCTGCCACCATCATGTCCACTGGCTCATATGAACCAAGGGCCATGGGGATGGTAGACTTCAACACAATGGGAGATATGGGACTGACAGATCAGCGCCTCCCAGAAATGGATGGGCAGGCATCTATGTACAGGTTCCCAAATATTAGGGCCAGCCTCTCTGATCAGGGAGACTCCAGATAGGGGAGAATCAGAGAACTGGATCCTCAGAAATATCACCTACCAAGAGATCAGTCAGTCAAATTTGGTGGGCAATTCCATGAAACTATGCCCACGAAGAGCATTTTAAAAACCTGTTCCCAGCTAGGACAGTGGGAGAGAAGGTACACAGCCAATCCTGGGAGCAAGGGAGAGTCAGATGACTGTTCTGAGTGCCACAGGTTTCAAGAGACTAGGCCCCCACATTCTGCAAGCCATTCCCAAGCCCGCAGAATTAGGAAGAGTCTCTGGTAGCAGTGCCTCTTAGTCAGACGATGAGTGGACAAGGGTGACCAAAACTAAAAAGGCCAACAAAATTAAGAAGGCCCTACTGAAAGATTCCCCTGAAGCAAATCAAGGCTATTAGGAGCATAAAAATGCCAAATATTCAGTTTGGGAGCACCTCAAATTGTATGAGCAAATGATGGAGACTTTCCACCTGAAGGACAGCCAAAGTTGTATTCAGTATGTCAAGTGGACATTTTCCCCGGAATACTCCAGCTTCTTTGCGGGGCTGGAGGATCAGAACCATTCAAGATGGTCCACCTATAGGGTGGCCATCTTAAAGCATTTCTCAATACACAGAAACCCTCAAGAGGCCTGCAAGGCGGCCTACAATCTGCAATGTGGGGAAGACCAGGCCCCACAAAAATGTGTCCAAGAGCTGAAACGTGCCTTTGCGCAGACCACCAGGAGGGTGCGGACAGACAGTGGGGAGTTCATCAATACTTTCTTTCATGCACTCCCTAAATACATTATGACCCAGCTGGTGAGGGACTTTCATGAGAAAAGATCACTAGACTGGGCCTTTGACCAAGCAACTCACATTTACGACGTGCAGAAACCAGTAGAAAATAAAAGTGCTAATAAAAGCCCAAAACCAACCAACACCCCTGCTGCTGCTCAGATGGCGGAGGTGAAGGTTGCCCCCATTTGAGATCTGGAGATGGGGGGGGCCTAACACATTTTTTAAAAAAGAAATCCTGTGCAAAATCCTACTAACCAAAGACCCAGAAGGCCCTCGGGCCAATTCCAAACAGGGTGTCAGGGAGGTAACCCCACACATGGGACCCCTAACTCCCCTGACTACATCAGCCCCCGTTACAAGGGCAACATACCCATCCTAGGCTACGTGTGGACTCCCCCAGCCCAAGGGGGGGGCCCAACCAGTCAGCTGCATACCCAGGAAACTTCGCTCCTCACTTTCCCCAGTAGGGCAGTAATCCCCCAAATGCCGGC
Source organism: Ambystoma mexicanum (assembly GCF_040938575.1). Classification (NCBI taxonomy): domain Eukaryota; kingdom Metazoa; phylum Chordata; class Amphibia; order Caudata; family Ambystomatidae; genus Ambystoma; species Ambystoma mexicanum. The sequence goes on along the minus strand of NC_090937.1, from coordinate 695,133,236 downwards.
CTGAGATTCTTTCCCTGGTACCCACCAAATATCAACCCCCAAAACAACCCTTCTTTCTTTCCCAAGCCCAGAAGCCCAATCCGGGAGAGGGGAGGCCAAGGGTGGAGGGGTACCAAAACTATCCCAACCAAGGGTATTATGGGAAAAGGGACAGTTACCCTTCCCATGATCAACCAAGGGTAGACCAGAGAACCCCGTACCAGCCAGAGCGGGTGTCCCAACTGGAGCACCAGGTCCAGAACTTGGCATAGGATCTGGGTTGCATGTTGAGGGTTCAGCAGAACCCTCATATGAACGTGGCGACTCAGAACCCCTCAAATCAAGGGTCTGGTACTCCAGAGCAATGACGGGGAGAGAACCCTGACAACCCACTGGTTCCCAGGGAGGAGGCACAGGGGATGGGGGGTGTAAAGCTTTAGAGGAAGCTTCCTTCCCCACTTGTGAAAAGCCCTGGAAACCCAGGAACCGGAACCAGAATCTCCTACCCCCGAAAGTCTGCAACCTAAAGAACAGAGGGCGGGTAGGAGAAATAAAGAGCCTAAAAAGACCCATTTTGTGGAGGAGGTTAGAATCTTCCAATTTGAAGGAGAGGAGTCATCGGAGGATTCTGGGAAAAGGATCTTCTCCTTCAGGGATGGGGGAACTCCTCCCAAAGAAAAATGGGTCCCAAGAAATCCTGATCAAGACTGGGTAGATGTGGGGACCGCGTTTAAACCGCTCAACATTGAATCCCAGGATGACGAGCTAGAAAATGACCTTGTTCAAACCAATTCTGGTGACTGCCTCCAAAAAGGGGGTGGGGCAGCCCAGAATCAGAACTAGGGGAGCCGAAAAACTCCCCCCATAGCCAACTTTCACCTTTTTCTTACAGGTTCCTAAGATCCCAAACAAAATCCTGCCCAAATCACCCCTCTGTCAGAATCCAGAGCAAAGAAATTAACCCACCAATTGGCCAAAAATGCGCATTATCTTTGCCCCCTTGAGGAGAAGGAGGGAAGATTTTATGGCTCGGTCCAAATACAGGGGCAATGTACATTTTTGGCACTGGTGGACACTGGATCCCAAGCCACCCTTCTGTCAAAAAGGGCCTTTGATCAGCTGAATTCGGGAAGGGGAGAGAAATACCAAATCCCTCTCACCCCTCTTCCTGGACAACTTCAGAACTTCGATGGGAAGGAAATTCCTGTCGAGGGGACTGCGGATTTAGACATTAAAATTGGGCGACAGAGGGTGAAGCACCCGGTCATAGTTGTGACTCCAAAGGGCACACCATGTTTACTAGGTAATGACTTCCTGCGTAGATTGTCTCCCCTCATAGATTGTGTAAACAAGGTCCTCTGGACCCAGATTAACTTACCAATAAAATTAAAACAGTGTCAACCATCTTAGTTTAAATGGCACATGCCACATGGTTGAGCAAAAACAGGACCAAATTGAATTCCATTTCCAAAATAACCAAATCCCTGATGTGACAGTAATTGCAGTAGGACAACAAACTGGTGATGGGAAGTCCTCTCTATTTCTGAAAATTAACCTTCCTTCCAGTCTAAAGTGGCATTCCACACTAGAAGGGAACACTCTGAAATTCTATACAAATTCACAATCAGAAAACCCCACTTCTATAATCCAAAATGATGAGAAACCAGCTCAAAGCTTGGTTGACATTCTGAAAATTGGAGAACAATTATTCATCCCTATTCAGTTAAATGAGGGGAAGGACTCTGTTCTCGTCCGAGTGTGCGTGAACAACGGTAAGAGCTTCATCAGCGAAGCCATGTTCCGAAAACTCCCAAAAGATCCAGCCATTCCCACATTTAAATTGATAGACAAATGGGAAATGGACCTGGAAACACCCAATTCTAAACATCTCCTGCCTAGCAGGTGCATGCTCAAAATGTCCATAGGCAACAAGAGCATAGTCCATAATTGTTGGGTCGTGCGAGATGTCCCTGCTGCAGTTTATTTAGGCAGTGACATTCTCAATCGCTTTGCCATTAGTTTGGACCTAATAAACTTCAAAGCCTGGTCCTGATTAGCGGGTAATCCCATGGACTTTGATGACCCAGAGAAAGCATTTCGTTCAGCTCAACTGCTGCCATATGCAGTTGAAATTCAGATTGGAGAGGAAGTCACCATCCCAGAACGGACCTGACAATTCTCACTTGAAGTAAAAATTAAAAGAGGACAGAAACTGAAAAATCCTGACGCCTATGTTCATCTCAATGCTCATTTCCAACAGCAAGGGTTGTGGTTAAACCCAACACCACTAGTCAATACCGAACACACCACCATTCCAATAGAGGTGGATAACAGCGACCTTAGGAGTATCACTCTGGGTGCAGGCACCAGTATTGGAATGGCAGTTGATGACCGCTATTTTTCCATAGATTTAGGTGACAAACTGGTAGGACCAATCCCCAATGACTGTTTTAACAGTGATAGCGACAATGACACAACACCAGACAGGATCTTCGCCCGGCATGGGAATTTCCCAGATAGCCAAACCAGAAGTCTTTCCGGGCATCAGGCAGATGTTTGAAGAGAGAGTCAACCTAGCTGATGCCTGTGAGACTCTGGAGCAAAAGCAAAAATTGAAACAAGTTTTCTTAGATTTTCAAGATCTCTTTGCGGTGGACTCATATGACTGTGGTCGCACTGACATCCACACACAACAATTCCCAGGGACCCTGGCATGACTCCAGTGTTTGTGAAGCAATATCGCTTGCCTCTCGCATCAATGGAGTCCCTTACTGAAATAATTAAGAACCTTGAGTCCCGTGGGATAATTCGTCCAGTCCACAGCACCTTCAATAATCCGGTGCTTGGGATTTTCAAACCAAACTGTCAGTGGAGACTCTGTGCTGACCTACGGGAGCTCAACAAACGGGTCCATACTTACCTATGGCCTCTTCCCTACATTGACCAAGGGCTGGCCCAGATCCAGGGTTCAAAGGTATACACTGCCATTGACCTGACCAATGGGTACTGGACTGTACCTGTCAGTAGGGAGGACCAATACAAGCTGGCCTTTACCTTCGGATGGCAGCAGTACACTTGGACCCGGACTCCCTTCAGATATATCAACTCCGGCAATGAATTTAACCTCTTTCTGCATAAGGCCATGCCCGACTTGGGTGAAAGGGGTAACCTGGCCTATGCAGATGATGTTCTAATCAATAGCTCAACTGTGGAGGAACATATAGCAGCGATCTGTTATGTTCTGACACAGTTGAGGGCTGCCGGAGCAAAACTCTCTTTCCAAAAGGCACAATGGTGCAGGACCCGTGTCAATTTATTAGGGCATGAGATAACTACTGAGGGTCTCTGTCCCCAGGAAAAGAAAGTATAGGCACTCCAGAAAATAAGACCCACAACTCTACGGGAACTAAGGAGCCTCCTTGGACTGACTAATTACAGCAGAAAGTTCATTGAGGATTACCCAGAGATCACGAGACCCCTGACCCATCTGCTGAAGGGGGGGTCAAGTGGGGTCCAGAACAAGCCGAGGCAGTAAAACAACTCAAAACAAGCCTCTCACAAGCGCCTTGCCTAGCTTACCCTGTCAAAAACAAGGATTTCTTCTCGGAGACAGGGTTCTCAAATACATGCTTTACTGCAGTACTATATCAAAAGCATGACAAGGTCAATAAAGTAATCTCCTATGCGAGTAAGACTTTATGCTCTGTGGAGGAAAAATTCAACAATTGTGAGAAGGCACTCCTGGCAACCGTGTGGGCATTGAAGAATTACTGCCCTTTTATACCGGGGGAACATATAGTGGAGACTCCACACCAACCTTTGCCATATCTTCAAAGTGACAGAATCCGGGCCAGAAATGTGAGGAATTACCGAATTACTTCCTGGATTCTGTCAATGCAAGGCTTTCCTGTTGAGGTCAGACATGGCCAAAACAAGAAGAGTCCCCTTGCGCAAGGTCTGGCTGACTTACATGATTGTGCCAGAGAAAACTGTCTCGAGGACGAAAGTCTTTAAAATCAAGGACAACATGGATGCATACCTTAATTCCCCACACAAAGTCTATGAAGAAGACGAGTGTGAGGGAATGCCCACTGTCTATGTGGATGGGTGGTCCTACCATGTTGACAACAACGGGGCAAAGGAACTTGTGGCAGGCGTAGGGAATGCATGAGTCAATGATGCCCCAGAATCCTCCACTTGGTACAAAATCGGTACCCCAAAGTAGTCAAGTGCCAGAGCTTATGGCTGTGCACCAAGCTATCCTCACTGCTGTCCAACACCAACTCCACAAACTGGTCATAATCACTGATTCAGATTATGTACAGAACGGGTTTGTGGAGCACCTAGTTAATTGGAAAACCAGAGGCATGCTATGTGCTAATAATAAACCATTAAAACACAGAAAATTAATACAAAATATTGATGATCTGGTCCTCTCGAATGGGATGACCATCTACTGGAAAAAGATTAAGGGTCATTCTAAAGTAGAGGGACCAGACAAAACTGGAAATGACCTAGCTGATCAGCTGGCCAAAACCGGAGCCATCCAAGGGGAGCTACTTGAGATCGAGTCCCTGTTGGGGGAAATCCAGGTCACTGCTATCACTAGGTCCCAGACAAATGCTCACAATGAACTCTCAACTGCACAATGGAGTAAGGAGACCCAGATGCTGATTAGATTATGGCTCAAAAAGGGGATCCAATAATTGGTAAGTTTTATCAACACATTGAGGACCCTGAGAACTTTCCCCTGATGGATACCAATTACATTGGGAAAGAGGACCTCAGAGTGTTGATGAAATGTCAAAACAATTCCGAATCCAAGGCGGTTTTGTTGGTGTGGAGATCCATATCTGGCCATGACCAGTGGGTGGTCCCTACCTCATTCCGAAGCCTGATGCTAAGTCACACCCATAATGCGACCACAGCTGGACATTCGGGGGTTTCATACGACATAGAAATCTTACGAGGGGTTGCATACTGGCCACACATGGGGTAGGACCTCGACCAATACTTGAAGGGGTGTCTTGTGTGTGCACAATTTCAGCCAACATCACTCGTACACTGTGCTCCCCTCCAAAAGAGAGGGATGACACTGCCTTGGTCAGATTTGCAAGTCGATTTCATCAGGCCCGTGATTCGCTCCTCTAGGAGGAACAAGTACATGTTTACCGTAACGTGCTTGTTTACTAAATGGGTGGAATGTCCCCCCCGGCCCCAAATTGCAAGGCAGAAACAGCAGCTGCCCTGATGATCAATCACATCTTCTCACGTTTTGGACTACCCCAAAGGATCGAGTCAGACCGAGGTAGCCACTTCACTTACGAAGTGATGACAAAGATGTGGGAGATACTTGGGGTCAAAAGGAAACTACACATTGCCTACGGCAGTCCTCTAGTGGTGGAGTTGAGAGGTACAATAAAACTATTGTGAGCATATCAAAAAAGTTTGTGGCAGATTCTGGGCCAAGTTGGGACATTCGATTACCCCTTGTCCTGATGGCCATCAAATCTACCCCTTCCTCTGCAACAAAAATGTCTCCATTTGAGCTGATGACTGGACGAAGGATGGTGCTACCCCAGCATCTGCTCTACATAACCCAAGAGCAGACCTTGATAAATGCCTCCACAACTCATGAGTATGTTGAGAATCTGAGAAAACACCTTCAACATAGTTTTGCCTATGCTCAGCGGAATCTAGAAAGATCTGCATACAGTATGAAGACCCACTATGATCTTAAGACAACTAAAAAGGAGTATCAAGTAGGAGACTGGGTCTACTTGTACAATTTCCAAAGGAACCAAGCCAAAGAGCGCAAATTCCTCCCAACTTGGCAGGGTCCTTTTGAAATTGTGGACAGAATCTCACCAGTCGCCTACAGAATCCGCACCCCCAAGGGCAGTTTGACAGAAGGGAAAGACAAGTGGGTCTACATAAACCAGCTGAAGAGTTGCCATCCCAGGCATACTTTGCAGCAGATAGAAGGGTTTACCGGAAACCCAGAGGGGGAAGTTCTGGACACCTAGAAAAATGATTAAATCTTCATTGATTGCACCTAATAAAATGAGTAAAGGATCACTGAAGAATGGATGGGGAATATTGCCAAGTGTTAAGGATGCAAGTGTCTTTCCCACTGATGACATCCCCTGAAGATGTGCGGACACAGTAGTGGGAAAATTTCCATAAGCCTGCTATGTTCTATTTTCTAGCATTTGGACTAAAAATCATCCCAAGAATCACCAAGGAGGACCACTCAGGGACCGGAAGTAGAAACCCAAGGAATCTGGAGTCCCGCTCCATACTCCCAACCAGAACCAGCAAGGAGAGCGGGTTGCCTCGATCACTGACAGGAGAAGCGACTGAATTTCCCCACATGGACAGAAAAAAAAGAACATCCCAATCTCCCGACTTCCCTTTGACAGGAGGTCAAAACCAAGTTGGGAGGGCGGGCTCTGTGGGATGTATTGACCCACTCTGCTGTGCAATGCGGCACCACTCTGATAATTATGGCGCAAGAAACAGCAACAATGGTGGCAAAACTCTTGTGCGCGCAAAAAACCTACAAAAACCATGTCCTAAATGCACAAAAAGACAGATGCACAACCTGCCACCCATGGTGCATGTGTGGTGGGATAGAGCACACTACAGAAAATGTGCCAGTGGGCTCCATGACCAGCAAACAGAGGGCAGAGAGAGAAGCAGCACTTTGCAAATGAAACTCCAAAATGTGCCTACAAATGACATTTGCTTTGTTTCTAAAAACTCTGAAATGCCTATACACAACACTTCTCAACATTGAAAATCTTGCTGGGTGCTAAAATTCATGTGATCTAATGAAGCATGGTGAATATACAAAGTTCTAAAGTGTAAAGAGAAAAACATTCCCTCAGACGAACTGGATTGTCTGTAAGCTGACAGCCTCTGTCAAAATCTGTGTGCAGTACCCTGGCCTACCTGTGAATGACAGCTGTCAGATGTGTTCCTGATGAATCTTCAAAGTATTTAAACTAAAAGTCTGCCGGATTAGCAAACATAAAAGGATTGTTGCTAAAAGGAATACAGATCTTAGTTGTGTTTTTGATCCCTCAGATTTAGAGCTAAGAAAGTAATGCATTTATGTGATTTGATGCAACAAGTTTGGTTTTTGCTGGATTTTTAATTAAGAATAAATAAGCCTGGCTGATCTACAACCCTTTGGAAGTGGAAAAACAGGTTTCTTCCAGGGGAGTGGAGGGGGAAGTCCTCTCCGCAGAAACTCACTGGCAGATGATAATTGTGGGTTAGACCAGACTCTTGTCTACAGAAAGAAAATGAATAATAGAAGACCCTTCAGCCCAGGAAACAAAAAAGTTGTGAAAGGGGTCATAAACTGCTCCTGGAAGGAACTCCCAAGGGAGGGGGCTGCTCCTGGACTGCATGGAGAGACAAAGGGGCTGGACCATTTGCTGATAAGCATGAACAATGAACAATTTTTAAAGACTCATAACTTGTGATTCAAAGTGGTGAAAAATATACAAAGGACAGATTTATTAATCTAATTTTTGGCTGTGTAGAACTGTGTAACATATCGTGGACAAGAATGGCAATATATGTGGTTTTATGTGAACTGTGTTAATGCTAAAATTGTGCAACTTTACACACACGTCCCTATGGTAAACACACACATTTGTGGAAAGTTGCAGAAAGTTTTGGAATTGTGTTCATGGCAAAAAGGACAACATTCTGTAGAAAGATGAAACAAGATCCCACAGCTGCGGGAGTTTGAGGAACAATTACTACATAAAATATGGAATCTTTGTGTGTGATTTGTGTAGAGCTGACCAAGGTAGAAATATGTATTTAGGATAAAATTCCAATTTTGAGACCAGTGGCTAAAGGGAGGTTTCTAAGGACTGTATAGCAAACCATAAAATGTGACATCATCCGGCCTTGATCCAATCACTCAGATGCAAGGCGGAGAGAGGTTTTGAGCCAATCCCAGCTCACAGGGGCAAGCTTAGTTAATTGGCCCATACACCCATTTTGTGATGTCATTGGAAAGGATAAATAGAGACAGCTGACAACACACAGGAACTCACAGATTCACTCACTTTCCTGATTCCGGCCAAGCACTCTGATCCAGCATTCTACATCCAGCTTTAACATCCTTCCAGATGCCAAGACTCTTGCCAGCAGTAGAGAACTATTGACTTGCAGCAAGGCCTAAAATCTCAAACTCATTCTCACAACCCAGTGAAGCGCTGTGGTGTGGGAAGGCCTTTTGAATCAGTATTTTGAAACTCTCGGGTTTGCTACCACAAGGCTTGCCTGAGGAACTCGCTATCCAGCTGATTGAAATACCCACAAACAAGGACGACAGGTCCTGTGCAAATATGGTGACCGGCCTAGCTGCTCCACTCCCGCGCCTGATGTGATATCCTTCCTTGACAGACCCAATCTATGACCAGAACTGATAGTCCAATTTAATAATAGGAAGAACAGTGACCCATAATATATCTGCATTGTATGATCCCAATCTCAAATCCATCCTGTCTAATTCAGAACCATAGTATTGCTAGAAAAATATTTGCGCTAACTTTTTTCTCATCTGTGTTATTAAACCCTAAATTCTTATTGATTTGATTAAGAAAAGTAAATCCCTGGAAGAAGGAGAGTATCCACAACAAGTGGGTTACGCTGATCACGTGACTGTAAGATGCATATGTGGCATTCGCTTTTTCATAGTCATAATATAGTATAACCAAACCCACCTGTCATTTCCAAAAGTACATTTCTGTTTTCCATTCTCGCACCCATTTTGCAAAAACGACTCTCACGAAAAACTAGATAACTCCCTCAGTTTTTATGATAGAAGCGAAATTTCAACTCCTACTTGTACCTAGCATCCTTAGCTATCCATAGAACCAAAAACAGTGCGGTTCACCCGTTATAGCAAAAATCGCACACAGAAAGGTTTGCCGCGAATTGAAATTCTGAAAGGTTTCACACGTGTGAATTAGCTTTAAATTGTTTCCCTCTTGGACTTTCAGATTTCAAATGTTTTCTTTTGACTAAATCATTGTTTGTGATTGTTTGCATCTGTTCAAAGCAGCTCCCATAGGAATTTATAACAATTTAAGTATTTTTTACCACAGTTGGTGTGTTTGCTCAGCCAATTCCTAAGACCATTTCAAAGCTATCCTGACAGTTGAAAAGTCACTTCTGTTTTTCTTTTGTGTTTGAAGGGGGAAGATGGGAGTGACATTCTGTTTGATTTGTGTTATTCCTGAATACCTGCTCTCTCCTCACATCTATTTAATTTGCCTATTGGTGGGTTGAGGGGTGTTGCATGGGGAACCTCTAATCATAGTGCTATCTGTTCCAAACCAACACAACAGTATTCTTTTCTGTGCTGCATTTGTTTTTGTGTTCATTATTTGACTCCTAGTGCATTAAAGACATTATTCAGTGTTCTGTCACCCCATTGGTGATTGTTGTTTACTTATTGATATATATTGTGATCTTAATTTGAAATACATAAATAAATATTTACCTTTGCAAACTAGCCTGATTCCTGATTCAGTGTGACCAGGTGGGTCTCAGGAGAAGGGTGTGATATGAGTGGTATATCCATCAGAATATTGAACTTATAGTTAAAAGAAATAAGGGTTTCATTTGTGCACTATACGCTGGGTGTGTGCCAGATTGAAATCACTTACAATATACAGGGAAAGTAAAGTAAGCAAAAAAACTGCAGCATTACCAGAAAGTGTTCATAACCTAACTAATTAACTTCATGCACAGAGAAGATTCTTGTGGTTCAGGATTCCTTCTTCTCCTATGTATATGTATCATATGATGTGACTGTACCCTAAGGAAAGTAGTGTAAGAACATATGAGAAGGGTAAGGTCTTCAAATATAGTACTTTTTACTTTATTAATTACTGGCTGGTAATGAAGAAAGCCACCTGGCCTAGATAAGTCAGTAAACAAAAAAAGAGCAAGCCAGACATGTGATGTCATCAGTGATGTCATCAATGACATTTGTGATGTCATCCTTGATGTCCTGGGTGTTAGGCTTAGCAGTGCACAATGGTGGCGGGAGTTATGGTTGCTTAGCTTACCATAACGGGCGAATTTCAGAGGTTTTTTGGTTTTACTTGGAATCATAATGTCCCTTAAACAACATTTATTTCACTGAATTTCATAGGTTTTTAGTTGCACAACTTAACCATAACGTCCCTTTAACAACGTTTTTTTACTGAATTTCATAGGTTTTTAGTAGCGCAATTTAACCATAACATTCCTGTAACAGTTATTTCACTGGCTATAGATAGATAATGTAAATTTGATAAATATTTACTAGGATGCTGTTAGTCTATATACATAGAACATACTGAACCCCCTACCTGCGCTAGTGGGTCTGATATCCGCGGACCATGCGCCTGTTCACGGACGGACTCAGACAACATCAACACTATCCAAAAACTCAGGAGGTATTTTGCATTGTTATATCATCCAAAAAAAACACTAAACATGTTCAAAAAGCAGCACATAAATAAATTACATTCAATAATAAATCAGAAGTGAAACTGTGTATGTAAGACATTAGCAGTCCAATTACATAACATATGCAACATAGTGGAATATACCAAAACACAATAAATATGCGTGCAACAGAATTACCTCACAGAAATTGCACAGCAAAAATCAACAGGACACCAACGCAGCAGTAACAGCAAGAAACTAGTGAGTAGACTACATTTATTGTATATATTTATAAACATTCTGTATTAGGTACACTCAAACTAATATTTTTTTTTTTACACAGAAATGTCTAGTACTTTGGAATGGCTGGAAGAAAACTTTCCTTGGGATGAAATGAGTGAAGACAGTGATACTAATGGTAGACACTACACTTCTCTATATAAGCCAATTAATAACCATTACTTTATGTGTACTTAACCATTTTTTTAACAGAACATACAGACAATAAATATACTATACCAAGAGAGACCTTAGAAAATCCTCTGCAGCAAATGGAGCTAAAAATGGATCTGTTAATGAAAAATGTCATTCTTATAAAAAACTTTGTGGAGGAACATATAAAAGACAAAATTGAATATCACTGCCCCACATGTACCTGTTCCTCCTCTCCATGTCCCAGCCAACTATCCCCAAAATCTCCTCAGCAAGAAAAAAGTTATGATGAGACTTCAATCCCCTCCTCCCCTATCATGCATCATGTCCAAACCCCTAGTTCCCCTTTTTTTGTTTGTTTCTGCTTCCCCCTCTCTTTCATAATTTTTATACTTTTATACAATAATAAAATATTAACAGAGTAATTCATAGAATTTCGCACAAAAGTGGCGCACATGGCTGGTGCACAGAGTGCGTGTGCGAATGTCTGCGCCAGCCGCGTGCGCTAAAATCGATTTGCGCGCACAGTGTATTCATGGATTTTTGCCTCCAAAACCAGCCGTGGCGCAGAGTGGTGCAGCGACGCTGCAGCAGCGCATGTTACGCCCCCAAGAACGCCCCTAGCGTGAGGGGCGTGGCTAACTGCCATATAGAGCAGACGTGTCTCCTGTGAGCTCTGCGCCGATGTGCCATCATAAGCTGTTTTTCATGTATTTCTGCTAACTTTTAAAAGCTGCAACTTGCACCATTCGTCGCCGGATCCCATCAGCAATCGTTTGATCCGTCTTTCAGACGGTTGGAGACAACCAACGCCGACATACTTCGAGTGAGAAGTGCCGGAGCCGAGAACTAAAATGGTGGCTCCTGCGTCCTGAGTTTCGAGGGACCGGAGCGCGCCTGCACCGTGGAGGACGTCGTCCATCGGAGCCCGCTGGGGAGCCGGAGCAGCCAGCCGGCCTGCACCAGGGTCGGGAGAGAGAGGAGCGGAGTAACCATGCTCGTAGACAGAGCGAGCCGCCCCCTGGGCCTCCATCCAGCAGCATCCTGCCCGTGACCGCGGAGCCCAGCAGAGCCCTGACAAGACCTGCGGCCGGCCGGAGCCGCGAAGGTGAGTGGGGCGGGGGGTAACCAGTGATAGAGGACCTGCGACCGCATATTGCTGGGGCCTCGACCCCCCCCACCAACACGTATCTGCGCCTGGGAGTGTCGCCGAAGCTGACCCCACCACCTTGCGCCCTTCAGCCGACACTGAGGGCGGCCCAGGCCCGACGCACTGTACATCCATAAGAACTGGTGAACCCACGGGCGGCCATAGCTTACCCGCCTCCCACACGGTCTACACCCACAGGACGGGGTGCGGGCACTGCGTAACTCCCCGGGCCTGTCGCCTGCCTCCTCGGATGTGCGGAACCCCACCTTGGCGCCCAGATATCGCCGCCTCTCCCCCCTTGCACCTTCACTTTGGCCCCGGGCCCTGCAGCAACAGTGCAGAGCACCCCTCTGCGCCTCTGACTAGCAGCCTACCACCTTCGCCCCCGGCGCCCTCGGCGTGAGCGGACTGTGTGCTCACAAGATGGCTGGTAAAAACGGCAGGCCCAAGCAATGACAGACCACCATGGACACATACGCAGCCAGCGAATCTCCAAATCCTGAGAGCACGAATTGTGTGCCCACAGATCTTCAACCGGACCCTACGGCACCGACGATACCCGAACCCAGTAACACCCAGCTCCTCGAAGCCATCAGACTTCTCCAAACAACGATGGAGCACAAAATTGATGCCGTTGCCATTGACCTGGGCCTTCTGCACCAAGATGTCCACTGCTTGGCCGGCAGGACTGAGGCGCTCGAAACACAGGTCAAAGAAAATACTGAATCCAAAACGCACCTCCTCCGAGACGTAGACGAGCTCCAACAAAGTGTCAAGAACTTGGAAGACAGGGCAGAGGAAGCGGAGGGGAGAGCCCGTCGCAACAATATTCGTCTCCTTGGGCTGCCTGAGGGTATCGAGTGCTCTGACCCCACTACCTATATTGAGAACCTCCTGCTGCAGGAGGTGGGAGCTGGCAAACTCTCCCAAGGTTTCTCCATTGAAAGGGCCCACAGATCCCTTGCTAAAAAACCTCCACTGGGCGCTCCACCCAGGCCGGTGATAGCAAAAGTCCTTAACTACAGAGACCGAGAGGTAATCCTAGCCTTTTCCCGAGCAGGTGGCCAAATCAAACGAGACTCCGCCACAATTGCAATCTACCCTGACTACACCTTCCAGGTTCAAATGAACAGAGCCCAGTTTATACACACAAAGGCCAGACTGAAGGCAGCTGGGTTGCGTTACATGCTCCTGTACCCTTCAAGACTTAAAGTGCTACACAACAACAGGGCACACCTATTCGACACTCCGACACAGGCCAGAGACTGGATGGACGGGCAGCAAATACTTGATATCGAGGAAAGAAATCGGAAACCTAGATAACGTTTCTCCCGCCATTTTGATAGGAATCATGCAGCCTTCACCTACCGCCGGCGGGTTAATTGAGCCCCTACACAGCTGATTGGATCCTGATATGGAGACACTGGAGTCAAGGTCCACTCCACCCCCTGGAAAATGTCTTTCCTTTTTTGGGTGTACATACCCACCCGTAGGGCACCTGGTGACCTATGAACGGTCCTACGGAGTGGAAACGGGATTGTCATAACGAGGGTAACCTCGCTGGGCTAGTTCTATGTTCGGGTTGTTTACAGTTAATGGGGGGGTGGGAAACGGGGAGTTACTGCTACAGTTGGGAACTACAAACGGGAATTACCAAGACCACGGAAGCACTCGACAAGCATTTCTGCACTAATAAGACTCAGAGTCCTGCTGGCCCCACACGTCTGTCTACGTAACACCTATGGCTGACACAGTAAAGATCGTTACGTGGAACGTTAGAGGCCTGAACAGCTTCGTCAAACAACAACGTGTCCAATCCTACTTGAAGAGATGCAAGGTCGGAATCGCCATGCTCCAAAAGACTCACCTATCTGCCAAAAAGCTAGACGCCCTGGCCAAAACTTGGCGTGGCACCCTAGTGGGTTCCACATACTCCTCCTATGCCAGAGGGGTCCTGATCTGGATTGCCCCCACGGTCCCCTTCAGGCTTACTAGCATTAAATCAGACAACGAGGGGAAAATGGTTGTGGTTTGTGGTTCTATCGAAGGCAAAGAGATATGCCTAGTCAGCACTTACGCACCCAACCACGACGCAACTACCTTCTTCCACTCCCTCTATACACGGCTCATCCCATATATGGACAGAATTATGATATGGGGGGAGCGACCATAACTGCACCCTTGACCCTTTGCTGGACAGATCCGACGACAAACACGACCGCCCCTCCCCTCCGGCCAAAATACTTTCCAAACTAGTCCACCAGTTGCAACTCAGTGATATTTGGAGGGACCAGCACCATGGGCAACGCGAGTACTCCTACTCCTCACCACATGCCTTGCATACCAGGTTAGATTATATTTTTCTCAGCCAGACACAGCAGTCTGTGTTTGTCGATGCGCACTATTTGCCGAGGGTGCTGTCCGATCACTCTCCCCTGCTGGTCACCTGGGAGGTGTTCCCGCCTAGACCCCCCCATACCCACATGGAGATTGAGAGCCGAAGCTCTATTTGATACAGCATTCAGAGAGCACATAAGAGACGAGACCGAAGAATATTGGGAGAACAACCTACAGAGTGTTAAATACATAAGCACCGCCTGGGAGGCATATAAGGTGGTCATGCGGGGTGAGATGATCGCAGCAGTTGGGGGTGCCCAGAGATCCATCACAACCCTGTTGGAACGAGCCGAGGGAGACCTGCGCGCCCTCGAGGGCAGGGCTGACTCAATCTCCCGATCATTTACTTAAAATTTCCGAACTCAGACAAACCTGCCTAAAGCACTGGGAAGCCCTAGGTAAACTAAGCTACGCCAAACAAACGGAGAGAGTCCATGCTCTGGGGGACAAACCCGGAAAACTCTTAGCTTGGCTCTACAAAAGGGAAACCCCCAGGCCGCCCATATGCCACATACTCGCACCGGACGGCACTACCGTGCATACCCAACAGGAAATTAACTCGGTTTTCTCTAGCTACTACCATAATTTGTACTCTGAGACCCCCCCCTCTGACACGGGGATCGAGGACGCCCTTGACGTCATCGACTTGCCAAAACTAGACTTGCATATGGCCGAGACCCTCGACGAGCCCATCACTCCCGACGAGGTCAAGGTGGTAATTAGAACGCTACCAGCTGGGAAGACCCCGGGCTCGGATGGCCTCCCAGGGGAGTTCTATAAAACCTATGAAGAAACACTTGCCCCTATATTGGCCCAGGTCTATAATGAGGCCTTCGAGCGTGGCACCCTCCCGGATTCCCTGAGGGAGGCCGTGATAATACCCCTACTCAAACCTGGGAAGGACGGGGCAGATTGTGCCTCATACAGGCCCCTCTACATGCTAAATGTAGACTGCAAGATCCTCACTGCATTGCTCGCCAACAGACTACGCAGAGTGATCCCACTGTTAATCCACCAAGACCAAACTGGATATGTCCCCGGACGATCCATCACTGAGAACCTGCGTAGGCTACATCACGTTATTTATAGTACGGAGGGAAGACCACAGAAACTTGCGGTGGCGTCATTGGATGCCACCAAAGCTTTTGATTCCATGAGGTGGGAATGGCTATATGCCACTATGGCAAAGATGGGAATAGGCCCCGTATTTCATAAATGGACCCAGTTGGTTTACGCCAACCCCACTGCAAGGGTACGAACCAATAGAACCTTTTCCGCGAAATGGTCCCTACACAGAGGCACCCGTCAGGGTTGCCCGCGATCCCCCATGCTGTACATCATCGCCGCCGAGCCTGTAGCAGCCTACCTGAGACAGGAATATGGAGATGGGGGCATCACTATAGATGGGACAACTCATCTCGTCTCTATGTACGCGGACGACACCCTCTTATATTTGCAGGACCCTGAACACCTCCTACCCTACATTCTCGAAACCCTGAACAGCTTTCACAAGCACACCGGGATCCAGATTAATAAGAGTAAATCTTGCCTCTACCCCCTAGCCGCACTACACAGTGATTATTATGGGTCCCCCCCCCTAGATCTCGAATGGCAGGCAACATCGTTTAAATATTTGGGGATAACCATACATCGAAACCCCGGCACGGAACATATACTTAACACCGTAAAGGCCAAAAACTCTCTCTTGAAGTCCATGGAGTTTTGGGGCGGCTCCTGCTCTCGGTGGCCGGGAGGGCGGGCCTCCTTAAGATGGTCGCCCTGCCCCGCCTATTGCATAACTTCACTAACATTCCCTTCTATATCTCCCCCGCGTTCTTTAAAGACCTCAACAAGCTCTGTAGGGCTTCCTCTGGCAGGGAGGCAGGCATAGGGTGGCATTGGAGACCCTCCAGAGACCATACGAGAGGGGTGGGCTGAAGATCCCCAATTTTGAACTCTATTTACTAGCCAGCCAGCTGAGACACATTGTGCGGTGGATGGCCGACGAAAGCACAACTGACACCCGCCTCCTCCAGCCGGCCCTCCCCCAGCTATTACTTAGGGATCTGCTGTGGACCAAGAAGAGTGCCCTCGAACACTGCCTTACCTCGTTAAGCTGGGACTCCGACTCTGGAAAAGGGCCTGCAAACTGGTCAGGTCCGAGGACCCGTACTCCCCACAGACCCCCATTGCAGCACTCATGTCCAACCACTCCTGGGGGCAACTTGAGACCCGTACACAATGGGAGCCCTTCGTGGTGGCCACACTTGGGGACCTTATCCAGGAGCAGACGGTTTTGGCCTTCCCGGACCTTTGCGACGCCACTGGCCTCCCGGCCGGGCAATTCCTAATGCACAGAGCGGTCATACAGGCCCTGACTAGCAGATGGCCTGTCGCTATTGACCTGAATGATGAAAACGAATGTATCGAAACGATACTTAATGCCGCCGAGGGGGGCCACGAAACCGCACGTATTTATGAGGCCCTACTATGGGGCTCCACCAAAGATGACCTCAAATGCCGGGACAAATGGGAAACCGAACTGAACTTGGTTTTTGAAGACAAAGCCTGGGGTGATATAACCCACTACCACAAACAAGTCTCCCGAAACGCCCGCTTACAGCTCATCCAACTGTATGTTACGAACAGAGCGTACCTCACCCCGGAAGCCATATCCAGATTTACCGGTGCGACCACCCAATCATGCCCCAAATGCAGCGAGCCCAAGGTTGGCATGACCCACATGTTCTGGGGATGCCCAGTGATCAGAGAATTCTGGACTCAAGTGAGGGAAAGAGTGGCTGGTGCAGACATTAACATTGCAGTGGATGAACCCTCGGCATGCATCCTGGGCAGGTATGGGCGCAGCAGGGAGAACAAACCCCTCAACAGGCTCAAAGGCCTTATTTATATAACTGCCAAGAGGCGTATAGCCATGGGGTGGAAGAGCCCCAGAGGCCTGCCTATGCCCCTATGGTGGGGAGATCTTACAAAGTGGATCGCAGCGGAAACTGCGGCATGGGAGACTGCGATCCAAGTGCAGAGACTTGATTCTAGCGAAGAGCTACACCGTTGGGTGGCCTTAACAGTACCCCTGCTATATCCAGAATCACAGGAGGGTGAGATAACCGGGGAAGGCGACCCAGGCCCGGGCATGGACTCATGACAAACATAGAACTTACCGTGGTCTTGGAGGGGGAAGGGAGGGAGGAGTGGGGGGGAGTTGGGGACTTACCTTCTGATATGCTCAACCATTACCATTGATGCCTGTTTTCTTCTTGTTATCGTTTGTTATGAAACTAATAAAATATATTTAAAAAAAAAAAAGAAAACGCCCCTAGCGCAAGGAAAAGCCATCAAAATCCCCAATCCAGCGCAAAGGGCTGCGCTCACTCTGGAGCAGTTTACAGGGCTGCCAAACAGCAAACGCCAAGCGGGGAACGTGTATTATTGGGGTTTGCGTGAAGTTTCACACGCGAAAGGGCCTGTGCGAGTGGGGTACGTGTATAACTCGGGTTCGCGGGAAGTTTCACACGCGATTTCAGCAGGGAACGTGTATTTCGGGGGTTCGCGTGATGTTTCACACGCAAAAGGGCCTGTGCGAGTGGGGTACGTGTATAACTGGGGTTCGCGTGAAGTTTCACACGCGAAAGGGCCTGTGCGAGTGGGGTACGTATATAACTAGGGTTCGCGTGAAGTTTCACACGCGATTGGAGCAGGGTACGTGTATTACGGGGGTTCGCGGGAAGTTTCACATGCGAAAGGGCCTGTGCGAGTGCGGTACGTGTATAACTGGGGTTTGCGTGAAGTTTCACACGCGAAAGGGCCTGTGCGAGTGGGGTACGTGTATAACTGGGGTTCGCAGGAAGTTTCACACGCAATTTCAGCAGGGTACGTGTATTACGGGGGTTTGCGTGAAGTTTCACACACGAAAGGGCTTGTGCGAGTGGGGTACATGTATAACTGGGGTTCGCGGGAAGTTTCACACACGATTGGAGCAGGGTACGTGTATTTCTGGGGTTCGCGGGAAGTTTCACACGTGATTTTGCTGTCAGAGCGGGGTACGTGAATTTCAGGGGTGCGCGGTGAGTCCTACACGTGAATTGGCAGTGTGGGTCCTCCCAGGTGTTCCCTCTACACCCCCCACTGCACCTGCAGGCAGCCCACAACACAGGGGACTACCCCCCACCCCTGGTCATGTCACGCAGGCAGCCCATCCACCATGGGCATGCCCCCCAGCCAAGCCACATGTCAGCTTGCACCCCCACCCCCCAGCAGTCAGGGGCACCTGCCAGCAGGCCCCCACACATGTCCCCCTGCACCTCCACCCCCCAGCAGTCAGGGGCACCTGCCAGCAGGCCCCCACTCATGTCCCACACATGTCCCCCTGCACCCCCATCCCCCAGCAGTCAGGGGCACCTGCCAGCAGGCCCCCACACATGTCCCCCTGCACCCCCACCCCACAGCAGTCAGGGGCACCTGCCAGCAGGCCCCCACACATGTCCCCCTGCACCCCCACCCCACAGCAGTCAGGGGCACCTGCCAGCAGGCCCCCACACATGTCCCCCTGCACCCCCACCCCCCAGCAGTCAGGGGCACCTGCCAGCAGGCCCCCACACATGTCCCCCTGCAACCCCATCCCACAGCAGTCAGGGGCACCTGCCAGCAGGCCCCCACTCATGTCCCACACATGTCCCCCTGCACCCCCACCCCCCAGCAGTCAGGGGCACCTGCCAGCAGGCCCCCACTCATATCCCACACATGTCCCCCTGCACCCCCACCCCCCAGCAGTCAGGGGCACCTGCCAGCAGGCCCCCACACATGTCTCCCTGCACCCCCACCCCACAGTAGTCAGGGGCACCTGCCAGCAGGCCCCCACTCATGTCCCACACATGTCCCCCTTCACCTCCATCCCCCAGCAATCAGGGGCACCTGCCAGCAGGCCCCCACACATGTCCCCCTGCACCTCCACCCCCCAGCAGTCAGGGGCACCTGCCGGCAGGCCCCCACACATGTCCCCCTGCACTCCCACCCCCCCAGCAGTCAGGGGCACCTGCCAGCAGGCCCCCACTCATGTCTCACACATGTCCCCCTGCACCTCCACCCCCCAGCAGTCAGGGGCACCTGCCAGCAGGCCCCCACACATGTCCCCCTGCACCCCCACCCCCAGCAGTCAGGGGCACCTGCCAGCAGGCCCCCACACATGTCCCCCCCGACAGGTCATCACACTCCAGACCCATAACCCTCATGGCCACCCAAATCCCACCCCAGTCCAAACACCCCAAATTGAATTCCCAAAGTCATGATAGAAAATACATAACCAGCATGGCCATGAATCAATGTCCCTCAGACCCACGCAATGGTGACACATGACTGTGAAAAGATCAATATTGTGACATGCACAAAACAAATGATATAAAACCACATCAGTAAAGTATATAATAAATGTGTATTCAATAATTAACCAAATGAATAAAACAAAATCACACAATAATGGAAATAATGAAGAAAAATATTCAAAAAAATGTGTGAAAGCAGAATCCAAATCAATCCAAAAGCAAATGGGTCCAAAGAGTCTGTCCGTCCAACCAAATCCAAAGTGTAAAAATAAGACACATCCATTGATCCATGGTAAAAAAGAAACTTAAATGAAGTGAAATCCAATGTTGAACTATATACAAAGTACAAATCCAGGGTCCATGAGCCCAACCATTAAAAGGAAACCTACAAAAACCCTACCTAATGAACAACTATATACAAAAAGGTGGGGCATTGTCCAAGCGCCCAAATGAAATGAAAACCAAAAGGAAACCTAACACTATTTAACTATATACAATGGCAGCGGGCTAGTCCGACGGCTCACTTCCTGATTTCCCGGGCCAGGGCATCATCGAACTCCTGCTCGATGTCCGGAGGCGGTCCTCTTCCATGGCCTCGAGGGTTCGCTGGGACGATGACATCGGACCTCCAGGTCCCTGCGAATTGCCTCGAGGCACTCGGCCCGCCTCAGAGCCCTTTGCATGGAGTCCTCCGCCCTGACCATCGTGAGCCGTGCCTCTTCCGCCCGCTGCCGCTCCGCATCTATAGCATGGCCTAACCGCTGCCACGCGGAAGACACTTCCCCTCCTGGGTCCTCCTGCCCTCTGGCCGATTCCTGCCCCTCCGATGTCAAAGGCCCTGAGCCATAATGGCTCCCACCTTGTTGCTGCTCCGGCTGTGCCTGTGCCCATGCCCTGGCTCCTGCTGCCTGCACATCCTCCTCTGGCTGGGTGCAGTTGTTGAGGTGGCCACCTCTGCTGGACGTCCGACTCCCGACTGTGGCAGGGATGTGTCCTCCACCAGCCTGGACGCACGGTCAGAGGCAGCTCCACAGGGTACCTAGGTGATACATGGGTGGGAAGATGGCACAGAGGACGACTGGCGCATAGGGGGTTCAGGTGAGGAGGGGGTCGAAGCAAGGTTCAGCAAACGGAGGAATCCGGCCTGGGTGACCTGTCCCAGTAGGCTGACGTGGTCAACGAGCCATTCGAGATGATGTGCAGTCTACCCATGAAAAGACTGCAGGTCACCTCGCATGGCCCGTTGACGCAACGCCACCCCACCCAGGACAGGCTCAACCCGGTCCCGGACAGCCACGTCCGCAGGGAGAGGAAGGCCAGTTGTTGTAAGCATATCCCCTCCCTGAAAACGGGTCTGGACGTAGGCATCCCTGCTGGTGCGGGATGATGCAGTCACAGGATTGGGGACAGGATTACACACAGGCACCTCTGTGGTGGCCTGTGCTGCCTCCTGTCCCTGCCCCTGCACTGCACCACTGGCACCAGTGGAATCCCCACCTCCAGACCCCGTCTCTGTCCCTTGAATGGCCTCCTCCTCCACCAAACCCCCCACCAACCTGGATGACTACGTACCATCTTCCTTCATCGGACCCTGTGGGGTCTCAGCTGCCCCTTCTGCTGCCGATGAGTCCAACTCCGACCTCTGCCTCTTGGACCTACCCTCGGCAGCTGCAGCCTGGGACGCAGCACCGGACTCCTCCCTCCCTGACGAGATCACAACTTGGGAGGGGAGCCGGGCCTTGCGTCTCCAGCTGGTGGTGTGATCCCCGCCGCTGTGCTCCACAGCAACCTCTCCGCCCTCTTCATCAGTTGACGCTGCAGACAGGGAGAGATAGGAGACAGGCATCAGGACACTGTACAATGGACTGATACACACATGCCAGTTGCACATGAGTGGCAGTGTCAAACTTCAGACATGGCATCACAATCCCCAACACACATGGCATGTCAACTCACACACATGAGCAATTCCACAGCCATATGGCAACAGCCAGCACCATCCATACACATACAACAGCATGAGCAGCCAAAGGTGAGCCAGACATCACATGAAACACAGGGAGTGCACTAGACATGCACACACGCCACCACACTTACATGCATGTGTACACCTCCACCAACTGTCGCAGTGATGAGATCAGCATCCATGTCACATCTGGCAGTCAGTCTTCTACATATCAGTGTCCCAAGCATCCATGTTGCATCTATGTTGCATCGCTGTTGCACCCTTTTGAAATACACACACATGCACATGTACACGGTGCAGATACATGCAGCTGGAACCGACATCCATGTGTGACACCACAACCATGCCAACTTACATACACAGTCATTCAAACATGTGTGCTCACACATCTGAATTTGGCATGCAAGCTTACACACACATGCACCATCCATGTGTCTCACACATGAGAGGACTCGCATGTGTTAGCCTCACGACCGTGTACATACACATCCATACATGGCCCTACAAAACCACATGTGCAACCTGCACACTACTGGCACACCACGCACAGCTTACAATCAGTATGCATGTACACTTACCGCTCAACTCCAGACGGGTCTGCCTCTCAAGGACCTGGCTGTGGAGCGCTGGGGATATGCGTTCCAGGACCCTCATTTGATGTTCCGATATGTGGCCACGGCGCCCCTTAGCATCCGCTGCCTTCAAGAGGCGCCGGGCCTTGTGGAGGGTCCTGGACCTGAAGTCCTCCCAGCGCTTCTTGACATGTTTGAATTTGCGGACTGCCACCCCCTCCGCGTTGATGGCAGTCACGATGTCCGTCCAGATCCTGTTCCGTCCTTCCTTGTCGGCGTGCGAACTTACGAAGAGGGCATCATACTGCCCCAGGACTTGCTCCACCAGGACACCAACTGCGGTGGCAGTGAAGCTGGTGGCCCTCTGCCTCTCTGGCTGGGTGTTGCCAGTGGTGCCAGATGGTGGTGTGCCCGACATGGCAACCCCTTAGGCAGGTGTGGGTGGGCAACTGGGTCCTGGGGCTGGGCTGTGGAGCGATGGTATCCCAGTCGGGAGTCTTCAGTTCCAGCAGGGGTGGTCACAGCAACTGCACCCCTGGCTGATGTGCAGGCAGCAAATAGCAGGTCATGTGGGCAGCAGGCAGGCAGCAGCAGATAGCAGGTGGGAGCGTGCTTGGGGCTCTTGGGGGCAGGAAAATGGCCTTCAGGGCAGCAGCGTGGTCTTCCGTGTGTTTTCGCGTGGCCAGCTTGATACGGAGTGATTTGGCACGTGAAAAAATTGCACGTCAGCGTGTAATTCGAGGAAAGGCCTTTAGCACGTGAGCGCGTCAGCACATGCACGTGATTCCATTGGACCAAAGGCCCTTAGAACGTAAGCGTGTCTGTGACGTATCGCGCACGGGCGTTGCCCTGGCAGGGCTTGAAGATCCCACGTGGATTTCCATTGCTCTGTATGTGCTTTTCGTGGGGTGCGGTGTGTGTGTTTTCCAGGCGTTGGGGTTCACATGCTATTACTTCACAGCGGGTGGGTGTTGGCTATGCGTTCTTCTACACGCAAGGCAGACGGTGAGTGGTAGCCCGCTCGCCCAGGCCCAATTGCGTGTAAAACTTCCCGCGCACCCCAGAAATACACATACCCCGCTCGCCCAAGGCCTATCGCGTGTGAACCTACAAGAAGTACAGATTTTGCCCACTCGCTCTCCACGAAAAGCACGTACAAGAAAATGGCGTCCTACATGTACCTTTTAAACCGGCCCACACATACACTTCACTTACGCGTGTACGTGCCCTTTCATCCAATTACATGCGATGCCACTCGGACGTGCAGTTTTTCCACGTGTGCTCTGTCATCACGAGCTATGAGGGAAACTCCCGCGCGCGTTATGTAACTTACACGCTTATGCGCTAAGGGCCTTTGGTCCAATGGAATCGTGTGCGTGTGCTGACGCAATTACGCGCTAAGGCCCTTTCCTCGAATTACATGCTGACGTGCAAGATTTTCACGTGCCAAAACACTCCGTATCAAGCTGGCCATGCGAAAACACACAGAAGACCACGCTCCTGCCCTGAAGGCCATTTTCCTGCCCCCCAGAGCCCCGAGCACGCTCCCACCTGCCATCTGCTGCTGCCTACGTTCCCTGCTATTTGGTGCCTGCACATCAGCCATCTGCAGGGGTCCAGTTGCTGTGTCCACCCCTGCTGGAACAGAAGACTCCCGACTGGGATACCATCGCTCCACAGCCCAGCCCCAGGACCCAGTTGCCCACCCACTCCTGCCTCTGGGGTTGCCATGTCGGGCACATCTCCATCTGGCACCACTGGCAACCCCCAGCCAGAGAGGCAAAGGGCCACCAGCTTCACTGCCACCGAAGTTGCTGTCCTGGTGGAGCATGTCCTGGGGCATTATGATGCCCTCTTCAGAACATCACGCGCCAACAAGGAAGGACGGGAGAGGATCTGGGACGACGTAGTGGTTGCCATCAATGCGGAGGCGGTGGCAACCCGCAACATCAAGCACGTCAAGAAGCGCTGGGATGACTTCAGGTCCAGGACCCTCCACAAGGCCCGGCGCCTCGCAGAGGGGGGCCGGGCACGCATGAGTAACATCCAGATGAGGGTCCTGGAATGCGTAGGCACACGCTCCACGAACAGATTCTTCAGAGGCAGACCCATCCGGAGTAGAGCGGTAGGTGGCCAAGCATTGCTGTGTGAGACAGGGCATGTTGCAGTGTACTGCTAGTCTGATGCTTGCCTGTATGTGTGACATAGGCCATGTATGGATGTGTGTGTGCAGGGACATCATAGTCCTGCATATGAGACCAGTTATGTGTGAACCACATGGTTGGTGCATGTGTTTTAATGCAACATGGGGAGCTCTATGCGGAATGCACACATGAAAGCATGGCTGTCTCTGTTCCTGGACATGAAGGGGGGGTGAGGAATGGGTGCTGATGTCATGTACTTGTATGGTGCACGTGTGTGTGTGTGCCAGAGAAGTGTGTGGGTGACTTTGAAACGCCATGGCTGCATGTGACTTTGAAGGCAACATCTTGGTTTACAGGGGCCCTTCTACATGGATGTTGATGTTGATGTTGATTGCAGGCGCCGGGACTGTTTCTGCATGTGTGTTGTGTGCATTGACCCATGGGTTGTGGAATGACAGGATGGAAGTGACATTTGACAGTGCCACTCATGTGTTATTGCTTCCTGTCTAGGGTATTTTGTACTGTACCCTGATGCTTGTGTTCTATGTCTCCCTCTATGCAGCGTCAAGTGAAGAAGAGGGCGGAGACGGTGCTGTGGAGCCAAGCGGCGGGGATACCTCCACTAGGCAGCGACGCAAGGCCCAGCCACCCTCCCAGGAATTACCATCATCCGGGACCGAGGGGGCTGGTGCTGAGTCTGCCACAACGGCTGTGGCGGAAGGGCTGGGTGAGCCCCCACAGGGGCTTCCAATGGCGGAAGACGGTGTGGAGACATCCAGGTTGGTGGTCTCCACAGAGGAGGAGGAGCCCGCTACTGAGCCGCACATGGGGCCTGGTGGGGGTAGTACCACTGGTGCAAGTGGTGCAGTCCTGGGCCAGGGGCAGGAGGCAGCACAGGTCACCACGGAGGGGCCTGTGCATGTCGCTGTCCCTGACCCAGTGACTGCACCACCACACACCAGCAGGGAGGCCTCGTCCCAGGCCCGTCCGCAGGTAGGGGAGGGTGCCATGTCATCTGCCTCTCCACTACCTGCGGACGAGGGGTCCCACGAACGTATGGTCTCCGACCTGGTTGGTGGGTCCCTACATGTGTTGCGCACTCTGGCAGACCTCTCCTCCTCTGTGGAGACTATGTGCCAGTCGTTCTCCACACCGTCTTCCGGCCCAGATTCCACCAGGGTCCCCTGTGGACTTGGCCCGACAAACACAGCCAGCTTGGTGGAGCTCACATCCCTGCCACAGTCGGGAGTCGTTGGCCCAGCAGGGGTGGACACCACAACTGGAGACCAGCTGATGGAGGATGTGCAGGCACCATCAGACACGGCAAATGCACAGCAGGAGCAGGCTCTAGGTGGGAGCAATGATGGCTCGGGCCTTCAACATCGGAGGGGCAGGCATCGGCCAGAAGGCAGGAGGACCCAGGACTGGAAGTGTCTTCCGTGTGGCAGCGGTTAGTCCATGCTATAGATGCGGAGCGGCAGCGGGCAGAAGAGGCACGGCTCACGATGGTCAGGGCGGAGAGCTCCATGCGCAGGGCCCTGAGGCGTGCCGAGTGCCTCGAGGCAATTCGCAGGGAGTTGGAGGAGAACATGTCGTCGTCCCTGCGAACCCTCAGGGCCATGGAATAGGACCGCCTCGAGGACATTGAGCAGGAGTTCGATGATGCCCTGGCCCGGGACATCCAAAAGTGAGCCGTCGGACTAGCCCGCTGCCCTTGTAAATAGTTTTTAGAGTTAGGTTTCCTTTATGTTTTCCTTTTATTTGTGGTCAATGGACAATGCCACCCAAATTTGTATACAGTCATATTTTTAGGTAGGTAGGTAGGTAGGTAGGTTTCATTTGTTTGGTTGGGATCATGGACCCTTTACATCCTTGGACAATGGATTCTATATAGTTTCATCATGTATCCTTTTTTTTTTGTTTTACATTATGGACATGGAGCAATGAATTTTTTTTACCCAGACAATGGATTATAAATAGTTTGACAATGGATTGATTTTTCTCTTTTTTTTTGGTTATGAACATGAAGTAATGGATTTCTTTATTTTTTTTTACATTTCCTTTGGATTTGCATTGTTGGAGGCTGACTTTGGACTGTTTTTCGTTCAAATTCATATGGATTGGTTGTCATTTTCATTCAATCATCATTTTCACATGCTTTTCATTTCATGTTTCATATTTTGGTATGCTTTCATTTAATTTTGAATTTCATGTACATAAGACATTTTCATTTTTTATTTCCATGTGTGGGATTTGCTCATTGGCTTGATGCATGTGAAAATGTGGGTTTAAACAAGCAATGCCAACCAGTGTATGTGTGTGACGGACATGTGTTGATGTACATAGTTTTGACTTTTGGTTTGTGTCATGAGATCAGCATTTCACTGCTGGGGCGTGGGGGTGCAAGGGGACATGAGTGGGACATGAGTGGGGGCCTGCTGGCAGGTGGCCTGCACTGCTGGCGGGTGGGGGTGCAAGGGGACATGAGTGGGACATGAGTGGGGGCCTGCTGGCAGGTGGCCTGCACTGCTGGGGGGTGGGGGTGCAAGGGGACATGAGTGGGACATGAGTGGGGGCCTGCTGGCAGGTGGCCTGCACTGCTGGCGGGTGGGGGTGCAAGGGGACATGAGTGGGACATGAGTGGGGGCCTGCTGGCAGGTGGCCTGCACTGCTGGGGGGTGGGAGTTCAAGGGGACATGAGTGGGGGCCTGCTAGCAGGTGCCCCTGACTGCTGGGGGGGGGGGTGCAAGGGGAAATGAGTGGGACATGAGTGGGGGCCTGCTGGCAGGTGGCCTGCACTGCTGGGGGGTGGGGGTGCAAGGGGACTTGAGTGGGGGCCTGCTGGCAGGTGCCCCTGACTGTTGGGGGGTGGGGGTGCAAGGGGACATGAGTGGGACATGAGTGGGGGCCTGCTGGCATGTGCCCTGCACTGCTGGGGGGTGGGAGAGCAAGGGGACATGAGTGGGACATGAGTGGGGTCCATCTGGCAGGTGCCCTGCACTGCTGGGGGGTAGGGGTGCAAGGGGACATGAGCGGGACATGAGTGGGGGCCTGCTGGCAGGTGGCCTGCACTGCTGGCGGGTGGGGGTGCAAGGGGACATGAGTGGGACATGAGTGGGGGCCTGCTGGCAGGTGGCCTGCACTGCTGGGGGGTGGGAGTTCAAGGGGACATGAGTGGGGGCCTGCTAGCAGGTGCCCCTGACTGCTGGGGGGGGGGGTGCAAGGGGAAATGAGTGGGACATGAGTGGGGGCCTGCTGGCAGGTGGCCTGCACTGCTGGGGGGTGGGGGTGCAAGGGGACTTGAGTGGGGGCCTGCTGGCAGGTGCCCCTGACTGTTGGGGGGTGGGGGTGCAAGGGGACATGAGTGGGACATGAGTGGGGGCCTGCTGGCATGTGCCCTGCACTGCTGGGGGGTGGGAGAGCAAGGGGACATGAGTGGGACATGAGTGGGGTCCATCTGGCAGGTGCCCTGCACTGCTGGGGGGTAGGGGTGCAAGGGGACATGAGCGGGACATGAGTGGGGGCCTGCTGGCAGGTGGCCTGCACTGCTGGGGGGTGGAGGTGCAGGGGGTCATGCGTTGTTGATCAGTAGTGCAAGGTGACATGTGGCTTGGCTGGGGGGGGCATGCCCATGGTGGATGGGCTGCCTGCGGGACATGACCAGGGGTGCAGGCTAGTCCCCTGTGGTGTGGGCTGCCTGCAGGGTCCGTGGAGGGTGTAGAGGGAACACCTGGGAGGACCCACACTACCAAATCTAGTGTCGGACTCCCCTGCACCCCCGAAATACACGTACCCTGCTGAAATCGCGTGTGAGACTTCACGCGAACCCCTGGAATATTGGCCCTCTGCGAGCGGGGTACGTGTATTATGGGGATCGCGGGAAGTTTTACACGTGATTGGCCTGGGTACGTGTATTTCAGGGGTGCACAGGAAGTTTCACATGCGATTGGGCTGGGTACGTGTATTTCAGGGGTGCGCGGGAAGTTTTACACGCGATTGGGCTGGGTACGTGTATTTCAGGGGTGCGCAAAAGTTTTACACACGATTGGGCTGGGTACGTGTATTTCAGGGGTGCGCGGGAAGTTTTACATGCGATTGGGCTGGGTATGTGTATTTCAGGGGTGCGCGGGAAGTTTTACACGCGATTGGGCTGGGTACGTGTATTTCAGGGGTGCACGGGAAGTTTTACACGCTATTGGGCTGGGTATGGGTATTTCAGGGGTGCGCGGGAAGTTTTACACGCGATTGGGCTGGGTACGTGTGTTTCAGGGGTGTGCGGGGAGTCCTACACGTGAATTGGCAGTGTGGGTCCTCCCAGGTGTCCCCTCTACCCCCTCCATGGCCCCTGCAGGAAGCCCACACCACAGGGGACTACCCTGCACCCCTGGTCATGTCCCGCAGGCAGCCCATCCACCATGGGCATGCCCCCCAGCCAAGCCACATGTCACGTTGCAATATGATCACCAACTCATGTCCCCCAAGCCCCCCACCCCCCCATCATTGACAGGCACCTGCCAGCAGGCCCCGACACATGTCCCCCAGCACCCCCACCCCCCAGCAGTGAGGGGCACCTGCCAGCAGGCCCCCACTCATGTCCCACACATGTCCCCTTGTACCCCCAACCCCCAGCAGTGCAGCGCACCTGCCAGGAGGCCCCGACACATGTCCCCTTGCACCGCCACCCCCCAGCAGTGAGGGGCACCTGCCAGCAGGCCCCCACTCATGTCCCACACATGTCCCCTTGCACCCCCAACCCCCAGCAGTGAGGGGCACCTGCCAGCAGGCCCCCACTCATGTCCTAGACATGTCCCCTTGCACCCCCACCCCCAGAAGGGAGGGGCACCTGCCAGCAGGCCCCTACTCATGTCCCACACATGTCCCCTTGCACCCCCACCCCCCAGCAGTGCAGGGCACCTGCCAGCAGGCCCCAACACATGTCCCCCAGCACCCCCACACCCCAGCAGTGCAGGGCACCTGCCAGCAGGCCCCGACACATGTCCCCCAGCCAACACGTCATCACAATCCTGACCCTGGCTCTTATGGCCACCCAAATCCCACCCCACGCCACCCCAGTCCAAACATCCAACCAAGCTTTACATCCACTCCAAATTGAAATCCCCATTACATGATAGATCACAAATAAGCAGTATGCGCATGAGTACAAGTCTGTCAGACCCACACAATGGCAACACATGACTGAGAAAACCCACATTGTGACATGCATGAAACCAATGAGAGAAGACCACACATTGAAGTAAGAAACAAAAATGTATTCAAGTCAAAATGAAGGGAATGAAATCAAAACACACAATAATGCCAATAATAATCTAAATGCAGCATGTCCCGAAAATGATAAATAAATAAAATGAGAATCCAAATTAATCCAAATGAAAATGTGTCCAAAGTCACCGTCCAACAAAGCAAACCCAAAGGGAAGGAAAAGCGTAATATCCATTGCTCCATGGTGAAAAAAAAAGATGGAGAAAAATCCACTGCAAAACTATGTACAAATAGCAAATCCAGGGTCCATGAGCCCAACGACATAAATGAAACCTACAATGAAACCTACCTAATTACTAACTATATACAAAAATATGGGGCATAGTCCATGTGCCCCAAATGAAAGAAAAAAGAAATTAAACTTAACACTAATGAACTATATACAATGGCGGCGGGCAAGTCCAACGGCTCACTTGTTGATGTCATGGGCCAGGGCATCATCGAACTCCTGTTCAATGTCTTGGAGGCGGGCCTGTTCTCTGGCCCGAGGTCTCGCAGGGATAATGCCATGTCCACCTCCAACTCCCTGCGAATTCCCTCGAGGCACTCAGCCCGCCTCAGCGCCCTGCGCATGGAGTTCTCCGCCCTGACCACTGTGAGCCGTGCCTCCTCTGCCCGCCGCCGCTCCGCACCTATCCGCTGGCCCAACCGCTGCCACACAGAAGACACTCACATTCCAGGGTCCTCCTGCCCTCCGGCCGATGCCTGCCCCGTCTGATGTGGATGGGCCCGAGCCATGATGCATCCCACGTTGAGCCTGCCGCTGCCTCCGACGCAACTGCCTCTGCCAGCACAACGGCATCCAGGCTGATGGAATCCACCAACACCGTCGTGCACGTGCCCTGCCCGATGATGCCAGCACATCCTCAATCTGCTGGGGTCCAGTTACTGGGGTGTCCACCCCTGCTGGATCTCCGACTCCCGACTGTGGCAGGGATGGGATCCCCACCGAGCTGGCTGCGTTGGTCAGGGCAGGTCCACAGGGGGCCCTGGTGGCATCTGGGCCGGACGACGGCATGGAGAACGACTGGCGCATAGTCTCCACAGAGGAGGAGAGGGCCACCAGAGTGGCCGACACATGTACAAAACCCCCGACCATGGACACTCGCAACTGGGCCACGTTGGCACGCTGCTCTTCATGATGACGTGCATGCTCCCCCTGGGAAGCACGCACGTCATCACGAATGTCACGCGTGCGCAACGCGACACCAATCAGGACCTTCTCCATACGGCCAGGGGTCCCCTCATCCGCAGGTAGAGGAGTGTCAGATGACATGGACATCCCCCCTACATGCGGACGGGCCTGGGATGGGGCATCCTTGCTGGTGCATGGTGGTTCAGTCACAGTGTCAGGGACAGTGACATGCACAGGTCCCTCCACGGTGACCTGTGCTGCCTCCTGCCCCTGCCCCTGGACTGCACCACTTGCACCAGTGGTACCACCCCACCAGGCCCCATGTGCGGCTCAGTAGCGGCCTCCTCCTCCTCGGTGGAAACCACCAACCTGGATGGCTCCACACCGTCTTCCGCCATTGCAAGCCTATGTGGGGGCTCACCCACCCCTTCCGTTGCAGCCGTAGTGGCAGACGCAGCACCAGTCACCTCACTCCCGGTCGATGGTAATTTCTGGGAGGGTGACTGGCCCTTGCGTCGCTGGCCGGTGGGGGCAGCCCCGCCGCTTTGCTCCACAGCGCCGTCTCCGCCCTCTTCATCACTTGCTGCTGCATAGAGGGAGACATAGAACACAAGCATCAGGGTACTGTACAATGGTCCCCTAGACAGGAAGCAATAGCAGATGAGTGGCACTGTCAAACATCACTTCCATCATGTCCCTCAACAACACATGGGTCAGTGCATGCAAAACACATGCAGTAACAGGCATGGCGCATGCTATGAACATTAGCATACATGTCCAAGGGACTCTTGAAACATACAATGCTGGTTTGAAACTCACATGTATCATGGGTCATGCCTATCACATGCACACACTTCACCGTAGTTTCATCCATCTGGCCTCGTACACCCCTGACACAGTGGATACAAGGATGAGTAGGCTGCATCAGTGAATCTGAACATTTTCACAAACATATGTCATGCATCCATGGCATTTACAAGTCACAGACACGCAAGTCAGACACACAGACATGGACACCATGCATGTCCATGACAGCAGCACCCATCTCTCACACCACATCCATGTCCAATAACAGAGACAGGCATGCATCAATGTGTGCATTCCGCATGCTGCTCTGCATGTTGCATTGTAACACATGCACCAACCATGTGGTTCACACATTACTGGTCTCACATGCATGACCATGATGTCCCTGCACACACACATACGTACATGGCCTATGTCACACATACAGGCAAGTATCAGACAACCAGCACCCTGCAACATGCCCTGGCTCACACAGCAATGCTTGGCCACTTACCGCTCAACGCCAGACGGGTCTGCCTCAGAAGGATCTGGGCGTGGAGCGCTGGGCCTACGCGTTCCAGGACCCTCATCTGGATGGTACTCATGCTGCCCCAGCCCCCCTCCACGAGGCGCCGGGCCTTTATGAGGGTCCTGGACCTCAAGTCCTCCCAGCGCTTCTTGACTTGCTTGATGTTGCGGGTTGCCACCCCCTCCGCGTTGATGGCAACCACAAAGTCGTCGCAGATCCTATCCTGTCCTTCCTTGTTGGCACGTGATGTTCCGAAGAGGGCATCATAATGCCCCAGGACATGCTCCACCAAGACACCAACTTCCTTCTGACTGAAGCTGGTGGCCCTCTGCCCCTCTGGCTGGGGGTCGCCAGTGGTACCAGATGGTGTTTGCCCTGACATGGCGACCCCCGAGGCAGGTGTGGGTGGGCAACTGTATCCTGGGGCTGGGCTGTGGAGCGATGGTAACCCAGTCGGGAGTCTTCTGTTCCAGCAGGTGTGGACACAGCAACTGGACCCCTGCAGATGGCTGATGTGCAGGCAACAAATAGCAGGGCACGTGAGCAGCAGGCAGTCAGGCAGCAGCAGATGGCAGGTGGGATCGTGCTCGGGGCTCTGGGGGGCAGGAAAATGGCCTTGAGGGCAGGAGCGTGGTCTTCCGTGTGTTTTCGCGTGGCCAGCTTGATACAGAGTGATTTGGCACATGAAAATCTTGCACGTCAGCGTGTAATTCGAGGAAAGGGCCTTAGCGCGTAAGTGCGTCAGCACACGCACGCGATTCCATTGGACCAAAGGCCCTTAGCGCGTAGGCACGTAAGTTACATTACGCGCGCGGGCGTTTCCCTCATAGCACGTGATGACAGAGCACACGTGGAAAAACTGCACGTTCGAGTGTCATCACGTCTAATTGGATGAAAGCGCCCGTGTACACGATCTCTGACGTGTACGTGTGGGCCGGTTTAAAAGCTGCGTGTAGTACGCCATTTCCTTGTACGTGCTTTTCGTGGAGAGCGAGTGGGTGAAATCTGTACTTCTTGTCGGTTCACACGCGAATACTTCACAGCGTTTCTAGTTCGTACTCCCTGTTACCTCTGACAGCTCTTTTCTGATTTTTTGTTGGGCCTGTTTCCTCAAACAGAGTTCACTTCTCCTTTTGTCCTGTCTCCTCAGACAGCGTACAATTCTTCTTTTGGCGGGGGTGTTGCCAACGCGCACATGCGCGTATTTTTCACATTCTTTTTCCAGGCAGACGGTGACTTCCGCACGTACTTAGCAACTGTGCTTGCCCCGTGTGTCACACTCCCCTTCAGAGGTCATTGTAGGCTGCGTGCATTACGCGTATGCTTATTTCTGTGTTTCTGGGTGGCACAGCGTAGTGCGGGTTCATTTTTTCACGCACGTGGTGTGTGAGGGGTTGCGTGCACGTTTATTTTTGATTTGCGTGTGCGTTGCGTGACCCGTCATCTTCCCCCAGGGGTCACAGACAGCCTTGTTAGAGCACTAGGGTACGAATTCCATCTGGTATCCTACCCCTTTGACCCCCAATTGCCCAGGACAATAGTTTACTGCAACTCCCATACGCACAACAACATCAGTGCCATGGCTGGGAGGTGACCAAGCGGTAAGGGAGGCAAAGGTGGCTGACCCTCAAAAGGTGGGCGTGGTGGGCGCGGTAGGGGACGTGGCCGGGATTTGCAGGGTGCCCCTATGCCCCCATGTGTGGAGGAACAATCAGGGACACCCATGCCCCCCCCCATGGTTGAGGGAAACGTGGCTGACACCATCCAAGCTCAGCCCCTGTTGGACCAGACCATTGTGGCACCTGACCTGGCACAGGATGACTCCCTGGCTGACTTCCAGGTCAGCAAGTCTAGGCCACGTGTGGCGGTGCAAGTTGTCACCAATCCACGTGGATCTGGGGTAGCTATGTCATCTGTTGCCCCAAGTATGCAGGGTGGGGAGGCTGCAGGGGCAGCTGCAGCTCCATCAGCCCCAGCTCTGACTCTCCCAGCCAGGACAGTGTCAGTCCCAGTCCATCAAACTGACGTTCCCCCTGCCAACATTACCCTGCAACCAATGCCTGCATCAAGACTTATGGTCATTGTGCATTCCCACACTCCTACTATCCAGTCCACCGGTGATTCTGCCCCTACTGACCAGAGCGGCGTAAGCCACTCTGGCTCTGCTCCACCTTTAAAGAAGAGGAAGAAGGGTGCTCTGGCACGACAGGCTGAGACCCCAGACACGGCTACACACTCCGGTACCTCAAGGAAGCCTTGCTTCCATGATCCGGAACTTGATGCACTTGTGCGCTATGTGTCGGCACATAGCCACGAAATGGTGGTGACTGCAGGGTGCAAGACCACACCTGGTCAACGTAAGGCACACTGGCAGACCATCGCCGACCGCATAAGTGCCCTTGGATTTGTGAGGCGCTCAGCTGATGATTGCTACAAGCGGTGGAATGACCTGAAACACAGAGCAAAGAACAAGCTGGCCTCAAATCATGCCGCTAGTCTGGTGACTGGCGGTGGGTCTCCAGAAGAGGACAACAAACTCACTGAACATGAGTCTGTTGCTGGGGCCTTCGTCACAGAGGAACAGATCCAAGGTGTGGGAGGACTACCTGATTATGAAGCATTGTCCGGTGAGTGCCCATGCATGTGTGTGTGATGCATGTGTATGTTGTTTGGGTGATGAGTTCTGATTGAGTGCCAGGGGAGGGTGTGTGTGCCTGAGTGGTATGGGTCACCCATGTGCTTCATCCAAAACATTCAGCGGCCTTGGATTTGGGTGTGAC
Organism: Ambystoma mexicanum; assembly: GCF_040938575.1. NCBI lineage: Eukaryota > Metazoa > Chordata > Amphibia > Caudata > Ambystomatidae > Ambystoma > Ambystoma mexicanum. Next base: position 695,098,280 of record NC_090937.1, on the reverse strand, counting down.
AGTATCCCTTCTGCCCACATTAGTAATTTCGCTCAACATTGCGGCAGTTGCCCTTGAAGTGGCATCTTGCAACAACATTGTTTGTATTTTTCAGTGTTCGTTCAGGCTGATTGTTTCAATTCTCCCACTTTTGCTACGCATTCCTCGGCCCTATTGTCACATTTGTGGCATTCTTCTGTCATTGATGAACCCCACATTGGACCACATGTGTTACCTTGTTAGATTAATGATTTGACCATTCAGGCTAATTGAGTATTGGCATGATCACAGGAATTTTTGGGGCCTGTTTGAATTTGGAACATGATAGTTGTTTCCTGTCATGTTGCAGTGACAAACCATTGATGTGTACATCGGCCTGCAATCACTGTATTTTTGTACACTGGATGTGTTGCAGTGTGTGGCACATGCCTATTTTGTCACACTATGTAGCATTTTTCATCTCATCATGTCCATCTCACATGGATGGCTGACAGTATTCATTCACTGACATATGGATGTACTTGTGGAATGCACCATGGCTATGGTACATGCCATCTGTGTGATGGCATGTGTCATGTATGTGTATTGGACATGCCACTCACAGCCCAATGTGTGATGTCAGTGCTACCCGGCATGCAGCAAATGTGTTGCTCTTCCATGTAGGTGTCATCAGTGTCTGCCTTTTGGGTCCCCTTCAAACTCAGTGACAGTGCATGCATGGGAGGGTTATAGTCATGTGGGATATGTGTAAATCATGTACTGGTTATGTATCTTGTCAGGCCTATTTGTGTGCTATGGTGCTAATGCCTGTTTCCATTTTTTGTCTTTCATGTTTTTGCAGGGGATGACGCCCTTGATGCTGTTGAGGTTGAGGAGATGGTGCAGACCCAGGAGGAATCTCAGGCACGGCCGGGCACCAGTGGGGGACGTGGTGTGGTGGTGGTTGAGAACCCAATCTTGCTGCAGAACATTCTGTCGAGGGGTGCCTCTGGGTGCACCTCCCCAGACCTCTATTCAGGTGCTGATTCAGATGATGAGACCTATGTGGCGTCGCAGGTAAGTGTTTTTGGCAGGGATTCTGTTCTGTCCAACCCACCTGTACCAGGGGTAGAACCCTCTATGGGGATGTCAGTGTTGGTAAGTCCGCCTTTGGCAGTTACGGATGCAGGGTCACACTCCACAACATCTGATCCTGTTCCTGGGCCAGCAGAACAGAGGGGAAATGCAGTCCTGCAGCCTCAGGCAGTGCCGGCACAGCAAGGTGCAGATCGCCTTGCCCCAAACAGGTGTGGTACCCGCCGATGCGGTGGCCGTACGCCACCAGGCAATACCGCATGGGAACAATCCATTTACGGTATGGCAACCCAACAGGCAGCATCAGTTGAGATGATGGCTCAAGCAATGGAGAGGGTGGCCACTTCCATTGTCCCCCCTGAAAGGCAGATGGAGCTACTACAGCAGGCAACAGGCTCCATTTGCCAATCACACAGGGAGGACACGGTGGCGTCGAACAGGGATAGACGGGCAGCACTGGAGACTCTATGCCAATTGATATCAATAGAGTCCCAGGGCCACAGGGAAGCCCTGAGGGTAGAACTCCATCACCTCAGGGAGACTCTTGTTGACCTTGAGGCTTCCACTAACTTGAGGACAGAACAGCAGCTGGAGCAGCTCACACGGTCGCTCTCAGCTGAGATGCAGGCAACTCAGGAGGAGATCCGTGCATCACGTCAGGTGCTGCATGGGGATCTCCGCACTATAATCCTCCAAAACGAGACCTTCCACACCCGCATGCTTGCTGCCATGGAGGACCATACCAGGGCCTTGCGTGGGCTGCCTCCCATAGCACCACCACCTCCTGTGGCAGCACCACCTCCTGTGGCAGCAGCAGAGGGTGATGATAGCGACAGCAGCAGTTCTCTCACATTGGCATAGCCGTGCAGGCCATGAGCCCATTAAGGTGTTTTTATTTTCCAACATCCACACAGGTGGGTGTTGGTGCGCACCCTGTCCTCGGACTTCCTGGGTGGCCTCCCCTCCCCTGGCCCCCACATGGCCATTTTTTATTTATTTTTTTTATTTTTTTTGCAGTGTGTTGCCTTGTGTGGCTCCCGTGGGCATCCACTGTATTCCGGCTGGGCACATGCAGGCTTGTCCTGAGTTTGGGTTAGATGCTTGGGTTCGTGAGACACACACCCCTCCTGCTTCCCGTTTCCATGGGCTTGCAAAGGGTGTGCCCAAGTGACATTGACTTACGCGGTGACGTAGGACTCCCATTAGCTGTGTGGGCAGTCTGTAGTCAATACTGTGTATACATTCCTAGTGGATATTGTTGTTGAATTGTACACTGCATGGTGTATTGCTATGTGCTTGTGCATCCATGTCTTTCGCCTAATTTGCAGGTTAATTCCTCATGTCTTCACAAGGCCGTCTACTTTGGAGATGGAGTTCATGTTGTAAGCAGTGCACTTGGACATTTGCGTGGCAGCAGCACTGTACAGTTGGAAGTGGCCGATTTGCTGGCATGATCAGGTTGTAAGACTACCACTACTTTAACTTAGTACTGTCATGTTTATGCTATGTTTGAGGTTGTGTAGCTGCATTGTATTGTTGGTAAGTATTTGGTCATGTGTGTTGTTACTTCTACATTACTGGGAGCATATTGTGTGTGGGCACTTTCCATTAAGGACACTGTACTTTGACACTTGTTTCATGTTTTGGGGATTGCTTTGTTTGCTCTCACATAGCATGACATGCCATGGTGTGTTGGGTGGCGGTGCTGGGGAGGGGTTGGGTGACATGGCGCTGTTGTCATGTTGTATTTTGCAAGGGGGTAATGATTTTTGCAGCATAGAAGTGTGTCTTTTGATGACACAGCATTGGTGGCGTTTGTGTAGGTAGGAATGCACACAATGTAACCCTTCCAGGTGACCAATCTCAGGCTGGTATGGTTGTGACAGTTGACTGTCCCTTATGTCATCATCATTGATTGTCAGCTGGTATGTGCCAGGGCTGTGTGCACTCCACAGGGGTGTGATTTTAGGTGAAGTAATTAGCCACCAGCTGCGTACGGGCTGCCTCACCCTGTGCCCTTTCCCCTCCCATGCGCAGTGGGCGTGCATGTGGTTGGGGATGTGGGGGCACCACCATGTCCACGGGCAGGCCCCGGCATGTTGCAACGTTGTGCAGGACACATGCTGCCACTATGATCCTGCACACTACTGGGGGAGCGTATAACAGCTGCCAGCCAGAACGGTCAAGGGAACGAAAGCGTGACTTGAGCACTCCGAATGTGCACTCCACTATGCCCCGGGTTGCAATGTGGGCTGTGTTGTATCTTACCTCAGTGGCGTGGTGGGGTTCCGAATTGGCATCATCATGTGGATGCTCAGAGGGCAGGCACTGTCCCCTGGGGAGGTGGTGATGGGTATCATCAGTGGGGTTGTGACATTGCTCAGTATCTGACATGCATGCATGTGCTGTGGCATTTATACTCACGAGCAGCCATGTATCGCCATGCCGCCCAGCTTCTAGGTCCTGGTTTAGGGTTGACATTCTGTAAATGAATGTGTCGTGGGTGGACGCTGGATAGTTGGCATATACTGAGGTGATGATTCCCTTGGCATCACATACTACCTGTACGTTGATGGAATGCCAGTGCTTGCGGTTTCTATAGATGTGCTCTGATGCTCTGGGGGGACGTAGAGCCACATGGGTGCAGTCAATGGCACCTAGCACTTTGGGGAAGTGTGCCACCCCGTAAAAATCCTGGACGACAGCCTGCCTTTCTGCAGGTGTTCTTGGCAGGTATATGTGCCTGCGGACTGATGGGCGTGCAGTCATGATGGCCAAGACCTGGTGTAGGCAGCGTGACTGCGTGGCCTGTGACACCCCCCACTATAGCAGTTGTCAGTTGAAATGATCCAGTGGCCAAGAAGTGCAGTACATTGAGGACCTTATGCAGGGGGCTGAGTGCTTGGGAGCACAGGGAGGGTGATGTGAGGTCATCCTCCCACTCACTGACCAGGTCGAGTATTATGTGAGGTGGAAACCTGTACCTCCCATACACCTGGTCATCAGGCATCCCAAAAAGGCTGGTTCTGGGTGTAAAAATTCTGGGCCTGACTATCCTCCTCCTGCGGTATCCCACGACCACTGCTGCTAGGAACGGTATATTCATCCTGGCGTCTGTGCTTGTTTGTTGTTTGCGCGCACTTTTATGCTGCACGGGTCCACGTACGCCTGCTTCCTGCTGGCGTACGTGTTTCATGATTAGCGCGTCTTTTTTGGCTCACGCCTTAGCCCCGTTCGATTCCATGAATACGTGTTTTGAACGTGCGTGTGGGCGTTCTGCGCACTTGCCTCCTGTACTTCCCCCCTGTGACGCCAACATTTTCACAAGTTGTTCCCCATTCCGCGTGTCACGCCCCCTGTTCCTCCTACTTTTGTTGTGTGCGCCGCACTATGTGTGATTTCGCTGTGCGCTTAGTGCACGCTGTTTGGAGACGTGTGTGCCAGCGTGCGCCATGCAGTAATTTGGCACACATCCTGGGATTTCCACGCGCATGGACTTCCATGAATCGCTGTGCACGGGTTTCACTGCGATTTTTACACTGGCACTGCGATTCGCACGCTTGCGCTGAAAATTTCAGCGCACATTAATTCCACGAATCGGCCAGCATGTGTGTTGTTAGTATATTCCTCTTTGTCTTATATTTTTAAAAAGGTAGTTAGGGTGTCTGCAGACAGCGCGCCTGTCCGGTAGGTCCTCAATTAACCAAAATGGTGGTGTCCTAAGGACACTATACCTGTTCGAATTGGTCGTAGTCAAAATGGGGGTGTCCGCAGAACACTAAAGACGTCCGCATGTTCATAGCTATGGCAAAATAAAGTGTCCTAAGAACATTCCCCCTGTTCGCATTGTCCGTAACCAGAATGAATATGTCCGTCGAACACATAGCCCGTCCGCCTGTCTGCAAAGTTGTGACGCACATTTGCTTTGTTCGGGGACCTGAACACTATCCGTAGAACACCCCCGCACATGCGTAGCACACCCTTGCCCCTACGAACATCGTGCCTGTCCTCAACTGTCCGCAGCATGCGTGTCACACTTTTAATTAGTTTGGGGACTGGAACACTGTCTGTAGAACACCCGCACGAATGCGTAGACCTGACCCTGCGCATTTGGTGCCCTACGGACAGCCGTCCCATTCGCCAATGTGTCCTCGACGTCATCATGTGACCGTACCTGTGCTAAGCGTAACAAACACTGTCCGGACCCCCGGACACCTAAAAAGGGTTTTTTTCAGCAATCCAAGGTATTTCCTTCGGAAGGTTCAGCCTTGCACATGTCCCACACTATGTCCATGGCGATCTGCATACTTTTTGGAATTTTATTAGCCCTCTCTTGGTTTTCTAAATGTTCAGGGACAGCGCGGGTGTCCCTGAAAATCTGAGCGTGGGGAATTAAAATTTAAATAGTTTGCCCCATTTCCCCTTTGAGGTTGGCTCTGAAAAGAGCCTTTTTTTGCAGATGCTTCAGAAACACCTTTTATTTTGTATTTTATTTGTTTTTTTTTCTTATTTTCCTCCAAAAATCTTCACATTAGCTTCTTCATAGCAACCCTTATGTTCCAAAACAGCATGGCATTTCCCACAAAAGAGAAAGACATGCCATCTTCTTTAAAGTAATGAAAATTACCAGAGTCAATGTTGTCATTGTTGCAAAAGAACTTGCCAGCTCTAAGCATAAAAGCAAACATGCCTTGGTTGATTAAACTCCTACCAATATTTTGATGAGGAAATAAAACAGAACTATTGTCCCATATTGCCCTAGGTACCAAACTGGAAATATTACCTTGGCATTTGGAAGTAGTTTCATTACTGCCTGAACCAAGTTTTCTAGATCTTTTAACAAAGTAGGGGCACTGACATAACCCAAATGCAAAACACCACAGTGCAGGACAACCACATGTGGACTGTTAACCCTAGCGATATCTTGGCAGACTTCTACCATTGCCTGCAAATTCAAACCAGGCACAGTGCTCCACACCACCTCCACTCCTTTTACATCACAATTCTTTCCCACATTCCTACATTTTACATACTGCTTCAAACCATTCACAAACATATGTCCAAGCACCACCACCCTGACTTTCGCCACCTCTGCCATCTTCATTACACACAGCCTCTCTCAATACGAAGCAGAACCTCAACACCTGATTGGCTAATCCTCAAAATACACTACCATTTCATGCTCGGTAGCCCCGAATCTGGCATGTCCTGTCTGCGAACAGCCGTGCTGTCCACGGAGTGCGTAAGTAACACTGGGGCAGCCCTTCTACCCTTTCCACTTCACTCTCTGCACTGTTCCCTCATTGGCTACTGTTAAGCAGTCACACAACCATCCACCAATCACATGCAAGACCTCTACAGCTAACTCGATCATCACAATTCCGCACTTTAGATGTACTGTTAATTACTCCGAGTACAATTGAACTGTGACTGCAAAGCACCTACAGCAACTACAACTCTCCAACATTTCTACTTGCAGATTCATGCACATCCACATGCATGAACACAAAGTACAGGTATGAATATTTTTTGCACAGTACATCATACATGCCGACATTTTGAACCACCTGGGAGGCACATTTCCTCTGTAAAATCAGGAGACATTTGTATTTCACAGAAAAATGGGGAGTATCCCAACAAAATCGGGAGGATTGGCATGTTTGGTAACTGCCACTTACACTGTGTAACCTGTAAAAACAAGCTTACTGTCATTTCTCCCATCTGCTATGATCAAGTGTCACTTGCAAATTTGTCTGCTCTCCAAATTTTTATTTACCCACATTATTAACTGCAATGTGCAAACTGTTATTTTCTTCATTCATTCTATCATTTCTGTAACCACTGCCACGCATTTAACCACATTTCAACCATGATAGCATTAAATGCATTATAATGCATAAAATGTACATACAATTTCCTTTCTATACATTCTGCATACTTCACATACATTCTAGCATTTCAACTTCCTTTACAAATGACTGGTAGTAATCAGACACAACACACACAGCTTTCTAACAAAGTGCCATTTCATGTTAAAAGATGGGAGAAATAACAGTATAATTATAGAAAAATACTTTCTAGTGTGTTATAAAATTACACGCAGCCAGGATGAGTACATGCATCTTTATTTATGCACACATATAGCCAATATCATTTGAAAGGCTCCCAGCTGAAACACCACCACTACCTATACAACTGTTCTTCCAATCTACACAGCTCTCTCATTCCAGCTGGTAGCCCATTCCGTTCTAGATTTTACAACAGCATTCAACTATGTACAGGTGCAGTCATATCTATCACATCATCTATAACTATGTACAGTGTTATAAAGCAAGACATACAACATCTCCCCACTTCCCCTCAGTCTGCAACACACGCAACAGGGCCTTCCTTGCAACCCTTACTTTATTTCAGACTCTCCCATGTCCAAGCACCACAGAATCACCCAGTACTTTAGTAATAGCCTACTGAGTAATAAGCTGCTGACCCCATCAAATCCTTCCGATTTATTTCCCACACCTTCACAAATACATACATTGCATACTTTTCCAAACAGTTCTTGCCATTTACCCTGTAAAAATAGCAAACAAACCATATGACTATTTCTTCTATCTCCTAACATCCAATAACACTGCCTTACAAAGCCAAGTGTGCTCTGTGCACTTACTATTGTACTAATTTCTAAAGCACATTCAACTAACAGATTCTAAATAAAATATACAGAATGCACATAGGCAAAGAAAAGTGCATGCACATGCTATGCACAGTTATCAGAAAACACTATTACTGCAAAAACAAAGAAGTCCATGTCTACATTAACAACAGTGCTATTAACACACATATTTACTAACTTCTTTCTTTCACAATTGCAGTGAAGACCATTCTCCTGAAAAGCAGCAGCGTCTGAAGTACGAACGAGAACTCGGAAGAAACCTACTCTTTCCATCCAAAAAAGTAAGTGCAATACTGCCATAATGTTCTAACTGTTACTCAAACACTGTAGTATTCTAGAACAAACAATTGTATTAACCCTGCAACATTAGATTCATTATTAGTGCTTCTCCTCACAGCCCATACTTTCTATTGCAATCTGAACACCAGTATAGTAACACACAAATACAAGAATAGCCTTCCCAACCTGACATAGTAGCCCATTGCACAATCACACACCTCTACATACATCCTTACCATCATACTCAGACATGCATGCACAAAGCAGACACACACTGCACAAAAACCCAACCCACAGTTTCTTTTTTTCTCCAACAGACTCCAAAGAATGCCTACCAAAAAGCAACTCTGTAGAAAGCAACGCGAAAGTAAACAAAATGAAACTAAAACTCTCCAAAATAAGCATCCACCTCTAGCAATATTTGTACAAAAAGTTCAAACAAAACAGCTAATACAGTCATTAAGCGAAACAAAACAAGCTTCCAGTATATAAACTTTGCCTCCTCTTTCAAAATGTAAAACGAAATAGAAAGTGATTAACAAGACGGCAGCTACCACTAGTGCTAACACTGCACCTATAAATCTTGATGTAGGCAAGTAAGCATACCAATAATATTCTTTTACAAAACATGTTCCGCCACAGAGTCCTTCAGAACCTTATAAAACAGGAGAGAAATCATGCACAACCCTTAAAACCTACCATAGAAAATTAATCCTAGGAGCTCTTATAGGCAGTGCAATCCTTCTCAAAAGGAAATTATTTATTTTAGTTTTAAACAGAATGAAACCACTAACAAAACTAAGTACTAAACTACAAAAAAGACTTCTGTTATGTTATGTTATTTTGCATTTATATAGCGCCTTATATACCATTGGTATGGTCTGAAGGCACTGGTAGGTTGAACGCCCTTGGCGAACCGAAGTTCAGGTCAGTAGAGAGATTAGAGAGAGTCCAAAAGTGCGTGTGCGCACCAGGTATGTGTGCAGCAGGTGCGGAATTCAAGTGGTAGCTGCTTCTTAGCTGTAGGTGTGGTGGTTGAGAGATCAGGAGTATGTGTTCGCTCTGGTCGGCTTTATCCAGAACGAGTGTGGCTGCGTTAGGCCTGAGGAGAACACCTGGCTGGGGGTGTGAAACCAGCAATGTTTACTTAGAGTGATGTGGAGTAAGCGGGAGATGTAGATATGAGAACAGTTATACCAAATGGTGTCATAGTATCTCTGTGTTCTAGATGAGTGGTGGTGTAAGGGAGAGAGTAAGCGTGGGGTGTGGTATGATGTATGTTTTCAAGTGTTTCCTTCATTCCAAAGCATATTAAGTATGTCACGCTGTTACGTGTGGGCAGGTCCGTCTATGCATTTTTGTTCATTTGCAGGTGTTCGATTGTCCTACACATTCACGTCTTATTCATGTGCTCTGGTTCACCTTGCGAGCTCAAGTCTGACCTTCATTCTCCTGTGTGCTTCACGCATGCTCTCATGTGTTCCATCTGAATGCAATCCTGTCCTTCTTGCGCATGCACACCAGTCTACCCCGCGCTTGTACTTTTGTCTGCTTACGCGCTCATCTGCTCAAACACTCATTCACTCCATATACACATCCGCTCCATACGCTCATCCACACCACACATTCACTTTTTCGCTCTCCTCATTCATCCGCTCTCGACACTCATCCGCTCTCGACACTCATCTGCTCCCCACACTCATCTGCTCCCCACACTCATCCGCTCCCCACACTCATCCGTTCCTCGCTCATCTGCTCTCCACACTCATCTGCTCTCGACACTCATCCATTCTCCACCTTCCTCCGCTCTCTACACTCCTCCGCTCTCTACACTCCTCCGCTCTCTACACTCCTCTGCTCTCTTCCGCTCCCCGCATTCAACCGCTCCACACACTCCTCCGCTCCCCACACTCCTCCGCTCCCCACACTCCTCCGCTCTTATCGGCTCCCCACACTCAGTCGCTCTCCACACTCGGTCGCTCTCCACACTCGGTCGCTCTCCACACTCAACTGAATCATACATCTCTGCTTTCTTCGCATTCGGTCGCTCTCCACACTCGCTTCTGCGCTTTCCACATTCAGATGTTGTTCACTATCAACTGCTCTCCACGCTCCTCCGCTCTCCATGCTCCTCCGCTCTCCACGCTCATCCGCTCTCCACGCTCATCAGCGCTCATCTGCTCTCCACGCTCATCCGCTCTCCACACTCATCCGCTCTCCACACTCATCCGCTCTCCACACTCATCCGCTCTCCACACTCATCCGCTCTCCACACTCATCCGCTCTCCACACTCATACCCAACTGCATCATAAGTCTCTGCGTACTTCGCATTCAGTCGCTTTCCACACTCGCTTCTGCGTTTTCCACATTCAGACGTTGTTGACTATCAACTGCTCTCCATGCTCATCCGCTCTCCACACTCATCCGCTCTCCGCACTCATCCGCTCTCCGCACTCATCCGCTCTCCGCACTCATCCGCTCTCCGCACTCATCCGCTCTCCACACTCATCCGCTCTCCACACTCATCCGCTTTCCAGTCTCATCCGCTCTCCAGTCTCATCCGCTCTCCAGTCTCATCCGCTCACCCGCTCTCCATGCCCATCCGCTCTCCATGCTCATCCGATCTCAGCGCACATTCGATCTTCGCGCTCATCCGCACTCTACGATCATCCGCTCTCAATGTTCGTCCGTTCTTTACGCTCATCCGTTCTCCACGCTCATCCGCTCTTCATGCTCATCCGGTCCCCATGCTCGTCCTCTCTACTTGTTCGTTCGCTCTCACACGTTCGACTGGCCGAATGTTCATCAAGTGTATACGTTTGTCCGTTCAATATAGTTCTACGCCCTCGTCCTCTTGCTCTTTCCGGTTGAGTTCTATGCGCTTTTGCGTTTTGTTTGCTTCTCTTTATTTGCGTGGTCGTTAATTCTACACGTACTCATCAACTCAATACGCTCGGCCGCTCTATACACCCAACCATTCTTCATACTGATTGGCATTATTATGCTCAACTGATTCATCCGGTCATCATACTTATTTGATCTTTCTAGTCGTCTGTTCTTCCACTCATGCATGCTTCCACTTAGTGTATTCGTCTGTTCTGTACGCTTCATCCATTCTAACTATTTCATTTATGTCATTCACTGTATTCCCTTCTCATTCATTATGTCCCTTTCATCGGTTCAGATCTCCTAAGTTTCTCAATGACTTATTCCTATTTTCTGTTTCACTGTTTTGATCTACTTTACTCGTAGTTTGCGGAAGGACGTTAGGTCCTCAGTTAGGCGGATGTGGGGTGGGAGTGAGTTCCACAGGGTTGGAGCCAGGGCTCCGAATGATGATCCGTCTAGCCTGACTGAGTTTGTCTTGGGAATTACTAGGAGGCCGGCTGAGCTTGATCTTAGGGTGCGAGTGGGATGATAAGGTATTAGTTTGTCTTGCAGATATTGCGGTCCAGTTTTATGTAGTGCTCGATGGGAGAGGCATAAGGTTTTGAAAGCCACCCTACGGGCTACTGGAAGCCAGTGCAGTGTTTTAAGCGCTGGGGATATGTGGTCTCTTGGACTGAGCGCAAGTAGCATTTTGGCCGCCGCATTTTGTGCTCTTTGGAGTTTATTCAGTTGGTAGGCATGGATTCCGAGGTATAGGGGGTTTCCGTAGTCCAGTCTGGATATAACGATCGATTGGACAGCAGAGACTCTGTTGGGAAATGAGAGGTATGGAAAGACGCGCCTAAGGGTTTTAAGGTGGTAGTGGCAGGACTTTGAGACATTGTTGACTTGGCGTGAGAGTGTTAGGTCGGAGTCGAGGGTGCATCCAAGATTTTTCACTGTTTTGGAGGGTGCCGGTGAGTTGCCCATGGCGGGTGGCTAGGGTAGTGGGTGCGGAAGAAGGTCGGAGTTGCCGCAGACCATGACTTCTGTTTTGGAGGGGTTTAACGAGAGGTGGCTTTGGGTCATCCAGCGCTCTATGTTAAGGAGGCAGGATGCCAGATCGGGTTGGGAGTTGGGTTTCGAGTTCATGAATTTTAGAATTAGTTGAGTGTCGTCGGCGTAGTTGTAACATAGGATGTTGTGTGAACGAATTATTGGTGGGAGGGTGATCAGGTAGAGATTGAACAGGAGGGCAGATAGACATGCTCCTTGAGGGACTCCCGTGTCGACTGGTCGAGCTTGGGAGGTAAAGCTGGAGAGTGTCGTTATTTGGTGCCTGTCTTTGAGGAATGAGGCTATCCATTTAAGAGCGGTTCCACGAATTCCTAGGGAGTGGAGGCAGTCTAGGAGGATTGAGTGATTGATCGTGTCAAAGGCAGCGGATAGGTCGAGGAGGATTAGAGCCTCCCGTGGAGTCTGCTGTCATTTTAAGGTCGTCCCAGATCGAGGTTATGGTGGTTTCAGTTCCGTGACATGTTCTGAAACCTGATTTGGCGTGGTCAAGGAGATTGTTGGCTTCGACAAAGGCGTTTAGTTGGGAGTAGGCGGTTCGGTCAATGAGTTTGGCAAGGAATCTGGTGTTTGAGATTGGGCGGTTGTTTTTGGGCTCGAGAGGGTCGTGCAAAGGTTTTTTAATTAGAGGTTTGACGTGTACCATTTTGAATGCTTCGGGAAAAATACCGGAGGAAAGGGAGGCATTTATGATAGACCTTGCGTGTTCTCCTGCACAGGTGGAAGCAAAAATTTCTTTAAGGGTTGTGGCTGGGCAGGGGTCTAGAGAGGATCGAGATGGTTTGCGGGCGGATAGGAGTTTGAGAAATTGTTCTGGTGATATTGGACTAAAGGATTCGAACGTTGGTTGAGTAGAGGTTGCAGTTCACGGGCTGGCCGGTACGGGTGGAGGATTGTCAATTGGCTGTAAAAGAGCCAGTTAGGTGTTTAGAGTTTTTGTGCTCTCAAAAAGCTGTGGTGTAAAAGTGGAGGGAGAGTGAGTCACACAGTGATTGTGACGGGGTCGGGACGGTTGTATTACAAATTGGATTGGTGAATTCGGAGATGATTTTGTGGAGTTCTTTGCTCGGGTTTTTGCAGTTTAGGATTCGGGTGTTGTAGTGGGCTTTTTTAGCTTTCCGGATTTCGGCCTTGTACCGGTACCAGTGTCGGGCCAAGGTGGTCCTGCTCTCGTGGGTTTTCTCTTTTTGCCAATTGCGTTGTAGGTATTTGTAGTGTTGTTTAGTGGTCTTCAGCTCAGGAGTGAACCATCTGGGGAACGGGCCACGGCGGGTTGATGGTTTGCACGGAGGGGTGAGTCGCATCAGAGATGCGTTGAGCCATGAGTCAAAGGCCTCAGGTGTTAGTTGGTTGTTAGGGCGGCAGGTAGGTGGTGGAGACTGGAGGAGTGCCTCGGCTAGGTCCGGGGTGATTATTGGTTTTTTCCAGCATTTGCATAGGTTCGGAGGTTCAGATGCGGGTATGGGAAGGGGGCCGGGTGTGGGAATGGCAAACGAGAGAATGAAGTGATCGGACCAGATGGTAGGAGTGGGGGGCTTTAACTGAATCTGGGTATGGAGCTAAAGATGGCATCGAGAGTGTGTCCTTTAAAATGAGTCGGGCCGTTTATGTGGGGTTGGAGATTAATTGCATCTAGCCCGTCAATCAGGGCGTATTTCATATGATTGGTGGGGATGTTGAGCCATATGTTGAAGTCTCCGAGAAGGGTGAGGTTGGGATGGTTTATTTGGAGGGTGGCAATAGAGTCGCAAAGGTTGTTTGCGAAATGTCTATCGTAGCCAGGGGGCCTGTAGATTATTAGGAAGGTGTGTGAGAGCGACGGGGAGAGGGATAGTTTAACAAGGAGGGATTTGCAGGATGGAATGGAGGGTTGGTTGTCCATGATTGAGGCGCGGAAGAGAGATTTGAAGACGAATGCTACTCCCCCTCCTCTGGACGGATGGTTCAGTGAGATGAGGCAGTAGTCGGGCGGAAAGGCTTCATTTGCGATTGGGCTGAAGTCATCAGACAACCAGGTTTCAGTGATGAAAACTAGGTCTGGTTTGACAGAGGTGAGGAGGTCAAAGATGCAATGTCTGTTTTTTGCTACAGAGCGGGCGTTAAATAGGATGCAGTTCACATCGGCAGGGAAGTTTGGTTTTGGTGCTGGAGCGGGATTGGGCAGAGGGGGAGAGAGTAGAGGGAGAGGGGTAGGGTTGGTGATGCTGGGGGAAAGTGGGCGAGCCGAAAGTGTTGCAGGCTTCGGGCGGGGTTGGGTGGATGTGTGTGATGGGATGATCGGGTTTGGGGTGGGGGATTTGAGGGTGGGGGGAGGGCGGTTGGGAGTTTCAGTTGCAGTTGAGGAGAAATCGAGGGAGAGGGGTTTCAGGAAGGGAGAGGCCATGGGGGAGGGGGGAGATTGTGGGAGAGAGGTGGTGGGTCGAGACAAGGGAGGCGAGGAGAGCAGAGAGGTTGAGGGGGACCAGGAAAGCTTCCTCTTTAGTTTCTTTGCTGCGACTCGTGTGAGAGAGAGGGTAGGGGGGTCAGAGGGGGAGACGGAGGCAGCTTCGGTTCTCGCCAGGGCTAGGCGTGCAATTTTTAGGGAGGGGAAAGGGTGCAGTCGGGGGGGAAGGTGGCAGGGGTGGGTAATTGCAGGGTGGGGTGTGGTAGTGAGGGGAGCGGGCATGGGCAGTGCTGGCGGGTCGGCGGTGTGGTTCAGGGGATGAGAGGTCTTGGGGTGAGTGGCGGTGTGGTTCAGGAGAGGAGTGGTCTTGGGGTGGGTGGCACGCCATCGTGCCCCCCTGGCTTGGTGTTTGGAGAGGGTGCTGGCAGGGATTGCAGAGGGGGGTGGGTTGTCTTGGGTTGTCTTGGGAGGGGGGGTGGGAAGGAGGGCAGATCGGAGAGTGGAAGAGGTCCATGGGAGTCGTTTCTGATGGGCACTGGTGGAGTTGGTGCGCTCATGATTGGTGTGAGCTTTGGGTTGGTTTGGGAGGGTTTTCTGATTGTAGTTCTAGGGTCGGTGACTCACGCTTTTAGGCACACTTCCAGGCTCAACTAGTCAAGGACTAATTGGTGCTTCTAAGCAATTGGGTATACTTCTAACTGCAATTTGGTACGTTTCTAAATGCAATTGGGTACACTTCTAAATGCAGTTGGGTATACTACTGAAATGAACAACTTTCAGAGAGGCTAAAACTTCTAAATGCAGTTGGGTACACTTTTAATGCAATTGGGTATACTTCTAAACGCAATTGGGTACACTTCTAAATGCAGTTGGGTATACTACTGAATTGAACAACTTTTCAGAGAGGCTAATGGGCGCAACTTCTAGATGCAATTGAGTACACTTCTAATTTCAACTTTCTCAGAGAGACTGTTGGGCGCAACTTCTAAGTTCAACTTTTCAGAGAGGCTAATGGGCGCAACTTCTAAATGCAATTGGGTACACTTCTAAATGCAGGTGGGAAAAATTCTGAATTCAACTTTCCCAGAGAGGCTGTAGGGTACACTTCTAGATGCGAGTGGGAACAAGTCTTAATTCAACTTTCTCAGAGAGGCTATTGGGCGTAACTTCTAAATGCAATTGGGTACACTTCTAAATGTAGGTGGGGACAATTCTAAATTCAACTCCCACAGAGGCTATTGGGTGCAGCTTCTAAATGCAATTGGGTACACTTCTAAATGCAATTGGGTACACTTCTAAATGCAGTTTGGTATACTACTGAATTGATCAACTTTTCAGAGAGACTAATGGGAGCAACTTCTAGATGCAATTGGGTATACTTCTAATTTCAACTTTCTCAGAGAGACTGTTGGGCGCAACTTCTAAGTTCAACTTTTCAGAGAGGCTAATGGGCGCAACTTCTAAATGCAATTGGGTACACTTCTAAATGCAGGTGGGAACAATTCTAAATTCAACTTTCCCAGAGAGGCTGTAGGGTACACTTCTAGATGCGAGTGGGAACAATTCTTAATTCAATTTTCTCAGAGAGGCTATTGGGCGTAACTTCTAAATGCAGGTGGGAACAATTCTAAATTCAACTCCCACAGAGAGGCTAATGGGTGCAACTTCTAAATGCAATTGGGTACACTTCTAAATGCAGGTGGGACAAATCTAAATTCAACTTTCAAAGAGAGGCTGTAGGGTATACCTCTAGATGCGAGTGGGAACAATTCTTAATTCAACTTTCTCAGAGAGGCTATTGGGCGTAACTTCTAAATGCAGGTGGGAACAATTCTAAATTCAACTCCCACAGAGAGGCTAATGGGTGCAACTTCTAAATGCAATTGGGTACACTTCTAAATGTCGGTGGGAACAATTCTAAATTCAACTCCCACAGAGAGGCTAATGGGCGCAGCTTCTAAATGCAATTGGGTACACTTCTAAATTCAGGTGGGAACAATTCTAAATTCAACTCCCACAGAGAGGTTATTGGGCGCAGCTTTTAAATGCAATTGGGTACACTTCTAAATGCAATTGGGTACACTTCTAAATGCAGGTGGGAACAATTCTAAATTCAACTTTCTCAGAGAGGCTATTGGGCGCAACTTCTAAATGCAATTGGGTACACTTCTAAATGTAGGTGGGAACAATTCTAAATTCAACTCCCACAGAGAGGCTATTGGGCGCAGCTTCTAAATGCAATTGGGTACACTTCTAAATGCAATTGGGTACACTTCTAAATGCAAGTGGGAACAATTCCAAATTCAACCTTCCCAGAGAGGCTACCGGGCGCAACTTCTAAATGCATTTGGGTACACTTCTAAATGCAAGTGGGAACAATATTAAGTTCAACTATCTTACAGAGGCTATTGGGTGCAATTTCTAAATGCAATTGGGTACACTTCTAAATGCAAGTGGGAACAGTTTTAAGTTCAACTATCTTACAGAGGCTATTGGGTGCAACTTCTAAATGCAATTGGGTACACTTCTAAATGCGAATGGGAGCAATTCTAAATTCAACTTTCTCAGAGAGGCTGTGGGGTACACTTCTAGATGCGAGTGGGAACAATTCTAAATTCAACTTTCATAGAGAGGTTATTAGAGATTCCATCTAAGTGTGGCGTATGCTAACAATCATTAGTTGACATTATACTGCGGGCCATTGAAATGTAGGTTAGAGTGGCTGGAGCTTTCTGGAGTAGAGTAATTGCTCTTCCCCCCACCCAAGCCAACACTTACGGTTTTGTCAGTGTCTTGTGGCTTCCTTAGCGTCCCCTGCGGACGCCGGCTGACACTTCCTGGAGCCGCCTCTGTTGGAGCGGCCCTTGGGGCCCTTAGCCGCTGGGGGCTGCCGGGCAGAGGGCTGCCCTGGACGGAGCATTGATGAAGGAAGGGATGGGCGGGTCGGGGGGGAGCTGGACTAGGGATGGGGGGCGGGCTGGGAGGCGGGCGGGCGAGGGATAACACGGAAGGGGAGGCAGGGAAGCACGGGGCAACACGGAGCCTGGGAGCCAAATTAAACTAAAAAATACACAGATGGGGTCGCGGATGGGGGCGCACTCACCTGCTCCTCGGATAAGAAAGAGGAGTGGGTGCACTGGCACGGGTCGCTAGACCCAAGCGACTTCTAGGAAGTGACCAATGAGGGGTGGGGGGCGGGCTGGGAGGCGGGCGGGCGAGGGATAACACGGAAGGGGAGGCAGGGAAGCACGGGGCAACGCGGGGCCTGGGGAGCCAAATTAAACTAAAAAATACACGGATGGGGTCGCGGATGGGGGGCACACTCACCTGCTCCTCGGATGAGATATTCAATAAACAGAATATCAGCAAAGATAATTTCACACACATCTGTGGAGGTGAATGGAGTCACACCACGAGCAAAGAACCATAATTCAATGAAGAAGCATGCAAACAAAAGCAAACAAACCCAATTGCCATACAAAGCAGTGGACGAGGGTATGAAAAACGTAATAATACCAATATGGAACAAGAAACGCTGCTCACAAAAGTATCCCCAGAAAACTCAGTATCACCTGTCCATTCCACTAAACTAATACGTCCAGTCTACAAATGGCAGTGCACATCAATGTCTAACATTGCCAAAAAATCTTTCAAATCTTTATGCCAGTTCTTCAATCAGTATGTGAAAGGCAAAGACAAATTCAAAATTAAACTACTACAAAATATGGACCCGTGTCCAGTGCGCAAATTCACAAGACTACAAGGACATTCATTAGCTTGCATTTGTGGACCTATTTGCAAAAGCACCTTCCACCATATAAACATGATATTAACACATCATTCAACTATAAGAAATCTGGTCCATAAACTGTACTATGCCAAAAGTCCTGCTTTAGCACTCGCCAATTTAAATAATCTTCTACATGGTACAGCCAAACAACTACTCGAAGAAATAGAATATATCCAGAGAAAATATTTTGGAATTGAAAGCCACTTACAAAATACAATAGATTTACAACAGGCTAGCAACAACTGTACAGATGGCCACCTTCTTTTACACACATACAAAAAAGAAATATTAAAGTTTAAAAGTACATCTGCTGAAGTAACAAACCATGTGTGTGTGTGTTGCCGCAGGACTTTTTATAAAAATAGCATGGAAACTATAGACATATTGTACAAAATAGAAGACAATGAAGATTCCAAATGGTTCCAATTAGCTCTCTATCTTATAGCAGAAAACAAATACGAGATTACCGACCCCAAAATACTTTGCAGTTACTTCACTGCAAAACTTGACAACAACCAAACACATTCATGTGCTATCACATATAACTTGGAATTATTCCCATTAACAAAACCTGTGCAACAACTCAACTTATATGAGAGCATCATAATTCAAACAGTGCACCCGTTTCAAGCAGTAATACTCCTTTAACCAAAAACAGCAACACTACCTCCCCTCTGAATAAGTGAAAGGCATTCGTGGCAAAATAGTTTATTTGCCATTAGATCTCAAAGAAAATGTACACACTCTGGGAGTGCAACGTCCAATAGATCAATCTTTAATTATCTTAGTAAATGGCGTACCTACAAAAGACAAACAAATTTGGCAACAACTCGTGGACTTACATACAGTTAGACAAGCCCTGCAATATCTAAAAGACAACAATGAATACTACAGAGAAATTAATATTGAAGAAAACCTGAGGGAAACCACTGAAATAATTCAAGAGTCATCAGAAACTGGTCAATTTCAACTTCTAGATCCTGCTACAGAATCCAATATTTTAGACCATTATACAATTCACCCATTACACTCTAAAGACACCATAGATGATGCACTGGAAACATACCAAATACAACGTTCAGCATATGGGAAAAAAGTATAGAAGCATGTGTCTTTCCTCTACTCTCTCCTACTGGAAAAGGAGGAATGTACGATGATAGATCCACACAAATAACAGCATCAGAACACAGCTATTCACGAATGTATTCTGCAGATCCCAGATTCCACCTTCTCTTTGAAAGTGAACTAGCACCTCTATGCTACAGAGTTGCACACACATTGAAATCAGGTACCCATTTTCAAAATATGTCAACTACGGAATTACTGCAAAAAGTGCAAGAAAAAGATGAGATTTTACATTCAAGCATTACAAATCTTTTAGCAAACATGCGTGGTACAAAGGAATACTGGTTCCGACGGCATGGAGATGTATGCTGTATGATAAGAAACCTTGGCCCACCCACTTGGTTAGTGACATTAAGTTGTGCAGAATATGCATGGGAAGATTTACACTATTTCCTACGCATAGCAAACAAAAACAAAACAAACATAGATGTAAAAACACCAGGAGAACTCTGCTATCTAGATCCTGTGAAAGTATCAAGATATTTCCATCATGGCTTCATTGCTATGCTACACTTCATTTGTAATAAAACGGTTCCTCCCCTCGGAGAAGTGCAACACTTCTTTTGGAGAAAAGAATACCAAGCCAGAGGAGCACCACACATCCACATGCTTATGTGGATTAAAGATGCTCCCAAATTTAGTCAGGATAGTGATGCCACTGTTTTGCAGTTCATCCAAAAATGGCACTTGTGAAATCCCTTCACAAACAACACATAGTGAGTGATCTTCATGCACACATTTTACAATTTCAAAGACACAAATGTGGAAAATATTGGCATTGCAAATATGAAAACAAAGGGAAATACTACACCAAATGCCACTTTGGTTTCCCTAGACCAGTTTCAACAACAGGTCAAGTAAACAACTTCATGTCTTCAGTTAGACATAGTGTCGAAGGTAAATCACCTAAGAACACATATCACATAAAAAGAACAGAAGAATCAAAATACATCAATGATTACAATGCAATCATTGCCCTCCTATGGAATGCAAACATAGATATACAGTACATTGCAGACAATTCCACTGCAGTTGCACGATATGTCACAGCCTACTTACCAAAGCAAAGAAAACAGAGCTTCAGGACCTCTGGGATTACATATCATCTGACAAAACACTATCACAGAAATTGTACAGTTTAGGCATACAAATGCTCTCTCATAGATAATGTGGCTGCTATGAAGCTGCAGACTATTTAACCGATACTGCCTTATATGGAAAATCTGACAATATAGTATGGCTAAGTCTTGGTCCTGCTAAATCTAGAAAAGGAGTTCTCAAATCATATGAGGACATAGAAACAATAGCCAAAACTGATCCCAACAGCCAAGACATTTTGAAAAACAATTTTTAGACACATACTACCCAAACAGGAGTACCACTTTGGAAACTGTGTCTCTACCACGTAGCCCAAAACATCACATACAAAAATAATATTAAATCAGATGAAAAGAAAGGTAGATACATAGTAGCAAATTGTGAAGGCAGCTTAGTGAAGCTTACCAAACGCAGTTTAATTAATCATATCAAATTGACATAAACAAACTCTTCAACATAAAGAACTGTATTACATGTCCCTGCTACAACGTTTTAAACCATGGAGAAAAGAAGAAGAGTTACTGTATATGTATGACTCCTTTGAAGACGATTTCAAAGCAAATGAAAGCACTATAACAAACGTAAACTTTACACAGTACCAAACAATGTTGCACAATGAACAGCAACAGGAAGAAAAACTCTACGCCCTACTAGATGTGGACACTCCCGACAGTAGTCAACCTTCTGTAACAGGAAACCAAGAACCACTTGGACAGCCACTAATAGCAAATGAGGCAGAATTAGCCATAACAGAAGTAGAAAACACCATGTGTCAGTATGAGCAATCTACCGAAGACTTTGCTGTACTGAAATCACAACTAAACAGTGAGCAGCGTAGTATTTTCCAAGAAATAACAAAACAAATTGAACATGGTGTGCAACATGAAAATAAAAACTGTACCTGCCAAGATTACAAACCTATACTGCTATACGTGAGTGGTCAAGCTGGTTCAGGCAAAACATTCTTAATCAAAATCATCAGCAAGTTCCTCCAACAATTAACAAACAACAAACTCTCAGCTGTTGTAACTGGCCTCACAGGTTTAGCTGCCTACAGCATAGGTGGTGTGACTTTATACCCATTACTACTCCTTCTAGTAGAACACCAAAACAAATTAGACTATTACAAACTTTCTACAGAGGCTGCAATGGAACTACGCAGAGTTTTCAAACAAATGACAATGCTGCTAATAGATGAGATGAGCATGGTCTCCAACCTAATGTTGGCTTTAATTCACCTCAGACTACAAGAGGTCCTCAAAACAGACTACGAAGAGCTCTTTGGGGGAAAACACATTATTGTTTTCGGAGATCTTCAATTAACACCAGTGAAAGCTGAACCTATTTTTAAAACCTTAGGGCACAAACTGTGCCGTAAAACACTGGGCAGCATAGGAAATGTCAACCTTTGGCAACATTTTCAATACAGAGAATTAACTAAAAATATGCGGCAGTCTGCAGACCTGACATACGCCAACATTTTAAAAAGTATTAGAGTTGGTGTACTATCTCAAGAAGCACAAACTAGATTAAAAACCAGGCACCTCCATGTACTATATGGCCATAACTCATGTGCTACTGATGTCATGGACCACTTAGCACACAAAAATGTCAATTGTATGTCCTTGATGCCAACTCTTGCAAGCTGTTCAAAATTGAATGAAACAATGTTAAAAAAAGAAATGCAACCAATAGTTCAAGTTGCCTCCACAGACAAACTGGACGCACATGGTATGACACTACCCATGTGTCAACAAGCCACAACAAGGCTAAACACCTTGGAAAACAATCTCTAACACAGCTGGTTTGGAGAAAATATTCAAATTATCTTTAAACTGTAGAGTAATGCTTAAACGTAACCTTAATGTGGACCAAGGACTAGTTAATGGAGCACTTGGTACAGTTGTTGGCTTTCAAACATACCCACGTGACAACAATGTTCAATTTGTCAATATTCTCTTTGACAAACTATCTGAAGTGTAGTGTACAAAGACATGTATGTACGCAGAGAACAATTTTCTCTAACTCTAGCATACGCAGTCACCATTCACAAATCACAAGGTCTTACCCTAGATAAAGCATTGATAGATATTGGTAGCACAGTCTTTAAAGAAGGCATGAGCTATGTAGCAGTATCACACTTACGTACACTTGACAGACTATTTCTAATCAACTCTGATACAAGTAAAGTAAATGCTGATATTTCTTGCATTCTAGAATACAATAGACTGCTTTCACTCTACACCCCCATCTAAAAACCTATCCTGTTACGCAAAAAGCAAAATGTTGTAAAAGAAAACTACTTCAGACTCAATCTATGCAGGACCTCACAGCAATTCCTCCAAAGAAAGTAAAAGAAGGTAATACTTGATCAAGGACCACAACCAAAGAAGAATATACTGCTCAAAGTAATCAACTACCTCTTCAAAGAAGCAACACACACTTCCAACAAATGACTTGGACACAGAACTGTCAGGTCCATTCAAATTTTCAAATACAACTGGTGTAAATTGCTACGCAAATGTAGCAATAAATATTCTACTCCAATTGCCACCAATATTGACAACATTTACTTACACGGTACAGACCAATTGTGTTTGCAAATGTTAGTCCTTCATAGAAATGCAACCAACAATCCTGACAACACTTACAGTGTTCATGGAATAAGACAGGAATTGGACTACTGTCCTGGAATGGTCAAATTCACTATAAACTCACAAGAAGATCCACAAGAATTTCTAATGTACTTGCTTCAAGTACTAGAAAACAAAAACATACCTATAAATGAAATCTTCCAGATTTCATACATGTGGAAACATAAATGCACTCTTTTCAGGCATGTAGTAGAAGAAGCTCCTAATGAATGCTTTGTGTATGTATCCATACCTAACTGTGAATCCATTCCATTTCAGCAATACAAAATGCAAACCATGGCAGATTATGTACTACCTGCAATTCCGATAATCGTTCCAACGTACAAATACAGACACATAGTAAATACGTAATAGCAATGCTTTTACGTTATAATGCAGATGGTACCAAAAACAACTGCAAGCTGACTGGATTCACATATGGTCAAGTATTACTTGGTAAGAAAACCTTCACAACAATAGGTATAATCTACCACGCAGGAGCCACAACCAATGCAGGTCAATACACTGCATATATAAAAAATGAATTGTAGATGGTTCGAATGTAATGATAGTACCATTACTCTAAAGCAGAGATTACCAGCAAATCTTGTAAAGGCTTACTTAATATTCTTAAAACCAAAATTTTTATAACTAATCTGTGTATGAACATAAACAAAACTAGAACTTCCAAACTATGACCAGTTAGAATACGCCAACAGGTATCTAACTGACCCAAAAATCTGCAACAAGCCAACAGAAAGATGAATACCACTAAAATGGAAAAAGAAATAAACAAAGAGAATACACCAACTGCTATCTAATTGCAACAATACTACTACCACCACTTCCAACTAAAACACCATACACCTATTCAATTCCACCTATTGAAATCAATGTAAGAAATATTTTGTACCACAACGTAGAAAGGTTTTTCTTTAAATCCAGCATGGTTTTTTTATTCCCACAGACGCAATGATTTAATCAACAAACACAGGAACTCAGCACATTTCACAGTACACTGGTTTGAACTATGGTACTTCTAAAGTACTAACTATGAGGGTCGACAAAATACAGAAATGTCTACTATGCAATGCAATACTCATTATAAACTACCTACAATAACATGTGATTTTTTCTTTTATTACAGTTATTGAAAAAGAATGTGTGCTCCAACTACCCATGTCATGAAAAAACTGCATACAACCACAAAGAGTCTAACAGTAAGTATATAATGATTGGACTCACAAACACCACAGCATAACACACCCATTCAAGCAAACACCTGACCATAAACCGCAATCCAAAATGTTTGCTTCCATGGGTATCTTATGCTGCAGCGCTTGTGGCCAAACACTACAATTTTGACTGCGTGGCATGGCCAAAACTCTTCATAAAGCCTCAACAAAGGAAACAGTAAGTATATAATAATTAAACTCACAAACACTGCAACATAAAACAGCAATGCAAACGAATACCTCACCAATAAATACAACCCAAAATGCCTAGCGTCTTCAATCCCAACAATCTGAACACAATCCAACAAACAAACACACATCACCTCACTATCCTATAAACACTATTACACTACTACCATCAGTCCTACATTTTTGAAAATATATCCCCTAAGCAGCCCACTTACCACAATACAAATGTTTGGTAGCATTGTAGAGTTATGCTGCGGTGGTTGTGGCCACAACCACTGCAGCATAACACACCATGGAAACAAACACCTACCAAACGACCACAACCCAAAAACATAATACATCCACCTCAAAACTGTGCACTTCAATTAGCATTCTAAAAAACAATTACAACCAACATACAAACTCTTCAATACATACCTTCTTCACCCAATGCTCTTCTAACGACCCAAAACCAACATCATACTAAACTAAAATAGCCAGTAATGCACCCAGTGTTTAGTATGTCCGCGGACAACTGCAGTGACCGCGGACACCATGAACACATCACGGCCTTCTCCCACCTAAACAAACACAACATTTGACCCATCTATTACTCCCCCATCCTCACCAAGCACTCGTACACACCAACACACTCCCTAAAATTGGATTTATGCTCACTTCCAGCTGATGTCCGTGCATCCAATATGGCGGGCGCATCGAAACAATTTGACACACCTCACGCCTCATCCCAGCCAATCAGAGAGCACGTTGTGCGTCCGTGGACATGAAGTAAGCCGATTATCGAATCAGTGTCCTGTCTGCGGAGCGAACAGGGAAGTGTGTCCGCGGAGCGGACATAGATATCTGTTACACTCACCTGGTCTCTGCAGGGACGTTGGGGCATGGTTGGAGCCCTCCATGGATTCGGCTCCCTGGGATCGGTTCTCACCCCCAGCTGCTGCCAAGTATACTGTTCTGGATGCTGGTACTGCCCCTGCGGGAACACGATAGGCAATGAGAAGGGTGTGGAGGTATTGCGACTCCCCTCGGACCTTTCGTGCCAAAATGAGGTAAGTAAGCGTTTACCCATATAGGCTCACCTGATGAATAGTTAGGGCGAGCTCCCTGTCTTACTTCTCATCAGCAGGGGCACTTCAAGAAGATCCAGTTGTGTCACTGGTCCGTAGATGTGGTGGCCCAGGCTGGCTGTGACCGAACCACTTTGAAGGTAGGAGTCTTTCTGATGATTATTATTCATATGAGTATTAATGTCTTGTCACATGATTTAAGTTCATACTCTTAATAATGTCTCTTTCTCCCTTATAGGTGATGGCAGGCCAGCTGAGCCATTGCGCCGGTGGAGGACGACTTCAAAGTGTTCCCAAGAAGATAACCAGTTGGGATCCAAAGGTAAGCGCTAGATGCGATGGCACGCGACCTTAGCGAATGTCTCTATTAGGTTTCTAACCTTATTTATTTGTTATTTCCTCCTGCAGGTGTAGTCTAGCAGCGCTTAGAGAAGAGTTGCGGTGCGTGGACCTGGCGGCGGGGGAAGGATGCCTGCGACCACGATGAATCTGGCCATGTAGAACTTCAGAGTTGGTGTCAGAGCTGAAGGTCAGGTAAGGCGTGCATTCGGTGGTTGTATTCCACGAGCCAGGTAAGTATGCCCTGGATGATCGCGGATGGAGTCACTGCGAGCAGGTAAGAGACGCTTCAGCTGGTTCTGATGGAGAAAACGGGTAAGTAGCGCCTCCGCACTGGTTTGGCTGGCTATGCAGGTACGATGCTTCTCCACAATGGTTTCGCTAGGCCTGCGGGCGGGGCAGGCTTAAATATCCTGGCCCCGGACACGTCCCCTTGCTCTGCTAGATGGTTCCACCCTGCCACTACCAAATGCACGTGGTTGACTGATGTGAGTTGGAATGACACGAGCCCAAGGGAAAAAGTGTGCAGAGCACACTTTCGTATGAGCCTGGTGCCAAATGCACCAGGACTGGGTCCAACTGGATCCTTTAGGGGATGTGAACTGGGGTTCCTGACCAGTGGCCATGACAGCACTCCCCCTCAAGGACCCTCTCATGTTTGTTTCCCCCCCCTGGTCTTGATTTGGTGGGATTATTACGATGAAATATAGTCTAATTATCCCTGGGGCATGGACAAATTCACTGGGCTCCCAAGTTCGATCTTGCAGTCTGTAGCCTTTCCAATCAATTAAGTAGTACAGTTTGGATTATACTACCTTAGAATCCAAAATGTCTGACTTTGTATTCCGTTTCCCCTTCTATGACAGCTGGTTCGGGTGGTGTTTCAATCCGAGTATCTGGCTTCAATGGTTTCAAGAGGGAGACATGGAATACCGGATGGATCTGCATGTTAGTTGGTAAATCTAACTTCATGGCTGCAGGATTAATAATAGCCTTGATGGGATAGGGTCCTAAGTACCTGGGTCGGAAGGCCCGGGGTCCTTTCAGTGGGATATTCTTGAATGCCAACCAAACTTTATCCCCAACTTGGTAATGTGGCGCTTCCTTTCGGTGTCCTTTTCTGTTGTTCTTTAGCCCTGGTTAGTGTTTCTGTAGCCCTTTTTAGAGTTTGTGAGATAGTTTCGTGTAAGGTTTTGACATCTGGCATTTTCAAATAGTCAGGAGAGTCAAAAACGGATGTTCGAGGGTGGCAAGCTTGGACTGTATAAAACGTGGTCTGTCCGGTGCTAGTGTGGACTAAGTTGTTGTAGATAAATTCCGTTAACCAGAGAAGGTTTTTCCAAGGTTCCCCCGTTTGTTGCAGCATGCACCGAAGGTATTACTCTAAGGTCTGGTTGGTACTTTTGGTCTGGCCATCGGTTTGGGGATGGTGACTCGTGGATAGCCGGAGGTCAATCTTGGCTATTTTGCAGCATCTCCTCCAGAGAGCAGAAACAAATTGCGTTCTGCGATCTGAAATTAGCACCGATGGGAAACCATGTAGTTTGCAATTTGCTCTAAAAACACTGTGGCGAGTGCGGAAGCATTTGGAAGCCACTTCAAAGGAATAAAATGGGCCATCTTGGAGAACAAGTCTACAATAACCAGAATTGTATTGAACCCGTTGCAAGAAGGTTGGTTGGTAATAAAGTCCATCAACAGTGTATGCCATGGTGCTGGTGGTACCGCTAAAGGACATAATAGCCCCGCGGGCTTGGTTTTGAGATTTATTTTGTGCGCACATCCCACAGGTGGCGATGTATTGAGCAATGTCTTTTCTCCATGTTGGCCACCAGTAGCCCTTTTGGATCTTGGCCCGAGTCTTGGTGATTCCAGGATGACCCTCTACTAGCAATTCATGGTAATTTGCTATTATCTGCCTTTGCAAGGTTTTGTCTTGAACATATAACCTTTCTCAGAAATAAGGCAAATTGTCCTTAATGGGGTATTGGTTTCCTTGAGCTAGCCATTCCTCTTGTGCAGTTGGAGTCATTTGAGATCGAAGATCAGTTTTCACTTCTTCCAAACAGAAGGTTGCAGCGATTTGATTCTGAATCTGTACTTCGGGTATAATGGGCACAGGCTTGGAGGTCGCAAAGGCTTCCTTGTCTTCTCCCATGCAGGATAGGGCGTTGGCTTTCCCATTGCGCACCCCTGGTCTGTATGTAATTACGAAGTCATATTCTGCAAAGAAAAGGGCCCAGCAGAGCTGGTGCGAATATTGGGATTTGGCTGCTTTTAGATATTGTAAGTTTCAGTGATCTGTAATAACTGTGACCATGTGCCTGGCTCCCAAAAGATAGTGTCTCCATGTTTTGAAGGCCCCTCTGATTGCCAATAGTTCCTTGTGGGTAATTGCATAGTTCAACTCAGGTGCCGAGAATTTACGGGACAGAAGGCTATGGGATGCAGTTGTCCAGTATCCGGATCGCTCTGTGATAAGACTGCTCCCATGACAATGCTAGAAACGTCTTTTGGACTACGTATGGCAGGTCAGGACGGGGATGCCGCAGCACTGGTGCTGAAGTGAAGGCCTTTTTCAGTTCCTGGAAGGCCTTTTCTTCCTCCGGAGACCAAAGGAATCTTTTGTTGTTCTTCAGTAAGGAAGTGATTGGATGGACTATTTGCGAAAATTTGGGAATGAATCGTCGGTAAAAGTTAGCAAATCCGAGTACGCTTTGCACCCCTTTGATGGATGTTGGTGATGGCCATTGTAGAATTGCGTCCACCTTGCGGGTATCCATATGAACACCTCATGGGGTAAGCATGAAGCCCAAAAATTCGACTTCTGTGACGTGGAAAGAGCACTTTTCCAATTTTGCAAATAGGGGGTGTTGACGTAGCTTTTCTAAAACTGCTCTTACATGTGCGACGTGTTCTTCCTTGGATGAGTAAATGAGAATGTCATCAATGTACACGAGTGCACAAACGTCTAACAATTTGTGCAGTACATCATTCATGAAGAACTGAAATGCAGCAGGTGCATTGCATAATCCGAAGGGCATGACCTGATACTCGAAAAGCCCGTACTTGGTTCGGAATGCCATTTTCCATTTGTCACCCTTTCTACCCGCACAAGATGGTAGACCCCTCGTAAGTTCAATTTAGTGTAGATTTGGGCATGCTTGACTTGATCGAGCAATTTCGCGATAAGCAGTAAGGGATACCTGTTCTGTACTGTGATTTGGTTCAGTGCTCTATAGTCTATACAAGTTCTCAAATCTCCTTTCTTCTTAGGTACGAAGAATAGAGCTGAAGAGGCAGGGGACTTAGACGGGCGGATAAAACTGTTAGCTAGGTAGTGGTCCAAGAAAAATTTCAGATGCTGGTTTTCTTGCTCGGTTAGAGCATAAATTCGACTGCATGGAATTTGTGCCCCGACACCAGATCGATTTGGCAGTCGTAAGGCCTGTGAGGAGGAAGAGTATTTGCTTGTTCCTTTTGGAACACGTCCTGATAATCGTGATATTACAGGGGTAAAGAGCCAGAAAGTCCCTAGATGAATTTGGTTTTGAGTTCTTTGATCTTCTCTTCTTGGTGGAAGCAAACGTTATTGCATTCTGGAGGAAAAGTCAGCCTTCTGTATGTAATTTAAGTTGAAAGGGCTCGATTTTTTCGTGACCAAAACAACTATAATAAAAAAAAAAAAATAAAAATAAAAAATAAAAATAAAAAAAAAGTCAGCACTCTTGTCTTGTTCGCCAGTCGATCGTTGGGTTATGTGTTTCCAGCCACAGCATTTCTAAGATAATCTGGAACTGTGGAGCTCCAATAAGATCGAAGGTTATGTCTTCTCGATGGCCACCCTGACATATAAGCATGACTTTGTCAGTATGTTGCATCACAGGGCCAGATGACAGTTGAGACCCGTCCACCGCTGTGACGTTTTCTGACTTGAGCTTTTTCTGAAGAGGAAGACCTATTTGTTCGGCCAGATTTTGATCAATATAATTTCCTACAGCACCACTGTCAATATATGCCTCCAAGGCATGCACCTTTGTGGGTTGTTGATGGTTGACCAAAAGTACCGGGATGACCAGGTGTGAGGTCTGTACAGATTCCTTCTTTTCACTCGACAAGTGGACCCCTACACTTGCCGGGTGCTGGAATTTTCCTGATCTTGTTCCTTTTCTTCCTTCCCCTTGTAAGTTGCTCCTACACTCCTTTTGGGGGGTTTGATGGGGCACTCTCGAAGGAAATGTCCTGCTTTTCCACAGTATAAACATAGTTATTGCTGCCTCCTCTTCTCTCGCTTTGCCTTGGAAATAGGAGCGCGTATTCCTCCAATCCGCATTGGTTCGACTGGTTCATGGGTTTTTGCTGACTTGTCTGGGGGTCGCATATAGATGGACCTCCCTTCATTCCTTGAGCGGTCCATTCTTCGATTCTGCAGCTGGTGATCTAGTTGTACCGTCAAAATGATATACTCTGCACACCTTTCAGGGGGATTAACCACTTGGGCTAGCATGTCTTTTAATTCCCCACGCAAACCCTGATAAAAGAGCTTGGTTCTCTTTTCTTCTGGCCAATTTGTCTGGGCCACAAGGCGATTGAAGGTATAGGTAAGCAGGTATTGGCTCCCCTGTCTGAGGGACAACAGTTCAATGTCCAGAGCTTGGCCTTGGGTATGTCTAGCAAACAACTTTTCCATTTCTAGTTGGAAATCCCCAAAGTTTCGGAGCAGGGGATCATCCTGGTTCACTAATGGTATCGACCAGTCTGCTGCACTTCCTCCTAAATAGGAAAAGACGAAAGCCACTTGTGCACTATCGTTTGGAAAGGCCCCAGGTCGGCACAGAAAGTGAAGACGACATTGATTCATAAATATTGCATATTTGTTTGGATCGGCGGTGAAACGTTCAGGTGGGGCTTGGTGGCTGCGATGTAGGAGATTGTGACATCTCAGGTAGCAGAACCTGTCCCGCGTGTGTCTGAAGCATTTGCCTTGCCAAATCATCGGTTTGTTCCTGAGTTACGATTAAGTCCCTTTGCAAGGCACTGGTCTCTTGTCTGGAAGCATGGACTTCAGCCCGCAATTCCCCTAGAAGTTGGGCCAGCTGGTCGGTTTCAGAGTTTTCCATAACGCCCAGGCAGAGATTCAGAGAGGCTTCGCGTTCTGTTACGCTCACCTGGTCTCTGCGGGGACGTTGGGGCACGGTTGGAGCCCTCGCTGGATTCGGCACCCTGGGATCGGTTCTCACCCCCAGCTGCTGCCAAGCATGGTACTGCCTCTGCGGGAACACGAGAGGCAATGAGAAGGGTGTGGAGGTATCGTAACTCCCCTCGGACCTTTCGTGCCAAAATGAGCTAAGCATTTACCCATATAGGCTCACCTGATATATAGTTCGGGCGAGCTCTCCATCCTGCTTCTCATCAGCAGGGGCGCTTCAAGAAGACCCAGTTACATCACTGGTCCGTAGATGTGGTGTCCCAGGCCAGCTGTGACTGAACCACTTTGAAGTTAGGAGTCTTTATGATGATTATTGTTCATATGAGTATTAATGTCTTGTCACATGATTTAAGTTCATACTCTTAATAATGTCTCTTTCTCCATTAGAGGTGATGGCAGGTCAGCGGAGCTGTTGCGCCGGTGAAGGACTTCAAAGTGTTCCCAAAAAGATTATGGACCTCATTCCGAGTTTTGAGGTAGCCATGGCGCTATTAGTGCCATGGCTGCCTCCAGAATCGGTCCGACTCCGGTCTGGTGAAGGGAGGAATTACCGGTCCAGTCCGAGGTCAGCGGGATCAGTAATTCCCTATTCACCAGAGCCATTCCCCATTCCCATTTGAGTCCCCATAGGGCTCAATGGGAAGTGGGAAGGCGGCAATAACGGTACCGCAAATTGCGGTACCGTTATTGACCCCGGATTCCCTTAACGGGTCACGTCCATAACACCTGGTATAACCAGGCGTTAAGGGAGGGACCCGCTAAGGGAACTCGGAATAGGGCGCAAAGGGATTACCGGCACCGGTGTCCTTACCGGTGCCGATAATCCCTTTGCGCCCACCTCGTAATGAGGCCCAATCAGTTGGGATCCAAAGGTAAGCGCTAGATGTGATGGCGCGCGACCTTAGCGAATGTCTCTGTTAGGTTTCTAACCTTATTTGTTCTTTCCGCCTGCTGGTGTAGTCTGGCGCCACTTGGAGAAGAGTTGCGGTCCGCGGACCTGGCGGCAGGTGAAGTATGCCTGCGACCACGATGAAGCTGGCCGTGTAGAACTTCGGAGTTGGTGTCCGAGCTGAAGGTCAGGTAAGGCGTGCAGTCG
The DNA here is from genome assembly GCF_040938575.1 of Ambystoma mexicanum. Classification (NCBI taxonomy): domain Eukaryota; kingdom Metazoa; phylum Chordata; class Amphibia; order Caudata; family Ambystomatidae; genus Ambystoma; species Ambystoma mexicanum. The sequence continues at coordinate 695,066,168 of NC_090937.1, read as the reverse complement.
GTGGTTGTATTCCACGAGCCAGGTAAGTACGCCCTGGACGATCGCGGATGGAGTCACTGCGAGCAGGTAAGATACGCTTCAGCGAAGATTCAGCTGGTTCTGATGGAGAAAACGGGTAAGTAGCGCCTCCGCAATAGTTTGGCAGGCTATGCAGGTAAGATGCTTCTGGTTTCGCTGGATGACAGGTAAGATGTTCCTCCGAGATGGTTTGCTGGAAAACAGGTAAGAGGCTTCTCTGAGATGGTTGCACTGGAAAACAGGTAAGATGCTTCTCAGGCAGCGGTGAGCGTTACGCTGCTTCGGCAGAATAACTCGAAGCCTAGGCCTGCAGGCGGGGCAGGCTTAAATAGGCTGGCCCCGGCCACGCCCCCTTGCTCTGCTAGATGGTTCTACCCTGCCACTCCCAAATGATGATGCATGTGCAGCTTCATTGATTTCTATGGCCACGCCCGGCCAAATGCACGTGGTTGACTGATGTGAGATGGAATGACACGGACCCAAGGGAAAAAGTGTGCAGAGCACACTTTCGTATGAGCCTGGTGCCAGAGGTGCCAGGACTGGGTCCAACTGGACCCTTTAGGGGATGTGACTGGGGTTCCTGACCTGTGGCCATGACAATATCACTCATTTTTTTAGACCTACTTTTTGGTCATTTAAAAAAAGAAAATACTGGATGGATTTTCACCAAATTTACAAAAGCATGCTTTCAGGACCAAACCGCCACTCCTGCCACAAATTCGGTGAAAATCCGTCCAGCGGTTTGGGCTATAGGCGCGACAGAAATTTTTTCTCCATTCACTCTATGGGGAAAAAAATAAATTTTGGGACCCCCTATAACTTTGCCCCCCCCCCCAGGACCAAACCTCACCAAACTTTGCAAAACAATTCAGAGTGGGCCATATACTTTTTTTTGCAGGGGGAGAAAAGTTATAAGCCGCCCAAAAAGTGCTCTTCCTATGGGTTTAGCAACATAACCATAACTACACAGCCACTACGGCGGGCTGTGTAATATATATATACATACATATAAATATATACACACAACACCAAGAAGGTTATGGTGGGTTTAAAAAGGTTTGTAAAAAACCTTCCACCTGAAATGTGAAAATAGGAAAACCCATTGGAGCCAAGTCACACATTCCACAACGCAATCTAGTAGCCAACGCTGGAAGTTCACCTTCAGCTCTGAGCCACAACAGCAAGACATTGTGGGTATGTAAATTAGCTCAAATGCAAACCTTTTTCTCCAAGAAATTGTCTTTGTCTAAGAGGGCAGTGCTACTTTATACAGCAATGGTGCCGGTGCTTCCGTGTCCCCAACCCCATCGTGTCCTCTGGGACTCCATGGGAATGGGGACTTGCAGTTTCCACCACCTGACTTCCTGGTCTGCCGGGACTTGTAATGTCCCAGTGGCACCGGATATCCGGCGGCAGAAACAGTGTTATGAGGTCAGTGGCAACCCGCTGGTAGCATTGGTGGAAAACCGCCGACCTCGTCATGAGGCCCAATGTTTTCTTTAGGACTAGATGGTGCAAGGACATGTACGGTTTATGGCACTAGGTAGGGAATCAAATGGAAAGAAAGGGCAGCACAGGAGTTTATGGCTTACAATGAATCCACAAGTCATGCTGCACATGGGTGATGGTAGAAGGGTGTGGGCAAAAGTATAGCGTTTACCAACCAGGCTGTGGGAGAGGAGATGAGGACGTGTGTTGGAGTACGACAGGGAACAGAATGGGAGGTTGTTGGGAGAACAGGGAGTGCCAAGAAGCAACAAAGAAACACAGAAGTGTACAAGGTAGTGAAATGGGAATGACGTGGGCCTGAAGAGTGTGGGCCTCTTAGGGAAGCACTAGATAGTGTATTAGGGCACTACATGGTCATACAAATTTGCCCTAAAGATTTCTCTAGAAGATGTGGCATAAGGTGCATTGAACAAGATAAGTAAAGAAGTCAATCTTTCACAGGGTAGCTTTGGGGTATTTTACCCAAATAGAGCCACATTGCGAATTCTATAGTGCAATTATCCAAAGCAAACACCATTTTGCTGGATACCATGCGATAGATTCCAATAGTTCAGGAGGCAAGTCTGGCACAGTACACATGAACAATTCAGAAACATGTGTGCCAAGTGTGAGAAACCAAAAGGTGTCTCTCCTACTAGTCCCCGGGGATCTGTCATTCAGGTGGCCAGGACACAGCCAATGCCTTTGGATCCAATTTCCTTGGGGTGTACCAGTGCGGGAGAATCACCTGGGTGAGGGGTCGTCTGGGAGTGGGCGACCGGATGGTGAGATGCAGTATCCCCTTCCTTGTAACACCTTAACCCCATCCTACCAAGTAAGATATTTAGGAACTCCGCCACCCCTTCCCCCCTTTACAACATGAAGACATTCTCACTGACAGCCTGCTCTAAGGGTAAACAGACTAACACCTGAGTCGTGTAGCTGACATGTCCCAATACCATGGTCAGGCAGTCATCGACAATCACTCACACCTGACTTCCATTACACTTCCGCACACAGATAAAAGATGGAGCACGAGAGCACACTCTAAGCGAGGCAAAACACATGAGGAAACAGCAGTTTCGAGACAGTAGCTGAGCAAAAGGGGAAGGGCGCCAAAGCGAAGGAGATCACAAGGAGGGAATTTCTCTTGACCTTTTCAATAAGTAACCGTTACTTTCCCGATAGCTCGAGAGAAAGCGTGAGACCAGGAAACCAGGCTGAAGAATCCTGCACTCTGTGTCAGAGGTACCCGGGACCCTCCTGTGTCAATAATCAAGGCAGGGAGAATTAACAGCCACTGTGGTATTGTCCTTGGCTCCAAGAACAAAGCTGCTTCAGTGAAAGCAACACAGCCGGTGAGTTGGAGAGACGGATACAAGACTTGTCTGTGTTGAATCCAAGGTTGCAAGCAGCAACATTGTATGGCGAGCGCTGGAACGGACATTGTTAAAATGCATGTGATAAGAGAAGCGAGTGAAGTTAAACTGCTGATGAGCGATTGAACTTTAAAGCAAAGCTACTATAACTTTGACAGAGTGGTCCGGCACCATGTGGGATGTGGGTGCTCAATCGAAGGTCTCTGTAAGGAATCCAGCTGAGGAGTAACGAAAGTAGATACATTTGATCCAAGACTGGCAGAGGCAGATCATTTGAAAGTGAACAAGTAAATGTGAATTAAAATGGTCCTGCGATGGGGCAAGCAAAATCCAACGCACAGTCGAAAGTCTTTGATTTTGATGAAATAGAGAAAGTGTGGAAAAATACATGAATCTGGTCTGAGCCCGGCAGAGGGAGAACAACTGAAGATTTTATGTTAAAGTGGGTCCGAGCCCATCAGAGGGGGACCCGGGATGAATTGAATTTCACCCAAGAAGTTGTACCTTAGAATTCTAAGGAGCAAGGAACTTTTGAATGTTTGTTTGTCGTATCAAGCCCTCTGTACCAAAGTCTCTTTACTATTCAAAGTCTTTTACATCAGAGGGCCCTAATACTGGGATGTGAACTGCATCCTTGTGCTAGAGAAGCCAGAGACTGTGCTAGGCTCGAGTGTGCTGCCTTGTCCTGTGCTGCCTTGTCCTGTGCTGAAAACATGGGAAAGGAAAGCCAACAGCGTCAATATCCTGGCATATAATTTCTTGAACATTTTTGTTTTGCCTAACATTGTTTCCCCACACTATCTATATTTAGAAGTAAGGATGGCAATAGGATTATTAGTATAGGCCCTTTTATTTTGACAAGACACTGCTAGGACTACGTTATTATTATTTGATGATCACAGCTTGCTCCCATCTTTAGATTTAGGATTAGATGGGCTTTTTTCAAACCCAGTTGAAGTTCAATAAACACCCTTGAACTGTGATCACTTGTGTCTGTTTTACTGTTTGATACCATGCCTTCATTACATAAGGTAGTGTAGATATGGTGACTTTTGATAAGGGGTAGTTCATCCAATTATGGCATTAAAAATGACACTACTTTTACATATTGTGCTGGGACATAAATGTGCATCAGTTGTAACTACTGTACCAGGGGATTCAAGTCACGTTATTGGAGATCTGTTAGAGTAGTTGATAAAAATGAAAGTAAGTAAAAACAAACCATATATGCTATAATATGCAAGGGTGCTGCAACCAAATGCCAGGTTACTTCCAAATACATAAGAATGTTGTTCAAATAATCTAGGGTGGGTGCTGCCAATAATGTCTGTATGTTGCTCACACACTGATCGCGGCTAACATTATGGTGCTCAATGTACCACACTGCTAGGGGCCGTCTGCTGTCAAAGATTAATGGGGATTACTGATAAATGCACTCAAAAGATACTTGAAATTGAAATCACAAGTTCCAGGATGACACCATGTCTATTATGCTGAGAAGATGCATTAGGCCAGCATGTTCTAGTACTCGAGATAACAAGCCTTTTACAGATGACCTTAGCATCCAACTACTTCAAAGACAAGGCTCTCCCTGAGCCTCAAGGTACTTATGGACGCACTTCTTCAGTGAACTTTGGCCACTCACAGCAACCCACCCGCAAACATTAGAATGCAGAGACGACTGTGACAAAAATTCGGTCTTGCTTGACACAACGCTCCCCCAGGCTTAAACACTACTCACAACACCTCTTTTTCCCATCAGAATGCAGCGACGACCTATGACAAAATGTGGTCTTTCTGGGCACTTAACAATTCTTTGTTGCTCTCACACATATTCCACCCACTCAGCACCCATCCCTGTGCCCGACTTCATAGGTAGCTTTTTTTTGGAGCCCGACCAGCGCTCATATCTCCTTATCTTGGCCGAAATGCACACATGCGTTTTAGCCTTCACACAACTTCCCACACCTTGGACTTTGGTCCTTGAGAGTGTTCCCACTACAAGCACATTGAGGCCATATTAAGGCGCTATGCACATGACGACTACTACTACTAGGGATCTAGATCAAGAAATACATTATTTGTGCCGTACTTATGGTCCAAGACGCCTTTATTTGATGGCATTCCAATTTGAAGCCAAATTAAAATACAATAATATAAAGACATCTTGGACCATTAATAACCCCATGAATATTTATCTTTTCTTTTATCTCGGGCTTGTTCAGAAGTGCAGGCATACGGCTTCATGCGTGCTCACGTGTTGTCTTTATGCTACTCATATTTGGTTGGTGCTCTTAAGTATTGCAGATCTAAGCTCCTTATGTCAGCCTTCCACTTTTCACTTTGACTCAGAGAAGCACATTGTACTGGCAGTGTTTGCATTGCCCCCAGAAAACCGCCTGCTGTTCTCAGAAAGTCAAGACCATTTCACATTGCCTCATGCAACAACCTGGTCATGCCACATTGCCTCATGCAACAACCTGGTCATGCCACATTGCCTCATGCAACAACCTGGTCATGCCACATTGCCTCATGCAACAACCTGGTCATGCCACATTGCCTCATGCAACAACCTGGTCATGCCACATTGCCTCATGCAACAACCTGGTCATGCCACATTGCTCCTTCCAAATGTCTTACTCTTTTCTTCTTATTGATCCTCTCCTTGGTCCCTAGTTCCACACAGTTCTATTTGCATCAATAGGATCCACTCTGCTCACAACACTACCTGTTTTGTCTGTGTCGAGAAGTATTTTGAAGAGCAAGGAGGAGCCGGGCTCCTTCATGCACATTTCATTTTAGGATTCCCTTTACAACGAAACTCAGAAACTTGGTGGATGATAAGGCAAACTCAGGGAATTGATTCTTTGGTCATGGCTGAGCTGTGGTCAAGAGACACTAGTTCAACTAGAGAAACTGAGGTGGTGCTTGTGTGACATCATGTGTTAGCACCACCAGACCTGCAAAGGCATGAAGCACATTGGAGTGGGCAAGATGCAAATATTGGATGCGCTTCTGCGTACTTTGCCAAAAAACAATTGCAAAACGCTCGCTTTACTGGTTCCATGTGAAAATTCACCAGGTAGGTGACTTCTTTTTTCTTGCCCCTAAAATTCTTTTCCCAAATAGTCTAGGAGGGGCAGTTTAGGAGGGGTATAGTTTAATATTATAAACTCCCATCGTAGAACATTTGGGGAAAGTGTTTGATTTTAATGAGGGTGCATCTTTGGGGAAATGTCACCCCCTGGCAAACATTTCCCAGGCAACTTTATCAGTGGAAACCTCTTTACTGGCCGAAAGAGAGCTCATGGGAGATATTCTATGTACACAAGCAAGCAGGACAGATGTTCTAGGGCTATAGCTCTCCCTCCCCAGAGACGACATCACCATTGTTATAAGAGGGGTGTAAGAGGAGAAAGTTCTCCTGATCTACCCAAGTCAAAGGCGGAACTCCAGGGTATGGTTGATGCAGCTATGACAGTAGATCCTGCAGGGGGGCGTGGCCTGATGTCCACGGAGTGAGGACGCGAGTTCCCTGAGCTCCGTCTGGGCCGCAGCAGTCCGATCCTTTTCTAGGTGATTCTGCCCACAGACACCGCATCCGAGGAGATCCACCGGCGGCCGAAGCGGGAGTCCTTGTCTTCCACCCAACCCCGACGAAAATCGGGGCCTGGGAAGATTCTACCGCGACCCGGCGCTGGCTCCCCCTTCTTCCCGGGCGAGGCACACAAGATGGCGGCCGCCTCGCGTCGACAACCCAGCGGCTCGCACTGGATCCGGGAGCCTGCGACTCGCTGACTCGAGCAGTCCCACCCTGCAGTCGAGTGCACCCCGGCTCGGGCCACTCGAGGGCACCGTCAGGACCCGGTGCAGCAGCCAAGAAGGGCCAGAAGGAAGATCGCTACGCGGCCGATAGACACGGGGAAGAGGGTGGCGACGGCATCAAAGAGGCAAGATGGCTACCGCGAGGAACAAAGCCAAGCACGCTACTCTGGACCCCTTTGTAACATCCAAGCCTGCTGCTCAATCCACACCGAAGACCTCACCAGCACAAGATGCCCCTGGAAATGAGGCCAGACATAATCAAGTGCTTGAGGCGATCGCGGCCCTGAGGACATTCATCGATACGAAAATTGGGGAGGTTAAGATGGACATACAACTTATCAGGCAAGATGCCCGCAACTTAACGGAGCACGTCACCATAGTCGAATCCTCCCAGAAGGACATCTCAGACGAGACGACGTCTCTACAGAAAGAGGTAGCGGACCTCAAACGGAAAGTGCACTTCTTGGAGGCGAGATCCGAAGAAGCAGAGGGTCGGGCCAGACGGAACAATATCAGGATCCTGGGTGTACCGGAGGGGTCGGAGACCATGGATCCGACGGCTTATGTGGAATCCCTGATACAGCAAGAAGTAGGGGTGTCGAAACTCTCGCAGGGATTCGCCATTGAAAGAGCTCATAGATCCCTCCAGAAGCGCCCCCCGCCTGGATCCTACCCCCGCCCCATCATCGCCAAGGTCCTCAATTTCCGCGACCGAGAGGTGATCCTGAGATTCTCGAGGGAAGGAGGTATAATCGAGCGGGGTGACTCAAAGATTACCATCTACCCCGACTATACCCAATCGGTGCAGAGAGCAAGGAATTCCTTCGTCCCCATCAAGGCCCAGCTGAGGACACTGAACATAAAATACATGCTGCTCTATCCATCACGACTAAAAGTAATCCACAAAGGGCGGGCAATATTCTTGGAATCACCAGAAGCGGCCATTATGTGGATGGAACACAATAACCTTGCTGAGGCTCCCAAAGAAACCACGCTAGAGGAACGCACCTAGCACGCCCAAAAAGCTGACCGCATACTAACGCGGCTGGAGCACCCATTTCTTTGGTATTATACTCCAAACCGAACTGAAGCTATACCAATACTGAAGCAAAACTACCACATCAGAAAGCTAAATGACTGCGGGCTCACTCGACCTCCCGCCTATGGACTCGGACCACGGGCCCACCGTTGACCAGTGCAGACCTCTTTCCTGCACGCAACCACTCGCGCCAGAGACCTGGACTAGGTCGGACGGCGCGAGGGCCCCCGAGCACTCCACCCCGGTGGCTGAAGCTGGGTGCATTAGTTTTAGTTATTTGTTCCAAGTTGTTATTGTTATGACTGTCCCAACCCGGATGAATAAAGATTTCCTGGGCCGGGGTGGGGTGGGCCGGGTGGGCCCACCCACCCCACACAAGCGGCTCATCACCCACCCTACAATACGGCTCATGCAACACCGGGAGAAGGGGTGGTACACCCCTCATCGAGGAACCCTCTTATGCAATGGCAGCAAGACTCAAGCTAATTACATGGAACGTTAGAGGGATGGGAACATACATAAGAAGAAACCGGATTTTTTCTTACCTAAAGAGGAAAAAAATATCATTGGCCCTCCTGCAAGAAACACATCTCACCTTGGAGGCCACAGACAAAATCCCGAACTACTGGGGAGGCCAAGGCAGCGGCGCATCCTTCTCAAAGTACGCAAGAGGAGTCTATACATGGGTGAGCCCGGATACACCATTCCAACAAATGGGAACGGAGCTGGATAAAGAGGGCAGGTACGTGATAGTGTGGGGCATGCTTGAGAACACTCCCCTGTGTATAGTAAACTCGTATTTTCCCCAGCACAATATACCCTCACACATCAAGGACCTATGCGCTAAATTGCTGCACTACCGAGAGTATACGTTCATATGGGGGGGGGGACTTCAAGTCTATTATGAACCCGGAACTGGACAGATCGACAGCTCCACGCATGTCCCATAGCGCCTCTCCTGGGGCCCTCCCCTCCCCAAGATGGTGGCAGACCTACACCTAACGGACATTTGGAGAGACCTCCACCCCTCGGACAAATCATATTCATTCTACTCGGCTCCCCATGGCCTCCACACGAGACTGGACTACTTCTTCATCGCCAACGAACTAACCCCCCCAAGTTGAATTGGCAGAATACATGGGCAGAACAATATCCTTGTTGTTGCAGCTCTCCCTCAAGGGCCCCCGCCCCCCCATCCCGACGTGGCGCATGCCATCAGATGCCTTGACCGACCCAGCATTCAAGGAAACCTTAAGAGAAAAGCTGGAAGAATACTTAGCGATAAACAAGGGTTCGGTCGAGAAGTGGAGCACGCTTTGGGAGGCGCTGAAAGTAGTGATAAGGGGGGAGATAATCGCCGAGGCGGGCGGGATCAGGCGACAACTGAGGAGAGAACTGGAGGTTGTGGAGGAGAGAATAAAGCGACTTGAAAGTGGCGCCCCACCAACCACCGAAAGGGAGGCTGAACTGAAACTGATCAGAGAGGATTGCAGGGAGGCATGGGAAAGACTCTCGAAGTTTGACTTCTCTGTGCGCACCTCGAAGGCCCACAGGGAAGCTGACAAACCGGGCAGAATACTCGCATGGCTATGCAGGAAAGAGCACCCGAGACAGGCCCTCAAGGAGATCAAAGATGCGAATGAAAAGACCTGCAGAACACGACAAGAGATCAATGATACCTTCACGGAATTCTACAACGACCTATATACTCATGAGACGAAGGTCCCCATAGCAGATATAAAGGACACGCTGGCTGAGGTGGGACTGCCTAGGCTGAGCCAGGAACAACAGGACAAACTTGGGGAGCCTATCACGGTGGAGGACATCACAGATGCAATCAGATCCCTCTCCACAGGCAAGGCTCCTGGCACGGATGGCCTCATCCCAGAATTCTACAAGGCCTACGAGGAGATCTTCTCTCCTATACTACACGCAGTATATATGGAGGCATATGAGTCGGGCACTCTCCCTAACACTATGAGAGAAACCCTCATCGTCCCGATGCTCAAACCAGACAAACCAGCCGATAGATGTGACTCATATCGCCCACTGGCGCTCCTAAACTATGACGGTAAAATATTGACGACCATATTGGCCAAAAGGCTCTCGAGGGTGATCGGTTCCCTGGTACATGAGGACCAGAATGGCTTCGTTCCGGGGCGTAACACCTCCGCCAACCTCAGGAGGCTCCAATATATCATTTCACAGACGTCCGAAAGCGAGGAAGATCTAGCAGTACTCTCACTGGATGCCATAAAAGCCTTTGACTCTATTTACTGGGAGTGGCTGATCGAAACCCTGAGGGAGTTCGGACTTGGCGAACACTTCATCCACTGGATAGAGGTCCTGTACAGCGACCCATTGGCAAGAGTTAAAACGGGTGCCATGATATCGAGGGCCTGGCCCATCCAGAGGGGTACCAGACAGGGATGCCCACTGTCTCCAATGCTGTACATTCTAGGCCTGGAGCCGGTGGCAATATACTTCAGGAAGCAGTTCTTCGACGCTGGCATTAGCATTGGAGGATCAGACAACATCATTTCGTTATATGCCGACGACGTCCTCCTATACCTGCGCGACCCCCTGGAGAATGCCCCGATTGTATTGGATGTTCTGGACAACTTTGCAAGATACTCAGGGATAAGATTTAGCAGGCAGAAGTCTTGCGCGTTCCCACTAGCAAGACTGAAAAATAAACCTGAGGAGGAGCTTCCTGAGATCGGGATCCGTTGGCAGGTGGACACTTTTCGATACCTAGGCCTCAACATCACACATTCACCAATATCCACCCACAAAGCCAACACGGAAGCCGCAATGGGCGGAGTGCGGAGATCCATACAGTTCTGGTCAAAGCTCCCCCTCTCCATGATGGGGAGGGCGGCGATAGCTAAAATGATAATCCTCCCCAGGTTCCTCTACTATTTCACCAACGTGGTGTATTACATTCCCCCACCCTTTTTCAGGACACTCGACTCTCTGATCAGGGACTTCCTCTGGGGACGAGCCCGCCACCGACTCACACTGAATACCCTCACACTCCCTTACGCAGAGGGCGGCATCCAGCTCCCCGACTTTCAGAGATACTTTCTGGCGGCTCAGTCGACACACCTAGCAAAATGGCTCTCAGATGAACCTTCAGCTGAGCTAGAACTTCTATCCCACTCCTCTTCACCGCTGTATCCCAAGGAGCTGCTCTGGAACCCCCGACTTGGACCCCCCAACCCACCCACTATACTAGAGGTTGGAAGACGGGTATGGAACAAGGTGAGATCCGTGGCGGGCCTGCAACGCTCTTATACACCCGACACCCCCATGATGACGGATGTCTGCAAAACCTCCACCGACCTGGCAACTATGAGGAGATGGGAGAACCATGGTCTCTACACATGGGGGGACATGTTTCATGATGGCCTCTTCAGGGACTTCGAGTCGCTTCGAGAAGGAGATGGACTGCCACTGGGCCATTTCCTCTGGTACCAAAAAGTGAGACATGTGGCCAGAAAGAACTGGGTCACATGGCCTGAGGAACCAGAAACTCACCCCCTCCTGAGAGAAATGTATGACGTTGGTGACGGATGGAGACCGACGTCCAGGTTGTACACTCAACTGAACAATCGACCCAACCCAAAGAGCGCCCGGCTGAAGGTAAAATGGGAGGCAGACCTCCGGACTGAAATCACAGAGGCCGAATGGGCGAGAGCCCTGATATATCCAAAGGAGGTATCCAGAAACGCCAGGTTTAGACTGATCCAACTGAACGTATTCTACAGAACGTATATGACCCCTCACCGGATATCCACGTTCAACAACAAAGCGGACTCAAGGTGCCCCTGGTGCTCCTCAGACCTGGCGGACATGATTCACATGTTTTGGACTTGTTCCAAATCTCAGAAACTCTGGCAGGCCGCTGAACGGACCTGCAGGAATGCTGGCCTAGAAACTTACGAGTGGACACCCAAGGAGTGCCTACTGGGCACCTACCCGAGACTCGGCAAAATCAAACACTTGACGAAGCTTATGGATATGGCCTGCCTTCTAGTTAAGAGAACAATTGCCATGGCCTGGAAGGCCCCAGCGGGCCCCAGGTATGACCCCTGGATCAGGGAAATGGAAAGATGGACTACGGCTGAGACTGTAGCCTGGGAGGAGGGAAACAGATGCGGCGGCGACGATGTGAGCAATGTGCTGGAGGCCTGGAAAGCCCTCCTTAGAGACATGGTCTTTGCAACGAGCTACAAACCTCCTTGAACCCATCCCCCTTGCATACTAGAAAGCAACAGACACTACAGACTAGCCCACCACACCCAAGGGCTCTACCCAGCAACTGTACTGAGGGAACAAAGCAGATACCCGCCTCCGGACCCACTTCCCGAACCTGGCCACATCGATTAAGAAACCACACCGAGAGTTGGGACAGTCACTGTTACTGTTATTGTTATTTCTTTTCTCTTCTTTCCCCTTTTTTCCTTAGTTCGTTTGTTCTTTATTAACAGTTTTGTCGTTGGTTGTAAGCTGATCACCATATCACATTTACGCCAGTTATTGCATTTTGAATGTAACTGCTTTCAGAATCTTATCCTTGTACAAGTTTATTCACAAATGCCAATAAAGACATTTAAAAATAAATGACAGTAGATCCTGCAGGATGGGGGGCGTGGCCTAGAGCTCATGTAAGGCTGCATTAACATCGAGCTCCGGCTTGCAACCTAAGATGATCCTGCAATCTGCGTCTATTAGCCTGCTTTCCTGTACCTAACTTGCTGAGAAAACTGCCCTGCAATCTCAGCTGGCTAGATCAAGTGAACTTGGGCGTATCTGAGACCACAGACACGCCAAAAGTCCGACTCCTAGTCGGATGTGAGCACCTAGGAAGAATAAACAAGATGGCAGCTTATGCGCCCAACACCACTCTGCAGACGCTGTACTGAAGGAGACCTGAGCAGCGGGTGAACAGGACCTGCAGTCTTTTGGAGCACGGTGGTACCCTGAGGTGTCCTGGGGACTAGCGGAGCTACACCTCGCATATCACTGACGCCCGCCTTGGCACGCTGCCCAACGCCCTCCTGTAGAGACTGCCCGACACCTATGTGTGGCGACCGTGCCTGGCGGACCCAACTGCCTGCGGGAGCGGTATCGAGAAGCTGAATTGAAAACGGGTAACCAACGGCTTCAGAAGGAAGAGGGGCCATGTTGAGAAGTCGACATTAGCCCAGAGCCTGACCGCTGTGGCAAAGCCCGAACAGCAAGCTCCCCCCTGTCCTGCAGACAACTGTAAAATCTGAGAGCCCATAAGCATAGGGGCAGCCTAGACAGTTGCGCCAGTGACCGTGTGCTTTAACAAATCAATCCGCACCTCCCACTTGGTGTGTGCTTGTGGGAGACAAAGGGGAACCCGCTGGGATAACGGAGGACTGCGATTACTAGTGGAGCACCAGTACAGGGCTTGCCTGCTCATTGCAAAGCCGGGAGCCTAGCGTCCCCTGCTGAAATCTGAAGCACAGCTAGGAGGGGAAACGGCAGGCAGTTAAAGGAGAGTTCCGGGACTTTTTTTTTATTGTCCCTACGGTTCGGCCATGTGTTTTTAAGCATAAATCGGTAGATCGTAGAAAACTTTCCTATGGACCTTACCCGACTTTTCGTCCATTAACGCACTCGAAATCAGCCGCCATTTTATGATAATCCTATCATTTCCCCCCATCGCCCTGGCTCACCTGCTTTTGCGGCACTAAATCAAATCCCCCGCCCCTGAAACAGACTTTATCAAAACATTCATATTCCCCGCCTCTATCCGTGACGTGACTGTGCTGCGTAGGCAAACGCGCCCAGGCGTCTTCTACGCGACTCCACACAGAACCCGGAAATCAACACAGATCAGCTCACAACACAGCGCGCCACAATTCGGAATATGAAACTGTACTTTTAAATCAAACCGCAAGATTGTAAATTTGGTAAAGTACATTTATTTGACATCAAATGTTTAGAGAATATTCAGCGATTTTCATTTTTATTTGCTCACGTTCCAAAAAGTTCGTTTTGAGGCACGCGATGTTACTTTGCTGTACACAGGGTCTTAGTTCATCTCACAATACAGCGCCACAATTTGGAATATGAAACTGTGGTTTAAAAGCAAACTGCAAGATTGTACATTTGGCAAAGTACATTTATTGGACATCAAATTTTTAGAGAATATTCAGCGATTTGCATTTTTCTTTGCTCTCGATCCAAAATAGTTCGTCTTGAGGCAAGCGATGTTCGTGTGCAGTACACAGGGTGTTGGTTTACGATAAAATAAGCTCTTCGGTCGCACTGATAATCGCATGGCTGTTCCAACAACGAGGCACTAGGCCATCACAAAGGTCTGTATGTTGCATCTAGCCTTTAGTACCGCGTAAGGGCATACTTGTACTTGGCGATCGTCCCACAAAATGGTCAGGGTGCTAACGTTGTTCACGCGGATAAGCAATTGGCGATTATAGAAGCCATCCGCCGGTGTCTGGTACTCGTGACACAGACAGTAATGGATGAAGTACCTGTTTGAAAAACATAAAAAATGAAATTAGTCTCACCATCAGATCTTTATTAAAATTATTCATTTTATATATTAGGTCGGGAAATTATTTCATAGCTAGGACAGTGCAACTGGGTTTTATACGTCAAGGGGGGGCTGTAGGATACTGAGACAGTCCCCCAGTGCAGGGGTTGACAGGGAGTGCAGGTGGAGAGTGGAAGGGCCCAGGACCGAGATCGCAGACAGTGGACCAGTTGTAGCAGGGGAGAGGGGGAGAGAAAGCAGAAGCAAAGAGGTAGGTTTTGAGGTGCTTCCGTAAAAGGAGACGGTTCTAGTGCGCGGTAAGCTACTGTATAGTAATTAAATTGCGGTATAAACTCATCTAAAGAGTTACTTACATTATATTTGCATTTTCCATTGTGTCTGTGCGTAGGGCAGCCCCGAAATACCACTCCTTCTATGCCGACGCTATTTCTTCTAATGAACGAACATGAAATGGCTTTCGTTTCTGAAATTATATTCATTATCGTTTCTTACGTGGTCCCGGCCTGTCAAGGTCAAATAACAATAGAACCTTATACTGAGTCGTGGGCCATTCTGGCACCCGAGAAAAAATCAAAGCAGCTGACCTTCACTTTGAACGAGCACACATTCCTAGTTAGCTACATTCAGTTTAAGGCCATCTCACAGGACTTGAAATTTACACTCCATCTTTGCATTTTGTCTGCGTGCTTTGCAGCCCAACAGAACCATAAATACGGAGACATTCTATATTTTTTGAAAAATGATTTATATTACTGTTTGGTTTAATTTAATGCGCAAATGAACAAGGTTGGAGAGACACATTGCATGTACACTGAGCAATCACTTTTATTTACACAATACATAGCTACACATATTCACTGGGCCTGCGACATGAGGAGACTCCAGAGCAAAGTCACAGGTGACACCCGGGTGGTTCGCACAACTGCACAGTGAAGGGAGGGGCAACGGTGGAGAGACACATTGCATGTACACTGAGCAATCACTTTTATTTACACAATACATAGATACACATATTCAATGGTCCTGCAACATGAGGAGACTCGAGAGAACAGACAATCAAATTACAATCATTTAAACCGTGATGTGTATTTCTCAATGAGCTCTTCTTTAGGTGGACATGGAACACAGGCAATGTTGGGTGGCAATGCAGTTGTCCCCTGCACAGGTTCGTTCACAACTCCATTTATGTGCCTATCTAGGACGTCAACAATAAGTCTTTCAATAAACTCATATTGCATATCCTCAAACACTGGTTTGATCACCCATTGTTTACTTCTTTTAGTGAAGGCCTTATTGTAGCGAAGCGTCCCTAAAGTTCCGGTCGTCCTACTTTGTTGACGGCCAACATTATGGTTATGTGTCAAGACGGCTAGAAGAGTCCGATTTATCATGCCCTCCATGCCAAAATGCAATCGTTTTGGCCTGTACTTTAGGCACATATTGTGGAACACCTCCAAATCTCCTGTGTGGCAGAATTCCGTGAGTCCCCTCAAAGCTTTTGTTATAGTTTTATCAAATAAAATCTTTTCAATGGCTTTGTGAGTGGGTGATGAAGGAATCAACCACTTCTTCTTCCGTGCCTCCTCTGTGGACAAATGGCCATGTTCACAATTGTGGAAATGTTGGTTCGTGTTCCATCGGTGAACATTTGTACAGTGTGGCATTACTGACCGCCATTTTTCCAGTAGGATTTCCAACGACCCTCCACATGTTTTTGAGCTCCACCAAAGATGGTTGCTGATTGACTTGGACCACTGTGAAATACCTTGCGTTTCTTTTTTTTTACCTGCAGCTGACAATTTTTTATTGATTGTTTTTGCAAGATGCCAAACGTCAAATTGGTGATTGATATTTTTGTACTGTTCTCTCATTGTCTTGGCAATTGAAACGTGTCTGTCCGTGGCTATCAGGTCGATCACCATTCCCCGCGATTGTAGTTCTTGAAATGATGCTACAAAGCCAACTTTCTCCATGGCCACTGAGGATGTACTTTGTGACACCTGCACGACCACCGAACTTACAATTTTCTTACTTTCCATGTCCTGAAAGTGGTAGGTGCAGTACTTGGCTGAAAATCCTGGGCTGTCGCACTGTCCATCACCGGCTAGCCTGAACCGTTTGCCCGCGAATGTACTATCAATAGACATTTTTTCCATTCTCCAAGCTTCGCTAATGGCTGGAAATAGATAATCGGTTTGGTATTTGTAGAACTGAGTTTTCGCAATGAAATGGATTCCCACAAACTGAAAGAAAGACTCTAATTTTTTAAAACTTGAACCACTAAAAAGTGCAGCCGCTGCACAAAGTAGATTGCCTGCTGGCAGTTGTCCCAGCATAGGTTGTGCAGACCATGAGAAAGGATGATATTTTGTACAGGTGGCATGTATTTTAAGGTTAGTGCCTCGAATTGCACGAGTCACATTAATCAATGACTCCCCACATACTTCCCCACCAACCGAATGCCCACATTTCATCCGAATAATAATATCAATCAAACAACTATCGAATACAATGAATTTGGCCTCTTTCCTTATACTGTCACTCTGCATCCCAGCTGGTTCGGCCTGTAACGTTGAGGACATGTCACTCACATGAAAGGTAGAATCTCTGATATCGTCTTCCGCTATGTTCAGTGATATTGATGGTGTTTCATTGTTGTCCACTTCATTCTCTTCCATTGCAACATCTGTTCCTTCTCCGGCGATGGGTGAATAAAACAATTTCTTCAACTTTCTCGCGGTCTTAGTTTTCGCGGGTGTGGATTCTGTGAATTGATCTCCGACTGCATCCGAACTACCAGGAGGACATCCACTATCAATGGCTGGTGGTGGTATAGCTCCGTTGTCAATCACTTCATATTCTTCCCATTGGCACGATGCATCTCCAGTCTCAAGTCCCTGCCAAAAGGTTTGACAAGCAACATCTCTCGTTCGCTTCACTGTCTGTGTAGATCTAGTTCGTACACCCACTCGCAACTAGAGGACAGATTGGAAAAGGGATGTTCAGTTTAAACACAACTTACAGTATTGAACTATTAACAGTGAAAAACAACATAATATAGTGACCAGGACACTAACCTTCTTTTGCTTTCTTTTCTTTGAAACTTTCTTGCCTCGAACTTCAACATCCGTACGCTGTTGCTCCGACTCGTGTGTGCATGTCTCCACTTCCTCTTGCGCTGCAACGACTATATTTTCCTGATAAGCACATCCATCACGCACTGACGCTCCATCGACTCCCTGAAACATAGAACTTTCATTAGTATGTATAATAATATCGAAAACACAAAATGTACTTGGGGACCAATACCCACGTACATCTCAATAGCAAAACACGAATGGACGCTTTGTGTAGAACATTCAAACGACAATTATTCACGCATTGTTGATCTAGTTAGATGGAACTGTCAAGATCCATACCTCGGGATCCTCATAGACTTCCATTGATGATATTATTGAAGATGATGCTTCAGTGACTCCCTGAAACACAGTAATTGTATTAGTATGGTTTTCTATTTTGATAAAAAGAACAGAAACTTTGTGCAGGCGTGAACGGCTCATCTAAATAGACCTGCACAAACGATCAGTTGTCTAAAATAAATAATGGATATGTAAATTTGATTCGATTTGCTCGATCGTTGGAAGTGTCACCACCCAGAGATCTGCATCAACTACTAGGGGTGATGTTCTTGTAGAAGAAGCTCCGTCATCTCCCTGAAACATAGTACTTGCGTTAATAAAGAAGGAAATATAGCGGATGTAATCACGTCATATGATTTCGCTTGATCGAACTGTCAGTATCCATACCTCGAAATGCATAAGAACATCAAGGGACGATGTAACTGCGGTGCACACTTCTGCAAGCTGTTGCGCCGAACCGTAATTGCACGCTCCCCCTTCTTCTTGGACTAATGCTCCATCGACTCCCTGAAACATAGGACTTTCATTAGTAATGAACACAATATTGAAAAAAGAAGACACATAGGAGGGCGACGACAGAAGGACATATCAATGGCTAAAAACGAAAGAAACATTGTGTGTAACAATCACGTTACAAGAATGCAAGATCTGATGATCTCCATCGATGGAACTGTCCTGAAACGTACCTCGAGCATCTGAGTGACATCAACGGTAGTCATCAACACGTTGGACTCCTCAGCATCTCCCTGAAAGACAGTACTTGCATTATTTTGGATAACAATAATTATAACTGAAAACAAAGACTAGAGGACGAGTACAAGGGTGTACCATTAGGCAAAATAATTACACGATAAATTAAAACTATTGATTTACATGCATAAAACAAGTCAGTGGCAGAATAGCCAAGTAAGATTACCCGATAGGCGCTTGAAGTGGCTGATGACTGCAATAACGACACGGATGGAGAATCTTCCGCCTTCATATTGAGTGGATACATAAATGGGGAAATTATTGTTAGCTAATGCTACACACTACCGCAAGGCCGAGAGATAAATACATAAACTTGACTCACCAGTGGAGGGATGTGGACGAATAGAGTGGGAATAGCGGTTGCGAGCAATTTTCGCCTCGCTCGCGGTGTGTTCTTCTTTATTAGCAATGATGTGGAGTACATGTCTGAGCTAAAGTGCCTGCTGCAGATGCGGTATCGATCACCCCTCTTGTCCGCAAAGACTTCTAGGACTCTACTTTCAAGCTCAGACGGTGGATATCCGCAATATCGGACCCATTCTCTTATCTGATCTATTGTCTTAGGGAAAACATGCATTATAATACCTTCAGATTTATTATGGGTCTTTGAAGGGCAACCGCCAATGGAACAGGCAGGCATTGTGGAAAGTTCTGAAAAGTAAAGATCAACAATTCTCTATGAATACCAATGTGTTAAAAAATTAAATGACACATAAAAGGTTCAACGCAAGGTTCGTTTTGGTTCTTGGAACTATACACGTTATTCACATGCGGATAAGTATTTGAATAACTTTAAAAAAATTGAAAAATAATTTGACTAAACTCAGAACATGTGACTAGTTACTTGCATGTACTGTCTTGAACGAAAAGAAATTGCACGCAAAATGATTATGGTACATGGCCTTACCTTGACGAACAAACAGTTAGATGCAGGGATCAGAGTAGTTTCTTGTCGTAGAACAGGGAGCAGTTCACAGGTTGCAAACTGACGAGTTTCCTCGGAGTGATCACGGAAGTTCACAGAGACGAAGAGCAGATAACCAGCACCTTCACGGGTTGACTAGCAAAGCGCAAAGTAGTTCTCATTAGAAATATGAAGTGGGTTATAAAGAATTCGAAACAGGGGTGTGTTTGTGAATGAATGACGTGTATATGTCGTGGCATTATGCGGTTTGCAGGGGGCCGTCCAGCGTGAGGGAGGATGCTTGGCAGGAGACACGGGGTCTGGGGGTAGACATGGGAACAACAACCCATGCTCTATGGACCACTTTGAAGTGTACATGGTCTTTGGCACCTCTTGGCCTTTATCGCTCCCTGACAGCTCCACTTGCCAGCACAAGTACCCCGGTGCGAACTGCCTTTGATAGGGCGGGGGGGGTGGATTGGGGCGGTGGTCGTGCAGACAAGACACAGGAAGACTCGTGAATGGAGACACACTTATGTGGATTGCAGGGGGCCGTCCAGCGTGAGGGGGGATGCTTGGCAGGAGACACGGGGTCTGGGGGTAGACATGGGAACAACAACCCATGCTCTATGGACCACTTTGAAGTGTACATGGTCTTTGGCACCTCTTGGCCTTTATCGCTCCCTGACAGCTCCACTTGCCAGCACAAGTACCCCGGTGCGAACTGCCTTTGATAGGGCGGGGGGGTGGATTGGGGCGGTGGTCGTGCAGACAAGACTCGTTTGCCGCAGGGCCTCACCAAGGAGAGGCCATCTAACTGCATGTAAGAGGCAGGCTGCAGGATCTAATACTTGGAAGGCAGGGGGGTGAGTTTATAAATACCTCACCCTCCCAGGAGAATATATGGGTGCAGTTCACCCTGGAGACCCTGGATGCCTAGGCAGTTAGTCAGCAGCAGGCTGGCCTGTGGTGGCAAGGCGGGGGTCATCTCTGTACCCGGTGCCCAAAAGGATGATTTATTATGATAAACCATATTGATTATTTACCTATAACCATGTTTTGTATCAATAAAATCCAACGGCCTTTTATTGCCAACGCTTGAACAAAGTGGTGTGGTAAGTATTTTTGGGGGAGGAGGCAAGGCCGGGAGGCTTGATGCCAACCCGCAAAATAACATATGTATGTCTGCTGCATATGGGTTCAACGGTTATGTGGATTGAAGGTGGGCGGCCAGCGTGAGGGAGGATGCTGGCCGGAGACATGTGGTGTGACAAGACAAGGCACAGGAAGACTATTCAATGGAGACACACTAGATTCATTTAAAAAATCCAAACAACCATTGTTAAAATATATGTTGGGTTTTATTTTAGATCTTAATTTCAATTGAACATAAATAATAAACATTACACATTGTAAAGTTCCGGTTGCAGCACATCCAGGGAAAATCCGCGGTATTGTCCACTGTCGCTGGGGAAATGTTGTCTAATGGCAAGTACCGCACAGGCAGGTATTACTCTCCGAACGCGATGTCCGAGCCTCCCGTGAAGCCACCAAGTGAAGCAACGATAGGCCACCAGCCTGTACCACCTGTGAAAATGAAAGATGCAAACTGTATTAAAATGACAAAACTTTCTTATCACTGTCGATTCAGGTAAAAAATGTCATTCTGCTTTGAAAAAAATTCTATCTAGAAAATGCACAATATGGAACTAGTTTACATGCATTCGAATGATATGTAGATGTAATTTTATATGTGGGAGACGACCATGACATAGTAGTGGCATCACTGACATCAAAACGAGAGTATACTTAATCGTTACTCGGATTACGCGGACGAACAGTGCCGCGAAGTTCGTGCATAAGCACCATCATCCTCCTCAACACGGTCCGTGAGAGGCAGGCTTCCCTGAACTCTGGCAGCTCGGTGATGCATTGCGGACTTGGCTCGCCTTCTGAAATGTAGGCCAAGCACCCGGAATTTTCACGGCAGCAGCAGTTCTCCTCCTCAGTTGGCATTAGCTCGCACCGATTGCACGTGCACCAGGTGGAGACGCCGTCCATGCGACATGGTCCAGGCTCTTCATCCGTTGACTGGTCCTCCCAACTGCCGTCCGAATCCCCATCGTTTTCGCGTGCTTGCCTTTCCAGTAGTTCTTCCTCGGTGTACTCGGGCTCGTACATATACGGCATTATTGTAGCCATTGTGTGGTAAAGAAAGTAAAATAATTTACAGAGATGGTACAGGTGTTCACAAGGCCTTGAAGCGGCGAAGGTAGCTGACCAGAGCACAGAAACGAGTCACAGAATACTCAAAGTAACACAGAGAGAGGAATGGAATCGAAAATCTGCTGCTGTGTGTTGTGAAACGGTGTGTTTATACTTATTGAGGAAAGAGGCGTCCTGCCATTTCCATGGCGACACTTCATTAGCTGAGGCGCAGCGATTGTTGACACGAAACGTGCTTTGGCGTTGGGAAATGGGCGGTACGCATCTGCTGATGTCAGGCTCAGGGGCGGGGGATTTGATTTAGTGCCGCAAAAGCAGGTGAGCCAGGGCGATGGGGGGAAATGATAGGATTATCATAAAATGGCGGCTGATTTCGAGTGCGTTAATGGACGAAAAGTCGGGTAAGGTCCATAGGAAAGTTTTCTACGATCTAACGAGTTATGCTTAAAAACACATGGCCGAACCGTAGGGACAATAAAAAAAAATCCCAGAACTATCCTTTAATCCTCCGCAGAACACACATATAGGAAGCAACAGCGGCCGCATCTGCGGGAACAGGCCCTCTTTTTGCTGAGGAGAACACGTATTGCTCCTATTAGCACGCAAGGCAGACCCCAAGAGCCGACACAGCCAGAAAGTGACCAATATGTGATGACTGAGGACCACTACAATGAAAATACTACGGACTGGCTGATTATTATGGTGAGTGGCAATGCCAACGCTCCACACACTGGCATTTAGTCGAATGTGGGGTGTTACCCCTGCTAAACCCACCAGCGTATAATGTCCCGCAGAGTAAACCTGCTGTACCGGTGGGCAGTGTCCCCTGACAGGACCAAACAAGCTTGCCCCAACCAGCTGCTCACCAGTGCAAGCACCACCTCTTTGTAAAGACCAAGTATAGACAGTATTCTTTGGGCCTCAGACTTTAGAGTGTGGCTTGCACCGGACACATACCTGCGTCTCAACGCATGGGGACTGCAGACACTGCCCAAGTAGAGGTAGTACAGGGCCACAGGCGATGGAAACCAGAACACCCAATTATCGAGACAAACAGTTGCACTACGCCATGCTCACACAGACCGGTGATCGCAACAGAAAGCCAGGAGACTACAAGAAGTGATCCATTGAGGGAACCATTGAGGCACACCAAAGTTGAGACAAGCAGCAACTGCCTAAGTAAACAATATGCCCGCTACAAAGAGCAAACAGAAAGGCAATATAATGGACTCCTTCGCAGGACTGGGGAAAACACAGGCACGACAGCAGCAGAGAGTGGCTCCGGAATAACGTACATGGAAGCCTGCACTGACCCACAAGAAGACACAGTGCTAGCGGCGATTGCAACCCTAAGAACCTCACTAGAACATAAAATAGATGAAGTTACGATAGATGTACAATTATTACGTCAAGATGCCCGAACCTTGGCAGAGCGAGTCTCAAACACTGAGGAACAACTAAAAGAAACCACTGCCACAACTATGGATCTAACTGTCAGGCTGAAAACGCTGGAGACTAAAAATCGATTCCTTGAGCAGAGGGCTGAAGATGCGGAAGGCCGCTCCCACAGAAATAATGTTCAGGTTCTTGGTATTCCAGAGAACACAGAGGGCAAAGACCCTACGACCTATATTGAAAACCTGTTCCTACAGGAGGTTGGCCCGGGCAAACTGTCACAAGGATTTGCAGTAGAGAGAGCACACAGGTCTCTCTAAAAGAGGGCCCCACCTGGGTCACACTTCAGCCTGATTATTGCCAGGATACTGAATTTCCATGACAGAGAGGTGCTGCTGAAGTTCCCCAGAGATGGTTGCGAGATTGAGCGCGGTGGCTTAAAAGTAGCCATCTACCCGGACTATACCCCCTTAGTACAGCATCAACGGAACCGATTCAATGCAGTTAAAGCAAGGCTCCGGAAGAAAGGTATAAGATACATGATCACATATCCCGCAAGATTAAAAGTGGTGTATGGTGGCAGATCATGGTTCTTTGAAACCCCGGAAGCAGTAATGATGTGGCTAGATCACAACAACCTGGACATGTACCAAGACTCTGAACAGCAAGGGACAAAGCCACTGCCAATTAGATGTGGGGGACATCGGACAACAAAGCACCCTATCAACATGAACAATCGGACATTGAAAATAGAACTACTACGACTGCTTTATGACTTGTGATAAGACATGAATGACGCCATTGCAGCAGCAGCTAATATGCCGGAGCTGGAAGATCGACCCACATAGTTCCAATGGAGTCTCCCCCGATCCATATGGACAACTGGCAGGTTACCCCTGCTGGACTTCTTGGCTGGAGCTAGCTTTGGAAAGCGAGCACCGGCAGGCCCGAGCAGACAATAACTGTTGGGCACAGTTGTATCCCCACTTTCGGGGGTAGTTATTGAAGTTTATTCTGATTTATCCAACCAAAGTAATGCTTGATGCCTCCTGTTCTCTACACCGTATAAATATGAGAGTAAGCAAAGAAGAATATTGATTAAACCATGTACTATATGGCTTGCAATTAAATACTCAAATATACTTAGGAACACAGAGCGCCAGTGCTTGCTATACACTGAAATACAAGAAGATTTTGATAGTCCTCCTGCAGGAGCCCCATTTGACAAGCATGGAACAAGAGACCGTAGTTAAATACTGAAGAGGCACGTTATAAGGGGCCCCATACTCTAAATATGCAAGAGGTGTCCTCACATGGGTTGACAGCTCACTACCATTTCAGTTCCTGAGCTGTGACACCGAAGGCAGAACGTTATCCTTAAGGGATATATAGGCAGCGCGGAAGTAGTCAGTTCCCATTTCCCGAACCATGCTATACCAGCACATGTATAGACACTGACAGCCGGATAACCCCCCCATAGGGAGGCCTTCTTTAAATGGGGCAGTGATTTTAACTATGTGTGTGACATAACACAAGACGGGTCCATACCGCTTCGGTCTCAAACCTCCCCAGCGTCAACGGACCTCATTACTGCACTAACAGAATTAGCCTTAACAGATGTATGGTGGGAGATTCACCCGGACCTGAGGGAATACTACTATTACTCATCCCCCAACGATCTCCACACAAGGCTAGACTACATCTTTGTGAGTACCGAACACCTACAGAACTTTGCTAGTGCTGAATATATGGCCCGTGTAATATCAGACCACTCCCCCCTCATTGTGCTGTGGAACTGCGCAGCCCCACGTACTCCGGTCCCGACGTGGTGCATAACCACTGATGCAATGTTAGACCTGGCCTTTAGAGAACAACTTAGAGAAACACTAGCACTTTTCCTCGAAGAAAACATTGGCAGCGTAGACAAATGGGGGACAGACTGGGAAACCATAAGGTGTTCACTAGAGGAGAAGTTATCACTGGGGCAGGAGGTGTTCAGAGACAATTAAAAGCGGAGCTCGAGGCCCTAAAAAGTGAAGTAAGGGTATTGGAAACAAGGCAAACCTACAGAGAGGGTCACTGGGTGAATCCTTAGAGACGCACGGCGCAACCAACAAGCCACTTGGGAGCGATTATCCAAGTTTGACTACACTGCCAGTACCGCCCACACACACACATGGAAGGGGACAAGTCGGGGAGGCTCCTTGCCTGGCTATGTCATAGAGAGCACCCCAGAACACGATCACTTGCCTGAGGGACGACTGTGGGGAACCATGGAAAGCGCAATCAGCAATCATTGATATATTTTCCACTTATTATGCCACGCTATATAGCCACAATACCCGTGTCCCTGCAGATGACATAGTAGAAGCCTTCACTGAAATCGAGCTCCCCTCGCTCACTCCCAGCCAACGAGAACTCTTAGATCAACCCCTCACCTTACAAAAACTGGAGGATGCCATTACCGCATCCGCCTCGGGGAAGTGCCGGGAAGCGACAGCCTCCCTGCAGCGTTTTATAAAACATACAAAACACAGTAGCCCAACACTCTTGAAGGTCTTTGAGGAGACCTTAGAAACAGGGAAACTCCCGGATACCATGAGAGAAACATGGATAGTTCCCATTCTTATACCAGGGAAGCCCGCAGATGTGTGTGACTCAGACCGACCACTGGTTATTCCCGATTCTGATGTAAAACTGCTGACGACAATGCTGGATCACGACTCCGGTGATGCATATCAACATTAATACATGTGGACCAATCCGGTTACGTCCCGGGTCGCAACACTACTTTAAACTTACGCAGACTACAACATGTAATCGAACAAACAAACAATTGCAAAGAACAATGCATAGTAGCATCATTAGACAAAGTTAAAGCTTTTGATTCTGTTTATTGGGAATGGATTGAGGCTGCATTAAAGAGTTTTGGGTTTGGGCAACATTTCAGAAGATTGGTCAAGATACTTTAAACTTCCACCACCGCTAGAGTCAGAATGGGGCGACATGTATCCAAGCTATGGGACATTCAAAGAGGGACACAACAAGGGTTCCCTCTCTCACCAATGCTCTATATATTGGCACTACAATCTATTGCTGCATATATTAGGCAGGAATATCTTGAGGCAGGGATATGTATAGGAGATACCACTCACCTACTCTCATTGTACGCCGAAATTGTTTTGCTGTATCTGATCCAACCCTACCACAACCACCCCGATGCTTGAACTATTAGATCTGGCAGCTCAACTAAGCTTCACTGCCAAATGGTTAGCACATGAACCCAACACAGAGCATACCTTGATAGAGGCCTTGATCCATCCTGTGTGGTTACGGGATGCCCTTTGGCAACCACTGGGAGGAAGTCAGAATTGTAACGTGGGGGATATGTATGAGAGTGGCATTTACAGAGAATTTTTGGACCTCACCCAAAAGGAAGGACTCCGGAGAGGGCAGTTTCTAAGATATATGCAGATAACCAAATTCGCTAAACTTGTTGGCCGGATTGCCCAATGGAACCCCAGCCAAACACACTCATTGCGCTTCTGTATGAATTGGAAGACAGATGGAGGCTGGTATCTAGAGTATACAAGGCCCTGGTTGAAAGCAAGATTATTGACCAAGCAAAGCTCAGGGCGCAGGTGGGAGACAGATCTGGGAGGAGATTTCATGAATAAACAATGGATATGGCGCTCAGCCATGGTAAGCACGTCTCACGCAATGCAAGGTTCCGACTTCTCCAGGTCAATGTCCTGCATTGTACATATTTTACCCCGGCCAGGGTTGCCAATTTCTGCAAGGATGCGACTTCCAACTGTCCTAGATGTGGTCAAGCTGATGCCCATTTAATACACATGTTCTGGGAATGTGCCCCCACACAAGTTTTGGACCAGAAATAAACGCACCTGCGAAGGTGCAGGGATCACCAGATATAAACGGACACCACACAAATGCATACTGGGAATGTACACTAGGACTAGTAAACACAAACATATCTCCAGGTTCATGGACCAAGCCTGTAGACTGGGTAAGAGGTGTATAGCCATGACTTGGAAATCGAGTAGGGGTCCATAGTACGAGCTATGGTTGAAAGAGATGCAACGCTGGAGCACAGCTGAGACTAGCCTTGTGCCTAGTTGGCCTTATTGTAAATACGTCACTGGTCTCCAGCGTCTATTAAAATTATGGTCTACGACTGAAAAACTGTTAGTCAAAATAGTTAATGCTTGCAATAAATCAATGTGCAAATTGGAGATGGATCTTTTTTCTTAGCCCCCAACCCCAACATAAACCTCTTCTTGTAACAAATTTTTTATTTTTTTTTTATTTTTAATAAAACTACAGTTCGATAATTAAATCGAACTTTTGTTATAATTGACCTTTCCCGCATCTCATCCGTCCTCTCCAGTGTTTAATCACAGTATGTTCTTTGTGCTGGTGCTAAGTTTGGATCACTGTTAATTAAGGATTTTCTTTTCCTTATCACAAGTTGTATTACAGAGAATCATGGTTAAATAGTCAATTATCCTGCATGATAGTTTAATATTATGGCCGGCGCTTACATATGACCACCAATCATTCATGTCATAGTTCTGAGGTTTGAAGCTAATTAGGTGTAGGGTCCGCTGTGTGATTGTGCCTGTGCAATCAAGTATCAAATGCTTGAGGGACTCTATTTCGCTCGCATCACAGAATCGACATTTGTTGTCTGCGGTGTCTTTCTTTTTTCGTATCCATAGCATTTCTCGATTGTTTAGGGCGTTCAGCCTGAATTTTAGAAACATGTTCCTGTGATATCGTGAAGGACAATTTAGTAGGTATTTTGGTGGCTTGTGTAGTTTTATTTCTCCAAGACCTAATGGAAGACCCGTTTTTAGTTTCCTGCGTTTTTCAATGTTATGCATCCAGTCCCATTCTTCTAATTTTTTTTTCGCCTGTTGTGGTCGATCGATTAGGTCAGATTGACTTATATTTGCGGAGTCCATTATGGCTTCAAGTTTTTTTTTCCAAATTTGGATTAGTATTGCTTGGGTGTCGTCATTTCTGATCTTGAAAATTTCGTATGCTGGTATTTTTTTACTGCAGTACATTTTCCTGATGGTGGAGAGGGATTTCCAAATCACTGTCATATACAGCGAATTAAGTGCAAGTTCGTATCTCAGAGCCACTGTCGAGATGTAGTGAGGAAGCCTCAAGGCATATTTCCAGAAGATCCCTTCTAGTCTTTGCCATAAGCTAAAATCCAAGTTCCAACCAGCTTCAGCTCCAAATACGATGGTTGGAATGACCTTCTGTAAATAGAAAGTCAGTAATGGTGCAATTGTGAATTTCCCGTATTCGTGGTTGATTTTTGCTCCTTGTAATCCAAATTTGAGAGTTCTACTAGTTATGTCATTGACCCAAGCTGTTTCACAGATGGAATTGTTGAACATCACGCCCAAGTATCTTATGGACGATACAATATTAAGTTTATCACTTGCAATTCGCCATATGAATTTTTTTCCTGCGTTTTTATTGGTATGACTGATGCTCATGATTTTTGTTTTGTCAGTATTGATCAGTAGCTCATTTGACTTCATATATTCATTGAGTCGTGTCAGAAGTCGCTGTAGGCCAATCTGTGTATAGTCGATTAGTACTATATCATCTGCATAGATGATATGTTTGATTTGGGTGTCCTTGATCCTTGGCGAGAAACAGGGTACTGAGTTTAACCATTTCGGTAGGTCGGCTATAAAGATCTTAAATAATTCTGCTGCCAGTGGGCAGCCTTGCTTGACGCCTTTATGAGTTGTTACTTGTTGGCTCAACTCGCCTTGTTGATTTAACCTAATCTGTATTGAGGTATTGGAATGGAGAGCTTTCAGGGGTTCTAGGATTGTTGGCGGACATTCCCACTTTCTTAGCTTTGACCAGAGTTTCTCACGGTTTATTGTGTCAAAAGCTTGCCTGAGATCTATAAAGGCAAAGAAGATTTGTCTCTTTGTGCGCAGAGCCTCAAGTTTTAACATGTTTAGCACAAGTAGGTTTACATCGACACCGGCCTCCTCTGTGAAACCTGTTTGTCGAACATCGTATATTTCTGCTTTGAGGGCCCATGAAGTAAGTTTCTTTCGAAGGAAGGAGCCATATACTTTCCCGATTGTGTCAAGTAGGGCGATTGGACGATAGTTCATCGGATCGTTCCTATCGCCTTTCTTATAGATAGGTACCACAATCGCCTTTAACCATGACTCCGGAATTTTCTTTTTTTCCGACACTATTCTAAACAGAGATTCCATGAACTTGGCCCAGTGTGTTTTATTTCCCTTCAACATGATATTTGAGATCTGGTCGGGGCCTGCTGCTCTTGAGTTTTTTAGCTTCTGTATTGTTGTTTCTATTTCGTCGCTTCGAGGTGTTACGTCCCATGGTAGATCTGAGACGTTTTCTTGCACTTGTGTGTCTTCGTTCGGGATTTTATATATTTCCCTGAAGTGCTCAACCCATTTGTTGCCATCAATCGGATTTGATATTGTCGGTGTTGCTTTTGTATTGCCTTTATTTAGGATTGTCCAAATATCGCGCGTGTTTTTTGTGATCAGCAGTTGAAGCATCAACTCCGCGCGGTTTTGTTCTATTATTGCTAAGTGTGCTTTTAACCAATGTCGATATTCTTGTCGTCTTGTTTTTACTCTAATCGCGATATTGTCTGGTGATAGCTTTAATTTCTTGATCCGCCGCAAATCTTTCCTCATGATTTTTTTTGCTTTTGCGATAACGTCGCTGTACAGATGTTTGTTTGAGTGCCCAATTACTTTAGAATTTATGACTTTCGGCCGGCAATCCGTCAACAAGGGAGCATAGTTCACGATGTTTTCTTTATTTATGTCGGTGGTGAGTTTCCCGATTTGTAAATGGTTAAGCCTCAGGCGATTTCCCGCTGCGTTCGATGTAATTTGTACATCAAGTTTTTCAGGAACATCGCCCCAGTCGGTCTCTAGGGCTAGGCGGAGTAGATCGTGGTCGCTTTGAGGCATTGATATGATGTTGAGGGAATTCACTTGGCCAAAAAGATTTCTTGAGACCCAAATGTAGTCTAGTGTGTTTTGGCTATATGGTCCGTGCCATGTTGGGTTACATGGTTGGTCTCCTTTGGTTCTCCCATTGACCATGGTACAGTTTCTTATAGCAAGGGCCTCAAACCAGAGCTTTCCTCTCTGTTCAACCTTCTCGGGTTCCTTTAACGTATTTGTTTTTGTGATTTTGTCAAATTTGTACCAGCTACAATTTAAATCACCACATACTATGATGGTTAGGTTGTTATATTTCGTTGAGGCTTCATCTATTAGGGTTGTCACTGAGCCGATGAAGCTGTGTGGCGAAATCTTAGCAGGGTTCCAGTAACCATTTATTAGCAGTAGAAATTGTTTCGCCTGCGTTGTTGTGGCAGATATTTGTATCAAGGTGCTTTGAACAAAAGGGTTTGGGTTTCGGGATTCGAGCGGCGTCAGCCAGTTGTTGATCTTCAGTAGAGTGATTAAGCCAGAAAACGGCCGGCCGGTTGCATTTTTCCCGGCAGGATTTAGGAATGTAGTGAAGCCGTCACGAAATGGCCGCTCACGTATCCACATTTCTTGTAGACATACGGCGAGGATGTTGTTCATAGGTACCTCGAAGTTGTTAAATAAATGAGTGAATCCTCGAGTGTTCCAGGATAGCACGATTTGATCCGTGCTCGTCTTCTTCAATCATTGTTAATCTTGACTTCCTTGTTGGGGTTGAATTTCGGACCTGGTTCTTCGAGGGGAACCACGTGGCTTGTTTCCATTATGTTTTGTGATGGGATATGCTAGGGATTTCCGCAGGTTTACACCTTGGTGGTCCAGTCCTACAATTTTTTCACGAACATTGTTCCCCAAGGTGTTTTGTTGTGATTCGTGTTCAGGTTCCAGCGTTAAATCGAAGCCAAAAATTAGAAGATCTTCTGTGGCTCGTAGAAGCATGTTTTTCACCGCCGAAGAGCCGATATGTAAAAGTACTTGGTCTGAAGTTAGCTCAGTTGGATACTCAACAATTTTTATGTCGTCTGACGATATTGTCCGTAGCACTGGAACGCATGCGAACAGTTTCATGACGTTTGCTCTGTTTAAGTTGATCTCGTTGTCGTCAGATTGGATATTTTGGAGTCGTAGTTTCCAACATCGGTTATTATGTGTTTGATTTTTGCTTAAATGTACTCTGGATGTGTAGCGAGTTTTGAAGTTTTTTTGATTAGACGTTAATTTTGGATTTAGCTTGGATACGTGTGGTGACGTTGGCCTCTCGGCTAGTCTAGTCATTTCTTTTTGTGGAGCCGGTCTGCTTGCTTTGTTGTCAATCAATGTTTTGTGTTGTTGCCACGTGCGAGATCTCGAAGTTTCTTTAGGTTGGAGTGTAT
The DNA here is from genome assembly GCF_040938575.1 of Ambystoma mexicanum. Lineage (NCBI taxonomy): Eukaryota > Metazoa > Chordata > Amphibia > Caudata > Ambystomatidae > Ambystoma > Ambystoma mexicanum. The sequence goes on along the minus strand of NC_090937.1, from coordinate 695,034,753 downwards.
TTGTTGGCTCATCTTGGCCATCGCATTCCGCTGAATATGTGGAGAGATCACATAGATCAATTGTCGAGGCATTCACAGAACTGTCGCTATATAGTTCTTCTGATTCGAGACGCCGGCGTTTTGTGGATTGTTTATTGGGCACACGGTTTTGACCATTATTTGGATCTTGGTTGGGCACATCATTAGACTTCTGCTTGGAAGTTCTTGTTGTGCGTTCAAACAATTTTGTGGGTGTTGTGAGGTTCCTTATGAATTTTTTCACATTTGGATGTTTTACCTTTGTTTGTCTTTTTTTGTTTTCTTGAAATAATGGATTGTTTCCTTGTCCTGCCGTTCTAGTAGATTTTTCTGTCCTGGAAATGGTTTTGGATGACCCAGTAAATATGTTAAATGAGTTCTTTGTGATATTGGGGGGCATTGTGAATGACGTGTTCTCGCAGTTATTTGTTGCCACTAATGGCATGTGGACCTCTGCTGTCATTGAGGATTTGCCGGCATCAATTTGCAAGAGGGTTTTTGCATTTGTAGTGGCATCACAGCTTTGCTGAAGATTTTCTTCCGATGACTTAGCATCATTTTTCTCAGGACAATATGAATGCGACGTTGCTTGAGACTCGGGTTTTTTGCTGGGCGCTGGTGGCGGTTGATTGTCATGAAGGATCAGCGCCAGTGGTCGAGGACTCTCGGTTGTTGGGGACGCGGTTGCCAGACTAGTACCTTGGTCTTTTGATCTCTTATGATTGCTTTGTGGAGGGGCCTTTTTTGGCAAATTATCCCGCTTCAGAACATAATCATGGTTTTGGATTTGCTTGTCCGCCTTTTCCGAGTGGTGGCGCATCCATTTGACAGCCTCCAGCAGACCTTCCATTAAGGTATCGTTTTGGCAGTGATGTCTTGCAGCCAGATCACATAGCCGTTCCTGCCAACGAGTAGATATGTCTGCCTGTAATTCAAGTTGTTTTTGTATGGAGCTTGTAAAAGATTCAAGTTTATCCATTTTATTTGTTAAATTTGTAAGCATCGCTCCTTGGTCGCTTATTGTCCCGTTCAGTGATTCGTAGAGTTTAGTGAAAGGTAGTAAGACAATTGATGAAGCAGCTACTACATTAGTGTGTAATAGAGTTAAAGTGTCGGCAGATAAGATCACTTGTTGCTCCAAAGGAGTGGTGCCATTGGATGTTTGATGTGAAAGTTCCATGTCACATTCATCATCTTGAAGTGAAGAGTTTAGTGCCTTTTCAATAATTATTTGATTTGAATTGTTTGAGTTTTTGATGCACGGAGTGCTAACGTTTGTAGGTGTTGACATTGAATCATCGAAAGCTGACTGGTTTAGTTTTAATTTTAATTCGATGATTCTTTGAAGGCGGCAAGCTCTTGCAATGGAACTTGCGTCCCTGCATGCGGGCTTCAGTGTTGGACTGGATCGCCTTTGTTCTGGACCTGTCGAAGAGCTGCTTTCTTTGTCCAGATTGTTTTCCCCTAAGTCTTCGGGGGCTTGGCATGCATAAGCACTTTGATTTTCGCTATCCTTTCTCTGAGTGGTTTTTAGTGTCTCCATGTTTCTGTAGATTGGATTTCCTGCGAGATTACTTCGCATCGCAGGCAGGTTGTGCTCATTATTCGGTTTTTGGGCTTCCTTATGTATTTTTCCCGCTCGTTCTTTATTAGCATCCAGTATTATGTTCTTTTTGTTTTTTGTACTTGGTTTGGTTCCAGTTGTGTCTTGTGGCATTGCTTTTGGAAGCAAGGACTCTATTGTGAATGCGTGTCTTTCCGTCAAAGACGAATTTATGGAATTAGCAGGGACGTTTTTGCTTTGTTTGTTTGTAGGTTGATTTTCATTTTCGTCAGAGATGTCTTCAGGCATTGCTCTTTCCTCTTGCTCATGGGCTCTATTAACGGGAGTTTCTTGGTCCGTGTTCGGCATGTTGGTAGCATTAATTAGCTCAGCGTCGGAGACCTCGCTTCCCAAAAGAAGGTAGTTAGAGTTGCCAGACGGCTTACCAGGATCACCACTTGTCTTCGTAGGCTCTTTTATTTGTGTATTAGGTTGATTAAATAAATCAGGCAACACTCGCTGGCTGGAGTGGTTGGATGCCGAGGGTCGTGTTATTGCCAGAGTTGTCGCGGTTTCAAGAGGAAGTGTGCTTGTATCATTTCCAATTGCGATTACTTCAGTTGTCAGTTGCTCTTGCAGGTTTGAAGTGTTGTTGTTTGGACGGTGATCGTGGGAATGGCTGTCTGTACAGTTATTTAAGTCCAGATTTGCTATCGGTAAGACCTTTGACATATGTGTAGTGTTTAGATCGATAGTCGCTGTGTCTCGCAGATGAGCTTTGGAAGGCCAGGGTACGCTTTTACTTACTTTGCCACTACCATCTACAGGGGCTTTTAAGGCAGTCCAAGGATTTGCCATTTTGCGGTAGTTTAGTGTTTTTCTCCGAGTCTGGGGGCCTTCGATGGTTCGCGTCATGTGCTTAGGAAATTTAAATTTCCTTGTGTTTTTCCTCTCCTCTCTCTCTTAAGCGGTTGTGCCTGGGTACTTACGGTCGGCGAACAGCAGAAAAGCAGCAAACAGCCAACAGCAGAAGTCTCTGCAATCGCCCTTTACGCGGCCGGGCTTCACGCCGCAAGGGTCGCTGGGATGTTATTTTGTATCCTGACTTCCTGGAGTGGGCGGGGCTAATAGGTGGGCGGGGCTTTCCACCCGCTTCGTCGCTTCGTCGCGGCTGTTCACACACTCGCACACTGTCAACCTCTCCGATTGCGAGGGACGCGAGGGGAAGCACGCCGTGAAGGTAAGTTGAATTTGCTTGCACAGATGGCAAGTAACAGGAATTAGCGTTTCTATAACGCAGCACAGCCAACAGCAGAAGTCTCTGCAATCGCCCTTTACGCGGCCGGGCTTCACAAATTGTCACAGTGGTACAGGTGGGTGATACAGAAAGGGAGCGCACAAAGGTTTTGGGCAAAGTGTGCTTAACTTAACTAATGCCATTTGTCAAACATTGTTAACACCTTTGTACAGATTTATATCACAAACGATCATTTTAGCCATTTAATACACCAAATGTAAAACATTGGTCCTCATTACAAGTCCGGTGGTAACCGTGCTGGTCAAACTGTCATGTTGCTGCCGGACTCGCAAATTTTAACGGCGCCTGGCTTGCCGGAAACACCGGGGCATTGCAGCCCTGGCAGTCTGGGAAGTCAGGCGCCGGTAAATGGTAAATCCCCATTCCCATTTGAGTCCCACATTTCTCAATGGGAATGGAGACCACCGAAGCACCGGCACCGTTAATAACGGTGCCTGTGCTTCCGGGAAAGTCTGCCTACCATGGCCACTGTGCCCAGCAGGGTCAGACCTGCCGGGCACAGCAACTCTGGTAGGCAGACTTGGAGTGTGCCAGTCCGGTACCAGCACCGTTGTTACCGGACCGGCACACTTGTAAATGAGGCCCATTGTCTTGCTGTAGGTGAAGTGCAAGGAAATCAAGGAGTTTGCTTGAATCAGGCCCTCCACAAACATAGCAATACATGTCATTAGTAGCACAATCTTAATACATTCATGCTTCTCAGCCTCTGTAGTAGGAATCCATTGCGGCTAAGTGGTACTTTTAAGCCAGCCTTATATTTTCCAAATTAGAAACAAAAACATGAATGCAAAAACCTACCATCCTCAACTTTTCTAAACCTTACTGTTCACGCTGGTTCTGCTACCATTTCTTAATGAATCATAAAGCCATTGCTAGAGGTTTGTAAATGCAGCCCTGCGCTGGCACAGCATTTACGCAGTAAATAAACTTAACTGTCAAACTTGATTGTTGAACCTCTGCTGACTTTGCATCTATATATACATACACAAAAAAAAAAACTTTGTTAAGGGGAAGTTATGGTTAAGTTGTGCTACTACACACCTGTCAGATTCTCTAAAAAAACTACACTAACGCGACATAATACAAACATACCTTTATGGTTCACAGTAAAACCGAAAAACCCCTGAAATTCGCCAGTTATGGTAAGCTAAGCAACCATAACTCGCGCCACCACCGTGCACTGCTAAGACTAACACCCAGGACATCAAAGATGACATCACAAATGTCATTGATGACATCACTGATAGCATCACATGTCTGACTCGTTTTTTCCTTTAGTGATATATCTTAGACAGTAATAGTTAGGCATAAAAAATCAAAAAGTACTAGATTTGTACACTGATACTTTAAATATGTTATTACAATAATTCTCTTAGGGTCCACTCACACCATATAAAACATATACATAGGAAAAATACACAATCAGTAAGGTTATCAACACTTTCTTATGCTTTTGCTGTTATTTAATACTGAACTTTCTCTGGATGTGCTCATATTTGTATTTGCATTAGTTTCTTTAGGGTGCAGTCACATCATGTGATTTTTGTACATAGGAAAGTAGTAGGTTTGAAGCAGAGCAACCCTTTCCGTGCATAAAGATAATCAGTTAGGTTGTGAACACTTTCTGCTTCTTTTTTGCATACTTCACTTTCTCTATATATACTCGACGGATTTCCCGCCGGCGGTAATAGCGCGAATTTTAGGCGGATTTCCCCCCAGCTCAGAGCTGGGGCGAAATCCACCGAAGTCCTGATTTGGCGGACCCTTAAATCCGGCGGTAATAGCGCTACCGCCGGATTTAAGGGTTACCGCCAAAGTCGTGATCAGGCCTATAGTGTGAAGAACTTCATAATGGAATGCTATTTATATCAATGCATTGTTGGGTGTCCTGACCCACGTTTAAGCTATCATGCCACAACATTTGGTGCTGTGGGCTTAGAAAGTTCCAGGAAAGCTGCGCAGTTTGTGCGCACACCAAAATGGTTGCCTCACTTGCCACCCACCAGTGCGAGAATGAAAGGCCGGGTTGCCATGAGGGAAATGGGTTGCCAAAGGAAAAACAGTAGCGCCGGTTAGCTTCAAAGCGCTTTAAAACCACCATTGGACTACCCGCACAGTAGTCTGAAACCATTGGGAATGGCAATGCTGATTGCCAAATGCAACCTAGAATTGTGGGGAATTCATTTCTTAAATCCCAAAAATGGGTGCAGTACCAGTACTCACCACTATCCAAAAGCCGGCGTTTTAAAACCACCCTGTGTTTCTCTGAAGGCAGGCTCAAAATGCCTATTTTCAAACATTGCAACATGTGCAAAATATTCACTGAACACCAGCAGACATTTGGCAGAATGGAGTTTTGTGTGCTTACAAAATCTGGGAAATGAAGAGCCCAAAACAATGCTTATAACAAAACTGCTATGGAGTCAGCAGTTTAAGTTGCACTGGATTTAAAGACACTAAAATCGAAAATGTTTAGATTAAATGAGTGACCTATGTTTGGTGTCACATGCCTTTGTAACTGTTGAAATGTCATAGTTTTGCACTTAGAATCAGCATTCTAGCTGCATGTGTAAAATTGCAAGTTAATTTAAAAAGCAACAAAAAACATGAGAGTTAGCTGAAAGTCTGGCTTAAGGAACTTGATTTTGCTTGACAGCTACCCCCATCAGGAGTGAAACTTGAGTCACAACTGTGTTCCCAGGCCTATCTGCCTTTTGCTGGCCACACTAAGGATATGCCATCTATCTGATAATTGAATTACCTGTGCTCTACAGGAGCTCTGAACAAAGCCTGTCTTGACTCAGGCAAAGGTTTTATTACAGCGGTCGTAAAATGTAGCTTCCTCTTGGCAGAAGCTGGGAGGGGCACTGCCTGTGAGAGCAAGCTGGCTTGGCAGAACTGGATAAACCAGTATTTCCACCATGTGACCTGGGAAACCACACCCCTTTGTAGCCAGAATATTGTTTAGAAAAAGATTAATAACTCATGGTGCGGACATGTGAAAATTTTATAAATGATACCATAATTCTTGTGATTTTTCTGCCCACAGTTTAAGAGGTTTTTAGAACCGGTGGTATGTTCAGGGGGGTGTTAGCGGAAAAGTAGATATTACTCTAAATGTATGCATGTTAAAAATCTGAAACTTCATCAGCTAATGTCCATACTCCCTGCGCACATGTATGTAAAGTTGGGTCAATGTCAGAAATTGAAAAATCAGTTAAAAAGTCAATTATGTGCCATTTCTGAATGCAAGCTCTTAGAAACAGCAGATTTGGACAGAGACATGGCTAAATTCAGCCACACCATGTATATGTAATTTCAAACAACTGTGTAACTGTGAAATATGGATTTTGATCATATATAGATTTGGGTGCACAGATGACAGGGGAGGTTTTTCAAGAGATCATAAATGGCTGACATCACTCTGACACAACTTAGTTCCCCAATCAGGGGAGGAATGAAAGCTGGACCAATGACAAGCGAGAGGGGCAAGTTTAGTTATGACCAACACACACACCCACTTGCAGAACATATAAATGGACCACTGAAACTTAGGTAGAGACTTTCAAATCCATTTGCAGCTGGAAGCTCTGCCGGGAAAATCCATACTTTACCTCCATCAATCTCCAGAGAAAGCTGTGCAGAAAGATCCAGACTTTAAATCCCTCAATCTTCAGAATCCAGAGAGAGAGCAGACCCAGATCACTGTGAAGTGTAGAGACCAGAGGCGAGTCTAAAACCTGACCAGATCCGTGGCGTGGCCCATTTCATTCAAGAATATAGTGTGAGTACCTAAAAAACTGTGCAGAACCAATCTCCTATTAAAATAATATAATTCAATCTAGCTTAATCTAAGTAGAACTGCCTCCTAACGGTCACCTGTCATTTCTAGTAAAATCTGTCACTTGTCATTTTGAGCTTTTAAAATTTCAAATCTGAAAAACGACCTTCACAAAATCGCTCATATCTCCGCGACCGTTTGTCTTAGAGACTTGCAATAACTTTCATCTGAAAGCTTAGAATCGTGGCTCTCCTACGTACCTAGAACCGCATTCCTACCCCCTATAGTTTTACCACAATCGCAGAACACGCATCCGCGAATTTTACCGCGATTTGCAAATTTCTCCACGTGTAAAACAGCTGCTGCTTGCCTTCCATTTGCCAGAAATTCGTTTAACCTGCTAATCATTCCTGAATCATTGCAAGAGTGAGCCTGAGCTAATATTAACTAGATACCACTCACCCTGAACCTCTACAGGGAATTAAAAGCATTTTAGCATATTTTTCACTCCATTTCCAGCACATTTAAAAGCATTTTGCCTGTGTTTTAAACTTCTGTTGTCTAAGCTTGCTGGGGATTGAACTGAATCACATTTGATTGCATTTCTGAGAACTGTGTGTTTTCCTTCCATTTCCTTGCATTGCATAAAGAGGGGGGGGAGTGAATAGCCAGAGAAAAGTGATTACATTGTTTGGTTGAAGTCATATTGAGTATTTTCTGTACTGCATTCATTGAATATTGCATCCACCTGAGCTTACATAAAGCATTCTGTACCACCTTCTTCTTTTGTTCCTATTCACCTGTGTGCTACCTTATCCATTTTATGTCAACTCATTGATTATAGAGAAGCGTGTTAGTGCCAGATTCTCTGTTGTTAATATTTATCATATCAGATTAAGTGTGATATTCAATTATTAATTTATTATAAAGTGTGATATACATATCTATTGTTTAAATTATCGAATAAACCTTTTAATTTGCAAACCAGAACTACTTCTTGGCTCAGTGGGGTCAGGGGGATTCCAAGAGAGGGGTGTTATATAGGGGTAGTCATCCAGAACGCATGAACTGGACATAAAAGGTATATCAATAAGGGTTTTCATTCAGTACTATAAACTAGGCGCTGACTTAGCTGTAGTGTTGAATTGAATCCTCTTACAGCATTGCCTAATCCACTACATAGCTCAAGACTTCTATTCCAATTATCCTTCACACTTTTTCTGTAAACATTATAATAAGAATCCCTTGTACAGAGTTTTCATGAAAAGTAAATGCACATGTGATGTTATCAGTGATGTCATCAATGACATTTGTGATGTCATCTTTGTTGTCCTGGGTGTTAGTCTTAGCAGTGCACAGCGGCGGCGCGGGTTATGGTTGCTTAGCTTGCCATAACTGGCAAATTTCAGGTTTTTTTTTTCGGTTTTACTATGAACCATAAAGGCACGTTTGTATTATGTTGCGTTAGTGTAGTTTTTTTTAGAGAATCTGACAGGTGTGTAGTAGCGCAACTTAACCATAACGTCCCCTTAACAAAGTTTTTTTTAAGTCAATTGCACAGGTTTTTTGTAGTCCAATTTAAGTATAAGGTGTAGCTAAGAAAAAAATGTTGTACTGCATGTCACAGATTTTCAGTAGTGCAACATAACCAAAAGGTCCCTTTAGGAAGGGTCGTTTGGTAAACAGTATACACCTTTCCGAAGAATGCCACATGAAAGTATACTGTCGTACAGCAGCGTTACATGTCCCGGAATCAGTACACACTTACCTGAATGAATTATGCCTGTTGGGCAATGTGGAAATAGATTTTATAATCATATAGGAACGTCCACCTTCAACATTTACCTTACGCAACGCCAACACGTATTGGTATACAGCGTTGGCCAATGCACTACACATTATATATTGGTAGTGATAGTTCTACTTATTTGGAAAAGACATCAGCTAAAGGCAGCCTTCCTCCCTAAGAAACAGCATCAGTGGTGTAATGTGAAAGCATAAGAAACTGTGTCGCTACCTTTCATATAACAGACGGACAAAATGTGTTGCCATACATACACCCACTCAAATTACCGTTTGAAGCCTTTTTGCTCAATGCCGTTCGCATATTGCCTTATTGGCTGCTGTGGCGAAAAATAAAGTCACCCGTAAACAAAGATAATAATGAGTTAATAACGACCTTTCAAAGTGTAATGGAAAAGAAAATTGCATACACTCCATGTACTCCATATTTCTCAGTAAAGTACATAGACGCAATAATATTTGCCAGTAATAGTCTAAATTAGTAATGCAGTAACATGTGCTACTAAAAATGGCGTTTACTTGTTGTAATCCAAAGCGACTTTGGCAGTGCGGATCACAAAAGAAAATCCTCTTTCAAGATGGCCGCCATAGAAAGGGAAGGCGGTTATTGCATACATTCCCCCTCTTCCCTTTCCATTGTAGGTTGCAAAAAATACAAGTACGTGGCGTGACGCAGAACCTGTAAATAAACATTCAGCGACGTCCAAGCTAATAACTTACATTTGTAAATAATACAGTGGAATGCTAAAGAACACGTGACCATTTTACAGGTTACAAAGTAGGTTTATTTAACAACAAACTTGCAGAGACCATCGGAATAATCCCATAATCAATGCAATGATTACAATGCTTGTAAGGGAGGCATTGCAAATGTTGAAGATCAGGAGCCCGTATTTTTTTTGCTCAAACAAACATTTTGGGGTCTTCGTTAAAGCAGTCGCTTTGTTTCCACAGTGATTTCCCAGAAGTCATCATGACGTTGAGGCTACAGCACCATAAATGATGTCACGTTGCTCCGAATAGCGAGTTCAGCAAACGGACAAAGTGGGTTTACAGTGTCATTCCACATTATTGTTATGGACAGGCAACCGCTCACCAGCAGTTGTATTTGCCATCCGAAGAAGCCCTCACTCACGATTTGAAACCCATGGCACGCACAGTACGGCAATATATACCTAGGGGGGGGTTACAGAAAATACATGTCAGTAAACCAACCTGTACCAACATTTTTTTTTAAAACACACAGAAAATGTGCAAAGTGCGACACAAAGTACGGGCTGAAAGTTGACATTTTAGTAATGTGTCAGTAATGTCCATATTTACCTATAGTTGGAGGCTACAAACGCCGAGATTTTGCATACGCCGTAAGAGAAAACCAAAAGCCAAGTATACAGAAAGACGATAAAGTAGTTATGGAAAAAAAAAAGAGTGGACAAATAAAAAAAAATGTACATCTTGTCATTTCAAAGAAGAGCAAAAAAAGTGCAAAGTTGTACACAAAGCTATGTGGGCAAAGTAAACGTTTCAAATAAGAAATATTAATGCTAAAAAAAGGTTGAGTGCACTCATACCCTGCAAATGAGCAACCTGTGCACTCTGCAACATTATAGGAAAAATGTAAAAGGGCAGAAAAATAATACGTCAATTACATTAGCACGATTAGATGTGCAATTATGTAGAAATAAAGCAAGGGTCGCTGTAGAGTTGTCCAAAGTAATCTTACAAAATATTTACTGCCTCCATTCTTTTTCTGCAAATCAGTTACAAATGTGTTCGCAGCAAAGAATATTCGTTGACTGATATTGCATGTCCCTTACAAACCTTTTAAAACATAACCTTATCAATTGCTGTTTTTTTTTTACCCTTTCATTCCGTGAATAGCGAGTAAGTTTCTTTTGCGCTCAAGGTCAAAAAACAATTGCCCTTTTACATTCACTCGGATGCGCGGGCGTATTGAGCGGTCAACCAAAAAAGCAACTCAAGTGGCCTTCACTCAGAAGCCAAGTACATTCTTGCTTTGATTCAACATATTGAAATCCAATTATGAGAACCTCTACTCCCATACACCTCCAGAAGCGCTGTTTCAAGCAAACACTGCAGATGATGCCCTTAGTTTACAAAACTGAAGAGGCCAATGTGAGGAAAATATCATTCCAAACACATTTTATCCCACACGCTGTAATTGGTTGTGGTGCAGTGAGCACGAACTTCCATTTAAACGTATCATTTTGCAGACAAGAAAACTCCGCTTTCTCACTTTGTGCTTCCACAGCTCATTGGCCCCTCTCAAAGGTCACCTTCTGAAATACTATTACTTGAGTGTGAGAAGTGTGATCCTCTCTTGTTTTGGAGGTGTTTCTGGCGATATCCGCGCACACGAAAACATTACTAAAAGATAGGGGGGGGTACCTAAGAAAGCTGCCTTACTTCACGCTATTCTTCAACCAGTCTGGGAAAGAGCCACATGGTCGTGAGCACAACCTTTTTCCCCCATTCAGTGTAAGGGGAAAAGAGACGTTTTGAGAACCCCTCCCCCTTATAACTTTCGCCCCCCTGCACCAAACATCACCAAACTTTCCAAACAAAATCAAAGTGTCCGATATATTTTTTTTTGCAAAGTTTGGCGATGATTCGTCCAAGGGTAGGACAGTTATAAGGCAGCCAAAAACTGTCCTTTCTATGGAAACAGCCACTCCACCAAAGCAACACAGTCAGTAACATGCCTGTCTAATGTGCTGGTGGGTTACGGCAGGACCTAGAGGTTAAGATATATGTCCACGTACTTTTGAATGTATAGGTGTACATTGACTTATACCTCCAATGCTAACAAGGTTGTTTCTGTGTGCATGGGCCTTGGCCATGCACCCAAGACTGTACACCCTCCCCAGAACCATCTGACATGTTAACCTATAGGACAAGTGTATGCACTACAGTAATATGATGTGGTGTTTCTGGTCAGGGCCTAGGGATTTAGAAGTATGATGTATGGGCTACGGGCCGCAGCCATGGAAGCAAAACTGTACATCCTACCCACAACCACCTTAGTGATGTACAGTAGTATGGGTGTATTGATAGGTGTGGTAGGCTTCACTTATTCTGGCCAGAGACTGCACTCCTAGCTGTTTGTCCATAGATATTATTGCAATGTGTGGAAATGTGCACTGGCTTATAACTGCAGTGCTTATAACTTTGGTCGTACGGCCTACAGCCATGCATCCAAGACTCTAGGCCCTGCCCACAACCACTGCAGAATGTCACGACCATGGTGCCGTACTAATCAATAAGAGAACCATATGAAAATGTAATATAATAGCGCAATATACTGAATGTCAACGGTCACTAACTCCATGCGCGTTCTGCAAACATTTTCAAGTTGCTTGTACACAGCACGGACTCAAATAGTATCCTTATTAGATTCTTCATTTTCTGCACGTACAAACATCCTGAAGAAGGCGCCAATGCAGAATATATAATATACAATTGCCGCCCAAACAAATACAGTATTTCAATCCGTCTCTTACTCTTTAACCCTCCGCAAACACTGATGGAAATCAAAATAATTTCCCAAACCCCATTTCCCATGGCGAATACATCATTAACATCTACTGGCCAAACAAGTACAGTATTTAACCCATCTCTTACTCTGTGATCCTCCCCACGCACTGTGGGAGAGCAAAACAGTTACCAAAACAGCATTTCGCCTCTGGTACGTAGCGCGCTGTCTTCGGTTCCAAGATGTCGGGCGCATCCACACATTCTGACGTTCATCACGGCTCGCTGTAGCCAATCAGCGAAGACGTGTGTCCGCAGTGATGACGCCACCCCCCCTGGCCAATCGGTATCATGTCCGCGGAGCGAACAGGGAAATGTGACCGCGGAGTGGACATAGATATCACTAATTTATTGAGACATATTTTTGGGTAGTTTTAAAGGAAAGTACTGGATGGATTGTCACCAAATTTACTAAAGCATGCTTTCGGGACCAAGCCCCTGCTGCAAATTTGGTGAAAATCCGTCCAACTGTTTGACCTGTAGGCATGCGCAATGTTTTTTCCCCATTCAGTCTATGGGAAAAAAAGACATTTTGGTACCCCCCCTATAACTTTGCTCCCCCTGCACCAAACATCACCAAACTTTGCAAATAAATTCAGAGTGCCCCATATACTTTTCCTGCATTGTTCGGTGAAGATTCGTTGAGGGGGAGCGGAGTTATAGGCCTCCAAAATAATGCTCTTCCTATGGAAACATGTCATGATGCCTACCTCCAAGGAGCCAGGTCCGACCCAGCAACCCCAGAGGCAGGCATCAATCCCCCCAGGGAAGTGCCAGCGGGCTCAAGCTGGGGCCCTTTGGACACAGTCCTGGCTCATGTTGGACCCCTGTTCTGGCGCCTTAGGCGCCAAGCTCATAAAGCTAGACATGTGTTCAAGTGTTTTAATGTGCACTTACCTGATGCAGACCATGCTGCTACATCCAGGCCCTCTTGAGGCCTGAATGGAACTACTTTACCTGTGGGACTACTTTCCACCTGGGTGTGGTCGGGGAAGGATACATACCTGATCGGTGGAAGGATACATGTCTGGAACTTCTTCCAAAGCTATTTAAACCACGCCCGATCAGCAACTCACGCTTCGCGTTGTTCTGCTCCTCGCAGCTGGACGCTCACCGTGTCAGCTCCTGCATCTGGACTTCAGCCACGCCTGTCAGTATCCTGGGTCGCCTGCAAAGGGAGATAAGAGAGAATTGGAGAGAAAGAAGACCTTACCTGCTAAAGCTGCATCACGGAGACATCACACCGACGATCCTGAAAGGGAAGACATCATTTTAAAAGCATTTCACTTCGATCGCTGCAGCGCTGCATTTCACTCACCTTTCCTGGGCGCCTCCATCTTCAGCAGCGATCATCCGGATCCGCACCCACTTCCCAGAGCCTAGAGAGAAAAGACAAGAAAACAAGGTGAGAGAAGGAAGGGAAATAGGAACAGCTCAGTTTCCTTCTAAGACTTACCTGTTGGGTCATTCCCATTTCATTTCGGGTCCTGCCGCTTCCTGGCATTCCGGACCCCGGCCCCAATGGGGAAAAAAGACAAAGACATTAAATGAGCGAATGCAAAGACATTACCTGAACGCTCATCCAGAACTTACACTTCGGGTCGGCGCCATATCTCCGGCATTCCGAACCCCGGCCCCTAAGGGGAAAAAGACATAAGCATTAGCGCTTGCTGCAATAAGACAATGAACATTATTATTAAGCTTGAACTTTTGAACTTGCAACAGAACTCTTACAGCGCCTCACCTGAATAGTCAAGCTTATTTTGAACTCCCATCAAACCTCAATCCAGTGAAGTAACTGGGTTTCAACGCGCCCCTGCATCAGAAGCAGGATGGAGAACTCATCCTTCCAGACCCTAAAGTGAGACTTCACGGGGAATCGTGGAAGGGTATCGAGGAGGGTTGGAAGGGAGTGGGAGGCTTGAGCATTATTCCGTCAGTAGGTAATACTCCCTTTTCACGCACAGGGGAATATTCCTGCGAGCCAGAAAAGCCAGAGTAGAGGGGCCCTTCCTGTCCATCATCAGAGTCCTGCGCTTCACCATTGAAGAAGCATCAGCACTCGAAGCCAGACCTGCGCCTCCGTGGGAATCAGGTGAGCGTGACAAAACAGCAACTCAACCATAACTGCACGCCCACTACCGTGGCCGTGATATATATATATATATATATATATATATATAAAAAACAAAGTTATGTTTGTGGGTTTGTATGTGGCGCTCTTGGGGACGTAACTCTTCATGAACTGTGAGGTCTGGTGTCAGGATTTTAGCATCGAATATTCTGTATTTAATTGCTGAATTAATGCAATTATTTCTGGCTCGATAGGTCATTCTGTTCCTGATATAATTTATTGTTTTGGTTTATCGGCTTTGTTTTACGGGATTATGTTTTGTGGTTTTACACCACCATCTACAGGTCATTTGTAGAAAGTTCTCATCATGCATCAAAGCTGAAACATGATCAACATCTGATTTATTTCTATCGCAATATTTTGTAAAGGACAGGTATTTCACCCTCATGATATCAAATTGAATTTTGCTACAATTTGAAGATGATTTAGTTGAATCAGTTGATTTGAGTCAGCTTATGTTTAACAAAAAGACTTCTTTCTTCTGTATTCTCTTCTTTCATTAATGCTTTAATCCCACAAATATATTTTTACAGAAATGCCACGAAAAAAGAGAGGAGTATTTAATCCCACCCGAATCAAAACAAAACATTGAAAGCTGAAACATGACCAAATTTTGAAGAAGGTAGATCTCAAGTGCTCAAGAACCTGAAGCAAGACTTCTTAATCAGAGAATTCATGCGGCTAAAAAACAAAGCAACAAAACTACTGAAGAACCTGAAACACGACTTACTGTTAAGAGAATTAGAGCTGCTGAAGAACAAAGGAACGAAACTGGTGAAGAAACTCAAGCGAGATTTACTGATCGGAGAATTTGTGCTGCTAAAATCGAAGCAATGAAACTGCTGTAAAAACTGAAGTGAGACTCACCAATCAGAGATTAAAAAACCTTGAGAATTGAAATCCCGGGCGAAGGCGGGAAGTTAAACTAGTTACACATAAGTTATTGAACAATTTTAGGCAGGAGGAGACATGGTGGGACAACAGCACTTGTACGGGTGAATTAGAGGTTGATTGGCTGCGGGTGGAGGCACAAAGTGGTTTGCCTACCTAGCAAGCCACAGTCACAATTGTAGTTCAGAAACAAGGTTTGCTTCCACACTGCGCACAAATCAAAAGAAGGACATTGCAAAAGCTGCATATATTTAATTGATTCCAACACAGCCTAACACGTGTTTCGAGCTTCAAGCTCTTCCTCTGAGGCTGCAGATTACATTAACATCCATTTTTGTGCATTAGCACATTACATCACCAGCCAACCAGAAGGTACAGGTGAGTTAATAATAGTTAGGCATAATTATATCAACCATTATAACATCATTGAGTTGTGGAATGTAAGTATTCAAAACCATCCATATCATCATTTAAAGTAACACAAGAAAAGGGATATCCATCATCCATTGGGTTGAAAGTAGAGTCATAGCAAAGGATGGAATTGTCAAAGAACCATAAAATAAAGAAAAAAGAGACAAAACAAAAATTTCTGTTAGGCAATGACAAGGGTAGTTCAACATGTCAGCTCACTGATAGACACACGAAAGCCAATTGTAAAATATAATAGTAAGTGTACCTTTTGGGTCAGTGATTGCCACTGACACTGAGAGGCAAGAAAAGACATTTGTATCCCCGTGATTATAGATGACTCAATGGGCCTCAATACGAGTATGGAGGTAGCCATGCCATGCCTCTTTTAGCGGGTCCTGCAAAAGGGGACTTACCGGGCCATTGCGAACATGGAGGGCCCAGTAAATCCCTTTCACAGGACCCGGACCTGGTACATCCCCATTCGAGCTGCTATAGGGCTCAATGGGAATGGGGAGGACGCCAACAATGGGCCTGTTAATGACGGGCCCGTTGTTAGCATCCTGGTCTGCTAGCGGGTGCCGCTAAGGACGCCTGGTCTGACCAGGCGTTCCAGAGCGGCACCCGTTGCAGACCTTGTAATAGGGCAGCCGGGAATGAATGGTGCCGGTCCCTTACCGGCACTGTTCATTCCGTGGCCGCCTGGGTTGTAATGAGGCCCAATGTCATTATGTTGATTGGTTTGCAAATTAAGATAACTGTGTAGTAAGATTACTGCTTACCAATTTAGTAGGGGTCATGTACCCCAATTACCGATTTGCAAAAGTTCTTCTCCACTGTAAATAAATGATTTTAATGTCAGCGCCAGGTTAATGTGGACTAAGTTAATTGCTATAACCTAATGAGTATTAGTTGATTTGCACATACCTATATATCTCGCAGTTGCGTGATCCAGACAATTTTCATATATAGGTGGCTGCAAAAATAAGTGTGCTACATTAGTTCACAATTCCCTAATTAGGCCGACCTATTGCACATGTGTAATGGTTCAGGTCCCAATTGAACCTCTATTGGACCATAAGAGTCTCTCGCCAAAGACCCTCACTCACCCGCGTTTCCGCTCGATCTGTGTTGTAAGCGCCAGCCGCGGCGTCTGCTTGCTAGCATTAGGTCTCTTCTTCAGAGACTAGCACGTTGTGGCTGTACTTATAGTGCGTATGCATGGGTCCGCAATATTGGATGAGGCAGCCTAGCGCTTAATGCATTACGGAGCCATTCTACATGAGCTATTCCACACTTAAAGCATACGAGATTTTGAATATTTGACTTATGATTACAATTTGTATGGAAGAAGAAATAATTTAAACAATATCTCTGTGCCTTTAACAGGGTCGAAATTATAATGTAGCATTAATATTTAGACTGAATGGGGTAATTTGCTTGCAAAACTTAGAAGGCATATCTGTAGCCCAAAAAGGTACAGTCTTCTTAATTTCACTCTAGTGAAGTTGTGAAAGAAAAGAAGAAATATATATATATATATATATATATATATATATAAATAAAGACTGGGGCATTTGAACCCATGGAACGCACCGATTCTGCTGTATTAATTTTTGGACATTGATAATGTGCAAGGTGGACAAGACTATTTACTTATCAGGTTGGCTTTCGTGCAGCCCTGGGAAGTCCATCATGTGTCTACCTCCCGGCCAGATTAACATTTAGAGCAACATAGGTTATACAATGCTTAGTCAGTTACTATAGCTTATTTGGTGTATTCAAACTAATTTTACAATTACCATAGCTTTCAACTCATAGGAATACAGACAGCTCATGATCTGTGTGGAGTCCATGGAGGACCGTATGGTAACGACAAATAAGACGAGCTTCTAATTGTCTTAGCTTAAGTACAAGATTTCCCCCTCTCTGGGGTAGGGAAACTTTTGCTATACGCACACATTTGATTAGTTTTTTGTCATCCATTTGATGGCATTTTTTCCAATGTGTTGCCAGAGGATATTTAGCATCTTGACTAGATATGGTTGGCAAATGCTCACGCGTTCTTATCTTGAGGGGACAAATTGTACTGCCTATGTAATGCAATAGACACAGAACTTCCCCTCAGGATACGAATGCGTGACAAAAAACTAATCAAATTTGTGGGTATAGCAAAAGTTTCCAGCCTTTGTTTTGGAAGTATTTAAAGCTTTAAAATACAAAAGACAAACCCAGATTACATTTGTTAAATCACAGCGATTGGTATGCTGGTACTTATATACTTCCCTTGATGATGGACAGGATGAAGCTAGAACCATTCTCATTTTGCATAACACCCTTCTATAATATTTTTTTACAAAATGGTCATGTTTGGTCATGTGATTTGTGTACTTTCCAAGTCTGTTTGTTTTTAATAAAATGAGATTGTTTAGTTCATGGTAAGAACTGGAAAAGAAAGTGTTCAAATGCATAAATTGCAGAGTTGGCACAAATCCCAGCTTCACCCCTTCAGCCCTTAACCAATGTGTGATCCTGGGCATCTCATTTAATCTTATATTGCCAGTCCCTAAACCTTTTCAAGATTGTCATCCCTTCAGATTGATTTCCTTCTCATGGTATGATCTTCATAAAATACTTATTCATGATTTCACTGGCTATAGGGTTGCTTGCACTTTAATAGTGAGCATATTTATATTGCACACCACAGGCATGTGTGCCTTTGATATCTAATGGCCACACTATTTGAAAACCATATCCCACTTCTAATCTCAGTCTGTCTGGATAAAGACACCTTCCTGGTAGCTTCTTATCTGCATTGACTATCCATGCTGCGGTATGTGTAGCTTTCTCCTTTCTTTCAGTTGGTCTCCTCTATCCATGCATGAGCACTTTTGAATTTTGTGAGGCAGCTAATGTGAGTTCTCTGTCTATTATGGGTTACATGTACCTTTTACATACGGTCCAGCTGCATACTTTCCTGGATGTTATTGATAAAAATGATCCTGTATGCACTAGAACAGTAACCTCTCCGTAGACTGCTAATGTTAGTCTTGAAATGCTACTTGTTTATCATTCTGATTAGAGCAAGAATGAAGAAGGTAAGGGGACTTAAATGGAGTAAACGTGTTTATTATGCTGCGAGACAGCATATCAACCTATAGGTTGTGAGCGCGATGGGTCGGGGTGGGGGAGCGTGAACAGTGTTCTTGATCCCTTAATTCCTTTGGTTTGGTGGAGGGGGCCCCAAAGATGTCCGTGCCTTGGGCCCCAAAAGTGCTTAAGATGGGCCTGAGGTAACAGCCCGCCGCCCAGGTTAAAGGCCCGAGCAAAGCGAATATTACTTACAGGGTCGGCCCACCACCTTGGGGCATATCGCACTGGTGTAGATCTCTACATGGGTGCTTATGTTTTTTTCCCTTAAAAAACAAAAAAATGTACCATCATGAACATTGAAGAGGGACTGCCGGAAAGACAGCAATGCGTGGTACCAGGCCACTCCACAAAGGTACGTTTATTTATTTTGGGGGGTGGGAAAACCTCTTAGCACCCGTGTAGGGAACTACGCAGGTGCTAAGAGGTGAGGCTGTTGAGGTAGCGGGGAAGGGAAGGGGCGCCGGCTGCCCAGGCAACTCAGAACATGCGCTTGTACCATACAGAACAGCCCATGTTCCAGGCTGCCTGATTGGCCAGTGCCCACATGCAGAGTGCTAATGCAAATTATTCATTCCTGAAGAACAAGTTACTTCCTTACCTGGTAACGTTCTTTCGATGGGATGTTCCTCCGACGTATTCCACATCTATGACAGTAATCACCACAGCTGTGCTGCTTCGGAAAATGTTCGGCGTCTGCAACCTGCGTCAATGACGTCGATACGCCCCTTCGAGGACCTCCTCCGATGGCTGGCATCACCTGATGTTATATGTAGGACGCACAGAGGGCGCTAGAGCACAACCAAGCTGGCCGCACTGGTGTGAGCGCCGTCAGCGCACATAGTTAATCCTTCCCAATAACACGCATCTGGGGGCCTTCCAACCCCCTCAGTGGAGGGGCAGCTGCCTCAAAGAATAGCGCACTGACCGTCACCCCCTACCCCCCTCGGAAGACGTGGAGAACGACTGCGCCCTCCTATACAACCCGAGGCGCGGTACGAGGAGGCCCTGATCGGCTACGGCCCGAGGCGGCATCTGAGGGAGGCGCTGCGGGAGAGTGATACATTACTACATGTGACCTGGGCAGACACACACAAGAGAGTGGCCGGGGATCAACAACCTTCCCGGCAAGAAGATAAGTCAACAAGAGGCTGCCTGGGAGTACCACATTGGGTGAGCAGATCCAGCGGCCCCCGAAAGGCGCAGTGTCCGGCGGGAGTGTTCCATCTGAGCGGCACCGCTGGCGACAGGCAATGAGACAAGGAGGAGGAGCACCAGCCCTCTCGCCACATTTGGCCATCCAACCCCCCGAAGGTGAGGCGGATTTGAGGCCGGGCACGGAGGCGGGCAGTGCCGGGGACGCTGGCTGGGGACTGGCGGGTCGGGAGAGCGGGGGAAGATAGACAACTCCCCAAACCAAGTGGCGGGCCCACCCTGCCTCCCCCCGCCGCCTCTTCGGCAGTCATCCAGCGCGAAGCCGCGTGGCCCGGTAACTGCCACCAAGCGCAGGGAGTTGAGATCCGCGTAGACACCTCGGCACAACAGCAGGCCCGAGGCCGGCCAGACTGCGGGCCCGCCCCCGGCGATCACACAGTGCTCAAAGGACTCCCGCGACACCGGGAGGGACACGAACCGGCCGGCGCCTCGGCAGCCCCCCCGTCTCCCCCTCTCCCACGCCCCAACGGTTCAAGCGGCAGGCAATCCTACACGCTCACATTGGGCCGGAGCTGGGCACCTAAACCAACCCTCCAGGTCGAGAGGAAACCCCTCCCGGGGTACCCAATAACACGGACAAAGGCAGGACAGGAAAGGCCGGCTAACTGCAGCTCAAGAAACATCTGAAATACAGCCACACGAGACAACCTCTGAGACCACAGGCGAAGGCCCCCAATCTAGTAACGCAAACACAGTAAACCATCACGATGGGGTAAGCAGACAAAGCTCAGCGGAAGCTGACATTCGAGGCTGGAGCCATAGTGAAAACCCCCAAAACAAATGCGGGACAAGAAAACTTGGAAGGGGACACACCCTGAGAAGTCGAGCCCATTCCAGATACAAACATCAGAGAAATCCTCCTCAATTTAAAAGCGGGAATTGGCAACATAGATATCAAGCTAGACTCCCTGTCACCAAAGTTGACCAACTTCAACACCGTTTAGACAAACACGGGGACAGGCTAGACACGGCTGAACAATGCATTTCTTACGTGGAGGATAACGTGACCTCTATGACCGCCAGAGTGACAATGCTAGAAACACAAATGAAAGCTGTTATGGCCAAGAACGAGGACCTAGAAGGGCGTTCACGCTGGAACAACATCAGGATCCTCAGGGCAAGGGAACGACAAACCACAGGAAAAATGGAGGACTTTATCGAAAAACTATGCAAGGAGATATTTGGAAACCCTGCATTGTCCGACATGTTCGTGGGAGCGGGCTCACAGGGTCCCAACTACCCGTCCCATTCCTGGAGCAGCCCCCCGCCCAATAATCGCAAAATTGCTTAACTTCAGAGACCGAGATACAATCCTCCGGCTTGCAAGAAAGAAAGGGCACCTGCAATACGATGGAGATAACATCCAATTTTTTCCCGACTTCTCCCCTTCGGTCCAGGCCTTGCGCAGAACATTCACTGGCGTGAAACATCGACTGCAAGACAACAAGTTGATGTATTCCATGCTCTACCCAGCCAAGCTATGTATCCAACACGACGGCAAGTCACAATTTTTCAATACGCCGAGGAGGCGAATTCATTTCTCAATAAACTGGGGTGCAGACAAAACAAAGACAACGCTAGACCCCGAAGAAGAGAACGAGCCAATGGGGACCCACCCTGAGATTCATCTGCATCCGTCAATAGGCTGCCCTGAGACGCATAAGAACGATCCCCCGGATCCAGACATCCATGTTAAACTTTAAGGTGCGCTGGTCCTTGGAAGCTCCCTAGCGCCCCAAGCGCATCTTAGTTATGTTTCAGGACCTTGGGAGGGGAAAGCTGATGGGCAAGTTGGGGGTTGCCCATGATTGGGAGGGAAATGGTTTGTTATTATGGAATTGTGCTTGTCAGGGGCCGTGCTCCCCCTGCCGCCGCCCGGAAACGCCCAACAGCTCTACCATAGTCCGCTGACATCTAAAGATGCGGAAACTCAGAATCAACACACGTGGAACGCCCCACGACAAGGTGGTGCCCCACCCTGGCCAAACCTTACCTCAAAATTCAATTACTCACAACATTCAAGCTAGCTACGTGGAACATGAAAGGTGGCAATAACCCGATCAAAACCAGGAGAATGACACAATACCTCTGAAGACACAAGGTGGACATCGCCTTGGTCCAGGAAACCCATCTCCTCCCGGGAACGGAGAACCGGTGGGCCCGAGATTGGGGGTGCCACAGATACTTCGCGTCTTTTTCCTCATACGCCAGAGGAGTGGCAATCCTAATAAATAGAACTCTGAAATTCAAATTACTTGCAACCAAAAGTGATGAGGACGGAAGGTCACTTCTGCTACACGGAATTCTCGAAAACTCTGAACTCATAATAATAAATTCCTACGGTCCGAACACAGACGGTTGCAACAACTTTGATTGGGTCATGACGCACCTGGGAGAAACAAGATCAGCAACTATCATATGGGCAGGTGACTTGAACACCACTCTAGACCCACAGAAGGATAAATCCCACCCGACCTCCACAACTACTCCCAAAGCTGTGCGCCAGGTTCTGGAGATCTGTAGAGCATACGACCTAGTGGACATCTGGAGACACCAACACGGCGAGTCCTGGGAGTACTCGTTCCACTCCTGGGTCCACCAAACCAGCTCCCGCTTGGATTACATCCTTGTATCCGCACACAGCCAAACTCAATGGTCGAATAGCCAAATATTGCCCAGAACCATGTCCGATCACTCAGCAGTAACAGTGGAATACACCCCGCCAGACCCATCGGAGGGAGGGAGACACTGGAGACTCAAACCTGGGTCACTGCAGGATCAGGTGTTCGCCGCTGAACTCCGCACAGAAATCACAACATTCGTCGAAATCAATCAAGGATCGGTGGCATCCGCTGGGACCCTGTGGGAGTCCTTAAAATGCTACATCAGAGGAGTCTGCTTATCCAAAGAGCAAGGAATTCTGAAACTCATTAGACGAGAACTGTCACAGAGTGAGACTCGCCTGAAAGAGCTTGAACAACTACAATCGACTAAACACGAACCTCAGGTGCTGGCGTCACTGAAGATAGAGCTTGATAAGTTCAGAGCAGCCGCAGATCGAGAACTGAAATTCCTCTCCCACGGCCACCGCGTTCGCCAGTATGGAGAGGGGCAGAAACCAGGCACCCTTCTTGCGAGACTGATAGCAGCAGACCGAAAACCCACACAAATTGAACATATCCGAAACCTCCAAGGAACCCTGGTGTACGACGACTAGGAAATAGCAGAAACTTTTTGCATCTTTTATCAAACCCTATACACAACTAACTTTCATGCCACCCAAAGGGAACTGTCCCAATATCTAGCAGACATAGAATTATACTGGGTAGACACCATGTTAAGGGAACCCCTAAACCACCTATCACTATTGAAGAAATCCTCCAGGCCATCAAAGACCTACCAGGCACCAAAGCCCCAGGCCTGGACGGGCTGATTGGTGAGTTCTATAAAACATTTGCACCCATCCTTGCCCCATTATTATTACAAGTCTATGAGGAGACACTAGAAACCGATCGCTCCCCCCGACCCTCTGTGAGGCGAACATGATACTACTTCACAAAACCGACAAAACCCCAGAGGAATGTGGATCATACAGGACAATATCACTGATCAATTTAGATAACAAGATACTGGCCAAGATTCTAGCCTCCAGACTCATTCCTCTGATGCCCGCGATGGTTCTGGCAGACCAAGCCGGATTTATACCAGGCCGCAATACCACATTCGGCATTAGACGCATGTTCGGAGTTTTAGAGGCGACAGACCCTGCACACCAGGCAGTGGCAGTCCTCCTCGATGCTGAAAAGGCCTTTGATTCTATCGAGTGGCCTGTTCTTTTTGAAATCCTTCAGAGAATGGGCCTAGGTAAGAGATTCCTCCAACTGACAGCCATACTATATAATCAGCCCCGATCCCACATCATTCTAGGGAAAACCAGATCAACAGCGGTCAACCTTCAAAGAGGAACAAGGCAGGAATGCCGTTGTCCGCCCTACTCTTTGCATTGGTGATGGAGCCCCTCGCCTCAGACCTTCGAGCTAAACACATACAAAGAGGCCTATCATTCGGCCCCCATAAATTAATAATCTCCCTATATGCGGATGATATTGCCCTGTATATATGCGATCCAATAACAAACCTAAACCCAGTCATCCGTGACATAATAAAATTCGGCAACGTCTCCGGCTTAAAAATTAGCCATAGTAAGTCAGTCATATTCCCACTCACCCCCGAGACCCATAGCTTCCAAGACGATTATGGTTTTAAATGGGAACACACAAATGTACACTACCTAGGCATTCAATGGCCAGAGACCACCAAACACTGTTCCAAGACAACTACGGTAAAGTAATCCAAGCATTACAAGGGAAAGTCGACAGATGGAAATCACTTCTGCTCACCCTATGGGGCCGAGTGTCATTAGTAAAAATGGTGATACTCCCCAAACTCCTCTACCTGTTTGGAAATCTACCCCTGCTAGTGCCCCAAAAACAGCTTCACCATTTAAAAAGCATAATCCTGGAACTTCTTCGGGTGGGCAAGCCAGCCAGAATAGCTCACCAATCACTAATACAACCTGTTAAAAAAGGTGGAATGGCTCTCCCCGACTTAGAACGCTACTATTGGGCATCACAAGCCCAATTCCTCGGGCACTGGTACGCTACACAATTCATTCGCCCTCATGTCCAACTAGAACGCGCCTTGGCTTCCCCCAACCTGCTCAGAGCAAACATCCTTGGCCTGACCCACACCCCACATAAAACCCTAAATATGGTCCTTTCTACCATAGCAATATGGAAGAAAATAGCGTTGAAGTGTGGGATCCAGACCAGATTCTCCCCTTTACTCCCGGTAAAATTCATTCCCGGAGTCCCATTAACCACAGAAAAAGTCTTCCTAAACTGGGTTGTCAAGCTAAAACTTAAAACCATAGGTGACCTCTTTGTCGATGGACACTTCCTCACACCCAAACAGGCCAGATCCTGCGGAGCCTCTACTGCCCTAGACTTGTTTATCTATTTCCGCCTCAGAGGTGCTCTACATACTATACTACCCTCGTCCCCAGGACAGCCCGAGACATGGCATTTGCTCCACGGGTTTATCCAGTTGCAGGGTGAGGGCAAGCTGGTCTCAATGCTTTACAGATCCTTACTGGCAGACACAGCTCCAAGCCCGGTAACACCTAAAGTGAGGTGGGAAAAAACCCTCTAGACCACATTCCAGGACGAAGATTGGGAATACATTCTGGCGCAAACCCAGAAGATATCCCTAAACACCAGGCACAAACTGATCCACCTAAAATATATACATCAAGCATTCCTCACCCCAGCCAGAATTCACCGCTACCATCCCTCAACCCCTCCACAGTGCGGCCGATGTAGCGCCCCAACGGCAGACTTCCTCCACCTAGCTTGGGCCTGCCCGAGGTTACAACACTTCTGGGAAGCGGTTCTGGAAAAGACAGCTGCAATAGTGGACGTACCCATAGAACCCAACCCCAAAATCACTCTTTTGGGACTCACCAAACACTTTCCCCCCACAACACGAAAACTTGGAGGGTTGCTGTTACTGTTGGCGCGCAGGAGAATTGCGATGTCCTGGGGGAAGGGTCCCGCGCCGACCACACAGCAATGGCTAAACGATATATCATACTGCCAAGACACAGAAACAAACTTCACCAAACTGTTACCCCTACACGCCCGGCCACCTGACATCTGGGGCCCCTATATAGCTTATCTAATGTCCAATGGAGACAGCGAGGCTTCCCGAGACGCATCACCTGAACCTCATCGGAATCCCACGGACGCAAGTCCCACCGTGAACAATACAACTAACCGCGAACCGCTACAGACCCAGGCTTGGTTATAAGGCGAAGAAGGGCGGAGGACAATGGAGGGGGGAGGGCACGAGAAGCACAAGTAATTCCATGTATGTTATGTTATAATTTGATTTTTGAAAATTCAAAAATAAAGTTTAAAAAAAAAAAAATATGTAGGACGCAGGAAACCCGTAACCTCAGTTGTAGTTTTTTCCCAGAACGTGTGGCGCCAATCTTCTGTCAGTATTACTACAGAAAGCCTTGTGGAAACGAAATCTGCAATCCCATACGAAATTCTGTAGAGGGGCAGGCTGGGAGGGTGCGATGTGGAATACGTCGGAGGAACATCCCATCGAAAGAACGTTACCAGGTAAGGAAGTAACTTGTTCTTCGAAGGGATTGTGTCCTCCGACGTATTCCACATCTATGACAGACTCCGAAAGCAGTACCAACGTATGGAGGTGGGAAAAGAATTTAGATATTTTAGAACGCCCAATCAAATTGTAGAATAGAGGACCGCCTTACCAAAGGCTAAAACTTGCCCATGGATAGAATCCAGGGAGTAGTGTATTACAAAAGTATGGACAGAGGCCCATGTGGCTGCTTCACAGATATTACGAAAGGGAACACCCCTCTGCAGAGCAGTAGAGGCAGCCACACCCCTAGTAGAATGGGCCAGTAAGCCTACCGGAGGGTCCTTACCCGCCAGACGGTAGAATTCAGAGATTGACAAGATGATCCAACGGGACAAGTTCTGCTTAGAAACAGCTTGACCTAAAAGTCTTCCAGCATATCCAACAAAGAGCTGATCATCCACTCTGACCTGGGACATGCGTGAGATGTAGAAACTAAAGATCTCCTAGGATCCAACCTATGGAGCCTCTCCTCTTCCTTACCAGGATGCAGAGGAGGATAGAACGCCGGAAGAACTACCTTCTGGCTCAAATGAAATTCCGACACAACCTTCGGAAGAAAGGAAGGACGAACCCTAAGGACAACCCTGTCCTTATGGAACACAGTGAAGGGTGGTTTGGCGGAAAGTGCCTGCAACTCACTCACTTTGCGTGCGGAAGTAACCACAACTAAAAATACAGTTTTAAAGGTTAACAGTCTCAATGGACAAGAATGTAAGGGCTCAAACGGAGCTCCCATGAGGAACTTTAAAACCAAATTAAAATCCCATCCCGGCATCTGGAAAGGCGACGGTGGAAACACATGAGTTAGCCCTTTCTTCAGAAACTGAGAAATCAAAGGAATCTTAAAATAAGAACACTCCTCAGACGAGTGCTTAAATATGGACAGCGCCGCTAGGTACCCCTTAATGGTACCCACTTGCAGGCCCATGTGGGCTAACGAAAGCAAAAAAGACAGAACCATAGGAATGACACATGAAAAAGGATCCACATTCTGTACCCTGCACCAGTCGCAGAACTTTCTCCAACGGCACAGGGACTTTGTTGCGGGCCGTCTGGTCGAAAGCAACACCTCCATCATGTCTTCAGGGAGGTCCCAATCCTTAAACCTCAACCTTTCAGATACCATGCATGAAGACCGAGAGACTTGACCTCTGGATGGAGAACCCGACACCCGTCCCGTGAGAGCAGATCGTCTCGATAGGGGAGACGGCATGGAGGGCAGATGGACATGTCGAGAAGGACCGGGTACCACGCTCTCCTGGCCCATGCCGGAGCAATGAGGATCATTTGAGAACCGAACCTCCGTAACCTACGCAACACTTGCGGAATGACGGGGACTGGAGGAAACGCGTACAGCAGTGGGAAGGACCACTCCACTACGAACGCGTCCCCTAAGGCTCCTATTGGAGGAAATTCCCGTGAGCAGAATCTTTTGCACTTCCGGTTGACACTGGTGGCTAAGAGATCCACTTCTGGGTCAGAACCAGAGCTGCATCGCCTCTCTGCACAGTGGGAGAGACCCTGCCCCCCTCTTTTTGTTGAGGTAGTGCAACCCACTGTATTGTCCGTCAGAATCAGGACATTCTTCCCCCACACATATGGCAGAAAAGCCTTCAGGGCTAGCCTGACGGCCCGCAGCTCCAACAGATTCATATGGAGTCTGGACTCCAACGGAGACCAACGACTGCTGACTGTCAAGTCGTTGACATGAGCTCCCCAACCTGCAAGGGATGCGTCCGTCACAATGGTTACCTCTGGCCAGGGTAGCCAAAATGGAGCCCCCTTCATCAGATTGCCTTAGACGCCCCACCACAGAAGATCCTGGGCAACCGAGGGCGGCACCTGAACGGGATCCGACATCCTGCCGGAGGACTGCGACCACTGCCTCTTGAGAGCCCATTGCAGAGATCTCATCCACAACCTGGCCTCTGGCACCAGTAGAATGCAGGATGCCATGAGGCCGAGCAACTTCAAGAACTCGAACGCCGGGAGACTCTGGGCATGGTGAAACTTGTGCACCATCTGCAGAATGTGATGAGCCCTCACCTGGGGAGGCAAACACAGCCCCAGGGATGTGTCGAGCACTGCTCTGATGTACTGGCGCCGCTGGGTAGGTGTCAAGTGGGACTTCTTTAAGTTGAGAGAGAAGCCCAGCTTGTGAAGAGAGTAGCAGGTGGCTGACAGATGATCCAGGACTTGCTCTGGAGAGCGCGCCCTGATGAACCAATCATCCAGGTAGGGGTGGACGTGAATCCCCCCTTTACTGAGATTCGCTGCCACCACCACCATGGGCTTGGTGAAGACCCTCGAGGCAGAGGTCAATCCGAACGACAGGACCCAAAACTGAAAATGCGAGTCACCAACCGCAAACCTTAGGTACTTCTTGTGCTTGGGATGAATCGGCACATGAGAGTAAGCATCCTTGAGGTCGAGAGACACCAACCAGTCCTGAAGTTGAAGGGCCTGGAGGACTTGAGAGAGAGTAACCATCTTGAACGTGTCTGTCCTGAGGAGCTTGTCCAAACCACGCAAGTCCATGATGGGTCTCAATCCCCCGTCTTTTTACAGGATCAAAAAAGCTGGGGAATACCATCCCTTGTTCCTCTCCGCTACAGGCACCAGTTCTATGGTGCCTTTCTCCAGCAGGGATTTGATTTCCTGCGCAAGGAGCGGATCCAGATTCTTCAAAGAGAGCTTCCCCGGTGGATTGTCGCGAGGCCTCTGCCGGAAAGGAAGACAGTAGCCGTGGGCTATAATCTCCAGAACCCACACATCTGAAGTAACGGCACCCAATTTTACAAGATGCTGCGCCAGCCTTGCCCCAACCGACGAACCATGGGACATGGCCTCATGACTGAGCTGAAGCGCATGCAGCAGTGCCTGAGGGCAAAGAGGCAACTGTCCGAGCGGCTTTGACACCCCGAGTACCTTGTTTACCACCTCTGATACTCCTACGTTGGCCCCTTTGACTGGCCGCTCCCCTCGATCTACCAAAGGAAGAGTAGTATCGAAAGGAACCTCCCTTCCATTGCTGTCCCCTAGGACGAAAAGGCAGAGTTTGACGTACTGCAGCGCTCAATGACTTCACTGCAGCTTTGGAGGTCTGCAACCTCTCAAGGCACTTGTCAGCCTTGCTGCCAAAAAGATGGTCACCATCAAAGGGCATGTTGAGAAGCCGGGACTGTACATCAGGAGCAAATCCCGACTTCCGCAACCACGCAAACCTGCGCATCACGGTGCTCGCCGCCATGGACCGGCTGACAGTCTGCCACGTCCAGACCCGACTGAACAGATTCACACATGGCATCCTGCCATCTTGAACGAGGGCAAGAAAACCTTCCCGTTCCTCCCCTTCGGGAATATGTTCAGCCGCCAAAGATTCACAATTCCACAGTGTGTGAATGAATCTTGCAAGGGCACAAACGGAGTTGGCTGCTTTTAAAGCCATACCCCCAGAAGACTGAGTTAGGCAGTGTGCGTTTTCCTGCGGCTTGATTATGAGCGAACTGTGTAACAAAGTCTAAAGACGCAAATGTGCACAACAATGGGAAGGAATGTTCTAAGATATTGTCTGGGCGTGGGGTGGGGAAAAAAAACCTCATCTAAAAACTGGCCTCCTCGTTTTAAATATTAAATCTAACAGCTGATGGTCCCAGCACACTATTCTCATGCGCCATTCTCCTCACCCACCAGATCCCCCACTCCTGACATTCACCTTCTACACCTCCAAGAGTCACTGCCCGCCTGAAGCAGCAGCCGCCGCCATGAAGGCCTGCATGTATATAGCAGACTCAGCAACCAATCCCCCAGAACGCTTGCTTGTATGTATGAGTTTTTCTGTTTTTAATATGCCTATAATATCTGTTAGCACCAGCAATAGGGCCAGAGATTAGGCTGGGGGACAGAGTCTCGGAAGACAATAAAAGTGCACGGTTTGAGGGAACCTCAGGATATTCTATTAGGTATCCCAAAAGACCCCTCTTAAACATTGGAAAAGGCTACTGAAAGCATCACATGGATTCGCAAAATATATAGGTAAAATGCAAGGATCGATCATGCCACCATATTTGCACACAGCTGTGTTAATTGCATGGTTGACCCCCTCCCTCGTGAGAGATCATGCAAAAAATATTGTTCCTTAACATACAAAAGCGCCCCCCCCCAAAAACATCAGAACATTGTGGTGGCCTCAAAGAGCACACGACACTGGATTGGAGTTGAGGCGTTTCTTGAGACACCTTACACATATAGGGCATGGGTCCAGTACTCTCAGTTCAGTCTCAGTGGATCAGTGCAGTTGATTTCACTGCACTGATAACCCTGTAACTGGTGCCAACAACTTCTCACTTGCTAGAGCCCCCATGAGGTTTACCCTCAGCCCTGGCATTACCAGGCTTTGCAAGTGAGGGAACCTGCTTGACTTTACAGGCTGCCCTTCAGGAGCTGGCTCTCTGCTTATAGGGAGGAGCGATGGGACATGACTGTCCTCCTGGTCCCTCGTTCCGCATCTAATGCACTTCCCTCTTGCTACATGCTTCTCGCAAGCTTCACAGATCTCGCTTGGCAGGCCCTTGCATACCTCTTTTTGTTGGAAAGGCTTCGACCTAGTCCATAATGAAGTCTGTGAATTTGGTTGGCTTTCTTCTTTCTCGTTGGGGTCGATTCTGGTCAATGGTTGCCTTGGCGGAATGATTGTTCATGCAAGATACTTCGCTTTGGGTTTGTTCTGCTGAAGTTGCTTCTCGGTGTAGGTCTCTTGCCGAGGGTTTAGAGCTCATGAGTATACTCTCACTTTGGTTTCCTCCATCCCCAACTTCCGTCTCCTGCTGCCGAGAACCGTCGGTTGATCCCATGGGTCATTGCCTTCTCCTATTCCCATGGAGGGGCGGGCTATCGATGTTTTTTTCTTGTACACATCCACCCTTTCTAGCTTCCACCTTTTCTCGCCACTGATATAGACATGATTGGTGCCTTTCCGGTGACTTCTGTGGCTTGGCTGTACTTGGAGCCCATTAGGGGGTCTTTGTGGGGCAGGCGTATCTTCACTAGGTCCCCTTCATTGACCTCTGTGCGATATGCTCGTCATGTGATTTCATGACCTCTTTGCTCTTCTAAACACGATTTTAATCATGTTGATGTTGTCGTCCTGTCTGACTTTGTGTAGCCACAGGGGTAGCAACGTAGATCCAGCCCTTCTGCCTCTTAGCATCTGAAATGGTGACATGACCATAATGACATTGGGCGTTAAGCGGTATGCAGCCACGGCTTCTTTGGCTGTCCTATAGGGATTCATGCCCCCTGCACACGCTTGTTGGAGAGCTCCTTTGATGAATCGGTTCTCCCTTTCTACAAGCCTGTTGGTTTGTGGGTGATACATGCTTGTTCTCAATTGCTGAATGTTGTGCTTCTTGAGAAATCTTTCCATGTCCCTTGAAACTAATTGAACCCCATTGTCCATCACAATCTCTTTGGGCAGTCCTTCTCTTTGGAAGACAGAGTTGACTACTTCAATGACTGTGGCTGTGGTGAAGTCTGGCACAAACGCTACTTCCACCGACTTGGAAAGGTAGTCCACCATGACTACCCCATATGTGTTGTCACTCAACATGCCTTCCAATGGGCCTATGTATTCCAGCCCTATTTTGTGCCGCACCCCAGCTGGAATTTCTGTGTGTATCATGAGTGCTTGCCTGACTTTTAGCCTGTTGTCACTGTTGGCACATTCATGGCACCTTTCTATCATCACCCTCACTTCTTGGTTGATGCCGGGCCACCAGTACGTGTCACACGCTCTGCGCTGCGTCATATTGCTGCCCATATTACCCGTATGGGGTCTATATAGTATGACTTTGCGCATGCCTCTGGGAGGAATTACTTGGTCGCCTCTCATAACTAAGCCATCCATTTCTACAATCTCCTTGTTGCCCTTCCAATACGTCTGCAGGCCTTCTGGGATTGGTCTCTCGTTGGACCAACCCGTGCGGGCCCACTCTGATACTCTGCTCAGCGCATCATCATGTCTCATTTCTTCCTGCCAATGGGACTTGCTCATTTCCATGAAGTCCTTATTTCTTAGGTCTTCTATGGATGCTACCACAAATTCGTCTTCCAGGAAGGTGGTCCCCGGGATTCTTTGCTCCAGTAATCTGGACATGCAGTCCGCTTGGGCATTCATCGAGCCGGCGATATGGGTGATCTCATAAGTGTACTCTTGCAGTTGGGCCGCAATTCTTGCTAGGCTTGGCGTTGTTGTCTTTCTGCCTCAGGGGCTCAAAGTGTGCACCAAGGGTTTGTGGTTGGTGACCAGGTGGAACTTGGTTCCCCACATGTATGACCTAAAGTACTCCATGGCCGAAGCACATGCCAGCATCTCCTTCATGACCGTGGAGTAATTTGTTTCGGTGTCTCCTCTTTTTTGAGTGAGGGTGGTGCCCAAGCCGTATGCACTGCTGTCCGTTAAGTACGTTTCCCATTCAGGGTTGAACGGTTTTAAACATGGGGCATGCAGAATTCTCTTCTTGATTACCGTGAAGGCCGCAACTTGTTGTGAGTCCCATGTGTACTCCGCTCCTTTCCTCAGGAGCTCTCTCAAATGGGACGTAGTCTCCGAAAATCTGGGAACAAACTTTGCAGAATATTCTGCAAGCCCCAAGAATGACCGGAGCTCATCCTTTGAGGCTGGGGCATCGACTATGGCTTGAATGATGATAGCCGTCTCACGTGTCGAGCTTTGAGAATATTTTTGCTTCCTTCATCATCAGGGTTATTTCATTGATGCTGGGCAAAAGAAAACGGCCTGTGACCACCTCCAAGTTGAGGCTGCGTAGGTCTATGCACACTCTCAAGTCATTTGAGGACTTCTTCTCATCGGTCTCGATAGTGCCCTCTTTAACCATTTTGCAAAGCTGGGATTCTAGAGCTGATCACGCCGTCGCTGGAATGGGCCTTACTGTGTTTTACTGGCATGGCATTCGGTTTTAAGCAAATTTTGTGAACGTCGTTTTTTTATCTTGCCTGGTGTGTCCGAGAACATCAAGGGAAAGTCACTCCTCAGATCTGATGCTCCTCCAGAGGAGACCAGCCGCACTTGGTCATCGGTTTAGGGGGCTAGCCGAATACTCAATTTATGCTGGTCGTCGCATCCCAGCACTGCAGGACCTTCAGTTGAGAAGTAGACTTTCGTTGTGGTGCATCTGTCCTTAAACTCAAGCTTAGCATTGATGTAGTGAGCTAGTATTGATGTAGCCAAACAGGACCACGGTGGCTCCCCCAAAGACCGTGGGCTTGTGCCTGATGCTTCTAATCTCAACCAAGTCATGTCCTACCATGTTCCTGTATGTCTGGATGGGGAGAATAGTAAGGCCTGACCCAGAGTCGGCTATGACTTGTGTTTTGTGTCCGTCCACCTTCACTATGCAGTGGGGCTTTTCTCTTCTTGCGCAAGATGAGTTACCATGATCACCACTGGCCTATCGGTTGGTTCCTCCTCATCACTGGTTCCTCTGTCTTCTTCGATATAGGTAAATTTCTTTTCCCGCCACGTGCAGCCTACGGCAACGTGACTGAAACGCCTGCACTTGGAGCACTCTTGGTTCCTTGCGGGACAGTCTCTATTGTTGGCCATGTGCTTGGTGCTGGCACACCTGTAACATTTTTCAGAATCCCTCCACCTGGGTCCCCTCTATTTGATAGATTCTCGTGACTGCCTGTCTCTGTGCCCTTTCCATTGCACGGCCGCTATTTCACAGGCAGGTGAGGGTCCGACAGCCTCTTTGCGTCTGCCCGAAGTCTCCTCCTTGTCTCTCGCTTTTTGAATAGCCTTGTCCAGTTCCAGTTCCTTCTCCTGGATGAACTTCTCCTGGACTTTGCAGGAATTGGTGTGAACCACCAACATGTCACACATGACCTGCTCCACATTGTCAAAGAATCTGAATCAGACCGCCAGCTCTCTAATGTGGGTGATGTAATCGTCAACTGGCTCCGTACCTTCTTGTTTCCTTGTGCAGAACTTGAGTCTGTGCAGGGCCACGTTTTCCTTGTTGGAGACGAATCACCTCCTTGTAGACATTGTCGCCATCGACTGTATTGGGCTCAGCCTACAGGCCCTCGAATATGCATTGCTCTTCAACTCCCATTGCATTAAGGAGCATGGCCTTCTCTCTGGCTGGTGAATAACCTGTGCCTCCTTCAAGTACGTAGAAAATAACGTCTCCCATTGTTGCCAGGGAATGGCAGGTCTGCTGGAGGACTGGAGGAAAGCCGGAGGCGGCGTGGCACCTCGCATGGTTGCAGCGCAGGTTTTTTCTGGTCCTTGTCGCAAATTATGTCGTGTCCTCAAAGAGCACAAGACACTGGATTGGGGTTGAAGCATTTATTGAGACACCTTACACATATAGGGCATGAGTCCATTACTCTCAGTTCAGTCTCAGTGGATCAGTGCAGTTGATTTCACTGCACTGGTAACCCTGTAACTGGTCCCAACAACTTCTCACTTGCTAGAGCCCCCACAAGGCTTACCCTCAGCCATGGCATTATGCAGAGGAACCTGTTTGACTTTACAGGCTGCCCTTCAGGAGCTGGCTCTCTGCATATAGGGAAGAGTGCTGGGTCACGTCTGTCCTCCTGGTCACCTCACTCCGTGTTTGACCCGCTCCTGTATTGCTACACGCTTCTCACTCGTGATCTCGCTTGGCAGGTCCTCACAAACATGCTCAGGATGTACCACAACCATGCCTGCCACCCTCTATCTGTCCCATACCTGAAAAGAAAACTATAGATTGTTCGATTCATGTAAAATGCACTTAAGCCCTACATCCATCAAAACCAACAGATAAACAGTCCCGGAACACATCACTTTGCATGCAGCCCAATGCAGCACAGCCAGTTCAAACAGTGCCCGATTTGAAATTCATTTGCTAGCTCCGAAGTGTAGAAAAGTATGTGAACATCCATCTGATCAAATGTTTTGCAGCTGCAAGAAATGTGTCATTATGGAGGGGTTTGCCAATTCAGGAGTCGATTGTCTCCGATAGATCTAAGGAGAAATCTCACCTGAGCCTGCTGCCCGCCTCTTCCCTGAGAGCGCTCCTCACTAATCTTAAACATCCATCTTTTAGGTGGAGATTTCATTGTAAGGAGTGTTTCAGAGGTGCGCATGCATGATTTTCTTTTATTTTGTACCCAGCACTGTTTACCCTCCCGGTGCTCTACGGGAGAATCAAAACATAACAAAACAAAATCATGCATGTGCACCTCAGAAAACACCTGGACAAATGCATCCAAACACTCCTTACAATGAAATCTGCGCATAAAAGCTGGATGGTTAAGATTTGACATGAATTTACAGTGGATTTCTCACTTTGTCTTCAGAGCTTCAGAACTGCATTACTTACCTGGCGGCCATTTTAGGTTAGATGTTCGTCCACAACTCTACCCATTGCTACTGTAGCCAAGATAGGATTGCGGCAACAATTTCCTGCCATGTTTCAGGCTTCAATATTAACTACGCAAAATCCCTCATAAAACGTATCACCAGGGTTTTATGGAATAAGAAATTGAGGGGCGGGGGGGGGAGGGCTCATTTGGGGGCGTGGTTTGCATGATGCCCGTGGCCTGAAAAGTACACAAACCATAGTAAAGTATGCAAACAAATATATAAATGTATGTAAGCATTTATATATTTGTATGTGTACCTTACTATGGTTTGTGTACTTTGCAAGCCATCTTTTGTCAATATAGAAATATGCTCCAACATGTCTATGTTTATAAATGATGGCTTGAAAAGTACACAAATCATAGTAAGGTACGCACATAAATATATAAATGTTTACATTTATATATTTGCGTGTTTTACTATGTTTTGTGTACTTCAAGATGGCTTGAAAAGTACGCAAACCATAGTAAGGTACGCACGGAACTATATAGCATTAACATATTTTTGTGCGTACCTTACTATGGTGTGTGCACTTTTCCAGGACATCTTTTTAAAACAAAGAAATATGTAACATATTTCTATGTTTATAAAAGATGGCTTGAAATGTCCATCTTTTATAAAGCTGTGATGACGGACAAAGCCCGAAGTGTCTTTGGCAACGCCGTAATAAAAGATGTCTTGAATTGTATACATTTCAAGCCATCTTTTATAAACCTAGAAATATGTCACGGAGTCCCCAGGTTTGCAGAGGGTTAAAGACACCTCAGTGACCTGGGGAGGGTGTGGGGAAACAAAAGGGGTGACTAGAGGAAGTTACAATGACTGACAGAAGTGCCAGCCAGCCACAACGACGCTGGCTGGCGCTTCGGTCAGCTTGCCTGACTCAATAGCGGGTGCATCTCCTGTGGCAGGATAATGTGTCCCGCCGTGGTGTGGTGGGACCGGGGGCCCTGGCAGGGCTTCAGCTTAGCCCCACATTTTGGAGACTGCCAGGGCCTGGCCCCGGCTAGCCCCTGCCCACTCAAAGCACTGTGTATCACAGAACCAGACAACAGAAGAATCTCTAAAATTCTGTTACAAATTTCTATGGCAAACTGATGAGCTAAAATACCTAGGAATACACATAGCCACGTCTCACCACCTGATTTATCAACATAACATCTCAACCCTCCTGCGAGCTGTGGAACCATATCTTGCATGCTGCACTAAGAATGCACCCAATAAAGATGACCCTTCTCCCACATATTCCAAGCTCTCCCTAAAATCATCCCCCAAAAGGTCATGTCAGAACTCCCATTGCAGATACCGATATGAATTTTTGCCCAAGGTGTCTCCAGAATCCCATGCAGAACAGTACTCGCCTCCAAGTTGGAAGGAGGGTTCGGATAGAGAATGTTATTTGGCATGGCCCTACTCCAGCTCCCAATCTACTCCCAGCCACAAAGGTAACCCTACAATATTGGGGCTGGATGTTTAAGAAATTCAACATATAAACCCACCTCTCACCTTCGGCAATCCAGAATTTCCAGGACTACGTCAGGCTAGCCTCCGACACTGGGTAGTAGGGGACCAGCAAGGATTGGGAAGTTCTTTAAAGATGGAGCCCCTCTTAATTCAATGAATGTAAACAGTTGTTCATGCTCCCAGACTCTGCTAGATTCACTTATTTTTAAATAAGACACTGGGCGTGAGGCAACAAGATCAAACAAGCCGGCGGTAGTGTAAGGAACTCATGGTGGCAACAGCAAAGACCGACACAAGTGATCACAGTTCAAGGGTATTTATTACACTATGAATGCAAGGTGGAAAAACACCCAAGCTAAACATATATCTAAAATGGAAGCAAACTTCGACCATCAAATGAAAATAAGGCAGTCCTTGTGGAGTTGTGTAAAAATAAAAGGGCCTATACTAAGAAAAACCTATTGCCAATCCTTACTCTAAATACAAAGAAAGTGTGGGGTAAAGTTCTCAATAAAGAATGAAGTGTTCACAAAATAATAAGTCAGGATGTGCTTGCCAGGGGTCTCCCTTCCCCACATTTTGAGC
Source organism: Ambystoma mexicanum (assembly GCF_040938575.1). NCBI lineage: Eukaryota > Metazoa > Chordata > Amphibia > Caudata > Ambystomatidae > Ambystoma > Ambystoma mexicanum. The sequence continues at coordinate 694,997,224 of NC_090937.1, read as the reverse complement.
ACGGGACAAGATGGAGCCCCTGAGCACAGCATTCACTTGAGCCTTCCCAGCAAGAGTCGGCAATTCTTTATCAGCTATCAGGTTCTTCGATGGTTAAGCATCTTTTCAATAAAAGTCTTTTGCCTTCAATGGCCTGATGTATTCAACAAACAAACACATGATCTTCTGACGAGCAGGCAGCCAGCGATATTGTGTCTTACTGAGACCTGGCTCCTGCCCAGCTCCTCACCAGCACTGGTCAAGGCCAACCCAGCAGAATATTGCATTATCCATCTCAACCAACCCCTACCTCCACAGCATGAAGGTGGGCTTGCAGTTATATATCATGCTGAATATGAGGCCACTCAGCTGACTTACCCTCACAAGCTCAATATGGAAGCCCTTCTTTACAGATGTGCTATCTCCCCTACATGTCCGTGCCATGTTTTTCCTCATATATTGACCTCCTGGCCCTTCTGGGAGTTTTGGGGAATCCTTTCTAGACCTTTTGGCCGACATGCAAACTTCACTAACCTTATAGTGTTAGGAGATCTTAATTTGCAATTCAACTCCGCTAGACCCGCTGATTCGAATCTTCTGTTCGATAGCATATCTGACCTTGAACTACATCAATTAGTCCAAGGTCCTACACATAAATTGGGAAACACTCTCGACTTGATTTTTTCCAAAGAATCCCTACTCAGTTTTAATGCCATTGAATCAGTGGTCTGGTCAGATCATTTCTTGATAACTTGTGCGTTCAAGTCCTCGAACCTACCTACCAAGATCCCGGCACCTAAAGTGTGGCTGTGCTCCTGGTGCTCGGTTAACACTAAAGATCTAGCCGCGCAGATAGCTTCTAGATGCAATTCTCGATCACCCACGTCGCTGTCACTGTTATCGCAGATGTTTCAGGATACGACAGACAAATTTGCCCCTTTGAAACTGGTACAATGTCGTAAACTGTTTTCTCAGCATTCGTTTTCTGACCAACTCAGAGCAGCTCGACTGAAGGTGAGATAGACCGAATGCAAGTGGCACAAATCCTACGACCCCCCCTTCTCAGGGAAATCTACAAATCATGTCTCTCTAATTATTTGGCGGACATTAAAGCCGCCAAAGCATGCTATTTCTCTTGCAAGATTGAATCAGCTCTGTGTCAGCCAAAAACATTGTTCTCCATCGTCAAATCATTGGCATCTTCGGACTCTCTCACTTCAAGGGTTAAGCCAACTCAAGAATTATGTGACGGTCTTTCCCACTTTTTTCTTACCAAAATAAACTATATTCGGACTAATATCGCTAAATCATTAGCTATACCTGATGACAACGTGAAGGCGATTCCTAATGCCAAACAACTAGAAAATGTCGCTAAATGGTCTACCGTTTCACCTTTCACAGACGGAGTAGTATTAGCAGCCATCCAAAAGATTAAATCCTCCTCTCCGGCTGACGCTACCCCAGTGGAGATTATGAAAGATATTGCACCAGAACTCTTAGAAGCATTAACAACAGCTGTAAATGACTCATGTCAATCGTGGATTGTTCCACCCGAGTTGAAATCCGCTAGGGTTGTTCCGCTTCTTAAGAAGCTTTCACTTGATACAACTGTCGCAGCTTACTTCTGCCCTATCTCGTTGCTTCCCTTTCTGTCCAAAGTACTGGAATCTTTGGTCACACCCCTACTTTTGTCTTTTCTTGAATCCTCTAATGTCTTTAACCCTGCACAGGCTAGTTTTAGGCCTAACAGAGGCACTGAGAGTCTACTAGTTTCCGTCCAGGATGATATGTGATATGTCCAGGCTAGTGGATTCGGGTGGGGTGGGGGACCTGATTCTATTAGACCTATCAGCGGCGTTCAACACCGTCGATCACCCCATCCCGCTATCTCGCCTTGCCCAGATAGGAATATCTGGTCAGGTACTAGCCTGGTTCATCTCATTCCTGGCAGATCGTACACAGACTCTGTCCATGCCACCTTTCCTTTCCACTCCCCGACACCTCACTTCTGGTGTCCCACAGGTCTCTCCTTTGTCTCCGATCCTATTTAACATCTACATTTGGGCCTTGGTGTGTCTCATCACTACCACGGCCTCAATTGCTACTCTTACACCAACGACACCCAGATCCTGATCCGCTTAGACCGTGATCGAGCGGAGGTGTCGTTGTGCCTCTAGAGTTGCTTGACCACCGTTGGTGAGTGGATGGACTACAACTGGCTCAAACAGAACGGAGACAAGACAGAGGTCCCCTGGATCCCTCACTCTGGGTCTCCTCTTTCTGGCCTTCCATTCTCGGTCCTCTCCCCACTCCGGTTGGTAAGGTGAAAAACCTTGGGGTTATCCTCTCAGCCTCCCGGTCTATGGCGAATCAAGTCTCAGCCGTCTGTCAAGCAGGCCACTACCAACTTAAGGTCCTGAAGAAGGTTCTCCCCATGATCCCTGAACCTATCTGCCCTCCGGTAGTTGCAGCTTTGGTTCTATCTCACCTGGACTACTGCAATTCGCTGTATTTGGCCCAACCGATTGGTCTTACGCAGCGGTTACAGCGTCTACAAAACCTAGCAGCCTGGATGGCAACTGGCACCACTTATGGAGCCCATATTACCCCGGTGCTTCGTTCCCTCCATTGGTTTCCGGTTAGCCAGCATATCATATTTAATCCCTGTGCATAGTTCACCGGGCTCTCCATTCTCAGGGCGCCGAATTTCTCCAATCCAAATTTACTCTCATCAACCTGGGCATGTGCTGCAATCCTCCTCTGCAGATCTTCTTATTGTACCCAGGTTCCGGCACAGAAGGATAGGTGGCTGTGCCTTCTCCATAGTTGCGGCCAACCTTTGGAATGGGTTGCCACTCCATATTAGGAAATTATCGAATCATCTGGCGTTTAGAAAAGCGATCAAAATTGCACTCTTCTAGGCATTAACCTGTCACCTTAGGCATTTGGTTTTATCATTGTCTCTCTCTCTAGGGCCAAGATACCTTTGGGTGGCTGTGCTCTTAAGAAACCTACCTAACATAACAAAGTTCTGTTCCACATATACTTTGGGTGACTGCCTCACCCCTGGGTCCCCCTTTTCCGGGCTATCGCCCTTCACAAGTCATATTCAACAATTCACTTGAACAATTCCTTTCTAAATTAACTTTGGGTGATGTTTTTCCACCCCTGGATCTCCCTCTTCCGGGTTCGGACTCCTTTTCAAACGATAGCCTCCCTCCTTTGGGTTCACAATGGCTTTTCTTGCATTCACGAGTCTTAATGTCTTTTCAAACAATTTACTGCGGACATCCCTCCGTCTGGTTCATTCCCGTCAACACACTGTTCATATACTGATTTCACCATGCAGGATTCATTTCCCTTAGCTTCACAATCATCTGTCGGTCAACGACGTTCGACGGTACAGATGATTTTACAAGAACCCTGAATGAGCACCTTGACCTCTCTTCGCCTCTTGCCAAGGCCATCTGGTTATGGTAGTCTCTACCATTGGGTAATCGCCCAGAGTTTCCTCCGTAAGCACCCATGTGGTTGTAGACACCTCTGTGCTGGTGTTCCCCCTCTTTTCTCAATAGTTCCTTTCAAAGTTCAAATTAGCTGCTTGCTACTTTCCGTTCAACACAGTTTGGTTTCTTATCGACTCTCCCCTCGACTCACCAGCTGTGATGAACTGATTGGCTTTCTTTTTTACTTTGAGTCTTGGTTGGTACCACATACCACAGATACCAGCGTCTCTCCCTGGCTTGGTTATCAGCGGGGGAGGGTCTCTTGTACCGTAGACATCTGCTGCAACACATGCTGTCTATTGTTTGCGGTCTTACGAGTCCTTCTGTGGAGGGTTCACAGGCCTTAGTTGGAAAGGGCAAGGTTGCTTGTTGCCCCTCCGTTTTCCGCCGTCTTTCTCCTCCTCTTGAACTGCCGTGCTGAGTTAGCTCTCACGTTGTGTGGTCTGCCTACTCGTTGTGTGCTCTTGTGCTCCACCGTTTATCCCTGTGGGGAATGGAAAGGGCCATCAGGTGTGTGTAATTCTGGACAATTGCCCGACTTTGCCTGACCCTTGTATTGGGACATTTCAGGTAAACAGCTCTGGTGTAAGTCGGTTGTCTTTCATGTTGTGCAAAAGTGTTAGTGTCAGAAAAAGGGGGGTTGACAGTGTTTTGGAATATTCTACATGGTAGGATGGGAAAAAGGTGTTAAAAAGAATGGCGATACTGCATCTGAACCGTCGGTGTCTGATTCCTACTTCCCAAGGACAACCCATCCAGGTGATCCTCCCTCACTGGTCCACCCCCAGGAACTGAATCCAGTAGTGATGGCCGTGTCCCAGCCACCTTGATGACAGATCCCCGGGGACTAGCTAGGGAGACACCTTCAGGTTTCTCACATACCCTTACTCCATGCGATGTAGCCACATTTGTTTCACAGGTGACCCGGGAACGGAAATCTAAATTTCCCTGGTCTTTTCCTTTTCGGTGTTCCACAGTGAAACAATAGGGTTGTAGGTCTAGAAACCATTGCATGACCCGAGGGTTGGAGTCTTTGTGTTGGCTAATTCAAACTAGGGGTGAGTGGTCTGTAACAAGTGTGAACTTTCGTCCCAATAGGTAGTACGCAAGATGGATAATGGCCCACTTGATGGCCAGGGTCTCCAGTTCTAACACAGAGTAATTTTTTTCACATGGGAACAGCTTGCGGCTGGTGAACAGTATAGGATATTCCAATCCATCGCAAACCTGAGACAGGGTGGCTCCTAACCCTGTAAGAGAGGCATCTGTCTATAAGACAAACTCCTTAGAGAAGTTGACTACTTTTAGGATTGGGTTCTGACACAGCGTCTGCTTCAAGGTGTTAGAACATATCTCATCTTCGTCATTCCAATGACGTTTCTGGGGTTCGGCATTCTTAAGTTTATCTGTCAGCCTGGCTGTTTTGTCCGAAAAGTTAGGGATAAACCTTGGGTAATTTATTAATAACCACAGAAAAGTTCTAAGATCTCTTTTGGTCTTGGCAGTTGGTGTATCGAAGACAGCTTTTACCTTCTCATGTTGGGGCTGTACATTCCCGTTCCCTATGAAGAAGCTAAGATACTTTATGGCTGATTGGGCCAATTTGCACCTAGCTGGGTTAGCAGTTAGGCCAGCATTTCTGAGAACTTTCATGATGGTATAAAGATGGAAGAGATGGTCCTCCCAAATTTTACTATAAATAGTTTAGTTTATTCATTTGTATTGCGCACCAGACCCGAGGGTATGAGGGCGCATGAGCAGCAAGGTGATTCAAAGCTTGGTTACAGGATGCTTATACTTTACATTACATAATTATACATTACATTACATAATTACAGTGACGATGAAGGAACATGTGTACAGTTTGGCAGGAGAGAATGCAGTAGATGTATTTAAAGAATTACAAATATATACAAGTTTAGTATTACAAATTTACAGATTCTCTTAAAGCATGCAACGCGGAGAGCAGCCGTGAGGTGTTAGAGGTGTTAGTGGTTCGTGTTCTTTAACCAATGGATGTAGTTGCGTCTAAAAAGTGAGTAAGGTTGGGGAGTTCTGAGCGATGGTGGTAGGGAGTTCCAGTGTTGGGGTGCTTTCACCTGGAAGCTGTTGCCACCCATTTTAGTGCGTTTAAACCTGGGGACGGTGAGCAGATTAGCATTGGAGGTTCTGGTGGGTCTGATGGGGCTGTGTTTGCATATTCTGTCTGCCAGATAGCGTGGGGCAGCATTATTCAGGCATTTGTGGGTGAGCGATGCTACTTTAAGCAGGATTTTGTCTGTTGTGCTGAGCCAGTTATGGGATTTCCTGATATTGGAAATGTGTTCCCTCCTGGGAATATTGAGTGCTGCCCTAAGGGCGTTGTTTTGTAGCGTCTGAATTTTGTTGGTGATTTGTTTGGTGGCTCCTATGTAGAGGGCGTTACAATAGTCCAGTTTGGATAATACCAATGCTCTGGCAAGTGTAGTGCAGCTGTTGGTGGAGAGGAAGGGTTTGGCTGCTCTTATGAGCTTACATGTGTAGGCCGTAGAGGATGCCATCGAGCTAACCTGTTTGTGGAAGGTTAGGGAGGAGTCGAGGTATATTCCTAGGGTTTTTACTTCTTTCGAAACCTTGATTAGGTTCCCATCTATGATGAAGTTGGCATAATTGTGGTCGAGTTTGGTTAGGTTGGACGTAGAACCAAGGATGATGAGTTCAGTTTTGTCATCATTCAGGCATAGACTGTGCGAAGCCATCCATGCCTGGATGATGAGATACACCCTGTTCACCAAGGCCAAATCCTGGTTGTAATCTCCCGTCAACGGGATGAGGATCTGTGTATCATCGGCGTAGTTAGTGTAGGTGATACCCAGGCCGTCTAGATCATCAAACAGGGGCTTTGTGAACACGTTGTACACGTTGATATCGTCATAAATGACGATATCGTCGATATAAGCTCCATAGAAATCAGAATAGGGTTGTAGGATTTGATCCATGAGGCGTTGGTAAGTGGCTGGTGCACTGTGTACACTGAAACAAAGGACATTACATTGGAGTAATCCTAGCAGCGTTGAAAATGCTGTCTTTTCCTTATCTGGTCCACATACAGAACTTGCCAGTACCCATTAGTTAAGTCTAAGGTCGATAGAAATGTGGCTGCTCCGAGTTCATCAATTAGATCGTTGATGCCTGGCATGGGATAGGAATAAAAATCTGATATTGCATTAACTTGTGGGAAGGCTATACAGAATCTCCAGGAACAGTCAGGTTTAGTGACCAACACGATAGGATAGGACCATGGACTTGAGGAGGGCTCAGTGATATTAGCTTTCAACATTTTGTTGACTTCCTCAATCACTATCTGTTTACAGGCTTCCGGATGTCAATATGGTTTTAAGTGTAGGTGTTCTAAAATAGTGGTATGTACCTTTTACTCTTCGTGGTTTTCCTGAGAATACATCAGGAAATGAAATTATTACATATTTTAGATCTTGTTGGTGTTGAGTGGATAACTCCGAAGGAATTAAATCAAAGTTATCTATATCTTCGGTAACCAGACAGGCTAGTACTTTGTAATGGGTGTCTGACGGGTTCTCTTTCAAGAGATAACTGGATTTTCTGTTTTCTATCCGGTAGGGCTACTCCAAAAGTACAGGTTGCCATTCTTTCTACTATCTCATAAGGTCCATGCCATTTGGAGACAAGCTTATTCTCTGAGGTTTGTAAGAAGACCAGTACTTTCTGTCCTATAGAGAATTATCTTAAATTCACTTTCTTGTCACAAGTGGTCTTTTGTTGGCTCTGGGCTTTTTCCATACGAGTATAAACTAAGTCACAGACCAATTTCATAGGTTCTCGCATTCGGGTGGTGGTTTGAGAGATGGGAATAGGGGCCTCCTCACGTTCTTCCCAGGTTTCCTGGCGCATGTCTAGGGCATCTCTCGCCTCTCTTCCATAGAGAAACTCAAAGAGAGAGAGACCTGTGAAAGATAACAGGGTTTTCCTAACTGCAAATATTGCCCATGGGATCATTTGGTCCCAGTCTTTCCCATCCTTGTCTACCAGTTTTTGCAGAATTTGTTTTAGGGTTTTATTGAATCTTTCTACCAAGCCATCGGTCTAGGGATGGTACACAGAGGTTCGCAAGGTGACAATGTGGAGTAGCTCTTTGACTTCGGCCATCAGCTTACTCATAAAATTCGAGCCTAGGTCCGTTAGTATTTCCGTCGGAAAACCTACCCTGGAGAAATACAGTAGAAGATGTTTAAGGATCTGCTGGGTAGTATTTCGCATTGGGAATGCCTTGGGATATCGGGTTGCATGATCCACGATCACCAGGGCATATTTATTACCGAATCGGGATATCTCAAGGGGCAAATTATGTCCATACCAATTCTTGAAAAGGGGATTTCTATGATCGCCAATGAGTCCAGAGGGGCAGGTGGTGAAATGTGTGTGCTGGTCTTGTGACATATTTTGCATGTCTGGATGAAAGTTTTTACATCGGCGTGGATACCTGGCCAGTAAAACTTCCCCCTAATATATGCCTGTGTTTCAGATTGTCATAAATGCCCTCTGGTAACGGGGGGCGTGGCCAAAGAGCCATGTAAGAGGACGTGACCTTCATTGGGCTCCTGTTGATCCTGTCGTTTTCCTGCAGAATATTGTGCAAAAACTGAAGCAATTGCCCACAGAATATAGGATCGAGCGTGGGAAGCCTCTGGGCACAAGGAGATGCAAGGCGAGGTTCAGCCGTAAAGCGGGTGACTGACAGCACCCAGGAGAGTTTCCTGAGATGCCCGTGGCCGAACAAAAGAAGATGGCTGCCGACTAACAGACAAAGGAATGGCCACGGACATAGAAGACTTAGAGTTTTCCTTGGAATGCAATCCAGTGACTTGCCGCAGCGACGGAGCCCCGACCAGACACTGACTCAAAACACGCATGCAGCAAACAGCAAACACAATTATAATGTGAAACTGAGCATAAATGAGACGCGGCTGGGGGCGTGGCCAGCAGCCAAGCAGTGAGGAAGCCCAGCCCGTACGCTCCTGCCCGATCCGATTAACTGATCAGCTCTACTGATTCTAAACTAGCCAAAACTGCAGAAAAGTATTGAGCCGCAAGCTCTAGCACATGGGGAACCCCGGTGAGAGAGAGCAAGCACTGAGGGGCTGGCGAGCTGTGAAGAAGACGGGACTCACCAGAGGGGTCAGCGAACGAAGATGGCGCCTGCTGCTTGGATAGGTGGCAAGAATGACAGCAGCTAAGGCGAAAGGAGAGCCCCTGAGTGTGCAAGCTGCAGAATGGCTCAGGGTGCTCCCTGGTGTCGGAAGCGGAGTCGCTGCCGGGTTAATGCAGGGTGAAGGAGAGGCATTAAGGGAACTATTGAGTTTGAAAATGTTAGCCCTTGGGTGTCATTGCACCTCGAAATTATGATATTTAGCGCCAATGATGCTCATTTAATTAGCCTATATACTGTTTTCAAGTTGGTTGTACAAGCTGTTTTTGTAAAATTGTTATCAATTGAAAACATTATTCTAATGTAAATTTTGTACATATCTTTCCTTAGAACTGTTTGATTTGCCCCTGATGAAGAGTGTCGTACCACTCGAAACGTGTTGGGCCTTCTACAATTTCAATATCAAGAATAAACATTAATTTCGGTTCTTGTGTCCTACTCTGACTGAATGTTGATTTCTTCAATAATTGACTTCCCTAAGCTTTTTTCATGCTAAATGTTTCTTTAAAAAGATATTATTAGAAATACTGTTTAAAATACAAATTAATTGTTGGTCTGGTCATCCAGATATTAGAAAGTGTGCAGGGGACGCGAGTTCCTTAATTGGGAACTTTTGTGTTTCTTATTACTTTACGCAACCGAGGTGTCAAGGTTGCCTATCTCTCCTCTGCACCTCACATCTATTCTCTAATTTCTTTTAATTTCCTACTTTACACACTGATCCATTACAAGATTACCTACACTAATAGAGTGTGCCATATCCGTCCAATTTTGTTTCTTCCCATTTGGAAAACAGGGCAGAAGAAGCGGAGGGACGTGCCCGGAAAAACACCATACGCATCGTGGGATTACCAGAAGGAGCAGAGGAATTGAACCCCACGGATTATATTGAAACAATGCTGCTGCAAGAAATAACAGGAGGGGTGCCAACTCAAGGATTCGCGGTGGAACAAGCGCATAGGACCCCGACAAGGAGGACAACGCCAGGTGCCCCTGCCCCCCCATTCCCCCGAGACCAATAATTGCCAAAATCCTGAACTATCGAGACAGGGAAAAAATCCTGGAACACTTCCGGAAAGGAGGCACGATACAAAGGGCATCGGCAAACATCACGGCATACCCGGATTACACACTGCTGGTACAAAGATGTTGTTTGAACTATGGAGCAGTGAAAAGAAGATTGCGGGAAGCAGGCTACAAGTACATGCTAATATACCCGGCAAAACTGAAGGTGTACCACAAAAATAGAGCACTGTTCTTCGACACCCCAGAGGATGCATCAGAGTGGCTGGACACACAGAACTGCCCATCGGAAACCGGTATCCAGAAAAAAGACGGCACAGATAAGTAGAATAGAGGCTGCAGTACCTATGGTGCTGCGGACTCAGACGCTGGGACTAGAATATAAGACAGGGCAAAGCAGCTGGGAGATACGCAACATGGGCTGCATATATGATTGTTCAAGCACGCTGATATAGCGCAAAATGTTAGGAGTCTTAGAATTGTAACGTGGAATGTGAGAGACCTTAACAGTTACCTGAAGAGGAACAAAGTGATGATGTATCTGAGAAGGGAACTTGCTCTCATGGAACTTTCTCTCACACCCCCCAGTATAGATTAGTTAGGTTGCTGATAGACCGGTAACACCCTTCAGGGTTCCTGATTTCGGCACACCGAGATCGGACCAAATGCGGGGGAGCTTGAGATCCAGGGATGGAGCTGGGCATCAGTTGGGGATGGGTAGGGAGGAGGGAGGGGAGGGAATGTGTGCAGTGAACATAGTTGGGGAAGATGGGGTGGGGGGTTAGCTGGGGAGTTATTGTTAAGGGAAGGGGAACGAGCCCACACGCATGCCAAACAAGGTCGAAGAGAGGAACAAAGAGAGAGGGAGGTGGGATAAAATACGGACGACAATGGGAGGTCTTAGAATTGTAACGTGGAATGTGAGAGGCCTTAACAGTTACCTGAAGAGGAACAAAGTGATGATGTATCTGAGAAGGCAAAACGTGGACATAGCATTACTGCAAGAAACCCACCTCACCAAAAGAGAAACTAGAGGTGGTCAAGAAAAAGTGGAGTGGGACCACCATGGGAGCGACATATTCAGCTTATGCCAGGGGGGTGGTTACCTCATGTGCCATTCAAGATTCTTCAGGCTACGGCGGAGCCAGATGGGAGGATGATAATGATGTGAGGACTGTTGGAGAACAGAGAATTGAGTATCATAAATACGTACGCCCCCAACCATGAAATGGCGGCCTACTTCAGGACACTATATAGCAAAATCAGCCCCCTCGTAGGAGGTGCGATTATATGGGGAGGAGACTTCAACTGCACACTACATCCTAAAATGGACAGGTCAGATACGAAACTAGACAAACCCACCCCCACTGCGAAAGCATTACAGGCCCTTCTGAGAGACTTCGGGCTAGAGGACATATGGAGACAGCAACATCAGAATGATAGGCACTATTCACACTAGACCGCCCCACACAACCTGTATACGAGACTAGACTATATGTTCGTTGCCTCAGACCTCGTAGGGGAAATGATGGGCTCAGAATATAAGGCCAGAACACTATCGGATCACTCCCCCCTGGTCCTGAAGTGGAGACATCAGCCCCCCCACAGCAAGAATTCCAACATGGAGGCTGAGAGCGGAGGCCCTGCAGGACACGGCATTCTGAGATGATTGAGGGGAGGAGATCATTGGGTATTTTGATACTAACACAGGGAGCGTGAAGTCAGAAGAAACCCTATGGGAGGCGTTTAAGGTGGTAGTGAGAGGGGTGGCCATATCCAAATCCAGTAGGCTACAAGGCGGCATAGAGCAAGAGCTACAAGAGATAGATAAGAAACTAGAAGCAATAATGCATAGAGGAGGCACCTCACAGGAAGACGCCGAACAAGTGGGCCAACTACAACAAGCTAGCGGGGGGCTCTGGGAAAGACTATGCAAACTGAACTATAAAAAATACATTGAAAGGCAACATGCAGGGGAGGATAAACCGGGGAGGCTGCTAGCATGGTTATATAAAAATGAGACACCGAGACCAGTAGTCAGGGAGATAACGGGAGAAGGCGGCCAGATCTGGAACACCCAAGAGGGGTTCCTCAGGTTCTGCAAACACCTCTATGAAGACACAGGGGAGGTAGCAGAACGGGAGATTCAGGAGACACTGGAAGACATAGAACTACCCAAATTAAACGAGGAAGAAAGGGAGAACCTGGAGGCCCCAATCACAATAGAGGAACTAGAGGCAGTGGTACTGCACCTACCCACTAGCAAAGCCCCGGGGTCAGATGGGCTCCCCAGCGAATTTTATAAAACGTATAGACAAGAAGTGCTCCCCCCGCTGCTGGCTATGTTAAACGAGGCATTCGAGAGGGGGAGATTGCCGGAATCCCTAAGGGAGGTGGTGATTATTCCGCTCCTCAAACCCAGTAAGCCAAGCACAGAATGTGGGTCGTACAGACCCCTATCAATGTTAAACCAAGATAGCAAAATTCTTATGGCAGTGTTGGCAAATAGACTTAAAAGGGTAATTAACAAACTCATACAGCCTGATCAAACTCGCTACGTCCCGGGCAGGAATATATCTGACAACCACAGGAGACTCCACCATATCATATATACTTGCATTAGAACCATTAGCAATTTGTCTCAGGCAGCAGTACGGAGAGATAGGGATCCACACGAAGGGGGGACCACACTTAATATCACTGTACGCTGATGATATGTTGCTATACCTGCGCTTCCCAGAGGAAAATGTACGGTATGTTTTGGAAGTGATGGAGCATTACGCGACCCTTTCGGGCATAGCAGTAAGCCCCAAAAAGTCATGCATGTTCCCCCTGGGGAGATATAGGGGGCTCCCACAGGGGAACCTACCTATCCTGCAGATACCCTGGCAGACTAGAACATTCAGATACCTGGGGATCAATGTATATCATACGATCGCAGATGACTATAAATACAACACGGAGAGGGCAGTGGAAGGCATCAAGAATAGCATGGGGTTCTGGGCAAAACTCCCCCTGGCCATGGTGGGGAGGGCGGCCTTGATCAAGATGGTGGTCCTGCCCAGGCTACTACACTTCTTCACAAATATCCCATATATGCTCCCCAAATGCTTTTTCACGAAACTCCAAAGCTTATGTAGGGGCTTCATATGGCATAATACCAGAAACAGCGTGGCCCTATGGAAATTGCAAAACCCATATGATAGAGGGGGCATAAACCTGCCGAGTTTCGAGATATACCACCTGGCAGGGCAGCTTCAGTACATGGCCAGATGGTTGTCGGAAGAAGAAACGGCAGAAGCCAGATTGCTAAGTAGGGATTGTGTTCCAATCTTTCTAAAATAACGGATATGGCTACCTACACTAGAGATGCAAGGACGAGCGAGATTGCTGCAACTAGGCTGGAAAACTTGGCACAAAGCGTGCCAAGTAGTGGGAAACCCAACCCCATGCTCCCTGCAGGTACCACTTGTCGCGCTATGCGGAGAGGACGAGCAAATGATAAAGGGGATCTGTAAATTCTGGGAACCGTTGGGCCTCACAACCCTGGGAGTCATATGGCAAGAGGGGAAGGTACTAGGCTTCCAAAAGATTATGGAGGACACCGGAGTACACAAAGGACAACACATTACATATACCAGAATCATCACACGAGTGGGGGAAAAGTGGCCAGAGATAGAACTAGCAGAACAACCTGACACGGTCATTGAAACGATGTATGATATCTCGGAGGGCGGGCACGAAATATCCTGAATTTACAAACTATTGATGTCCAGAGTGGGCAAGGAGTTGCTCCAACTGAGACGAGATTGGGAGGAGGATGTGGGAGAACCTATACAGGATGGGCAATGAGAAAGAGCCCAGAGGTACCATAAGAAGGTGTCCCAGAATGCGAGGCTGGAACAGATACAACTATATGTTACCCACAGGGCATACATGACCCCCAGTAAAATCGCTAGGTTTGGAAATACAGCGACACAGAAATGCCCCAAGTTTGGGGAGGTGGATGCTGGTATGATTCACAAATTCTGGGCGTGCCTGGAGGTGGGAATATTCTGGGAGGAAGTTAAACAACGCCTGTCCCAAAAGGGGATCAGGTTAAGGGTGGATTCAGTATGGGCATGCATGTTGGGGGGATTCACCAGACCAAGTAACCTAAAGCATATCAGTAAACTGAAAGACCTGGCCTACATCTTGGCCAAACGGAGAATTGCTATGAGCTGAAAAGCAGCCCAGAGACCTAGATCAGAGGTGTGGTGAAATGACCTCTTGAAATGGGCAGAGGCGGAGACGGTGGCATGGTATGAAGCAGTTAGCAGGGGAGGGGAGGAGGACGCGAGACCCCTGATAGCATGGAGACAAATGGTGGCCACAATGTCGGGACCCTCCCATGTCGAACCTAGTGAAAGTGATATGTCTGGGAACAGTGAAGGAGATGAACCCTAAGAAACAAATTTTGAGGCAATGAAGTAGGTGCTCGAGTTAACGGGGAGGGAGGGGGGGAGGAATGCAATGTGCAACATGTTAATGTAATATCAAGAAGCTAGTACACTGAAATGTCCTACATGTTGGTTAAGTTTGGTATGTTGTTTAAAAAAATTATAAAAATTGTTTTTAAAAAATATATGCCCTCCGATAAGATGGAAATGCCCGATTTCTAGTACAATCTTTCAGTGGCTTTTAGGTATCACTAAATGTGTTTTTCTCATGCCTTCTGGGGAAGTTTCTCTTATGTAAAACAATCCTTGTTTTAGAAAGAAAAAGTAACTACCCTTCTTTAAGCCTTCTTCTTCTGGAATTGCTTGTAAAAATGCTTCAGCGAGAGCTGGATCATTTCGCTGGGCGAAGGCTAGGTCGGGATAGATGGTGGGTTCTTCTCCCTTCCTTTCTTTGATGTTAATCAATTTATCAGCTTCCCCAAAGCCATTTTGTCTGGTTCACTTTCTTTGAACTGAGGAATTAGAGCTCTTTCCAAAATTCCCTGGGAAATTTGCTCTCCCCAACGTACCTCAAAAGGGAATTCACCATGGTTTTGTAAGAGAACCTTCACATTTCCCTGAAAGTCGGGATCAATAACACCTACTAAGACGTCTATCCCGAACTTCCACGCTAAGCCAGATTTTGGGGCTAGTCGATTGTAACACTCGGGAGGGCGTATCAAAACCTAGTCTGTAGGAATCATTCCTCTTTTCCCATGGGGAATAATAGCTTCCCTACTGCTACAGATGTCAAACCCTATTGATTCTTTAATGTTGATGGGAGGACTAGAGGCCAACAACGCTTTTGAAATTGTAGGATTCCCCAATCAGTTTCAATTGAGTAACATCCCACTCTGACATCATATGTAAGGAACTCATGGTGGCAACAGTAAAGACAGACAAGTGATCACAGTTCAAGGGTGTTTATTAAACTTTGAATGCAGGGTGGAAAAATGCCCAACCTAAATCTAAGATGGGAGCAAGCCTCGACCATCAAATGAAAATGAGGCAGTCCTTGTGGCGTTGTGTCAAAATAAAAGGGCCTATACTAAGGAAAACCTATTGCCAATCCTTACTCTAAATACAATAGAAGGGTGGAGTAAAGTTCTCAATAAAGAAAGAAGTGTTCACAAAAAAGTCAGGATGTGATTGCCAGGGTCACTCTTCCCCACGTTTTGAGCACAGGACAAGATGAATCTCCTGAGTACAGCACACACTTGAGCCTTCCCAGCATGAGTCAACAGTTCTGTATCAGCTATCAGGTTCTTCGACGGTTAAGTCTTTTTTCAATGGCCTGATGCATTCAACAAACAAACACAAAGTTTGGTTTCACATCTACTTTGGGTGACTGCTCCACCCCTGGGTCCCGCTCTTCTGGGCACTGACCCCTCGCATGTTGTATTCAACAATTCACTTCAACAGTTCCCATCTCAGTGAACTTTGAGTGATTGGTTTCCACCCCTGGACCTCCATCTTCAGGGTTCAAATTCCTTTTCAAATGCTAGTGTAGAGGAGGAGCCAAAAGCCTCTACCGAAGTCCCACCTATAACTTGCCTATATGTTGGGAACTGGAAACAGCAACAAAGGCGACACCTGTAATGATGCCTATAACAAGAGCAGCCTTCGAAGCAAAGTATTACATTAAAAAGACCATTCTTTATGTATCTACGAAAAGCTGACAGCCTCTTGGGAAAGATCCAAAAGAGCGCGTGAAGATGGATGAAAGAAGAGACTGGTAGCGTCGCATGAAGCAAAGTGACACGCCTAAGAAGAGATGACAAAAGAGAAGGTGAATAGACCATATAGAACCTGATGACGAAACAAAGAATCAAGTGACCCTTTATGTTCAGAATGAAGACTACACGTGTAAGAGCACAGAAGAAAATGAAAACCATTTTATAATTGTACAGATGCAGTAACGCAAGTAGATTATGTATTTGTGAAGGCTGGCTATACGTAGTGAATAGTGCAGGCAGTGCCACCAAGATATATATGCATAGGAATCTGGAAGTTCCAGATCATATTTTAGCAAACTGAAAATCCTGTGAATGGAAGGACTAAGTGTGGCGCAGTAGAATAAGCCCAGTTGGAGATGGAAGGAGAATTGAGAAGGTCTGCCTGGCCCAGTGTCAAGGATTGGGGCAGCCAATAAACTGGTTATCTATCATGGAAAGATACAATGAACAAGAAGGCGAGAGCTGAGCTCCTGTTAAGGTGCGGCAGAAGGACAATGAGTGCCATGATTTATTCATTTAATACCAGTAAATACAACAAGGAGCTCAAAACGTGGTCTCCAGTCACATGGTCAGATGAAAATAGACTTTAGGTGGGCTACGCCGAGACCAGAAGATAAGAACATGCTCACACTCTTTTATTCTGAGGCATAGAGATCTGAAGCAAGGCCGAGTTCAAAGGCCTAATTGAATGGCAGACAGTAAGAGTGATGATGGGCTAATTGGGTGGGGATGCATGGTTAAGTCCGACCCACCGGCACCTGGGGTATCAGCTTGCATGCTGCCAACGAGTGGAATATTCCAGAAGGGTACATGCATGCCAACCAATTATAAAGGCCCACGTATCAAAGAGCCCTATAGTTTTGAGATATTGTGTATATGAGGCTCACAATGACTTACACTAGGGGTGGGCAGAGTTGTCCACCTGACAGTAGAGACCCAATCACAACACCAAACCCCATAGAAAGTATACTTAGATGTTTCCCATTACCCAATCACAGTCCCACATACGTTTTCTTAGTTTGCCACGTAGTATGACATCAATGATGATGTGTTTTTAGTATATAGGTATGTTTTTTATGAAATGCTTTGAGATCTTACTGCATGACATCCGATGATGTCTGTTGTACTCCCTGTTTTAGATAATTGTTATTAAAACAGCCAACATTTTTGCCAAACTGCCCGAGTCGGTTTTATTATTGTTGTTAGAGTATAATTCGCCATCCCCATCCACCCTGTAAATGTTACCTTGTCTTAAAGGACCTTCGGGTTCGCTTGATAGTAGAAAGGAGATGGTTTAAAGGCCCATCGATAAATAGGTGTTTGGAGTAGTCAGAACATCGGGCACTGTCCGCCATCCAGCCGGAGGACTGCAAAGTTTCCTGTGGAGAGCGGCCGATATAGAATTCTTGCAAGAAGACTGATACAGGTTGGACGGGTCCCTCTTTGATGAAATCCCTCCTGGTTTCCGGACCGAATGTGACAGTGGTCAATTGGATGAGGGGACGATCCTGAGAGTCCAGAGCCGAAAGGCGTATGGTGAGTATATTGAGGGGATTGGCAAACTGAGGGAACGGAATTGTGGTACCACGTAAACAAGTAATGGGGTTGGTTGATATAAGACGAGGAGCATCAAAAGAAGTGTTTTGGACATGGAGCATTTCATAAGAAGCCCAGAGTCCTCAATTCAAGAAATTATATCTCAAAACCCAAGGGGGTAAAACTAGGCTGTGAACAGACAAGTCTGTGAGAGGGTACGATTCAAACTCCCATGGGAGTACTTTAGGGGCTGAGAGAAGGAGTATTTACCATGGTGGGCATGTAAAAAGTCAACTAGTTTGTTTGATTGTTTTTATATTTTATATACTAGAAAAGGTGTCGAAGAACAACAAAGACAGGCTGTGTTAGAGACAAAAGGTCATTTTCTAACCTAGGTCATTGTCGGTGCCGACCGCAGGGCAGATTGAAACAATTGGAAACTAGAGGCTTTGAGCAGCGAGTGTTGGAGCATGCTCATATTTGTTATGTTTCTGAAACGTATTTTGTGTAAACACGGGCAAGTTAGACAGTCAATTGAGACTGGTCATAATGGGAGAAGTTACACTACTGATGCACATGTGGAAAACACTACCGAAACATATGCCCAAGATCAAACAGTCCAGTGCAGAATGGGTAAAAGGCACAGCAGATAAGATGTTCAAGCCATAGCCACAAGGGGGATCATTGGCAAAAGCAGTGTTACAACACATGACCACATACTTGCATGCAGCATACACAGGAAAGAAATTGGAGAAAAGATTAGCTATTTTAGAGCTCTGGAAAATGTACCTGGAGGAGTGGGAAGATCCACCCCCTGAGGAATGGATGCTTAACCAGAGCAGGAAGGAAGGTGATGAGCCTTCTGCTCCCCTTTTACCACCAGAAGTAAATGATGATAGTACGGAATATGCAGGACTATATCCGTTAAAGGAACTGGAAGTGGCGACAGGGTATAGTAACCAGATATATGAACCGCCCGCTTATGGTAGTGACAATAGTCAAGAAGAGACTAATAGAAAGGAAGAGATTTTTAAAGGTCTTGCAAGGCAAGGAAGAAAAAAGTGAACAATCGAATATAGCCACAGATGTAGAACGGCAGATTAAAAGATGGAAAGGAGACAAGGACAAAGCTGACGAGATTAAGCTCGTACAGAACAAATGGATGGGTGGACAGATATTGCTTAAGCTTGATGGGAAGAGTATCGCGGAAGTAAGGCAAGGGGAAGACCAAGACAAACAAGATAATTTTATTTTATTTAATGTGATACAGTTTAAAAAAAAAACTTTACACATAATAAAATACAAATCATAACAATTGTATATCAAATATATACTTAAATAAACACATAGCAACTCAAATCGAATTAAAATCAGAACAAAAATACATATCCTAGGAAACCCAGGTATATATACCAAAAAGGAACCTTCTGTTACTATTCATTTCATAGGAGTTATACTCAGTTTCCACCTATAGATCATTCAAGAGTTTCAATTAATTTCAATTTCAAATGCAGTGGTCCTAATGGCACACTTCTTGTCACGGTCCAATACTCTCAGGCCCAACTGGTATTCTTTTTCTGGGATCAATTGGATCTTACGTACACACTCAACTCCCCTGTTTGTTAGTAGTGTCCAAACGTTTCTCAACCAAGTTCCAAATTCTGAACAAAGACATATAAAAGCTTAAGTTAACCATATTGATGCATGATATCCAAAATGAAGTCTTGAATTGTTGTCAGACAATGGCCAAACCTGCCCAAATGCTCAATATAGGCCATTCCCATAGAGGGGCACTATATGAGGACATGTGTCCCAGTTTCACTCTGTCCCCGATTAAGACAAAGAAGGCAGAAGCATTCTTTTTTCGGAATGCCACGCTATATACCCACTACTGCAAGGACAGGTAAATTATTAATTTTTATGTATACAATACTGTGGAGACAAAAGCATATCTATGCAATCAGCTCAAGTGGATAAAATGTCCCTGCCAATCCCAAAGCTCAGTGTGCCTCCCAAGGGAGGTCTTCAAGCCGAGGTACTTGTCCCCCCACTTGAGAACCCACCCTATGGCGTGGAACAGTTTGTTCATGCTCTTCCCCAGAGACAAGCTGTCTTGATTTTTCCACTTCTCGTGGCCAAATCTACTCAATAGCAGGTTAGAGGGGGCATTCAGCATCTTGATGTATAATTGCGCTCTCCTCTAAAGCACTATCAATTTAATAGAGACGATGCCCAATTCCAAGTGTATTATGGCCATGGGCACGCATGTCGGCAGCCCCGGCAGCTTCCTCCAAAATCTTCCCTCAATCGCCTGTAGCCAATTTAATTCAATATTGGATAATGCTTCTAGGCCATAGTTTACTGTAGGAACTAGGCATTGGATATAGATCTGTCTAGCTCTCCACAGAGAATACCCACTGCTTTTTTTGGTAAATTGGCATATGAGGGTGGTCAATTGTGCAACCCTCCTCATACATGTCTGAATACAGGTCCTAAATCCTGCTGCCACATAGAACTCAACTACAAGATATTTGTACATAGGGGTGTATCTTACTTCTGTGGCCTGAGGATACATACGTACTCGGGCGATCTTCTTACTGGAAAACCGCATAAGCATGGTTTTATTACGATTGATGATCAGGCCATTGTCGTTTGCATACGCCCATTGTGCAGGCGCCAAACGCTGGATAACACTAATCGTGTGGTCTACAATTACCAGATCGTCGGCGTATGCCAGCACTATACAATGGGTCGCACCTATTTTGGGAGGACAGTTCAGTATGGTAGTTAGTGCCAGCGGAAGATCAGAGACAAAGAGGTTATATAACAGTGGGGCAGTGACGCACCCCTGTTTAACCCCATAGTCTTGGCTGATGGGTTCGGTCATTGATCCCTGGATGTCTAATTTAAGATGAGCAGAGGTATTCGTGTGTAGTAATCGATGATAATACATTATTCCTGGGGGGCAACCCATTAATTGAAGCTTATACCAGAGTTGCTCCCGGCATACTGTATCAAAGCAGATTTAAAATCCACAAATAAGGCATACACCGGCAGATTGTTGGGTAAGAGTGCTTTAGTTCTAAGATTATGGATTACAAGTAAATTATGCATAGTTGAATAATCACGTCTAAACCCACTTTGGAATCTGTCCAAGAGTCCCTCCCGATCAACCCATGGCTGTAATTCCTGTAGTATTAGCAGCGCAAACTGTTTGCCCTGTGCAGTATAGTATCGAAAGCAATCTATAATTGACTGGGTCATATTTAACTCCATTTTTAAACACCGGGATAAGGATTGCCTTCGGTCAGGTGCTAGCGATCACCCCCTCTAAAAGTACTTCATCAAAAACTATTTTGAGTAGATTAGTCCAGAAGCTAGGCTTCTTCTTGAGGGTTCTACGTTATTTTGCTGTGGGATTTTTCATCGCAGGACTTTTCATCGCCGTTTTTTTATCGAATAAAACTCGTTTTCTTTGGGGGCGGTTACCCCCCGAGCCCCTGTTTTTTTTTTTAAATGTTTCCCCTTTGTCCACAAATATTTATTCAATTTTTAACCCACCCCAAAATTTTTTTTTTTTTTCGATAGAAAAACGTCGATGAAAAGTCCCGCGACGAAAAATCCTGCGGCAAAAGAACTGTATACCTTCTTGAGGACAACATTTGCCAGGCCATTAAGGCCAGGGGCTCTAGATGACTTAAGATTATTAATTTTAAGGATCACATCCTCAGTCTTCACAACAAATGGTGGATTCTCAGGTTTGTGATAGACTTCGCTCGGTTTCAGAGTACTAGAAGGAGCATTACGTTTAGAGAGATATAAAGACTAGTCGAGCGTGCTAATTGGAATAAGGACACGCTGCCTATTGCACTTTGCTTCGCCCAGAAATGCCCCAGAAGTGCCCAAGTTCCTGCTACAGAGCGTTGATACAGTATGTTGCCATGCACTATCTCTGGTGGAGCGTCTCCAGCGTTTAAGCCACGTATGATATTCATTTCCTAGTTACCTGGGCACAAGACATCGGAGACCGAGCCACCCTCTTGGCTTTCCTAATGTCTCCTCTCAGTTTACGCTTAGCGTCTCTGATAGTTCTTTCATAGACATTTCCTACTTGGGTCTCTCTAAAGGCCATGTTTGGTCTTAAAGCTGCATGGGAACTTACGAAAGTAGTAAGCCACCTTTCAATTTCTTCAGGGGACATTACCTCAAAGCTCTTGAGGCTAGAGGCAGCCAGATCTAATCCCGCTTTAGTAGCATTATCTATGTTTCTTTCTGACCACACTATTCAGTTAACTGCATGATTTAACTTTAAATCGCCCAGAGATTTACCATATGACTCAGTGGTCATGTTTCCAAGATGAAGAATCAGAGCTGCGTGGTCACTCCAAAGATTACAATTGACACTCATGCCTCTGACCATACTCGCCAATTCACAACTGACGAACATGTAATCCAGAGTACTAGATGAAGTACCCCTTGACCACGTCGACTTCCCTGGACAATCACTCTTAGTCCACCCATTTAAAATGTTCAGTTCCCAACTTTCAAAAACGTTTAATCAACTTTGCCCCTCTGAGTCTACCACTGCAGAGTCCATATTACTTCTAGACACCAAAAGGGGATTAGTGTCAATTTCTGACCCGCCCCATATATAGCAATTGAAATTCCCCCCAATTAGGATATGGTGAATGTTAGGAGCTCCCACCCAGCTGACAAATAATTCATGCATTTCGTCTTGGAGTGATTCTCTCAAACCCATCCCAGGGGGGTTATACACATTGTCCAGAAGTACCCTTTCTTCATAATCTTTTAGTAGGAATGTAACTTTAACTGGCAGGATATAATCCCCCGGGTAGGGTGGGATCTTACTGGATTTCAGAATATGGTTCACCCCCGTAATGAGCCCCCCAAAGGCCTACCTAAGGTACCCTTTTTGCCTAGGGATTGATATATCGTATACCCATTCATCGCTATGGGGGTTGTCTGCCACGTTTCCTGCAGGAAGAATAGCATATGGTTGTTAATATACGATAGCGAGCCAGTGGGTGACAAAAAATGTGAGAACCCACAAGTGTTCCATGACCGTAAACTGCAGTCTCATTGTTTAGATATAACGGCTAGTAATGACTCCGCCAGCCATTTGAGCATAGTTTGTATGTCCGCCATCTGTACTTCCTTTCCCGCTGGGAGCGCTGGTTTTCTCAGTTTACCGCTCTCCAGGCCGGTGGCATTAGCTGATAGTGCTGGATTCTTTTTCTCAGGGTCCACATCGATGTCAATGTCTATTGCTAGCAAAGCTTCTCAATGCATATGGAGAAGTTGGGCAGTTTCTAAGCATCTGCAATGAATTGCAGATACATTGGGATTCACCCCCTTCATAGGCTCGAAAAATTCAAAATCGTCTATTAGTAAGACCCGCAACTGTGGGATTAAATGAAGTTTGGATAAAAAAAGCCGACCTCGATAGCCATTTCCTTCTTTGCTTTTGCTTGAGGTTCTTAATAATAAAAATGTTACTTTTAGGTTCAGAGTCATCTGCTGCTGGTTCTCCCAATAGCCGTTCTGGTTGCACAGGGGTCGACAGTGTTTTTTTTTGGGCTTTTTTATTCAGCGTGGGAAAATTGGCTGCAGCCTGCAGATTCTTGCGTGGCTATGCTTTTTCTGGATCTCTTCTCCGCAGGGATGGTATTAGGCAAAGGTGACACAACTTCACAAGGTGCATTACGCATAGCTGCACATTTTGGCAAGCGGCGCTACTTCCTAGAGAAGAAGACATCGTTAACATCTGGATGGGCTTCATTTATTTCAGAACAGACAGGAGCAGGAAGGAGGGTCTGACTCTTTTCAGGCTGTATGATGTTCTCCACATCCTGTGTCTTTGTCTGCAGTACTTACAGACAATATGGATCAGGCAATGTATTTTCAGGAATGTGGCCACATAGTTTTAACAGAATTTTCATGGCAAATTGCAGAGAGGCGATGGAGGACTGTAATTCAGCCAATGAGGACGAGTTGGGAATGGAAGTTTACGTCAAAATAGACTCTTCAACTTGTACGGCTCCCTCAGAGTCCAGAACTAAGTTTGGCAAAGCAGAAAGCCTCCCAGGGGGAACCAGTGGTTCAAGGGTCACTTCTTCATTGAGCAGTTGGGCATGGACAATAGCTCCCCCCTCCCTGCAGCCTGAAAGGCCGGGGGGGGGGGGGGGGGAGGTTTGTCCAGCAGGTGTCACAGACTTCTGTATGGAAAGACATAGGTCCAATAATTAGTTATTGTCGATATCGTCGTTGTTAGATCTGCTGGAGAGACCCGCCTCTATACTGACGCACCCAGACCTTGCTGTGGAAACATATCCACTGCCAGTGGCTTTTCTGTCAGAAAAAATGCCAGGATCGTGCCTTTATGTGCAGGTGACACCCCTCCCCCCACACCAGACCTTTTTTGTTTTTGTTAGATCCACCAGATGTCCGTGGTGCGGAAGCCCTTTCAGAGTTACCGCATTTTCTCAAATTGTATCTCGGGTTGCATATTTTCTTAGGCGCCAGCATTGCAAGATAGTAAAAAAATCAAGTTCCACGTTATTATCAAGCTAATTAGTCAGCTGCCGTGGTTACCTCTAGTCCAAGAGCTGAAGTGCTATGGTACACTTCCCGCTGATCAAGTCGATAGCGAAGGCAGGCTATGGACTTATGGTTCACACTCCTGTCACGCCAATGGCTTCAAGCAAGCCCTTTAGGATGGTAAAATGCTACTACAGTAGCACAGAGTTCATAAGCAACAATCACCCAAGTGGAGGGGATGCAGATTCCGGATAGGATTACTTAGTTATAGGGCACAACAGTCCCGCCCACAGCACAGTTCAATCACCACTTAAGCCGACGGTTGTCTTACCAGAAATCACTCAATCTCCAAGAACTTTACTGCTCACCGTCAGCCAACGAAGACAGCTAAGACTCTGCTGTGAGACTGCTTGTGCTCTCCGCGCACCGAGTGATTCTTTGTAGCTCTGACTCCTCCTCCAGCATGGCAGCAAAAAGGGATGAAAGACTTAGTGGCAAAAAAACGATAGGTAGACCAAGGGCACAGCACACAGCTAAGACTCTTCTGTGACTCTGCAAACAAGATAAAAATGACAGGGAACGAGAGAAACTATTGAAAGACAATGAGCAGAAAAGAAAGAGTAGACAAAGACGAGAGAAGATGTATCAGGAAGAGCAGCTAAGTAAGGAAGAAAGGGCAGAGGAGCAAAGAAAGTATGGCAACAGACAAAGAGCAGTTGAATAACAAGACAGGCTAGAAAAGAAAAGGAAGAAGCTCAGAGATTATGGGATAAAAGAATGCAAAGGCGAAAAGAAGAGGAAGTGCGTAGAGCGAACGAACAAAGCAAAGAGAAAAGACAAGAAGAGGAAAGGGTTAGATGGGAGGCGAAGAAACTAAGGGAATTAGATGAAGAAATTGAACGAAAAAGGAGACAGAGGGCACGCGATATTGATCACATTGAGAAAGAGCTGATGGAACCAAGTCCAGTAATATCATGGGGCAACATAGAGGAATTTCTCCCGTCGCAAGGAGTAATGCCAGGACCATCTAGAGTAAACCTTGATGATAATTACGAGTTAGGAAGCATCGGAGATAGGATCAATAAAGCTCATCAAGAGATGAGGACAAAAGGTGAATCAGGAAGCAAGGGAAAAGCAGATCGATCTGTAGTTACCAGGTCACGAGGCAAAGAAGGAAGTTTGTTTAGTCTCAAGCATAGAGCCTTGTCTCTAGACAGGCTAACTTTAAATAAGGATGACAAGGATGAAAGCCATACTAGTTGGGGACTGGATATGTCAGACGAAGACAGAGAAACCTTCCGTGGGGAAGAGGGAGAAAGCGCATGTAGTCCTGAAGGATGCATGCTGCCAGACAAGGAAGTAAGATGGTCTGATCTGTAACAACCTAAGGATAGAATGCCAGATCCCATAGCATATCCCGAGCGCCCTAAAGGACGATCACATAGTGAGAGAGGAGAATCACCACCATATGTGAGCAGGTTAAGGTCATTGCCAGGTAGAAGGCGATGCAGAACCATTGTCCCGGCTATGGATAGACAGACAATGGGAGCCGATTGGGTTCACGCAGTTCCCTTTTTTGGAAAAAAGAGGAGCTAGGCCACAGTATATCCCATGGCCGCAGATGGATAAGGATAATTTAAGATGTAAATTACCTAGTTTAACAGCAGGTGTGGGAAAATGTATTTATAAACTAGAAAAAATGACAGAGGGAAACACTAGCCATAAGGGACATTAAGGGGAAAGGGCTGATGACATTTGGACAAGAGCAGGCTACTCAAGTGTCTAGGTGCAGAATATAACTCATGATGGAGCGCCATTTAATAACTGTAGAGCAGACATATGGAGAGCTCTTAGGGTACAGTATCCTGACATCTGATGTGTCAGTATGCTGACACATCAGCTATGGGTGCAATTATGGCACGTAAGATGCAAGAAGGCGAAGATCCGTTTGCTTACATTCAGAATATTCAGAAAACAGTGGCAGTATTTTACCACATATTATGTCAGGGACTACCGGAGCAAGTACAGAGACAGCACAAGAAATTAGTGGGAATGGAAGCAAGGCCTTGGGCAGAGATACAGTTGACCATAGTGCATCACTTTCGACTATTGCAAGAGAAAAACAAGAAGAAAGAAGATGCTAGGAAGCCAAGTTAGTTCAAAAGAAATTGTCAAAATACGCCAAAGAAGGAGCAGTATTGACAAGCGGAGAAGGGCTGGGAATGCAGCAACAAGTAGCAGGTGCATCACAGGCAAATAATGAACACCACATGGACCAAGGAGGAAGTGGTTTCATGCTGAGAGGCCGAAGAATGGGCTTGAGAGGGAGAGGTGGTTTTCAAACCATTCAAGGTGGCTTTCAGAATATGCAAGGAGGATTTAATCAAGGTGGGCAAGTTAGAAGAGCACCTCCTATATGTTGGACATTTTGCATGTCAGGGCATGTTGCGCACATGTGTGGGAGCAAAGGGTATGTACAGAATGGTCAATTTTCCAGAGGTGGGACAGCTTATCCTCCTGCCTATGGTCCACAGGCTAGGAATGGGTTTGCACAAGATCAGACGTGTATCAAGCACAAGCACCGCAAATGCAGTAAGCGCCACAAATGCAACATGCACAACAGCTACAGCAAACGCCATTGAATCCACCACAAGGACAGTCACAGCATGCACCCATGCAGAAACAAAGGAGCGCAAACACAGAACAGTTAATGACTCCTAGAATAGGTGGGGTGTCTGTTGACGGAGGAATTCCTTTCACAGGTACAGGGATGAGCATATATCCACAATAGGACAGCTCACATGGCGACTTGATGTGTTCAGTACTATCAGTGACACCAGACCCCCTCCACCCAAGAGGAACCAAGGGTTAATGTGACCATAGGAGGCAAATCTTTTTATTTTTTAGTAGACACTGGTGCAACTCGCTCATGTATACATGAGGGCAAATATCCAATGTCGGGAAATGCCATGAATGCGCAAGGTTTCTCTGGAGCTACAAGTAGAGTTCCTTGTACTGATGAATTACCAGTCTCAATAGGAGAATGTGACATGTCTGTTCCATTATTGTATTCACGGCAGCCACCAGTTAATATACTGGGATGTGATTTAATGACGAAGCTTAATATGATGATTTCTTTCACTGATAATGGCATAGTGTGTTCTACTCCAGGGATACACTATTTAAACGTGTGCGAATTTATAATGGCATTTACAGGGCACATGGCCCTATGGGGAGTGCCAATCGAACCTGAAGTCTTTCTTTATGGAATACGGATTCTGTTAATATGGCTACCCAGCTTAGTGGGAAAGACTATGAGAATACCTGATGTTTTATTCAGGCCACAGATACCTATGGACGAAGGGGGGGGGGGACTATGCCTCTAGAACTCGTTGCAGTCATAGTAGAAGGGAAATTGGCCATGCTCGAAGGATTTGTGGAGGGCAGGCGTGGAGAACAGTGATTGCCATTGGGGAAGGGTATAGATTGACTGACGTCACAGATGACGATATGTTTAAAGACTATCCAGCAGACGAAGTAGTAATATTTGAGATGAACATTACCTACTTGATCAAAGTAAAGAAAAGAGGTCCCACAGCGAATGATGATAGTGTGGCAGCACCCAGCATATTTTGATGAGGACTTTTGAAAAAGTTCCAGCCTCGTTATGGACTACAGGCCCCTATGACGTAGGCTTATTGAAGTGGGCAGGAGAAGTTAAAACTGAAGCCAGAAGCAATTTTACCTCGAGCAAGACAGTATCCCATGTCTCCAGAGGCAGATGAGGGTATTTTTAAATCTATTTCCGCATTAATGGAACAGGGTATCTTAGTGATGTCAGAGTCAACGTGCAATACTGCTGTGTACCATGTAAAAAAATCAAAGGGTGGGCCATGGCGTTTAATACAGGACTTGAGGCCAATTAACCAGATTGTGGAGACAGAGTTTCCTCTAGTTCCGAATCCAGCGATGATACTCCCAGTTGAAGCACGATATTTCACAGTGATTGACTTAAAAAATGTGTTTTTCTCAATCCTGTTACACAAAGACTCTCAAGAACTGACATCATTTACGTTCCGTCAGACGAAGCTGAAAACCACTCGTTTACCTCAGAGGTACTGCCAGTCTCCTTCGATCTTTAATAGGGTCCTCCAGATGGAACTAAGCAATATTGATTTGAAAAGTGTTATGCTGCAGTACGTAGATGATATTTTGGTTATAAGGCACAACAGAAGACGAGTGCCGGCAAGACTCGATTCAGTTAATGAATATCCTAGCAGACAAGGGATATAAGGTAGACCAAGAGAAGCTGCAGTACTGCCAAGCAGAGGTGTTGTACATAGGCCAGTTGATTTCACATGAGGGAAAAAAGCCACACCTGAAAGAGCTGAGGCAATTATGAAAACAGCAAAACCGCACATGATAAAGCAAATGCAGCAGTTCCTGGGACTATGCAACTATGTTAGAGCATGGGTATTTGATTATAGTTCATACATGAAACCACTTTTGCAGGATCTAAAAAGGCACAGGTAAACAAAGATGAAATAGAATTGACTGAGGAAATGGAGGAGGGGTTTGAAGAATTAAAGAAAGGAATTTGTACAGCTCCAATTTTAGGAATTCCCAATTATTCTGAGGAGTTCCACCTGTTTTCGCACACGAATGGGACAGTTATGACAGCACTGCTTACACGGAGGACTACATTAGGGTATAATCCTCTAGCATATTAAAGTGGGATTTTAGATCCAGTTATGAGAGGACACTTTCCTTGCGAAACAATCGCTGGCAGCATCCGCGTTCGCTATTGAGAAGTCTATGAGCATTGTGATGGGGTGTTCTATGACAATATTCGTGGAGCATGCTTGGTTTGCCATTTTGGATAAACCTAAGGGTATGTTGACATTCAAGAGAGCATCTGCATATGAAGTTGTTAAATCTAATCATGCGATTAAGATAGTCAGGTGCAGAATAGTGAACCCTGCCACATTTGTAGCCGAGCCCGTGGCAGAGGGTGAGCATCTGCATGACTGCGCTAGTTATAAAGAGTCATATGACGACATACCATGTGTAAAGGAAAAGGCACTGTCAGGAGGGGAGATTCTCTTTATTGATTGGTCATCAAAAATCGATCAAAATAATGGAGAAAGTCTGACTGGTTCAGCTGTAGTGAGGCATAGAGAAAATGGGGAATTTGAAATTGTTGCAAGCATACGGCTGCCACCTCACTTTTTGGCACAAGCAGCAGAATTGGTGGCATTTATTATCGCGCTTGAGAAATACAAAGGGGAGGAAGTGACGGTGTACAGTGACTCTGCCTATGTGCCGTCAACAGTGCATGCAGGGCTAGCATGCTGGAAAAGGCGGGGCTACCTCTGAGCGGACGGCACGTAAGTGCAACACGCAGCATTATTGGACAGGCTTAAGGCACTACAGCTCCCAGCAGCCATTGCAATAGTTAAATGCGCAGCACATACTAAGAGAAATGATTTTATTTCATGTAGAAACAAAGCTGCAGATGAAGAAGCCAAAAGACTTTCAACTTCTTCAGATATCTCGAGTTTTGATACTCCTTATATAAGAAAAGGGGTCATTATGGCTGTGATAATGTAAGAAGGTTTTAATAATTTGCTGAAAACACTGTTAATGGAACTTCAAGGCACTGCACCACAGGAAGAGCAAGAGTTGTGGAAACGCAGGGGGTGTTCCTTTTCCCCCTCCAAAGCATTATGGCGGCAAGATAGCACTGGAAAGCCAGTAAAGCCTGTAACATTATTAAGGGTGGCGCTTGAACAGTCGCACTACCCTGTGCATGTAACTAGGGAAAGCCTCACAGCAACTATTGCAGAGGATTGGTTTGTATCAAACCTGTTGGAACACGTTGCATCTTGTCTAGTAAATTGCATTGAATGCAAAAGTTCACTGTTGGGCACCCATTATGAACAATGGGAGGAGTAATTCCTCAACCGAATGGTCCTTTTCAGCATTTACATATCGACTATGTTGATATGCTGCAAGTATGTAGTGGATACAGGTATGTGATAGTGGTGGTGAGTCCCTTCTTGAGATGCATCAAAGCAGGTCCATGTACATACCCTGACGCCACTTGCGCAGTGAAGTTTTTAGTGCCAGAAGTATTTCCAAGATGGGGACTATGTGAGGTGCTGAGATCCGACAATGGCCCACATTTTGTTCATGAATTATTTGAACAGATTAGCTTGTTACCGAAAATAAAACACAAGTTTTCTTCTGCTTATCATCTGCAAGCGAGCGGGACATGTGAGAGACTCAACAGTCTTCTCAAAGAGAGAATTGCTAAATTAAAATGGTCACGGAAGAAGGGATTTCTTTATTGCCTGCCCCTGGCATTATATGCATTAAGGAATCAGCCTGGGTCGGAACACCACCTCACACCCCATGAACTAGTAACATGGAGGTGAATGAGAACGCCACCGACTCCCCCATCGAGGTTTTGAAGTGATGCCCAGAAGAAATCAGAAATGTTACTTGCGTATTTGACATGTATGACCTCTAGTATCTCTGTCCTTCCAGATCAATTCAAGGGGTGTTGGTCTGAGGACATAGATGAAGACCATTCTGCAACCGGACTTGAAAAACTTTTATCACTACCTGAACTTTTTGAGGGCGACGTTGTGTTAGTATGCAACTTCACTAGGAAATGGCAAGAGCCCATTTCAATGGACCACTCAATGTGGAGAACAGCAACACGAGGTAGTTCAGCAAATGCAGACTCGATCGATGACAAGGAAGGACGACGCAGAGATTGTTGATAAAATAAATGCAAGTGTGCATTTGGACTGTGGCTTATCGTGGACACTGCTTATAGATATTATAGCAGGCGTGCAAACTCGTTGATTAAGCCACAGGAATCTTTTGAAAATGGATGTTAGAAAGTTGTTGATGTACCATGATTATGCCTAAATGACACTTGATAAAACATTGGAGGAGGGTACTCATTTCTTACTGAATTTCTCTTTGTACACCCAAATGGTCCTATCTGATGTTGACATTCATCGGCTCTTGCTTACGGTCTTTACTTTTATTCTTCAGACATATCCTCCACTTGTGAGGAGAAATACTTACATTCATGTCTTCCTGCAAGATCCTAAAAATGGTCCAGCGGTAAGGAGATTGCTCTCAGAGATCATTGAGCACATTTTGCAACTGCCTGAACATCTAACAAATTTGCCTGATTAAAAAGGTGTTTTCCTTCCTTAAAAGGTAGTACACAGGCATAATGTGGAATCCTGAAGGTTACACATTGGAGGGAAATATGCAGCTCAGCAACGTATGAGAAATCGCCGCTGGTGGGGACTAATGTATTGATGTATAATATACGCATGCACAGCATTCATCATTGTGTTCTCGATTATTTTGGTACACACTGTTTATTTTATTGGTCCAAAGAAAGCATCAGTCCCTTTGATCCTTCCCTCATCAGTGACCCTAGGAGACATATCTGTTACACGAAGGCCAAGACCATATGTGATTATCCCTACATCAATGACACGGGCAAAGTCACTGAGTTCCATGACCAGTACTCCCAAGGTTCCCTCTCTAGGAAGAATGTACACTGATTATATATCATGAGTATATTATAGACACTTACTTTAAGAAAAAGATGCCAAAGAGAAATACAAGAGAAAATGATTATGAATTAAATAATTATTTAGCCAGTACAGCACATTTGGGGAATAACATCTGGTATCGGAACATGAAACAAGTGTGAAAAAACTTCTGAGGAGAGTTGCTATGTTTGTGCTCTCCTACCCTATGCATTGGGGAATTCTAAGATATTCATAGCTATAGAAATAGACGTCCAGACAGCTCATTGCCTGACACACCTTGCACTCTGCCATACAAGAGGTCAATTCCAGGGTTGAACAGCATCCTTGCTATGGGTGACAGAATGGTCAGCGCCAGAAGATGATTATGTTCAAGATTTGAAAACAAGAGCAAGACCACACACTACAGAGCATGTGATAAGATAGGAACAGCCTGGAATGAAAGGAGCAGGAATCAGATGGGAAATAAACAAAAAGCTCAATTGCCAAGGAGAAAATGATGAAGAAATACAAAGTGCAAGGAGAGAGGCCAGATGCAAATCTGGGGAACAGTACTTTCACTGGATTGATGGGAAGAAGGCCTAGTTGTATGCAGAGCATTGGCAGTAACAGGATATCATAAGCCAACTATAGATTGAGTGGAAAATGGATGTAATCCTCTCTGGCTGAAACTGAAAGTTGGGGAGAATCAACAGTGCAGTCGAATCTTTGATGTACCAGGAATGAAGGATGGGACAGTAGTGATAATGCACCGCTACTGGGCTTGTGGCTCAAGAGCTTATGTGAAGCTATCCAAAGACTGGGGAGGACTGTGTTCCATGGTTATTATTCATGTTCCAGCATTAGTGATTCAGAAAAGTGACTTGATCATTGGAGAGTTTCCAAAGCTGATGCTCATCTGAGGAAGAAGAGATCACTTGGAAATCTAAATTGGACAAAAAGGGAGAACTATTTTTCAGCTAAATCAATACAAGCTTTTGATGCTATTCCGTATGAAAACCGATTGTTCAGTCAGACTTCAGCGATCTTCACAACAATCTTCATGCCGAGAATTCAGGCAACGGTGAATGTCAAATGGTTACAGATAACCAGATGGGAGCTCCTGCAGACAATCAACATTACCATAAAGGGGTTCAATGCAATCAAAGAAGAGCTGAGAGCCATAAGACTAATGACACTCCAGAATAGATATGCCCTGGACATCATTACAGCCATGGATGGAGGTGTTTGTGCCACAATCTGAGAATCACGTTGCACATTCATACCTGCTCATGATGATGAGAATGGGACCTTGACAGAGGGCATAACGTTGCTGATGAACTTGCATACCAAGATGGAAGATGAAGTAGAAGATAATGCAGATGACAGCTGATTTTCAGCAATCTTCTCATGGGTGCCACAATGGATGGCGAATATCTTCAAGTTCCTTGGAGCATTACTACCGATGATAATGTTTGGATTCTGTGTGATGAAGATAATAATCACAAAGTGCAAGAAGACAGCAAAGAAAGCAGTAGGAATTAAGATTATGATGGATGATGAATCTGGATTTGAACCCAAAGAGCTGATTTATGAAGAGATCAGAGACTGCATAAAGGCCAACATTCATGCGTCTGAAGGAACGAAGTTCCAGTATCCAAAAGACCACAAGAAGTATGTAGGAAGATGGATCTACTGTAGCCCGAGTGGACAGTGCAGCCACATGACCTGGGGCATTGATGACCATGTAAAATCAGCAGGACCTTTGAAAGCGGTGATGAAGATATGGACTCCAAAGAAACACTTCTTCAATAGAGGATGTTTAGATGTAGAGACTGGTGAGAGAGTGGTCGATGAATCAACCAGAAGGGGGGGTTTAGAGGAGGAGCCAAAAGCCTCTACTGGAAGTGTAAGTCCCGCCCCTAACTTGCCTATATGTTGGGAACCGGAAATAGCAACAAAGGCGACACCTGTAATGATGCCTATAACAAGAGCAGCCTTCGAAGCAAAGTATCCATTAAGAAGACCGTTCTTTATGTATCCACGAAAAGCTGACAGCCTCTTGGGAAAGATCCCCGAAGAGCGCGTGAAGACGGATGAAAGAGGAGACTGGTAAAGTCATATAAAGAAAAGTGACACACCAAAGAATAGATGACAAAAGAGAAGGTGAATAGACCACATAGAATCTGAAGACGAAACAAAGAATCAAGTAACCCTTTACATGCAGAATGAAGACTACACGTGTAAGAGCACAGAAGAAAATTAAAACCATTTTATAATTGTACAGATGCAGTAGCGCAAGCAGATTAAGTATTTGTGAAGGCTGGCTCTACATAGTGAATAGTGCAGGCGGGGCCGCCAAGGTATATATATGCATATGAATCTGGAAGTTCCACATCGTATTTTAGCAAACTGTAAATCCTCTGAATGGAAGGACTAAGTGTGGCGCAGTAGAATAAGCCCGGCTGGAGATGGAAGGAGAATCGAGAAGGTCTGCCTGTCCTAGTGTCAAGGATTGGGGCAGCCAAGAAACTGGTTATCTATCATGGAAAGATACAATGAACAAGAAGGCGAGAGCTGAGCTCCTGTTAAGGTGCAGCAGAAGTACAATGAGTGGCAAGTTTTATTAATTTAATACCAGTAAATACAACAAAGGAGCTCAAAACGTGGTCTCCAGTCACATGGTCAGATGAAAATAGACTTTAGGAGGGCTACGCCGAGACCAGAAGATAAGAACATGCTCACACTTCCTTTTATTCTCAGGCATAGAGATCCAAAGCAAGGCAGAGTTCAAAGGCCTTATTGAATGGCAGATTGTAAGAGTGATTATAGGCTAATTGGGTGGGGAGGCATGGTCAAGTCTGACCCACCAACCCGCTGCTAACGAGTGGAATATTCCAGATGGGTACAAGGGTGCCAACCAATTATAAAAGGCCATGTATCAAAGAGCCCTATAGTTTAGAGACCCAATGAGACGGCGTGTATTTGATGATGCTCACAATGACTTGCACTAGGGGTGGGCAGAGTTGTCCACCTGACAGTAGAGACGACCCAATCACATCACCAAACCCCAGAGAAAGTATACCTAGATGGGAAAGCGCCTTGAAACACCTATGTATAGGCGCGTTACAAATACCATATCATATCATATCATATCATATCATAGATGTTTCCCATTACCTAATCACAGTCCCACATACGTTTTCTTAGTTTGCCACGTAGTATGAAGTCAATGATGACGAGTTTTTAGTATATAAGTATGTTTTTTATGAAATGCTTTGAGATCTTACTGCATGACATCCGATGAGGTCCGTTGTACTCCCTGTTATTGATAATTTCCATTAAAACAGCCAACATCTTTGTCAAACTTCCTGAGTCAGTTTTATTATTGATGTTTGAGTATAATTCTCCATCCCCATCCACCCTGTAGAGTGTTACCTCGTCTTAAAGGACCTTCGTGTTCACTAGCCTCACTCCTTCGGGTTCACAATGATTTTTCTTGCATTCGCGAGTCTTAATGTCTTTTCAAGCAATTCACTGCGGACATCCCTCCTTTGTGTTCATCACCATCAACACACTGTTCATATACTGATTTCACCAGGCAAGATTAATTTCCCTTAGCGTCACAATTATCTGTCGGTCAAAGACTTTCAACGGTACAGAGGATTTTACAAGAACCCTGTATGAGCACTTTGACCTCTCTTCGCCTCTTCCCAAGGCCATCTGGTTATGGTAGTCTCTACGTCGGGTAATCACCCAGAGTTTTCTGTGTGAGCACCCACATGGTGCCGGATGCCTCTGTGCTGGTTTTTCCCCCTCTTTTTTCAATAGTTCCTTTCAAAGTTAAAATTAGCAGCATGCTACTTTTTGTTCAGCACAGTTCGGTTTCTTATCGACTCTCCCCTCGACTCACCGACTGTGGTGAACCGCTTGGCTTTCTAATCCTTTGAGTCAAGGTTGGTACCACGGTGACGAGCGTCTCTCCCCAGCTTGGTTATCAGCAGAGGAGGGTCTTGTGTACCGAAGACATCTGCTGCAGCACACGCTGGCTATTGTTTGTGGTCTTATGATTCCTTCTGTGGAGGGTTCACAGGCCTTAGATGGAAAGGTCAAGGTCGCTTCTCTCCTTGTCGCCTCCTCCGTATGCACCATCTTTCTCCTCTTCTTCAACTGCCATGCTGCGTTAGCTCCCATGTCGTGCGGTCTGCCTTGCTCGTCCTGTGCTCCGTGCTCCACCTTTTATCCCTGTTGGGAAGGGAAAGGGCTGTCAGGTGTGTGTAATTCTGGTCAATTGCCTGACTTTGCCTGATCCTTGTATCGGGACATGTCAGGTAAACGGCTCTGGTGTTAGTCCATTGTCTTTCGTGTTGTGCGAAAGTGTTTGTGTCGGAACAGGGAGGGGAGGGTAGTGTTTTGTAATATGCTACGTGGTAGGATGGGAAAAAGGTGTTGATAGAAGGGGGATAGTGCGTCTCACCCCGTCGATGTCCCACTCCCCAAGCACCCCCCATCCAGGTGATCCTCCCTCACTGGCATGTGTACAAATAAAGGAGAATAGCTACAATGGGATGATGTGCTGGTACTTCGTCCCCACAAGGCTGCATAAAACATTCCCTGCATCCTCCCCCGATTGGTGGAGGTGCATACAAGCCCCAGGGACACTATTTCATAACTGGTCGGGATGCAATTCAATACAGTCATTCTGGAAGGAGGTGCTGCCCCATATTAAAAAAGAGAGAAGATGTTGAATTATCATCAGACCCACTGGTGATACTCCTGGGTTGCAAAACTGCAATTGGCCAATACAAACTGTCAAACAAAAGCTCTATGATTAGAACACATTTATTAATGTCAGATATGCTCACGATAATCCCCAATTGGAAGTCAAGGACCACTACAGATATAAGAGATTGGTGAGCACGTTTTTGGTACATAGCAGCCATGGATACAAATTCAGTCATGTTGGAGAACGAGGTACAAAAATCATAGCACCTTGCAACCTTTTATTCAGTTTATACAATAATAATAATAATTGGTTATTTATAACACGCTTAATACACAGAGGTTTCTAAGCGCAGACCTGGGGATCAAACCTGTGTTGCTCTGCGTCGTCTTGCTTCCAAGGCGAGCACATTGCCCCTGAGCTATCATCCAGAGACTCAAATATCTATACAATTAAGCAACTACCCAGCCATATACCATAGCCCTCAGGTTCTTCAACACTTCACTCGCTCTTGTTTAGAACTGTTATTCAAACCTAATTTAGGGGCCAAATCATTTTGCTCAGAGATCTTCACTTGTTTAAGCTTATTGTTCATCTTTAAGATCTACATAATCACTAGAAAGGAGGCGACAAAGGAAAGCAGGCCTATGCGAGAGAACCATATAGGTTTGCTTTATTTGTTGGATTTGAATTAACACATGTGTATGGTAGCAAAATATGTGATTACAGGCGCTGAAAACGAAACATGCAAAGTCAGTCATTGCATTATTGCGGTATATTTCAATGATAAAATCAATAATGCCTAAATAAAATAATTGTTCATAATAGTACTGAGCCCATGACTTTATTCTACATGCTCGGTGAGCCTCCTAGGTAACAGCAGGATATGGAACACAGAAAATATGTTTTCATTTACAGTGACGGGTCACATGAGTTTCACTTGGGGCAGCCAGAAGGGCGTCCAAAACCTGTCATCGCTATGCTGAGGCACTGTAATCAAAGCATTATCAGAGTTCTCCATTGCCCCCTTTAAGGAGATTGTCATGTTAAGTCACTGCACCTAGAAAATTACAATTCCAGTTTCCAATTGTAGTTAGTCAAAGGACTACTAGTTTAACAGTGCCATGTCATGCTTGCCCCAGTAAAGAACATTATTATGCCAATTTCACATTGATTTGAGATAATTAATAGACCATTACACAATGGTAGATTCCCATTACCCACAGAAAAGTAATCCATGCTACTTTTTTTCATTAGCCACAGAAAGTAACTAGATTACCTTCACAGAGCCCCAAAAATAAATATAGTTTTACATTGTCTCTAGAAAATGGACATGAAGTGTTTCTGAACATTGCCGCTCTAGCGTTGCCCAGGCAAGAATGATTTCATGCCAGTTCCTGTATTGCCGCCAGACAAACCCATGCCAGTTTCAGAATCCCTCTAAACAATTTCAAGCTTCACGAGTTTCATGGCAGTACCACATTACCATGTCAGTTTCACAACTGCCCTGAATGTTCCCAGGCCTATTTCACCTTTGCAGGAGAAATGTATCATGCTAGTTTCACATTGCATCTAGATAATTGCCTTCTGCCAGTTTCAAACTTCCTGCAGAAAAGTTTAAGTACTCCTGCTCTTCAATGGTCTACAAAACTGCTTGATGCCAGTTTCACATTTTCCACCAGATAATAGCCTTGTCAGCTTCACATTGGTCCTAGAAAACTACAATGTTATTTTCACACTATTGTATTTTCACACTCATGCAGAAATTTGCCCAATGCCAAGTCTTTTTATCTTAGAGAGTGCAGTTGAGTGCTCAGTCAGTTCCATGGTTCCCCTTAACCACTAATTATTTTTGGTTTTTGCTTTTCAGGTTTTAACTCTTTGCTTGTCTCCTGTGCTCGTTCGCCATCCCCTGCTTCCTACTTGTTCGTCCTTTCCCACTCACAGCCAGCCACCTTACCCACTTTGGCTGCTGTGAGCACTCTTAGCAGGACCACCCAGGGCAGCCCCCTGCCTGAGCAGCCTCATCAGCGAAGGACCCCAAGGCAAAGGGCAGCTCCCAAAGAATCAGCTCCAGAACGTGTTTGCCCGTTCATGCCTGGAAAACCTGCAGCGGTCAACCTGCAGTGACTAATAAGGTAAGTGTGGTGTAGGTAGGAGGTACAGCCATTACTGTATTCCATTGTCCCGGGAGGATGGCTCAGCGGCAACATGTTCACCTTGGAAACAAGACAACACAAAGCAACACAGGTTCGATCCCCGGGTCCGCACTGGGTATTAAGCTCATTATAAATACGCAACTAAGAGACATATTCCTGTAACAGCAATAAATACACATTTTGCAGTTTTAAGGGGATAGAATTGCATAGATAGCATGTGTCCCATCTAGATAGAATTGTGGAGATAAAATGGGCCACATTTAGATAAAATTGTGGAGATTAAAATGTGTCACATCTAGATAGAATTGTGGAGATTAGCATGCACCACATCTAGATAGAATCGTGGAGATTAGCATGCATCACATCTAGATAGAATTGTGGAGATTAGCATGCACCACATCTAGATAGAATCGTGGAGATTAGCATGCATCACATCTAGATAGAATTATGGAGATTAGCATGTGTCACATCTAGATAGAATTGTAGAGATTGGAATGCGGCACATCTCGATAGAATTGTAGAGATTAGCATGCGTTGCATCTAGATAGAATCATGGACATTAGCATGCATCGAATCTAGGTAGAATTGTTACAATGATCACACGTCACAACTAGATAGAATTGGGGAGATTTTCATGTGTCGCATCTAGATAGCATTGTAGAGATTAGCATGCCTCACATCTAGATAGAATTGTAAGAGATCTAGACACATCTAGATAGAATTGGGGAGATTTTCATGTGTCACATCTAGATAGCATTGTAGAGATTAGCATGCCTCACATCTAGACAGTGATGCCACTTGCCAACCCTACTAAAAAACTCACACCTCTGCATACACCTCTCAAACCTTGAACCAAACCTCTGCAGCACAACAAACTGCACACACTTCACTAGACTGCAGCAACAAAACAAACCACACAGCCTCGCACAACAGTATATGATAACTACCAACCGAAAAACACACCTAAACTCAGCAAATGGTGTAAACCGAACTGAAGCTGCCAGCAGCACATCACAGCTTTCTTGCTCTTTTCTCCCGCTCAGTCCCACTAACCTCAACCCCCCCTCCTTCGCCCTCTTCCCTTACAAATCCGCCAGAGTGCCAGGGAACCACGCAGGTGGTGATATTGCGCGGTATAAAAAACATTTAACATAACATAGCATTCAAACTCCTGTTATGCCAGTCTCACATTTCCTGCAAAATGATACGATTTCATTTCTGAAGTGCATTCCAGTTTCAACAGTGACAAAACTATTTTGTTACAGTTACATATATTGCAATTTCTAGATTGCCCCGAAGCAATGCCCATGGCAGGTTTAGATTTCCCAAACGAGGATTACATGAACTCTATTGATCATAGGATCCAGTTAACCAAAGAATCATCAAAAGAACAAATACATTTCCTAGATGTGGCTATCAAGGTATGGGAAGGCAAATACACCACCAACATCTATCGAAAGGAAACCGATCGCAACAATCTACTGCATAGGCTTAGTTTTAATCAACCCATTCTCATCAAGAACTTACCCTTCAGCCAGATGCTACGAGTAAGGAGAATTGTCAGTGATCCCAATGAATACAAGAAAGAGATCAGCAAGATGTGAAAAAGCTTTCTAGCTGGTGGGTACAAGACAGATTAAATCAAAACAGCCACAGATCGGCTGAGCAATATACAACAAGAGGATCTGTTCACTACAAGAAGGAAAGAACACCACCCTTCCCCTGGTATATGTTTCTAAATACTTGATACAAAGCAACTGGATCCAATCAGTGATAAAGAGGAATTGGAGAACTCTAACCAGCGATTCCAGAGTAGAACACCTATTCCAGGATTTGCCCACATTTGCATATCAAAGGAGCACTAATCTCAGAGACCATCTCGTCAAAACAAGACCAGAAAGCTAACAACCCATGACAATGAGGAAAGGGACTTTCTCATGCTTACATTGTAGTAACTGCAGCTTTGTAACCAAGGGAAACATGATCAACTACCCTAGAACGGGAGAGAAATTCAAGATCAACAGGTTTGCAACTTGCGACACGGCAAATATCATCTGCACCATCAAGTGCCCATGTGGTATATATTATGTTGGGCAGCTGGAACATCAGGGCAAGCTGAGGTGTAATGAACAAATATCATGTATCAGGAACAGCAACATGAACTTAGCAGTGGCTCTGCACTGGATAGTAAAAACACACAACATCAGTGAGATCCGTTTTCTGATAGTAGAGGTCATCACAAAGTGCAATGCACATGAAAACGTAGCCACCAGACTGGACCAACGGGAAACCTATTGTATAGAGCAACTCAACGCCATGGCCCCCGGGGTTACAAATGAAGAAATCAACCTTATGTGATTGTTTGTACATTTGGACTTATCTGACTGTTTAACCCTGATGATGTGGACTAATCTGAATGTTGCCCTTGATTAACTACTTTCATCTTGATCAATTTGATTGTTGTGAAAGATGATTTTGGTAGACTTGTGAGATATATGCCTAATCATTGGTGACCCTGCTTCACAGGGTCTGTCATTAAATCTTCACAGATCTGACTTTTAGAAATGCTACATTTTTGGAATAGACTAAAGCACATCATTGCCCCCTAGTGTGGACTGCATTTGAATTAGGAATCTGCAAGCATTAATTGAAAAAAAAACCACATTGTTCTTTTGGGTTTATAACTATGCAGATCAGGAGATATCCATTGAATACATAGGTTGCAATGAATTTTGACAAGTGCGATCATCCCACTTGTGATGGCTGAGCTGCCAATCTTAATATGTCTGCCTACCCATGTGCCCTATTCCAGGGCTCACGGCGCGCAGGATAGCTAACAGCATTTCTGTCTTCATGTGCGCCCTGTTCTCAGGGCTCACGGGACACGAGGCATACAAAACGTCATTGTGCATCCGCGCGCTTGACGTCTCGTTGCCTAGCAACAGCAACATGAACATAAACAAATACGTGGAACTCTCTGCACACGCAAGGTTCTCCCTACCTACAGCCACGATACTGCAGCAGTACAGCGACAGGTAAGATAACTTCACTTCCAAACGGATAACCACTCATGTAACATTAGATGAATATAGTAC
The DNA here is from genome assembly GCF_040938575.1 of Ambystoma mexicanum. NCBI lineage: Eukaryota > Metazoa > Chordata > Amphibia > Caudata > Ambystomatidae > Ambystoma > Ambystoma mexicanum. Next base: position 694,955,645 of record NC_090937.1, on the reverse strand, counting down.
ATAAGTAGGAGGCCAACGCATTGGTAACTTGTACTTCCATTAATAGGTAGAGATGAATCTACCAATATAGTCACTGTGATGACTACACACTCCCAGGTAATTGAATCTTCGGTTACCCATAATTGTCTGAACACATGTACTTATTTTTTTTAAATATTTTTCCAAATTATGTTTCATACAACTAGGGATGTTGCCCTTGTGTTGCTTTTTTGTTTTATGACAGATACTTTAAGACACAGCCAGGTAAATATATACTGGATTTTATTTTTTTTAATAAACAGCAACATAACTAAAATGGAAGTTGTCCATTATAATCATGTATATATATGTATGATGACTTTAGTTTTTCTTGATTTTTTCTCTCTCTAAATCAACTTTATGGCATGAACAACAGATGTGGGTTATATATTCACTCCCGATTGATTTATTCACTTCTTTTATGCTTTGTACCTTTGATACATTACCATGCATACAGTGTTCAGCCCTGTTGACGTAGCAAGCTCCGAAATGCATTGGCAACTGAGATTGGGACCCACAAATGTGGATGTACACTGCCTCTCTATGCAATTAAAGTAATTGGGAAACGTTGTACAAAAAGACTCCTGAATATCCTTATTGTAGCTTCATGAAATGTAATGGGAACAATCAGTAAATTACTGCAACCTGTTCAGGGAGGCACAGCGTGAGCGTATTATAAACTAGGCATTCCTTGCTAGTTTCTTTTCTTTTCAGGTTTAGATTTCCCCCAGAAACCTACATTGCCTTTTGCAAATTTCATCAAGAAAACTATCATACCAACTTGAACAGTAGCACGATAGTTACATATTGTCATGGTATGTGATTGCCCCCAAAAACTGCAGCGACGAAAAGGTTTGCTTTCATGCACACATTATATTTCATGTGGGCAACTAAATAACTTGGTAAGCCACTTTGTGATCATGTGTAGTTAGTCTGCTATCATCTCTGAATAGCTTGGAGAGAATGTCTCTGTCCCTAACAATTGCAACCCTGTACAAATCAGTATAAAGGTGCAATTTACAGCCATCTTCCCCGCCCCCACATATATTGGCTAATACGTTATTTCATTGTTCATTGGTCTAGTGGCAAACAATGGTCAGAGTCAATGTAGAACATGTTTTATTCCACTGGGAAAAAAACACTCATCTGAAATTTGTGTTAGAATGCATATTGCTCATCATAACTTGTGTGGCAGGAAGCAATTCAAATGTCAAACAATTGCCAGATATAATAGTGAATATTGACATGCGTCATATGTAGACAGGTTTGTGAATATTAACCGGTGCTGGATCTAGATAGAAATGAAGAGATATTCACGAGCCACACCTAGAAAGAATGGGGAAATTTAGCACACATCACCTCTAGATAGCAAGGCCAATTAACAAATCCACTAACAATTTCACCACTCTGCATACACCTCTCAAACTCTAACCAAACAACCACAACCCTAAAGCACAACAAACCGCACAAACTTCACTACACTGCAACAACAAAACAAACCACACATAGCTTCGCACAACAGCACACGGCGGCAACCGACCGGTAAAGTACCCCCAAGCTCAGCGAACGGTGTTAACCGAACTGAAGCTACCAACAGCAAATCACTGCTCTCTTGCACTTATCCCGCTCGTTCCCACCAACTTCGCCCCCACCCCTTTTACTTTTCAGATCCGCCAGAGCACCAGGAGACCACTCCGGTGGTGATAGTGCGTGGTACAAATATCCTTTAACATTACCATTAACAGATGAAATAATCGCCACCATATGAAGTAGGCCGAAATAAAGGTTTATGTGCCACTAGAATTATAGAAGTAATGCCTCTCACAACACACATCAGAAGAATAATTGTGCATGTATTGCTTCAACACAGAGTATGAAAGTGAGAATTCCTCTGCCACTGCTTACCATCAACATTATGTTGACCAGAGTAGTTACCCCTTCCATAAAGGCCTTGACCACTGGTACTTTCCACCATGGCACCTTGTTATGGGAGGTGGTGCAGGCTGACAGCGCTGCCAGTTGTACCTTGAGTGACTTAAATACTAACCCTGCATCCAGTAGGTGGAGCATATAGGTGACTATATTGGAGGAGTACAATCAATTGGGTTGATTTGTTTATTCTGGCACCAAATAACAAATCTTTTCCACTCATCAAAGTAACAGTGCCTTGTGTTAGGTTTTCTAGACATACATCTCTGGGGTAGTCCATATATCTCTGGGGTAAATTGAGATTGCCGAATTCTATGACTTCAGGAGTCATGCTGCCAAGTTCATCGAGTTGGGTTGAGGATGCACTGTTTGTCCTTCGTGCTGGGAGAGTAGATTGTACCAGCACGGGAGCTTGATGGGGTCGTACACCACCAGCTTGCATAGGTGTGGAAACTATGGTTGTCTCACCCACATAGGAGCAACTAGGATGAGCGTCATCGATTCCCTGTGTATCTTGTTTACCATCTTCCTCATCAGAGGGGTAGGTGGAAAAGCGTAAGCAAACATCCCTGAACAATTCATCCATAGAGCGTTCCCCTTGGAGCCTGGCTGGGGGAACCTGGATGCAAAGTCTGGGCATTGTCTGTTTTCACCTGTGGGGAATAGGTCTATAGTGGGGAAACCCCACTGAGAGAAGAGATCTTCTACGACTTCTTAGTGTAGTCGCCATTCGTGTTCCTCTGGGAGGGGATCTCTGCTCAGAGCGTCCACTAGTGAATTGAGATCCCCTGGAACATGTTGGGATGACAGGTAAATGTTCCATCTGAGTGCCCATTTCCAAATTTTCTGGGCAAGCTTGGACAGATTTGGCGAACGAGTGCCCCCTTGTTTGTTTAAGTAAAACATTGCCGTTGTGCTGTCTGTTAGGATCTGCACTGACAGGTTGGATAGGAGGGGTTTGAATGCCCGAAGCGCTCTGAAGATTGCCAGAAGTTCTAGCAGATTGATGTGATTCTGAGCCAGTGTGTGAGACCAGAGACCCTGAGCTGTGTGGTGAAGGTGGTGAGCTCCCCGCCCTGCCAGGGAGGCGTCTATTGTGACGACGGCTTGTATCTCTGGATCGTAAAAGGGTTTCCCCTTTGTAAGATTCTCTCTTGTCCACCAGCGAAGACTTTGTACTAGTGTTGGCGAACCGACCACTAGATCGTCCCACTGACCACTTGCCTGAGACCACTGTTTTGCCAACCATTCCTGCATGGGTCGCATGCGCAGGCACGCGTGGGGAACCAGGTAAATGCAAGATGCCATCATGCCTAGCAAACACATCGCTTTGCGTACCCTTATTTGGCGACCGGACTGATATTGAGGAATTTGCAGCGACAGATTTTTAATTCTTTCCTCTGATGGAAAGGCCAACCCCTCTAGGGTGTTTAGGACAGCTCCTAGGAACTGTTTTGCGGTGTTCGGCAACAGGCTTGATTTTTTCTCATTGATTGAGAAGCCCAATTGGAAGAGGAGGTTGATAGTTCAATCTGCAAATTACGGGGGTTTCCCCTGTGATGAGCCCGTCGTCCAGGTAAGGGTACAATGGGATTGGCTCCCTGCGTAGGTGCGCTGCCACCACCGCCAGTACCTTGGTGAATACCCTTGGAGCCGAGGCTATTCCGAAGTGCAGCACCTTGAACTGGTAGTGCTGGCTGTCTATTTTGAAACACAAGAATCTTCTGTGTGCTAGGAACATGGAAATATGAAAATGGGCATCTTTCATATCCAATGTTGCCATGTAGTCCCCCTTTTTAAGTAGGGAGATTAACTCTTGGAGTGTAGTCATGCAGAATTTGTGTGGGTTGACATACTTGGATGCAGGGCGTAAGTCTAATACTGGGCGCATCGTTAGATTTTTTTTTTTGGTACAAGGAAGTAGGTTGAATAAATACCCTCGTTTACCTGATTGCCCGGGACGAGTTCTATTACGTCCTTTGCAAGAAGAATGGCGATCTCCTCGAGGAGGATTCTTTGGTGCTCAAAGGAGTGTACTTTCTGTCTTGGAGGATGGTTGTGGGGCGTTCTAGTAGCTCTGTACAGTATCCTGCGGACATTGTGGACAGCACCCATCTGTCCAAAGTGATCCCTTCCCATGCGTGGGTGAAGGTGGAAATGCACCCCCCTACTGGGGATGCATGGGAAGGGACCCAGAGTGGAATGTCACTGATGTTTATTGGGTGGTGTAGCACCTCTATTCGGGCTGCCTCTCCCCCTAGCGCGGCCCCTGCATTGACCTCTGGTGAAACCCTGAGTAGCCTGGGACTGATTGCTGCCCCATGAGGTTCCTTGACCCTGATAGTAATTGGAACCCCTCTGGGAGCTTTGGGCGCGAAAGCGACGAAAATTATTGTTATTTCCCCTTTGCCCTGAGGGCTTATTTGTCAGTTGGCCGAGGGACTTTAAGGTCTCATATTCGTCCTTAGCCGTCTTTAGTGCCTCCTCCACTGTTTTCCCAAATAGGACGTTCGGTTCTACCGGCATGTCTATGAGGGTGGCTTGGGCCTCGGGCTTGAACCCCGATTGTCTTAGCAAAGCATGGCGTTTAATAACTGTGCCTTCTGCTATTAGTCTCCCTGCATCAAAGTTTGCCTTAAGGATGCATCCACACACATCTTCCGTCCGATTCAATTTGGGCCAACTGGCCCTTTAGAGGTTCAGGTACAGAGGCTATTAGGGCAGCTACCTGTTCCCATTGGTGGCAATTTTAGCTTGCTAACAGAGTGGTGGTGTTGGCAATCTGTGCTTGGTATGCTGACGTGGATGCCACCTTCCTCCCCAGAGCATATATTCTCTTGCTTTCTTAGGGGGTGCTTCAGAAGAAGCTAGTGCTGTGCCCGTGTCATGGGTATCAGGCAGGTAGTTGGGGCAAGCTGGGTGGAGGCTTGGCAGGCCTGGCATAGGCACACAAAGAACCCATAACAAATCCCTCCTTTCATTCCTTCCTAGCTTTTGTAGTAACTTCCTGGTTACCACTTCCTGTTGCCAAACAGAAAGTGCATGATAACTCATGAGCTCTCTAGTGTTTGGGTGTGGCTGGCTATATAAGCCACACCCAAGATTCTTCCAGTGCTTCGTGTTGCTTACTGTGAGCTGTATCAACAACACACTTGCCATGCTCTGGATCATCCTGTTTCTGCTTACCTGCTCCGGATCATCCTGCTTCTGCTTACCTGCTCCGGATCATCCTGTTTCTGCTTACCTGCTCTGGATCATCCTGCTTCTGCTTACGTGCTCCGGATCATCCTGCTTCTGTTTACCCGCTCCGGATCATTCAGCTTCAGCTTACCTGGTTCTTACTCCACGCCTCAGCTATCTCCAGTCAAGAGGGGACCTCTACACCGGCACCTGTAAGAACAAAGAAGAACAGCGTTAACACGCGCACATCAGTAACGCACAAACCCCTGTAAGAAAGAAGAGACATTATTTATTGTGCTCGCTCCAATAGCGCGGACACTTAGTTCACTGCGCTCTCTCTCTCTACGCGGTGCATACTTACCAAAAGCCTGCGTGCAAACTTACCTAACCACCAAGTCTCCAGTAGCGCTGAACCCGGACTCGAGGCGCTAATACCACATAATTTCTCCTGCAAGGGAAAGGGAGAGACATTACCAGGCGCGCTCGAATTGAAGGCGCTGCGCAAACCTACCAGCAGCTAGCTTCTACACGCAGCACTACTCACCCATAAAAATACCGGCAAACAAAGACAATACAGACAATTTTGGACACACAACATTATCCGCACAACATTCACTTGTGGGAAGGACTTTCTAGCCAGTGAAGGAACTGGCGCCTTGAACTCTCGGCCTCGCTGTGAAGGCATAAAACAGCGTTTGGCATCTGAACTCAGCCTACAGACATTGGCACCAATCACATGAGAGAATTGTGCCCCTGCAAATGCAGGATGGATTGCACACCCTACTAAAGATCAAGGTATTCCTCCAGGTGAAAACGTGGAAGTGAAGACTTGGGTCGAGGGAGGCTCGTCCATCGCTCCTGCAGAGACACAGGTGAGTGTGACAGAACACAAAGCCATCCTCAATACCTCTGCCCGAGCGATGGAAAAATCTGAGGTAGACCAACTTTCCCTATTGTTAGGTGAACTACGGGCCAAGGTGCATGCAGCCCGCTCAGAGACAAATGCCTTAAGGCGCGAACTGGTAGTCATCAGGGACAAAACAGACGATTTGGCAAGACAGCTCCTACAGACCCAAGCTGGTCTAGCACCCCTACCAGGTGGAGTTCCACAGGGGCAGCCTACCATGGCACCTGTAGCCATACCCGTTCAGGTATTGCTTCCAGGCAACATCCCTTTAGCACCCCCGGAACGCTTCTCTGGGGATCCCAAGAAATTTGGAGTATTCATGAATCAATGCCGGCTACATTTCATATGCAAACCAGAAACCTTTCTGAACGACCAAGCTAAAGTAGCTTTTGTCCTCTCCTATTTACGAGGGCACGCGGTGGACTGGTCTGTCCCGTTAGTGCTTAGGGGTGACCCTTTACTGAGAAATTATCCAGGTTTTCAGCGTGAACTGGAAAAACTATTTGCCCATCGACTCGAGGTCAGGCCCTGGATGATGAGCTACTCTCTCTGCGACAGGGTGGTCAGGATCTTATCTCATATGTCGCCACATTCAACCGCTTAATAGCCGAATCAGGTTGGCCAGAGGAGAAACGAATAACGTTATTTTATCAAGGACTGAGAGGAGAATTAAAAGATGTCTTGGCGCAAGTAGTTAATCCTCCCGGAGATTGCAGTGAATACATCGACCTAACTATGCAACTAGACCACCGGTTACAGGATTGCAAGGCCGACCGAACCAGATCAGAGCATAGACCAGTGTATGTCCAACCAAAGGAAGCGTCCCATCGACAGGCCTCAGAAATCCACTCAGAGCCCATGCAATTGGGTGTTCTCAGGGGACCACTCACCAAGGCGGAGAAAGAACGGAGGCGTCAGGAAAAACTTTGCTTATATTGCGGCCAATCTGGTCACTTCCTCCGAAACTGTACAATTAAACCCCCACGGAAGACAGTGGGGGTACTAGATAACACAGGGGAAGACACAGGTGCGGTAGCAGGAAAACTCCAACACCCGGCAGATGTAGAGGTCAGTCTGTCGAGCCAGCAATGGAGCACTCAGATCTCACATTTCAGTATTCCTGTGGTTTTGGTAGACCCTTCACAGCCCACCCGAATGCATGCCCTCAAGGCTTTTATAGACAGTGGGGCTATTGGGAACTACCTGGACATAAACAGCGCAAATACCTTGGGATTAGCATTCCACCATAAGGACACTGCAGAAAGCGTGACAGCTGTGGATGGCACACAACTCCTTTCGGGACCAGTAACACAGTGTACCTCCATCATCACGTTAATCTGCCAAGATGGCCACGGAGAAAGTATTAGATTCGACCTTATCGCTGCACCCCAATTCCAGCTGATTCTTGGGATACCGTGGCTAGAGACGCACAACCCAAAGATAGATTGGCGAGCTCGAACCTTACTCTTTTCCACAGGATGTGCCTCTTGTTACGACATCAAAGGGATCAAAGGAAGCCCATTGTTAGCTTCACAGGAAAAGATAGCAGGTTTAGGCTTGGTGGGCACTTTACCAAAGGAATACCAGGAGTTCCAGGATGTGTATGCGAAGGAGCAAATAATAAACTACCACCACATTGAGTTTACGACTGCCAGATCGACCTGCAACCAGGGGCATAAATACCATGCAGCCGCATTTATGCATTAACCGAGGAAGAAAACGCTCATCTACGGACCTACTTGGATCAATACCTGGCCAATGGCTTCATTAGACCATCTAAGTCACCAGCCGCCTCCCCACTCTTCTTCGTACCGAAGAAAGAGGGGGACTTAACGTGTATTGATTACTGGGCCCTAAATCAAGTCACCATAAAAAATAAGTACCCGTTACCTCTAATACCATTACTCATAGACCAGGTGAGACAAGTGAAGATTTTCACCAAGCTAGACTTATGCGGCACATATAACCTTGTACGCATGAAGAAAGGAGACGAGTGGAAGACTGCGTTCTGTACCCGCTATGGCTTGTACGAATACCAGGTCATGCCCTTTGGGCTTTGCAATGCCCCGGCTGCGTTCCATCATTTTATGAATGATGTGTTACGGGAACTCCTCAATGTCGGCGCAGTCGTCTACATCGATGACATTCTGATCTACTCCACCACTCCCCAAGAGCATGTAACCCATGTGCGAGCTGTACTCCACAAACTGTGTGAAAACCAACTGTATGCAAAGCTAGAAAAATGCTCCTTCCACGTCATCGAGGTGGAGTTTCTGGGATATATACTGACACCGCAGGGGATCAAGATAGACAATAGAAAAGTGGAGGCAATCCTCACTTGGTCCTCACCCACGTCTGTAAAGAGACTACAGAGTTTCCTAGGGTTTGCAAACTTTTATTGAGGCTTCATACCAGGATTCTCACATATTGTACATCCAATAACGTCCTTGCTGCGCAAACATCGAAGGTTCGAATGGACACCAGCGGCGGAAGAAGCTTTCCGAGCTCTCAAGGAAAAATTCCCCTCAGCCCCAATTCTGCAACACCAACAGCCCGATTTACAGTACATCGTGGAAACGGACACTTCAAGCATTGCCATGGGGGCCGTATTGTCTCAACAAAATCCTGAAACCAGATGCCTTGACCCCATAGCCTTTTGGTTAAGGAAATTTTCCCCAGCAGATTTAAACTATGCAATTTCTGAGAAAGAACTCCTAGCAATCAAAAACGCACTGTGAATGGCGACATTACTTACTAGGAACAAAACACACCATCACAATAATAACAGATCATCGGAACTTGCAATACTTACGCTCAGCAAAAGCTCAGTCTTCTAGGCAGCTCCGTTGGGCCCTATCCTTAATGGAATACGACTTTGTAACCACCTACCGCCCCGGAGTTATGAACTGGAAAGCAGATGCCCCTAACCCGGTGGAGATCATACCCAGCCGTAAAATTCTCGGCCTCTGCATCGGCCCATCTCCGTTAAATACTCTGCAGGAATCAATAAAAAGAAATATGTCTGAAGAAGACCTACTGGCTTGGGACACGAAGGGAGATCAGTTCACCATTCAAGACAAACTACCATACTACCAAAAACGCCTCTACGTTCCAACTAAGGATCTGCAACAAGCAATCATATCAGACTACCACGACTCGCTGCTAGAAGCCCATCTGGGAATAGCCAAAACCATGAAGTAAGCAAGCAAATCTTATTGGTGGCCAACTCGGTGAGAAGATATTGCCATCTACATAGGCACATGTGAGGTGTGTGCACAACACAAAACATCCAGGCAAAAAACAGCCGGCCTATTTCAGCCAATCACCATTCCGCCAGCGCCCTGGCACACAGTATCAATGGACTTCGTCACTGATTTACCTCCTAACTCAGGTTATAATACCATCCTCGTAGTACTGGACCTCTTCTCCAAAATGGGCCATTTCATAGCTCTAAAAGGTATTCTCTCAGCTCAGACCCTGGTGCAGGTTTTTATAGACCGAATCGTCAAGTTACATGGATTCCCTACCATAATCGTTTCTGACAGAGGCAGCCAATTTGTATCTCGTTTTTGGAAAAAATGTTGTGCCCTGGCAAGAGTAGAAGTCCATCTGTCTTCTAGTCACCACCTTCAAACGGACGGCCAAACCGAGCGCACAAACCAGACCATGGAACAGTATTTGCGCTGTCTATTACACCAAACAAGCCAAAGCTGGACAGAAATTCTATGGATGGCAGACTATGCCTACAACAACAACACATTCATCAACCCAAGCAACACCCTTCTTTACTATATATGGTCGAAACCCCAGAACGTCGGTCTATGAAACCCGCCAGAAAAGATTGAAATGCCTACAGTAAAGAATCTACATGCCAGCATCATGAAAGCAGCCAGAGAAGCCAGCAGGAACCTACAGCAAGCCAAAGAAATACAGAAAAGAAACGCTGATCGCCATCGACGAAAAGCTCCAGATTATCAAGTGGGAGACTTGGTCTGGCTGTCAACTAGACACATTGCTTTAAAGGGTCCCAAGAAATGTCTGCCTAGATACATCGCCCCGTATACAATAGAAAAAGTAATTAATCCAGCAGCCTTGAGACTGGCGTTACCTCAACATATGCGTATACATCCCGTATTTCACGTGTCACTATTAAAACCAGCACACTCAGGAACCCGAACTTCCACACCTCCCGCACCCATACAAGTGGGTGAAGAAGCAGCAGCATATGAAGTAAAGAACACATTAGATTCCAAACAAGTACGAAAGACCCTGTATTATTTGATTGACTGGAAGGGGTATGGACCCCAGGAAAGATCATGGGAACCCAGCACGCACGTGCATGCCCCCCGATTGGTGCGGAAATTCCATCGGGACCATCCTGAGAAACCAAAGCCCTCATACACACCATTGGGAGGGGTCTTGAGGGGGAAGACTGTCATGGGTATCAGGCAGGTAGTTGGGGCAAGCTGGGTGGAGGCTTAGCAGGCCTGGCATAGGCACACAAAGAACTCATAACAAATCCCTCCTTTCATTCTTTCCTAGTGTTTGTAGTAACTTCCTGATTACCACTTCCTGTTGCCAAACAGGAAGTGCATGATAACTCATGAGCTCTCTAGTGTTTGGGTGTGGCTGGCTATATAAGCCACACCCAAGATTCTTCCAGTGCTTCGTGTTGCTTACTGTGAGCTGTATCAGCAACACACTTGCCGTGCTCTGGATCATCCTGTTTCTGCTTACCTGCTCTGGATCATCCTGCTTCTGCTTACCTGCTCCGGATCATCCTATTTCTGCTTACCTGCTCCGGATCATCCTATTTCTGCTTACCCGCTCCGGATCATTCAGCTTCAGCTTACCTGGTTCTTACTCCACGCTGCAGCTATCTCCAGTCAAGAGGGGACTTCTACACCGGCACCTGTAAGAACAAAGAAGAACAGCATTAACACTCGCACATTAGTAACGCTGCGCATACTCACCGAATCTTCCCGCAACGCTGGTCTCCAGGTTAGTTGCATGAGCGCACAAACCTCTGTAAGAAAGAAGAGACATTATTAATGGCACTCGCTCCAATAACGCGGACACTTATTTCACTGAGGCTCTCTCTCTCTACGCGGTAGATTTCGTAGAAATCTACAAAAAAGGACATCCTCCTCATTACTCTATCAATGTCCTCTGAGTTCCATTGCTTGCAACTGGGGATAACCATCTCCTGCTGTGGTTCCTCATCCATGTTAATATCCTGAGGAGTGGGAGGAACAGTCTTCTCCTTGGTGACAGGGTCAGGGACCTTGGATTTTTCTTTGTGTTTTTCCTTCTGAACCTGATGTTCTGAGTTTTTTTTAATGTTGTTTTCCCCTTTCCCATGACTAGAGGAATGTTTTCCTGAACCTTTAGGGTTTTCAGAATGTTTCAACGCTTGGCGTCGAGATTCAGGGGTGGTGTTACGAGATTTGGGAGTCTTGGAAGTGGGATGGTCTCGTGGGAGACACAAGTTACATGTATTGTGTTTGTCTACCCAGGGAAACTTACAGTTACATTTTGGGCAGAATTTAAAGGGAGTACTTCTCCATATGTTACTAATTGGCAGTGGGCAGGTATATGTAGGAAACTGTGTGTGTGTGTGTGTGTGTGACCACCCCCCACTCTCCCTACTTGCACAGGGCCGAGGCCAGAGGCCTTCTGAGGCCCAAAGTCCATTGTGTAGTCTCGACGGCTGTTTTCCTCAGTCTCGATTCTCCGACATCGATCTTCGGTGTAGGGTTGAAGAAACCGGGGAATTTTGTAATTATATTGATAAATGGCTAAAGCCAAGGGAACTCCGCGATATGCTTCCGGCAAGTATGGCGGAAAAAAACAATCCGAGGGTCCTACACGCGTGAGGGTTCATGGGTACAGTGGACATCACCCTAGGGATAGTATTACTGGCACGCCCTAGTTCAACGCCCCTTTTCGAGTTTCAAAAAACAAAGTAATACTCTGCAGCTTCCACTAGATGTCGGCCTATGCACAGCATGTGATCTAAGCAGATTCCACAAGCCTCAGGATAGATGCAGGACTACCATCCCACATACCAAGCACAGCGGCTAGACTATTACTCGGACTTAAGAGGAGAGAGCACACCACAAGCTCTAAGAGTATTGCAGTAGCTACCAGTATGAAAAAAGAATCCAGTGCAAGTCCCTCTCCATCACCCACAGAGCCCTCCAAGGTCAAGGATTATCCAAAACTAAATCTCCCTCTTTTCCACTGTGGTGGGAAGACTTTGGTACACGCTACCAAGGGAAATCCACAAATTAGGGAATCATTTGAAATTCAGAAAAACATCTAAAAACTTGGCTTCTCAATGCATAACTAATTAACCAACTCCTACACACTGACACAACCTACGGGAACGTCATAATAGATCCTGCCTGCTCAGTTATAAATCAACACATGGAGAACAATACCAATTAGAAGAATTTGACATCACCTTTGGGGGATGGGTAAAACGTTAAAAACGCCTCCCCCTTTTTCTTAACTATCAAAAAAGCAACACTGGATATAAGCCCCCACAACCACACAGACACTCAATACCTTACACCACAATGCAGCCAACAGTGATGTCAAGTGCCAGCACCTGATACAGAAAACCTGTAAGACCAACAACTGCTCCTATCGACTAATCCCCAATTATTCCACCTTACTCAGAAGACACTAATGCAAACAAACCACCCACACACACACTGGTTTAAGTGTCTCTCTCCCCAGACTCCGAACACAACTCTACACATCTAATGCCAACTGACACATCCAGCCCGCAGCCAACACATGACCACATTACAAGCATGAGGTTTTGCCTCTGGACAAAAAGCCCTAAATGCTCCCAACACCTAGAAAGTTGTTATTCATGCAGAGCTTAGGGCACTTCTAATCTGCACCATCAAAACAAAGCTCTGCAATCTTGTGTTCCCCCTCTCCTCCTAACTAAGCAAACCCACCCAACTCCTTAAGAGCCACCAAAGTGCATGGGGACCATGCAATTGGCAGCGATGCATGGTACAAATCCTAACCACATAACAGTTCATTGTATTAAAAACATATTATTGGGTACCAAATCTGGCCTATATTTGTTTTGCCCACCCTTCCAGACCACAGCCTAACGAGGTCCCAAAGCATGTTCCTTAAACAAAATGACAGGTTTGCCTCATAATACGTTGATAGCTGTGCTGCTTAGACAGGGAACAACTGCAGTACCTTCTCCTGTAACTATTGGTCCTTCTTCAGCCATTTACTGTTAACATTTAGACAGGTTGGAGAAGATGCTAAAAGCTTTAAACACAATACTGCATTATATTGGAAAACCTCAGCAGTGGAGCATAGAACAAACATAAGATGCAGGTTCCTAGACTGTTAGTAGAGGTTCTTGTCATTCAAGGCAAATAAACTGCATATGTCCTTTACCCTACTGAAGAAACATCAGACATATACATATATATATATATATGTATCGTCCCGGGAGGATAGCTCAAACGGCAACGTGTTCGCCTTGGAAACAAGTGGTGCTCTGTGTTGTTTTGCATCCAAGACAAATGTGTTGCCCTGAGCTATCCTGCCAGCGCCTATGCCCCTTAACCACACTACTACCCTCCCCTAAGCCCTCTGCTCCTGTGCTGGCCTCCAGTACTAGCCGACAGGGCCCCTTTAGGAACTGTACCAGTAAAGCACTTACTGGGGAATTTGCATATACACACTACTTTCCATGGAAGCACATATTTGAATCCTAAACATGCTATTATGAGGGAATTTAAAAAAGAGCCAGAACATGTAATGACTGAAAATTGGTTTGAGGCTAGACTAGGATATTGAGACTTTATTTTCATTTTCCTTACAGAGAAAGCCAGTAGCATGTAACTGTGTTAGCTTGTGTATTGTGAATGCTTGAGTAATTGTCTGTGTGCATAGCCAATTCTCTTCTGAGCAATAGCCAAAGGGAAGATGGACAAGTGCATATGCACAGAGCTTAGAGGGAACACAAGGCTACCCAGCTTCACAAAATACATAGGACATTACCATGCCACTTTCACATAGCGTATAGAAAATTTGTTTTACATTGGTTCCAGAAAACTGATTGCAGTTTTACATTGCCCTAAAAAACTGTCCATGCCAAGTTCTTCATTCCCCCAGAGCACTACCATGCCAGAGTCCTATGGCCTGCATGAAATTGTCAATCCAGTTTGAGGTTGCCCCCAGAGGATTTCCAGAAGCCCACTAGTTTTCACAATACATACAGAAAACTACTACGCCACATTCAAAGTATGCCTAGAAACATACCTTAAAAAAATGACCCCTGCCAATTTAACATGTTTCAGCGACAATTATAATGCATTTTACATTGTAGCCAGAAAATTACCACATCAGTTTCAGCAGAGAAAATGTGATGGCTCCAGAAAATTGCTTCATTCCAGTTCTACATTGCTCTAGAAAAAATACTCCATACATTTTGTCCTTATGATAGCAAAGTAAACATCTTGGAATTTATTGGAAATTTGATCTGAGCTTCCACACCGGCATTGGAGCAGTTGTAAAAGGGGAATATGTTCAGTTGAGCCTCCCTTCATCGCCACTGGGCCATAGTAAGTTGCAGTGGGTTTTTTGATTAATTCCAGGGAGTATTAGTTTAATTCCATCTTGACTGTCCGCTTACCACCTGCAATGTGTTCATAATGCAGTCTTACACCAAACTTCGGATTTAACAAGTATCATCACATTTCCTTTCTCTGCTGTTCTCTACAATGGCTGGTCAGTAGCAAGATTGATTTGAAGGTCCTTTGCCTCTTGTTTGAGTGGCTTCATGGTCTGGACCCACCATATCTAGCATCCAAGCTTATATTTATCAACCCAGGTGAATGCTTCACTCGGCTAACCTTAATTTACTACAGCTATCACATCATAATTACAAGTACAAAACATATTTTAGGTTGTCTGTCCAGGCCTCCTTGCTGTTGGACAAACTCCTGTTTTACACCATGTTACTAGCCTGACCTTATTTAGGAAAGTACAAAAAATGTACTTGCTGTGGTTGGTGACTCGTTTCAATACTGCATGATTTCCAAATTATGTATTGCTGTACCTAAAGGAAATTAAGTTTGCGAGTTGCTAGATACAAATCACCAAATGTATCACTCATTGTTCCCCAGATAATTGTCAAACCAGTTTCTCTCAATATCCAATGCACACACAGGCACAAAAACATACCATGGCCTCCTGTTGCTTCTGGTCTCACTATGGTGGGCTAAATAAAAACGGCTGAAACTGTTTCATAACCCTGGTAGCCATACATTGTGCATGAGTACAAATGCAGCCCTGTAATTAGTCTCAGGGTGTATGGTACCAAGCACTTGGGAGCGATTCAATTTCTTGCATAACTACACAATTGCTAAATGTGGATTACACATAATTGTAAAAAGGAATACTGATGTTTCCATACCATTCTGGGATTTGCCTATTTTCAGCATGCTACAAACACATTTTGACTCAAACCTTCAATGACAGGAGACTTTTCTGGTTAGTTAAATAAACGCCAAATGCCAACATTACTTTATTCTTCATATGCATTCCACTGTTAGATGTAATAATCAGATATCTGACATTTCAAAAATGACACTTGTAAACAAGGGAAAACAGCAGTTTGAACCACATAAGAAGGTAGCGATTACAGACAGTTTGCAGCGATCAGGGTGAATATCCAGATCAGCAGATGGAGACTGGAAGTGCAGCAGTGTGATTTTTCTGTCATTAATGAGGAAATCATGTTGTATTGGTTGCAGTTCTTTGTTTCCATTTCAAGTAAACAGTATTTAAGTTTAAATGTCTAAAACTCAAGGGGATTAACTCCAGTTACAGCACTGAGATGAGTTGTCTTGGTTTCTCACTTCTAGGATACCAGAGGCTCAAAATCCCTTATGTATGCCACCTGCAGGGAAAGGCCTAACAAAATTGTGCAAAGCAGAAACGCTTTTCTCTCTAAAGCCGTTGAAAAGCTACATCGGCCCTAATCTTATCTCTCAAAATGTTCTAATAATCAGACAATTTAGCTTACCTCCCCTTGAAGGCTGGGAGAGGGGAGTACTAGATGGTCATATTGTTCTCAAAGCTCACCTTGTTACAGTTTAACTGAAGATTCTTTAACATGAAAATGCTACTCCACCTTAACTTCCTTTTGACATTAATTGGAAGGGATGAAAATCTTGGAGGCCCACAATAGGAAAATTGGATTTTTTTTTAGAATAGCGGGTTAATTTAAGGGCACTTCAGGGTACACATTCCATCAACATTTCTAAGTGTATTTTACATCACTTTGAAATGCGTTTAACATTAACCCAACTAAGAAGAGTTTCTAAATTCAATAGATTAGTTTGCTTGCATTACAAACGATCAAGAAATGGTGGGCTGATCTAAACCATTTGTGAAAATTGCAAACATTAAACTACAGCATCCTACCAAAGCACCAAAATACGAGGCGAGTTGGTCACTTAGCTATCAACATAATGACGCGCTCACAGGCCTGGGTTTGAAGACATAGGGCCTCATCACGAGTTGGGCAGTATCCCTTCGGTATAACTGCCGGGATACGGGCTAATAGCGTTACCACCAACTGGTCCAGCGCTATTAGCGCCGGATCAAGGGTTGGCCGGTAATGGGTATTACCCATTGGACCCAATGGGGCAGTTTCGGCACAATTAGTGAGCGCTAATAGCACAGCGGGAATTACACCCGAGAATGGGCATTAAGTTGCTGCATTTACCACCAGTTTACAGCTGGGGGTAAATGCTGACAGACTTGTGATTGGGCAGACCCTTAAATGTGGCAGTAATAGCATTACCGCTGCATTTAAGGACTACCGCCCAACTCATGATGAGGCCCATATTATAATCATGGTATACTGCCAGTGAGAACACACTGTTCTTTGGTGAATGTATTTCTTCCTATCACTTGTAGTACTAAGGACCTGAAAAAAGTGAATATGAAATATGTGCGTGGAACAGAAGTTACAATCACTTTCCTTTCATTAACACAAGGCAGGAGTAATGGATTGCCTGTTTAGGTCATCTTTGGGGGAACTGGTAAGTAATCTTCAGTCATTGTACTTTTTTTTTATCAGAATGAAAAATGTATTTAAAAAACTTGAATTGCTAATGTTTGAATGGCTCATATGAAATTAACACTTCATAAAATATATCTAAAAAAACAAAATAAACACTTTGTAGTGAACAAAGAAGAGAGGTTTCAAAGTGCATGTGCACCAGTGGGCAAATACTGCACACTGGTTGCACAAATGTGGAGTCAGTTGATTCGTGAGATTTAAAACAATTTGTTTCATACATTTGATTATAGTATATGTTTATGTGTGTGTCCTCATTTTAATCACTCAGATTACAGAGTTCTGCCAAAAGACACATGAAATTCTCTTGTTTTCATAACCTAGTAAAAAAGGAAAACCCTCACATTGGGATAAAAGGTAAAAGTTAAATGTAAGCAATACAGACACAATATTATACTGTACAAAATAGAATATAACACACATGGGCTTTAAATAACAGCTGTCAAGTTTTCAAAGCTGTGCAGTTGTTACATAGCCTATAGTCTACAATTTGGTGGTGTACATTTGTTTGATTCAACCAAATACACAAACATGTGTATATATATATATATATATATATACATATATATGAACAAACAAAAGACAAGTGTTGCGGCATTCGCTTGCCCAAAACCCACCACAAAAGGACCGTTAGGATCAAAGTGCGGGGCAGGGATGGGGTATTGGGAGACCCCCTTGGCAACAATAAACAGTCGAATTTGGGTTGACCACATGTGCACAACCAAACTGAAGACTTTAAAAAGATAGGCGATGGAACAACACCAAACCATTTTCAAAAATGTGTAATTCTGCGCCTGTTTTAGTTGTCTTTAAAGTTTTATGGTAAAAACATTCCGACATCTATCTGCCCTCTCTCGCATAAATGAAACCATTGCTTACAATAAATACAATTACAGTGGAGCTTATGTTACGCAAAGGAACCATTCTTTAGTTATACTCTGGCTACAAGGACCCGGACTATAGACAACATTTGGTGTGAGTACCTCATAATCGGATTGGCTAGAAACTCTGTTCAGGTAATCAGAACATCATATAGACGGGCGCACCAACAACGGATCGAGGAAAAGAATACTAGCTGTATATTTCATAAAATATTTGATGTTCTTAATCGATTAACAACTAAGCAGATAATTACAGAGTGACAAGGTTAATGGGCTTCACTAGCCCTTTCCGTTTCCCTTTCATGTTTTCTTTTATACATAATACGTTTGTCTAATGTATCCTCTCAAACAGCAATAGTTTTAAAACACGTTATTAATGGGAATTACATTATACCTATGCACTATGGGCCGTCAGTCTCAGGTATTATGTCATTTCCATAAAATAGGGCTTTTCAGGCAATAAAAAGTCAAAAAACATTTTGCAAGTATACTGCCCATAACAAGTGTAAGAATGCTTAGAAATATCTGTTACAATGAAATGGCAATACCTCATGTTATCTATACACTATATATATATATATATATATTTCAAGGTTCACATTTGTAAAATCACAGCTAAGATTTACTTGACATGTGTCAAGTAGCAATAAATATACTTATTTAAATTTTTTTTTAGTTAAGATAGGTCACATGGGAGTGTAGAAAGTTCACCCCGAGATGGCAGATATTTCATAGTCACTTGTAGATGTCAGCGGCTTGCCTACCATTCTTACATTCTTAGCGTTGGTTATCCTGGCCATCATAGACGCAGGCTTATCAAAGTACCGCACCAAAGCTTGCTCAGTCAACAGTGAGGCCAAAAACTGTTCGAACGTGATGGACCAGTCTCTGTCCAAGCTTGTGCTTCTAGGCAAAGCAGCATTGTTACTGCTTCTCACCAAAATGGTATCCTCACCAATGTCCTCACAGTGTAGCTTGTCATCCTCATGCGAGCACACGCTCAGCACTGAATAGGAAGACATGGAGCTGTCATCTTTAGTGTCATCATCAGATATGAGCATTGAGGAACAGGGTCCGTTGTCCCGGGGAGAAGAATCATCAAGCTTCACATCTTCCATATGGTCAGTGCCGGCTGTGTCATCATCGCTGGCCGCACGACTACCTTGGGAGCTTTCGTTCTGTTGCAGATGGTACTCGTGGCTGTCCTTTTGAACCAGGACATCCTGCATCCCCTTGTTGCAATGGCTATTGTCCTCTTGCATTGGTTGGCTGGAAAAATGTTTACCCACTTCACCAATCTCTAAAAGCAAGCTGGTAACGGTGGCAGTAGCGTGATAGAGCTCCTGCTCAAACGGGTCTTCACTAAACATGTTGTACATGGTTTTGCACAACTCGATGAACTGTCCCTAAAGGAAAGAGAACAAAAACATGTTGACAACTAGTTCCTCTTCATCAGTGGAGCATGACAGGGATAAGACATTGCATGAAGCAGTTTCAAGTAACTTACTACAGTATGTTATTTAGTGTTTTAAAATGCGTCCGCTTTTCAGCACACTCTTGAATGACAAGAACTTACCCGGATTATCTCCCCCTAGTCTCGATGCATCTCACTCTGTGCCTAGCTTCAACCCATTCTGTCAATCAGCTCAACTCTGATTCCTACTTCCGTGCATTTCCACTGCGCATTTTAAGAGTTAGAGTACATCTAACAAAAATCTCTTTCATCAGCAAAGCTCTACATTCTGCCTTCTCTTGAAACATAGTACTCATCTTCTCCCCTTTCCACAAAGTCATCCATTCCAAAACACCCGCCACTTCTTACTCTTCAAAAATTCAATGCACACAGCAGACTTGGGTGTAATTATTACAAAATGTATAGTTATATATTAAGGTCAAGTAATAATTGTGATTATTCAAGGTGCAGGAGAGAGAGAAAACAGCCCTGGCACATGGGCTGGTAGTTACAAATAGAACAAAATTAAAGTTCCCAAATCGGGAACTCCGGTCCCCTGCACACTGTCACTGGTTGTAAAACAGCCAAGAATTAAATCTAAAGTTCACTCGTAGAGTGTTTCTGATGTAAGTATAAATATTTAGTCCCAACAGTTATTACAATATTGATCGATTTAAACAATTTAAACAAAACATGTTCTTGCAAGATGATGGTTCCATAACCCAATTTTATTCATGTGACCCAACGCGTTTTTCAGCTTTGCACTCTTCATCAGGGATCTTTACTGGTTCCATTTTCTACAAATAATTCAAAAAGGAAATTTTAACTTACTATTACATACTCCATTGTATAACCAAATACAATGATTTCCCATTATTAACTGAGTTCACGTTCCTGTACTAATTATCAGGATACATATTTATAAATAACAAAAACCAGAGGATATTTAACAGGGATAATACCTTTAAGTTTCCAGGGTGTCCAGTCTACTTCTCTAGCAACCCAAACGTGTAGCCATAGGACCCTACTGGAAAAAGAGTGTAGTATGAGGTAACTTACTCTGCTGGGTTTAAAAAGAACCACATTTTGCCATAAAATATCTAAAAGCTATTAATGCATGAAGCGAGAAGTCTCACCTCTCCTTAAATCTGGATGCACACCCCAATTCATCAAAAACATTTGTAGAGATAAACCAACATCTTTGGTCAACAGAGAATCACACACTTCTCTACTCCTATGGATAAAGTAAAACCATAGGTATGTACAGAAATGTCCTGAACATATTCAAAAATGCAAAGTGCAGAAAGCTTAAAATGTTTCATGATGAATAAGATCTTAAACGTCAAGTAATACCATGTTCACTCATATAGTATTTACTATCAGTCAAATAGGATAACTTAGACTGAGCCCCAATTATGTATATGGACTTTATAACAAGAGCCTAAATATAATTTTTATTAAACATCAATTTGCCATATCCTGAAGCGTAACAACGTCGCCCCATTATGACGTGAAGGACGTCATGATTGTAAACAACATTTAAGGTCTCTGTAAGTTGTCGGCCGACATTTGAAGTAAATCAAGATGATCTGTTCTTAAACTAAAGAGGCTAAGCTTTCTTGCAACAAAACTATTAGCTCTTACTTATAAAGAGAAAAAGGGAAAGTAAGTCCTAATTATCAGTATCAACCTTCATTTGTCGTGCACTGGTATAGTGTTCAAGGAATTTCCAACAAAATTGAAAACATTTAAATCTTTGTTAGTCATTGTGCGGCCCCTAGATTCCACATAAGTGCAAATCAAGCTAAGGTTTACAATGATATATAACTAAGGCTAACTGTGAGAATATGGTCAAATCCTAGTCACTAAAAGATGTATGGAATTTAATATAGTTCTTGAAGACCTGCAATTTACCCTCATTCCCTAACAGAGTGAACAATCTACGTTCACTAGGGCGATTCCTAACAAGGCCCAGCTATTATCTATGATATTGATTAACACCACTTGATGACAATAACAGTTTCCATATGTATTCTGACCCCTCTATGAGGCGTACAGTCTAGATTCACCAAGATGGTGAATTATTTTACTTCAGACTTCAAGAGTCAGCAAACAACTTGCAACTCCCATTTACTGGCATAGACAGACCTTAAACACTGTTTACAATCATGATGTAATTCACGTCATAAAGGGGTGACGTCATTACGCTTCAGCAGCACGGCACGCTTTTAAGCTGCCATTTTGTTTTCGCAATAACAAAGCGGATTGGGGAGGACACGCGCATTACTGTTGCAGGTAATTATACACTGGGGTCAATATATTTAGGCACTGCCTATAATCTATCTAGACTGACTTTTGGGGATAAAAAGCAAAACGATTTACATTATTTTTTGGTCTCCGACCACAATTTGGACATTAGAAGTTTGCTTAAGATCCATACCAGGGAACGCTCATGAAGTATTGAACCACTGTGCCACAGATCGGGAACATACCAAGCAAGGTAAGGCCCAGATTTTTTATTGTTATGATGACACGAGTCACAAATATGGCAAATTGATGTTTTATAAAAGTTATACTTAGGCTCTTGTTATAACGTCCCTATACAGAATTGGGGCTCAGTCCAAGTTATCCTATTTGACTGATAGTAAATACTATATGAGTGAACATGGTATTACTTAACGTTTAAGATCTTATGCACTGTGAAACATTTTAAGCTTTCTGCACTTTGCGTTTTTGAATATGTTCAGGAGATTTCTGTACATACCTATAGTTTTACTTTATCCATAGAAGAAGAGAAGTGTGTGATACTCTGTTGACAAAAGATGTTGGTTTACCTCTACACACGTTTTTGATGAATTGGGGTGAGCATCCAGATTTAAGGAGAGGTGAGACTTCTCGCTTGATGCATTAATAGCTTTTAGATACTATGTGGAAAAATGTGGTTCTTTTTAAACACAGCAGAGCTAGTTACCTCATACTACACTTTTTTCCAGTAGGGACCTATGGCTACAAGTTTGGGTTGCTAGAGAAGTAGCCTGGACACCCTGGAAACGTAAAGGTATCATCTCTGTTAAATACCCTTTGGTTTTTGTTATTAATAAATATGTTCCCTGATAACTAGTAGAGGAACGTGAACACAGTTAATAATGGGAAATCATTGTATTTGGTTATAAAATGGAGTATGAATTAGTTAAGTTAAAATTTCCTTTTTGAATTATTTATAGATAATTGAGTAAAGATCCCTGATGTAGAGTGGAAAGCTTGAAACGCGTTCGGTCACATGAATAAAAATGCGTTTTGGAACCATCAACTTGCAAGAACATGTTTTGTTTAAATTGTTCAAATCGATAAATATTGAATGCGCCTATGGAACATATTGTATTAACTGTTGACACTAAAAATTTATACATACATCTCAAACACTCTACGAGTGAATTTTAGATTAAATTCTTGGCTGTTTTACAGCCAGTAACAGTGTGCAGGGGAAGGGAGTTCCCGATTTGTGTAGTTTAATGTTGTTCTACCTCTTACTCTTCACTCATTTCTTCAGATTGTGCTACCTAGATCTCCACTCAAATAAAATTTCTGGGTTCAAACTTTAACCGCCCTTTCTTCTCACAACCTGTTTCCATGAACACCATCCCTCCCTATAACGTTGTCCAAGTCTCTGATGACAAATCTTTAACCTGCCGCTCTTGTGGTAAACCGATTTCCTCTCCTCTTGATGGCCTTCCATTCTAAGCATCTTCATCTTCCTCAATTACCATCCGATCATAAGCACTCTTCACTGGAACCTTCCCCAAATCTTTCTAACATTCTCCTGTGCTCTGCCTTCTGAGGAAACTGGTAAGTGATAGGTCACTTGTCCTCCCTGACTCAACTTTTGCCTTTCCTCTCAAAACATCGAGTGTTAGTTAAATTGCAGCTGTCCTTTTCTGATTCTGACAACGGTCTGCTCTCCCTACTTCAGACTGGTGTTTTTTCTTTAACGCCTATGTAAAACACACCTACACAATCTGAAACCAATTGCCTCCTGCTTCAATTTCTGACCAACCCTTTAGTATCCTTGATATATCTTGTGTCTTTAAGACAGTGCATCGGCCGACAGGTGTTTAAATTGTCTAATTTGGTCATTTCAACAGTTGTTTTTCTTGTGCTGTCCTCCAGTCTGTCAAATTGCATTTTTTACTATCCATTTTACCGTTTGGTTTTGGGCAACTTATTTTCTCCATTTGATTAATGCCCCATATTACCCATTCATTGGACATTTCGGCTAATTTCTCAGCTGAAGATCCTGAGATATGGTTGGTCATTTCCTCATATGCACTGCTACTTTGGGACCAATACCTACAAAAGTCTCTCCACTATTCAAATTCAGAGATCCTCTCATTCGCTCCACATGTGCCACTCAAAATGCACTAACCTCAATTTCTCTGCCACTACTCCCTTCCCTTGTAACATGTTCCCTGTACTCTAATGCATCCGTCCAACCCAACGCAACTACATACTTAATCAGTGTCTCCTGTTTGTACAGCATTTTACTTTACCTGCAAAGAGGCCCACAGGGCAGAGTCTTGGAGTGCGGCATCAGCTCATAGCAAAGGTTCCTCATTCTGTAGTTGCCAAATATACTCGCAAAGGAGTCCAAATGTCATTAGGCCTGCATGATGATACTATGGTAGATACGTACAGTTCTTCCCCGTCCGCAGTATAAATGAGATCTCAAATCCACTCTGCATGTGTTGGAGAGCTTTTCAATTTATAATAATGTAGTACACATCTTTTGGCAATTACACTTGCTACATTAAAGAGTCGCCTAGTCGCCACCAACACCATGCCTATGTCCCCCAGAAGGTACTGGACATGGGCCATTGGTGGGTTGGAAGGGGGGGGAATATCCAGCATCTCATGCAGGGTAGCCGATAGCCCCTCCTTGAAACTGGCAATACCCGGGCAGTGCCAGAACATGTGTATTGCATCTGCCGGGGTATGGCCACATTTCAGACCTTCAGCAGAAGTGCCCTGAGAAAATGTCGCGAGTTTCACTGGTGTGTAGTGCAGTCGATTTAAGAGCTTGAATTGGTTGAGCCTATATTGGGCACAGAGACACCTCGCTAGTGAGAATACAGCATCTCTGCCACTGGACATCATTGAATTGGGTGCCTAGATCATGTTCCGATTTCTGCCGCATAGTGTTCTTAGTGGATTGTGCAATCAGACCCGGGCCATAAAATCTGGATATCAACCGTCTGAATTTGTTACACGTGACTATTGTGTCTTTGAGTGGGTGTGTTTTAGGTTCATGCGGAAACATTAGCCACAGACGTTTCGTTGCGGCTCTCAAACTGTAATATTGCAGGTTAACAATAGGGTTGCTGCCAAGTCGTCTAGTGTCGCAAACTGGCCGCCTGGGAAGAGGTCACCCAGTACCAATCCCGCACTGTCACCCCAGGATTTCTGCAAGACCTTTTTAAAGGTGGGGGCCAACCCAGGGAAATTCCAAAGCAGTATATTCGGATGGTAAAGAATCGACAGCTCCAGCCTACGAAACAACCTGGCCCAAGCATTGACAGTCGTGTGTAATGGGTCAATGGTACAGGAGTCAGTATATCTGTCACTAAAGATGACTGCCTTAAGGTTGGTGGGTGATGCCCCATACCTCTCAAGCGTCACGTGCATGGGTTTGGGCCCGTGTGCATACCAATATCCTGCATATTGAGCCTGAGAGGCCCGATAATATAGTTCAATGTCGGGGGCAGCCAGTTCACCCCCAACCCCCACTCATACGGTTTGGTGAGCTTCTCCCAACTCATCCTGATGGCATCAGTCCCCCACAGGAACCCCACCATCATGAAACGTATAGACGTGAAGAAGACCCTGCCCGGCCAAAAGGGAATATTACCGAAAAAATATAGTAGCTTTTTGGAAGACTATGATTTTCAACAGGGACAATCGGTCATACAGGGAAAGTGGTAATTTGGCCCAAATTTGTACCTTCACCTCCAATGGCTGCATATATTTGGCATAGTTATCCACATACAATGTGCGCTGTTGTCATGAGAGCCGTATACCCCAGTAGGTTTGCCACCTGAGGTGTGGCATCTGTGAGTGGGAACTGTTAACGCTATAACCAGAGTGCTTTGTAAAGGTTTGTACTTCGTTCATCATCGGGCCAAGGTTGACCTCAGGATTCTGGACGTATATCAGTGCGTCATCGGCGTATAGGGATATGACCTGTGGGGGTCCGGACATACAAATCCCTAGGTGCCCATGTCTACCGCTCAAGACCACAGCGAGTGGCTCTATTGTTAATGCAAACAGGGGAAACAAAGGGCACCCCTGGTGCGTTCCCCTGTGGAGAGAGATGATAGGGGATAGCTTAGTATTGGCCCTCAACCTGGCCTCCGGCCATGAATAGAGAAGTTGCACATATCGCCAAAACAAAACACTGCCTGAGCATACACTGATGAAGTACCCTAAACAAGTATTGCCAGGACACCGAGTCGAAGGCTTTCTCTGCATGCTGAGACACTTCCACCGCCCTGGCCCACTGACCGATCTGGGAGATAATGGCAAAAAGCCTACCGATATTCTGAGCTGCAGATCTGGTCAGGATGAATACTGACTGATCAGGATGCACTAGAGAACCATGTAGGGGAGGAGTCTAGATGCCAAGACCATAGCGAAGATCTTAGCATCTGTGTTTAGTAATGATAGTGGCTGGTATGACATGACCTAATTTGGTGGCCTCCCAGCCTTTACCAGGACTGCAATCATTTCTTTGTGCATGAACTGTGGGAGAGTTCCAACATCAAGAGACTCCTCTCATATCCGCACCAAATGCGGAGCCAGAGCACCTTGCTAGTGAGCATACAGCATCTCTGCCACTGGACATCAGTGAATTGGGTGCCTAGATCATGTTCCCATTTCTGCTGCATAATGTATTTAGAGGATTGTGCCGTCAGAACCAGGCCATATAATCTGGATTTGGTACATGTGACTATTGTGTCTATGAGCGGGTGGGTTTCAGGTTCATGCAGAAACATTAACAGACGTTTCGCTGTGCCTCTCAAACTGTGATAATATTCTTATGGTAATATTCCTTATACAGTTCAATCCCCAGCGGGTCCGACCACAGGGCCTTGCCAGACACCAGGGCTGCAATGGCACAAGTTATTTTGGGCGGAAGGTCAAGTGCTAGGAGTGCCGCTTCCAGTAAAGCCGGAAAGTCTATGCCTTCCAAATACTGTGCCAGCTCCTCGTCAATACTGGTGTCTCGACAGGAATACAAAGGCTCATAATACGCCTGGAACTCTGCGTTGATATTATCATCTGAATTTAATATAGCCCCGAAAAAGCAGTAATACCTGTGATAACCCAAAGGAAGAAGTCAATTTTTACTGCCCTAGCCAAAGCCTGGCATTTTTGCTTTGCCATAGCAGTGAGCAAGTACTGGCTTAGCAATGTATAATACCTCCCTGTCCACCAGGTTTGAAAATTGCATTATGTTGCCCTTAATCAGCCCCAGAAGAGCTCCATCTTTCGTCCTCCTATTCTCGTTCTCAAGATGTCTAATTTGCCCCTTGTACTCGCGTAGTTCCCGCCTAAGTGTCTTAAGGATCCTGGCAGTCAGCGAGAGCAATTCCCCACTCTTAACTACTTTGAAAGTTTCCCACAATGTTGAGTACATGGCCACTGAGTCTGGGTTTGTGTTGAAGAACTCTTCAATTTTAGAGTAAAGTGTCTCCGTAACAGTGGGATCTCGTAATATCGTGGCTGGCGAACAATACTATAGAAGAATGATCAGAAAACGTGCGCGGTAAGAGAGACCACCCACACACCCTCCATATCAGGTGCGTGGGCAGAAGTCAATCAATCCATGAAAAGGAATCGTGGACTGTGGTATATGTATATTCTCTGACCGTGGGGTGCAACCCACGCCAGATATCAGACAGGTTTAGCTGCAGCATGATTTGCGACGGGGCTTAAGCTGCCATGGTGAGAGGGCAGGGGTGTAGTAGAGGAGCGATCCATGGTAGGTTCAAGGATCATATTCATATCCCCCCAAACCACAGGTACATCAATGAGCTCAATTATTTTATTTTGGTATTTGGTTTATTTCAAACCTTTGCCTCACAACAGATACAATTCAATACAGTTCAAACATCATCAGCTCATCATCAAAAGTAAGCAAGACCATTTCAAAACAATACAATTTGCAAGTAATAAAGGAAATATACCAGTCTATCAATGTAAAAAAGAAAACCTACTCCCCATAGGGGTCTACGATGTCCTGAGCCCATCTAGGCAGATAAAAAATCTTCTTTAATAATTTTGTTAAAGCCAGTACCAATTTAAAATCATCTCCTTAGCATAACGCTGTACACCATTCCTCATCATTCCTAGATGGAAATGCGCCCACATAATCCACCCAAATAAGTTGTTCTTAGATCTTCCAAGAGGGGGCAAAAAAAGGGTCAGATGTTTAAGCATTTCATTTGACTTGTTACAAAATCGGCATGCTATTTTACTGCTCTCCACCTGGTTGCAGCAGTTGAGGAACTCTTGTATGGAACAGGTTCAGCCTAAACCGTGTCAGATATTTAGGTACATTGTTTAGTGATTTAGTCTTGTATCTTAGATAGGAAGACTTGATCGGGATTTCTCGTTTGCTGTTGAGATCCAATCCCTAAGCCAGACTTTCTTTTTGACTGCTTCCGGGTTGGATCGCAACAGGTCTTCTGACACGTTTGCTCTTTCCAATATATCTTTGCAGAGTTTGGACCAGGTTTACAAAGCCCAATCCCAACTCACTTCCTGCTTTTCTTTTTTAGAACCTTGAATTGGGGAGGAGAGTTCTCTAATAGTAGCTTATGATACAGTAGTAGGGCTTTCCAGGTCACCACAGCATACAAAGACAGGATCCCCAATTCATGTCTTATGAGTACCATAGGTGTACACCGTGAGAGGTGGAGAATTTTCCTTCAGAACAGCCCTTCCAGTTTCAGCCAGATTTCCCATGCCAAACTTAACAAGGCTTCCCCTCCATATGTCAAGATTGGGGTCACCTTCTGCTTACAGAATTTGGGGACTGGTACCAAGGAGAATTTCCCAAATTTCCTATGGATCACACAGCCCTATGTTGACAAGTTCCTGTTCTTTGATTTCAGCTCAAGTACTCACTTAGCGTTGCATATACTTGAATTGTTCCCCAATTCCCAGGTACTTCACATTATCTACCAGATTTATTGATTCATTTGCCAGGCGCCAGATGAATTTCTGTCTTTTTCTCCACTTTAAATTTGGGAGAACTAAAATTGCAGAATTTGCTACATTGATCTTTAGACCATTGGTCTGTATGTATTTTTGGAGAGCATTCAATTTACTTTGTAGTCTGGTCAAGAATGATCTAGTCGGCTGTATGAAGTAGCCAATCTCTCTACTCACCATTTAGTTTAGGTGGAAAGGGACCCCCTCCCCTAATGCTTCTTTTAGATTAGCGATAAACAGGTTAAAAGGTTCTGGTGCAAGGGGGCAGCTTTGTTTTAAGCCTCTTAAGGTTATAATATTTTTGGATCATATTTTCCTGCATTGAGGTGGAGGTATACAGGGACATGATGGGAGAGAGAATATCCTGTGGGCAGTTCCATGCTGCCATTTATTACCACAATAAGTCCCGGTCAATACTGTCGAATGCCTGTGTGAAGTTGATGAAAGCATGTAGATTTTCCTACCCTCCCTCAGTGCTCTGATTTTTAAGATGTTTAACAATATTACATTTAGGCAGCACCCTACATCTTTTACAGACCCAGTTTTCCTCAGAACTGTAGTGCCCCGATTCAATAACCCATCTCTTCAATGTAGTCAAAAGGAGGGAAGGGAATATCTTTCCCAAGGCATCCAGGAGGGCAATAGGCCAGTAGTTTTTTGGATCCGATCTAATGCCTTTCTTAAAAATCGGGATCACCACTGCTCGTTTCCAGGAGTCAGGGGTCTCTCAATGGCGACGTAATCTCCATGAGGGGAGTCATGCAAAATTCTGCCCACTCTTCCAGGCTGTTTTGAGCATGAAATTGGACAACCCATCTGGACCTGGGGCCCTAGAATTACTAGCCTTTTTAATCAGGTCCATGATCGCTTCCTTTGAAATAGTCAAAGCCCATTCACTCTTAGTCAGTGGGGGCAAAGCCAGAGTCTTCAGTGTTACTGGCTTCTCATACAGTGCTCCAAAGAAAGCTACCCAGTCCCGCTCACTTACTGAGTTGGACTGAGGGGCCCTCTGCAGTCCCCCTGTTTCATTCAATAGCAGCCACAAGCTTTGTTTGACAATATCCAATTTTTATATTTCTGCTTTCTTTCTTTTAATCTCATCGCCTTTTTCCAACATCGTGTTGAGGATTAAACTTCCGATCTCTTCTCAGTTCTTGTTTTTTTTTGTTGCTACCTCTTGATCATATTGATGTTTCTGCTTAAATTGGGGTCTTCCGCCCGCCACTTAATCTCTTCAGTAATCACTCAGGAGGGGTACATAATCACTACTTATGTTTTTGTTAGTCAGATCAGCAATATAACAATTATTCAGAGACCACCTCACCACGGTTTAGACAAAGGCGATTTCTTCCTGGGGCTACTTCCAGACTGATGTTCCACTATTTACCGACTTTAAGGATGGTTGTACTAATGACATTTGGACCAGATCATGGTTGATATGAGTCATGAGCACAACCTCCACATTTTTAACCAGGGGGTCAATTCCGGAGGAAACAAAAAAGTTGTCTAAAGTAAAGCCTTGATTATCCCCCGGAGTATGTCCATTTAGCATAGGAAAATTTTGTTCTGCCATTTCCTTCATCCAGATTTTAGCCCTGGTTATTTTCTTCTGTCCCAAATTTAAATCAGGGTTTGTTTTAATTCCTTTCTCATCTGTCCTCAGACAGCTGGTGTTAAAGACCCCACATATTACAATCATGGGAGCTGCAAAGTTTGCTACAAAAATCATCTACCACTTTCATAACCAAATCCACAAAACATACATATTCCCACATTAGCGGTTTCCAGTAAATGTTGATGATTACTAGGTGACGGGAGAACCCCACCTTTAGCCCTTCCCATTCCGCTAATATTGTTTGTATGTATGGGTTTATGTTACAAAATTCAACAATCTAAGCCCAAATCCTTTTTAATTAATATTAAAAGGCCAGAGCTAGGTCTCCCTTTTCTGCGCTTCATAGCGGTGTTTAGGTTTCTACCCTCGGCTCCTGGGGCAGTCGAAAGCCAAGTCTCTTGCAAACACAAAATGTCAAGGTCATCGAAACTGCTCACAGTGTTGTTAAACAAATGGCTAAATCCCCTTGTATTTCATGGCCCGAATACCATCCGCTCGCTGTCTACGGGCTCCCAGCATTACTGGTTTCTGTTTGCATTTAGAGTACCAGCCACCAACCCCCAGCTTTCACCCTCTAAACACGACTACAGGTGGCGATGGGGTACACAGTTATTACCCTCTTGGACTCCTTTTGTTGGTCAAAGGTGACTTTAATTGGGCTTTTCTCCCCCGATATCACCTCTTGATTGTGATCCAACTGCCCCCTGGAGAGCCCCCCCTCTTGCTCCCTTGGGGCTCTCCTAGTCCGACCTCTACAGCCATTGGTGTTTCAGCCCGCTGAGATCCTTTTCCAAGATCGACATATGTATTGCCAGGGTGAATCATTTTGCAACGTATATCGAAACCCAGGGGCCAAAGGTGTTCTGCTGATTCCAGTACCAAACTGGACATGATTTTGGAGTTCACCTCCCGGCAGGCATAGTCGAATTTCTGTTGGATTGGAAATTCGACTGCTCTAATATCCCCTGAGTCTATTGCCTCTAAGGCGGGAATGTGGTGTAGAAGTCTTCAGATATTTGTATGGTTCATTCGCAGCCCTTCGTTTACAGTCAGCATTCTATCCAGGTATAGCTTTTGTATTACATTGCCGTTACCAAGCAGGGTTGATCGTTTGATTCCTTTAGGCCTGTCTTGATTTTTATACAACTGAAGAAAAAACTCCTTTTCGGGCACATGTGAAGCAAATAAGGATCTACTAGGGAATGTTTGGCTTGCTATCTCAGCATAGCTTTTTTGCTGCTGTGCACCTCCCCTAGCTTCCATAGGGAAGTGTATCTCCTTTAGAACTGACTTGTTTGTGGGTAAATCATTTCCAGACATAGTTTTTTTTTAAAAGAGTTAAAGGTGACAAGATCGCCATGTACTACTCTTGCTATTGCCAGCCTGCGTCTCTCCTCCAGAGTTATAAACCGGTCTGTTGGAGGCTGCATTGTTGGAAAAACGACTGGTAGACTCGCTTCAATATCAACTGGTGGCAGCTGAGCATCTTCCACCTCCACATTCTCTCCCTGGGGAGAGAGAACTGTCGGCTCTTGATCAATGTCAATGGAATCATACACCGACAGATCCCAGAGATCCTGATCAAATAAATTAGCAGGCTCAGTTTGAGTACTCATTTTTGCAGTCACTCCTGCCATGATGTTATCATCCGATGAGTGGGCACCAGATTTGTTCCCATTTTTCGATTTACCATATTCTTTTGAGACCAGGGTCTCTGGTACTAGTTCCACCGCAGGGTTTTATAGGCTTCTAATAAAACCCTGGGCATCATTTGATTTAGGTCTTTATCGCAAATTCTTCGTTTTTTTCTGTTGTACCTGGGCGAGGGGTGGGTTGCTTCTACCCATCCTCTTCCTTTTTCTTGAGTAGAAGATCGTAGGTTTTCCCCTCGACTTGTTCCTCTTCAGACGGCACAGTGTCAGAGGATGTCCCTTCTGCCACAACGATCGCAGTGGTACCATCAGCATTCTCTGCTCCAAAGGAGGAATTGAAGTGAGCAGCGCTCATGAGGGTTTCAGAAGAGAAACGATCACCCAGTTCGGTTCCCTCATCCCCAGTTAGCCGAACTGATCGTTGTGGATTGTTTTATGAATTGTCTATTATTGTTGTCAAGTCCTCGATGGGCCCCTCATAGGGGTTCATTATGCTTTGATTGTGGTCAAGGGGGTGTGTTTGGGTTTTCTTTGACAACTCCTTTAGGCATTTTTAATGGGGTTCTTTCCCCCATTTCAAAATCTCTCTTGCCGCTTCTAATTGGAGTTTTTTTTATTAGCTCCTACTTCGGCCATGTGGTCACATAACAATTTTTGTAGGAGAGTTTCTGAGGCGAATTCTTTGTCCAATTGGCAGAGTTAACAAAGGCTTCAATGTGTATCAATTTAGAGTGTGTCATAGCCAGCATAGTGGCTTGGTCTTTATAACTGTCATTGATGGCTTCGTAAAATTTCTAAAAAGTTGCAAGTGATAGTGTCAAAGCCGACATCAAACTGCATTGGATTTGTAAATTAATCAGGTTTTCTTTGATGTTAGTTCCGATTCTCTTTTTTGTGCTAATCTGGCAGCACTTACTTAAGGGCCTGGGGGCTGCATCTGCTTCGCGGAAGAAGAGGAGTCTGAATCAGAATACCATGTGTCCCTAGATAGGTTCATACTCGAGGCAACACCTCTCCCAGTAATATTATTCATCCGTTCAGTTAATTCTTTTGTGGTTGTCAAATCCTGAGTATCTTTTTGCAGCAGTTCGGTGCTGAGCTGCAATCTCGAGGGTTCTTTTTGATTATTTTAAATTAATAAGGAAGCAATGTCTTATCAGGCTAGCATTTATTGCTCTAGTTTCCAACTCCTTTGCAGAAAAATCTATAACCGAGCAGGAGTCCACAGCCATCGATACACTCCCGAATGTCTGCCACCCACCTCCTTTTTTGAGCCAGGATGATGTTTAGAGTAGCCACTGGGCTGCCCATGATTGAGTTTTGCATCTCAATGGGCCAGGGTGGTTTGACTATACCTGGGGGAGGAGATGATATAGCCCCCCACCAAGCCCTGCAGGAGCTCACTATCTGCTCAGAGTAAGATTTCAACAGGTGCAAATTTTCCAGCAAGAGCGTGTCTGATGGTTCATTCAGGGGGGCTTCCCCTGTTGGGTTCTCCAAATCTGCCCCCGCCGGGCCAGGTCTTAGGTGGGGCTTTCTGCGGAGAATTAAGCACGTTTTCTTAAGATCGATCCGTGGAGATTTGGTCAGTGTTCCTTTAAACCATAGCTCCAACCATTGTGGGAGGCTGCCTGTACTCAAGGGGGTGACCTTAAGTTTGCTTCAGGTACAGCCATGGGGGCTGCAGGGGAGGGGGTAAATTGGTTTGCAAAAAGTCGATCTCTGGGTAGATGGTGTGAACCAAAGCAGTAGTTAGAAAGTGGAGGTTAGTAGGTGCCTGGCCCACCATGTTGGATTCATTGGCCGTGTTGCGCACCGGCAGTTGAGCCAGAGACCAAAGCGGGCCAAGGTCAGGGGCTTGACTTGACTCCAAGGGGCCCTCTGAAGTGTTCTGAATGAGCCCATATGACTCAATGCCTGATGGGACCGAGGACAAGTTCAAGGGGAGCAGTGGAGAAATAACGTCACTTTCCAGGTCCGCCCCACTGTTTGGGTGGACTGATTTAGCTGTACTCTGAGCGGTGCTAGCCCAATCATCCGGGGATGTGAGCAACCGTTCCGCCCCAGGTTTATTCTGCTCACCTTGTTTCCAGGAAGCGGCAGGAACTCCTCTCTTGCGAAGAGGTGCACTTGCCTTCTCGTCCTTTGGCTGCCATTCGTCGATCCATTCATCGCATTGGGTTCCATCCCAGGCGTAGAGTGCAGTAGGCTGCAGGCTCGATCCTCCTCAGACAGCCACTCTTCTCCACTCCGCGCCACGTAGTGTAGGGGCTTTTGAATAATACTGCGCCTCTCACAATAACAATGGTAAACAGACTGTCAGCACACAGTCCCGAGCCCTCAGACTCAGACAGCCACTCTTCTCCACTCCACCTTGTGCTCAATTAGTATATCTGCAAGAGACCAATAAAAACGTGGGTCAACAGCATTAGGGCCATGGGAGTTTACCAGGGGTAGGTCATCCCCATCCAATGTTCCCTCTACCACCACATGGGGATTGACATGGCTTCTATCCACTTTAAACAACACTGTGGGATGTATCAATGTCATCACCCCCTGGCTTGTAAGGAGTAGGACATATAAAGACGCTGCCGGACCCATTTGCCGAACGATTCATTCACTGGGACCAAAGCATGAGTCTCCTGAAGGAGGAGAACCTTCGGGGCATGGCCCCTCCAGGGACGTTAACAGCCATCTTGCCTTAGCCGGGTTATTAATGCCCGAACATTCCAAGATATAAAGGTAACCGTCCCTTGCAGGCTCCGCTCATCCCCTCCCGCATCAACCAAGAACCCCCGGACGTAGGGACCTTTACACACAACAAGACCTCCAATGTAGCATACTTCACTGTTTGCCTGAACTTTTGTAACTTTATATCACAATAGGAGCTACTGTGCTCTCTGCCACCACCCTCCTGCTCCCCTGTCCCACCCCATCATCACCCCCAACTTGATGATTATTACCCATACCCATAGCAACAGAGATCGCTTGGGATGCAATGCAAGCAACAACTGATTTTGAAACACAACCAAGCGCTTTGGCATGTGACAAATCAGAGCCAATTTTGTCATGGGACAGGACCCTATTAAATAAGTTCCAATGTTGGTGGTGCCAATGATCATTCGCTCGCAACAGAGAGGCCAGGGTCCAACCCCCCAAGCCCCGTGGATGGGGATCTGCCAGAGAACCCTGCGGGGTGAGCGGGGTTGAAGCTTTGATGTATGTGAGGGCATCTGCAGGGCTTTCGAAGAAATGCGCTCAACCTCTGTGCTGAAAGCAAAGTTTAGCGGGAAATATGAGGGCGTGTGGTATCTGTCGGAGTCTCAACAGGCTTTTAACCGGGACAAAGTCAGGGTAGATATGTATTTTAGCCCATTTGAACTAAAGTGTGCCACGCCCTCTGGCCAGCTTCAATGTGAGCTCTATGTCTCTGTAATTCAACAGCTTAGCAATGATCAGGCACACAGGGTGCTCCAGGTGCCAGCATGAGCTGTGCGCGCTCGACCTAAAACTGCTCCAAGAATTAGGGCACCCCCCACAATAGTTGCTGCAGGAGCTCTTCTACAAATGGCTCCATTGCCCCTTTCACCTCAGCCTTCAGCACCCCAACAATGCGGGCATAGTTACGCCGAGAGTGTGGTTCCAGATCATTGCATTCACTCCGGATCACTGCCAGGTCCTCCTTCGTCGATGCAATATCTCGATCGTGTTGCACAACTTTATCCTCCATGCTGCTTCTTCTTCTTCTTATTTGGAGCGCAGAGAGGTGATGTTGGCTGAGATATCACCCAAGCGTATATTCGCTGCAACAAAGCCAGACTGCATAGCAATCAGGAGAGGGTATGTAGATGTTGATTGCACTGACTGTTGCCCCTCAGTGCGACTCACAGGTGTCTGTATCAGACGGAGAGCTGGTATGGGTATCCAATGGACCTTTACACTTTACGCTTGGCTGCACCCTTCGTCATACCTGCAACCAGCTGGACCAGTAGTGCCGATGGGATGCTATAAACGCTCACACAGTGGTCCTCCCCACTGCAATATCACACCACTAACCTGCAGGAGTAGTCCTTTCACACACAGCGTGCCACAGGCCAGTCTGTATAGTTGTTCATGGGGAGCTCCAGGCTCTTCTGCCCACTTCCAGGTTGCCAATCTATGGAGAACCTACAAGTAGCTCTCTGCCGCAGCACCAGATAGGAAGGAGGTTATAGAGCGCTATACCACCATATGGCTCTCCTATGCGCTATGCTGCTAAGATGAAGTGGTCCTCCCTACCACAGTACAACAGGCAGCCTGTTGAATCTGCCCAGAGTAGGCATTATGCCATAAGGTCCAATGTTTAGGCTATACATGGGGACCCAAGGGCCCAATGTCTGCATTTAAAATATCTCTGGCGTGGAGACACTTCACCCAGCACTGAGTTGCAATGCCAGACAGGTCGGGATGTATGGAGCGCCAAATATCAGCAATCTAATGTGGATTACATGGTTGTCAGAATGGCAGCTTCCAGCCACCCCACCCAGTAGCCCGCTCCTGCCTCCCAGGTAGCACAGGGGTCAGGGGGAGACTGGCTGAGAAATGTATAATTCGCTCCCTTTGGGAGCTTGGAGCAAAAGAGCCACACAAATCATTCTCACCCGGGGAGTGCGGACAGCACACCAGTCCAGTCCCTCCCCCTCCTCGTCCTACAGGAGCCGTGGGCTCACTTATCACTGCGGCAGCTGCTCATTGGATGTTACCGATGGGTCGCGGATGGGCACATCACCCGCCAGGCAGCTCGCCTCACCTCCCGCCTCACAAAGGGGCACAATCTTCACCGGGTCTGGTCCGAGGTTGCCAAATAGCGGGCACAACACGCTGCAACCACTCATATTGTGAAAAGTCTCCTGAAAGGATTAATTACCACCAAGGATCTCGCCAGTGCTGGAGCACCAAATCAGATGGCCATACTAGTTGCCGCTCCGCCACACCGCCCTACTTTGCATTTAAAGAACTTTGTGGAAAGCACCAAAACAAACAAAGCAATATAAAACATGCATAAAAAGGTTTGTGATTTTCTTTTTTTTTAATACATGTGCTACATTTCACAGTTTTGGAGCAGCAGATCTGGGGGAACAGAAAAAAAAAACATTTCCGCCTGCCCCATAGCACAGCATTAACAACGGCATCTGAATTTGATGATGGTATTAATGCACGTTAAATGCTTGTGGATTCCACAGGCATTTAAACTTGTTTGCAATAAGAAGTTTAAAAAGTTGTAAACCTGGTCCACCCGACCTAGACCTGCAAGCATTTGCAAATAACGAACATTGCAAGGAGAAAACTTAAGTGCAGGCAAGCGCACACATTGCTGGGGTCTGTGAAATTAACTCAATATTCAAAATGAACCCCATCGTGTAATGTCATGGAATACTTGTGTAGAACTCCAGCTCCAGACTCACCATCAGTTTTCTGTGACTAAGTGTCTGGTCACCAGGATATCAGACAGTACACCAGAGAACATATTACAACGGTGCCTTTAAATTGGAGTGCTTGACTCTGGGAGTTGCAGAGACTATCACAAGTGCTACTGGACTTCAGCTGCTAGCAACTCACGAGCTTTTGCCTTAGTGAGCAATAAGAGTGCCCATGTGTACTTTGTGGCGAAGCAATAAAGCAGACCCTAAGACACATGATCGAATGCTCCACAATTGAGGCCAAGAGAACTAAGTATCTGAGGAACTTTGTTGATAAAGTAGAGTAGTTAAATACAGAGGACTTTTGCGAGAGACTATATATACTCAGACCATGAAACCTTCCTGACGGTGGAGGTATTGAAAATGTTGAATGATTTAGGTCTAATCAAGTTGCACATTGATTGAAAAATTAATAAGATTGTTGGGGACGCTCCTTTTCTCTTGTTTTTCTCTTTCTCTCTTTCTTCATATCCCCTTGGGAAATTATAGCTGGGTTTTTGAAGACTTGCGATGTAAATGTTTCTGTTTGTGACCTGAAGATTGGTTATGTAAATTACATGTTTTTTTTTAAAAAAACGATCTTTCTGATCAATTGTGTATATATGTGAGAAGTCGAATGAATTGACTAGATCACAAAAAAATAAGACTTTCAATCAGATGGAACAGATGTGCAGAAGTGGAAACGGATAACCAAGAACTACTCACCTTTGTAATGATGATGGATGGGCCACTTCTTACAAGAAGTGTGCGCTCATAGCTTGGGTCTTAAAGTTTTGTGAAATAACCTAATGTAAAGGTATCTGAAGGATATTAGACATTTTAAATGTTTGAATTATCAATATATTGATCTCAAGAGTCAGTAATTATTTAATGATTGATTCATATATGAATGCATTACTTTGTTTGAGATGGACTTAATATTTGTAAGATAACACAAAGTTGTGACACAAACGTATAAAATACAGGGGCATATTAAAACAGAGGTGGACATCTTTGCAGCCGTCCATCAGTGAAATGTCAGAGTGATTGGGAGAGCATGTTATGGAGTGTATTCCATAGGTGTGGACCCAGGTCGGAGAATGAGTGTCGGAGAAAGAGTGTCCAATAAATCGGGAATCCCTGCGCAGAGTCTTGTGTAATTACTGAGAGAGCTAATGCAAGTTACGAGTTAAGTACTCAATGGATATGTCCCGTGTATATAGCCTACGGCACTGCAAATGTGTCCTTATGGCATGCAGTTGCTAGGGGAACTGTGTAAAAAAGCATTCTATGTTTTAATTTGTTCAAGTCACTTTGTAAAAAAGATTAAAGATGTTTCATAAATTGTTTATGCAAGAAATTGTAGATATTTAAAAAATTCAGACAAACATGCTCCAGATGTTTTATAATGCCTTGCTTTCACAGGTCCATCAAACAACATTTGTTTATGGCTGTATGATTAACAGAGATGGACAATTGGAAAATGGATGAATTAATTAAACGGATGACAGAAAATTATTCTGTATTTGTGGTTTATCTCTTCCATTAAATCTGTGAAATCTTGATAGTGAGAATCATATGCCCCAAAAATGATTTACTAATATCGGCCTTTATTTTACTACTTTGCTGGGGATACTCGGCAAAAGAACCCAGTATCTGTCAAGTCAAAACATATTCTTTTCTGAAGTAGGTATCGCTATACAGCTAGTCTGTAAACAATTATTATGAATACATTTGACATATTTAAGGTACTGTTCATACCTCTTTCTAATTATTTTGAGAGATTAAGCCTGGGGTGAAAAATGTCACTTGTCTGGTTATTGCTTTTGCCACATTAGGAGTAAAAATGTGGGAGGCCACTAGGGGGCGTGGAGAAAATTGCCACTTAATTTAACTGCTCCGACCGATCTCCACAAACATCGAAAAATCATCTGTCCCTCTGCGACAAGGCAGGGAACAAGCCTATGAAACCAAGTGCTGGAACACAGTGGGACCTGAAGAAGTGCTTCTCGATGTAAGCGGAGCGACTGAGCCCGTGTAATGTTGTGGGCCCGAGACCCACCAACCGAAGGCAGGGAGGCGACATCAACACCGCCGCACGCAGCCTGTCCCTGGCCGGTATGGCCTGTGGCTGGACTGGGGTGGAGTCCGCCCCTCCCCCCGCTCCCCCTGCTGCCTTCCCGCCCCAGGTGATGGCTTGGGTGAGTGGTGCGGCGCTGCAGCAAGGAAGAGGTGAAGCCTCTTCCTCAGCCAGGCGGACCCAAAGGCAGCAGGCACGAAGCAGGGGAGGCCCAGAGGGACGGTGGTTAGTGGAGCAGCATGGAAGGGGAGAGGCCTGGGATGCTCTGGGAGCACGACACAGAGGCAGGACGGCAGAGGCCCACGAGAGATCCCTCTGGGGAGCGCCCTGCCTGGTCGAAGAGAGGAAAGTGATGGTGGTGGGTTTCAAGGGTGGCAAAAGGACTTGCTTTAGAGGCAAACAGTGCCGCAGCTGGGAGCTCTTGACATGAGGCCTAGTGACTGACTTGAAGCTGGTAGAGCGAGACAGAGGCGGTCGCGAGAGGGGCAACCCACAGCCTGGAGCGGAACAAAGAAAGAAGGATCCGTGAGAAGCCATAAGCCTCCTGAGTCCTGAAGTAGGCCCGCCTGCAGGGAACTTAAGTGGGGTGGTTGGAAATGTCCCAAGTACAACGGCAACAGACATGGGAAAGGATAAACCGTCAGAGCAAGATGGGGAGGTACATCACAGGCTAGACTGAGAAAACCTATGTGCAAACCCACTTGAGCAGACCTGGGCCTGGTGCTGGATCAACTAGTGGTTGCTGAGGAGGCAGAACAAACGATGACGCAGGTCTTGCAAGCAGTGAAAGATTCACTGTGCAAACCCACTTGAGCAGACCTGGGCCTGGTGCTGGATCAACTAGTGGTTGCTGAGGAGGCAGAACCAACGATGACGCAGGTCTTGCAAGCAGTGAAAGATTCAAGAACTAGTCTGGAGGAAAAGATAGGCCTGGTGGAAGTGGATGTCCCCATGCTTCGAACGGACTTGAGGGCAGTGTCAGAAAGAGTGGAGGGAAGCTGAGGAGAGGATAAGCCAAAAAGAGGACGCAGTAAGGACTTTCCATACACAACTGCAAGTGCTACAGGTCAAATCCCGCACTCTGGAAGAGAGCTGATGATGAGGCGGGGAGATTCTAAAGGGCAAACATTGTTAGGCAGAATCCTGTGCAGTTCCCTTGGGGACCACTGCAAGAAGATTAAGACTACAGGAGTAAGCAGTAAACCCATATGGTAGCAATCTGTACCACCCATATTTACCTGGTAGCTGTGGCTGAGCAGTCAGACTTCTCTCAAGAAGAGTAGGGCAGTATACAGAGGATACACAATAGGGCTAAAAACACAGTAGAGCAAGCAAACACTGACCAGAGCTTGTTATCTAATTATTTATTTAACACACACTTTAGAAAATACACTAGCACTATTAATCAAAGTAAGTTCAAAACACAATCAGAAAAGTATAAACACCTCCCTTAAGAATTATTAGACAAGTCTAAATCAAAACACCACTTTTTGTCAAAACAGAGGTGAGCGCGTAACTTAGATGGCACTGCAATAATTAAGTAAAAGGGAGAGAAAAAGGCAGGTCATGAAAATAAAACAACAGTTCCCAACACTTTTAAAAGAGCAAAACAAGTTAAAGAAGGGAGAGTCTACTGTAGAGCCAAAGTTAATAGGCCAGGCCCACTTTAAATGGAGCAAGGTGAAATGTGTCCAAGATCACACAGTTGAGAAATGCATTCAAGTCTTTGTAAAAATGTTCAAAAGAGGTTGGGTTGATTCAGACGGTAAAGTTAGAAGGTCTGGGGGCCAACCCAGTTGGAAAGCCAAGGATTTAAGGGCCACCTTTAGCAAACTGTAGAAAGGGAGGCCAGGTGGAACAAAGTACCTTTAAAGTTGAGGAAGCTCCAGCGGTGGCAGTTGTTCCTGGCAGCGGGTGCAGTTCGTGGTTTCGACCAGGGGAAGACATGATCTCGTCGAGGAGGAAACTTGGAGTCGTTGCACTGCCCAGGGAAGAAACCAGCCGCGGAGTTCGTCGGTTAAAAGGTGCGTTCCCGGTATTCGCGGTCACAGTGGTGAAGCTTGGCTATCCGGCCGCTGGGGTGCTTGGCACGGGCGATTCGACCAAGAGACATCCTGGAAGGCGAAATGGCGAACTGGTTGATCCCACAAGCTCAGAGGAAGACGACTCTTTCAGCAGAAGATCTTCTCTTGTCGTCGGGAAAGTGGTGAGGTTGTTGCAGCAGGGCTCCACCGGTGGTGTCGTTGCAGATGGCTTAGCTTCTCCCCTCTTCGGATTTCTTAGGTCCTGTGGTGACCTCTGAAGTTCCAGTCCCAAAAGCCCTGCTTTTATGCAGAAAAAACCCCATTCAACAGCCTAGCTGTCACTCATACATGCTAAGTGGTGAGCCGGGCAGCTCACCACTGGGCCAATCAGAACAGAGTGCGACTTAGGTTGCTAAGGCAACGCAGTCCAGGGTGCCAATTCCCCCACCCACACATCCTGTGGAACCCAGACAGAGTGGCACCAGTTGGAGGGCTTCTGTGGAGAAGCCCGCCAAAAAGTGGAACAAAGGACCCGACCCTGGTTGGAGTTACAGAGACGGATACAAACGCCATTTTAGAAAAGAGTTCTGGCAAAAAGACCCACCTGGTGATTTTATATTAAATAAATAAATAAACCGGCGGTATCTTTAACATTGCACCAAAAAGTGGTGCGTTTAAAACCAATGGGAAAATCCCATAGGAAATATTCTGGTGGAATATTTTGCGTGGTAACCATTGCCACCAGCCAGAAACTCGACAAGGGGGGACTGGACAGTGCCCCCTTGGAAACAGATCCTGGGGCAATCGAATTAACCCCTTCCAGTACTTCCACAATCTGATGGTTTGTACTGGTTCTGTTCACAATTTTGGACTAGTAAAGTCAATGGTGACTTTACATGCCCTGGGAGACAGTAGTCAGTCCCAGGGTATGGAGTCTATGTTTGGGGTCACTACGACACTCCTGTGTTACTGCACTGAGGGTGCTGTGTAACACACATACTAAAAACAGATGATACCCTATGGAGTAAAAGACCCCATAGCCCATAAGCACACAAAAAGTCAAAGACATATCTCAAATTATGCCTAAGAGTGGGAGGAAAAGAGTCTCACTCTTAGCAGGAGAAAAAGACAAACCCCAAAAATCCAGCAAAGCTGCTGGGGGACTCACTAGGTTTGGAAAATTAGCCTTATAAGAGAATTCTCCCTAACAAACATCACAATTATGGGCCCCGCCCCTGAGAGGGCAAAGGGGCTGGCTATGGACCTCTTTCTGGAAGAATCTATCAGAGAAGACCACGACCTAAAGGCTTAACCAATTTTTTCTCAATAGAAAGGGCGCATAGAGTCCCGGGAAGACCACCCCCACCAGGAGCACCACCAAGATCAGTGGTGGCAAAACCTTTCAATTTCAGGCACATGGACGACATACTACAAGCTACAAGAGCCAGGTGCCCAATTAAAATGGGAATGTCAATGTCATGCATTTTCCGGACTACACCATGCAGGTGAAATGGGCGTGAAGATCCTCTGAGGAAGTTAAAAAACAATTGCGCAACAATCATTTTAAATACATGCTTGCTACGACCATCAAAAAATAATAACGCAGTCCTAGTCGAGTCAGTCAAAATAAAAAGGTTGTATATTAATAAACCTATTGCCAATCCTAACTTCTAAATACAATATAGTGTGGGACAATAGTGTATGCAAAAGAAAAGTGTTCAAGAAATAATATGTCAGGATAGTTGAGCAGATGGCTTCCCTTCCCCACGTTTTCAACACAGGGTAAGGCGGCACGTTCGAGCTTCGTACACACTCTGGCTTCTCGGCCACGAGGATAGAGTTGCAACATAGGTATCAAGGTCTTCTGCCAAAGCCTCCTTTGCAACAACAGTCTCTTACTGCAGAGGGCCTCTCGTAACAAAGAAATAACAAAGTTCGTTTCTTATCAGGATTTTCACATGTACAAGT
Source organism: Ambystoma mexicanum (assembly GCF_040938575.1). Taxonomy (NCBI): domain Eukaryota; kingdom Metazoa; phylum Chordata; class Amphibia; order Caudata; family Ambystomatidae; genus Ambystoma; species Ambystoma mexicanum. Next base: position 694,912,093 of record NC_090937.1, on the reverse strand, counting down.
TCTTGCTTACAGTACTCATCATGAATCTCGCTTGTTCAGGTTCGGATCCCTTCTTACCACAATGTTCACAACTGATCTCCCTCGTTCGTGCTCGGACCATGGATCTCCCTCGTTCGGGCTCGGATCCCTTCAGCACAATATTCTCCTTTTGGTCTCCCTCGTTCGGGATTGGACCATATAATCTCGCTTTCTACATTTTCTTCTTGGTATCAATATTCAAAGACTTTAGAATGTGCAATGGGTTTTGCATGAACCGTCGCAGGATTCTTCACTTTGGTTTCTGGGCCTTATGCTTTCTAGTTTGAAGGATTCGGGAAAGTAACGGTTTCTCGCCATACAGGTCAATGGCATCTCCCTTCTTGCTTGGTTTGCCGTCTTTCTTCCCTCGTTCAGCTGCCATCAGAAAAGTACTGTTCCTTTGTGTGCTTTGCCTCGCTCAGAGTGTGCTCTCGTGCTCCGACTTTTATCCATGTGGGGAAGGTTAATGGAAGTCAGGTGTGAGTGATTACCAGTAACTGCCTGACTTTGCCTGACCATAGTAGTGGGACATGTAAGGTACAATGCTCGGGTGCAAGTCTGTTTTCTCCCAGAGAGGGCTGTCTGTGTGAAAGTGTTCGCAAAGGGAAAGGAGGGGGTGGAGGCTAGAGTTTCTAAATATCCTATCAGGTAGGATGGGGTAAAGGTGTTACAGGGAGGGGGGATACCGCGTCTCGCCATCAGGTGTCCCACTCCTTAAGACCCCTCACTCAGGGGACTAGCGGGTGAGATATCTTCTAGTTTCTCACAAGGGACATATGTAATATACTGGGTAGGGGTCCCTATGAAAGCGTGGTGCACCTGGAGTTCACTAGGGGCTCTAGAGGAGTAGGGATACTTGTTAGGGAGTTTTACTAAAGTCCATCTGTGGTAGGGCTTTAGAAGACTCACTCTTAGGAGTACAGGGTTCCAACTCTTAGGTTTGGCCTGAACTAACCAAAAGGTTTGGTAGCTATGGTCGAGCAGCCAGGCTTAGTTTAGGAGGGCGAAGGGCTGTAGGCGAGTACAAAGACCCGTGAGCAGACTTAGCCAAGGAAACGCACACTCTAATTATTTAAAAATATTATTTATTATATACACTAATGCAGTGTTAAATTAAATATGCAATTCAGTTAAGAAAAAATAGTTCACACAAATAGACCCATTAGATATGTATTGTAGCAATATTCAAAGCAATAGTAGACTTCTAGAAGAATATCAGGTAGATACTACGAGTAGTTTTAAGTTATCAAATCATATCAACCAACCTTTACTAGAAGGAGCAATACTGCTAAGTAAATTACTTTGTGTAGGCCTAAACTTTAGAAGTCCAACCCTATCTGGAGATTGAGTGTCTCAAAAAGTCAGAAGGGGACACTGTGGGACCAGTGACCCGTGGGCGGCAGAACAAAGGAAGGCAGCAGCTGTAAAAGTTATAACTTTTTAGAAAATGCTTTTTCATAGCAACTAAGTAATGAAATCATGTTTAGGGGGCTAGGTAGGCTACCCGAACGATTTCGACTTCAGTGACTGATGTCCTGAAGCCTGGGAGAACACTGTTGGGTCATCCACCCCAACGTGACTCTGGAAGCTCAAGAGGAGTTAACAGCAACACAATAACGGCCTAGGTAAGTAACTAGGAGTGCAACAGAACCTTATTCAGTGAAGAACAACAATGTCAACCGCGGGTCCCCAAGGTAGGACGACAGCAGCTACGGTTCAGGTCTCTGGCCTTGGTGGCTGGAGGAAGAACTTTTGGCGGGAGCAGATTGTCAGACTTGGCCACAGGGATCCCAGCAGATGATTTCCGTGGCACTTGGTTGTGGAGGCTCGACAAAGGCTTCGTAGCAGCGACGGTTGTCACCCGGCAGACTTCCTTCGATTTCTCAGTCTATGACTCCGCTGAGGAGACTTCTATGATAAGGATGGAGTCTCTGTAGGCCCAGACAGATGCCCACAAGTTTTCAGCCGGATCCGCGCTTGGCAAGATGATGCAACGCAGCAGTGCCAGAGGTCCCACGGTATTCAGTTTGAAGGCCTGGATGGTCGCAGCTCGTCATCGGATGGCTCAAATTGCAGCTGGGCTTGAGACTGGTTAGGCCCATCAGTCCTAGGGAGGGAGTCATCCAGTTTGGATATTCCATTTTGCACAGAAGAAAGGGCTGAATATGCAGCGGTCAGTCAGCTCTGGCGGTCGCTGGAGATGGCTGCAGGCATCCTTCTTTCTTCTTCTTCGGAATGAATCTTCCAGTGGTTGACTCTGGCTTCAACATCAAGGCCTCGCCTTTTATGCAGGAACCAAGCCAATCAGCATCTGTGCTACATTCAGACTTGGCTGGTGGCTGTCCCTAGGGTTACACATCTGGGAGTTTTTCTGGATTCAATTGTGCTAGTGGATCTGTGAAGAGAGATGGGAGGGAATTCTCATTCTTCTCGGCAGCACACAAATCATTCTCAAGAATAGACCACGTCTTCGCTCTGCACTCTGACAGGAACACAGTGGAGGGGGTGGAATACCCCCTCAGGTGCATCTCAAACTATGCGCCACTGACATGGAGAGTCAAGACGCAGGCTCATACCTCAGGTGGGGGGGTGGGCTGGTTTTCAGGAGATAATGACAAAGTTAAGGGAAGAAAGGATACAATACCTCCACCTTAACGTGAATACCGTTGAATCGAAGCAAACGCTTTATGAAGCATACAAGGGACTTACAGATAGAGGAAATGGAATCCCGCATGTCACAGATGGGGAGGGGTAAACTGTGGGACCCAACGGACTGCTGCTGGAACTATGGTTGAAACTAAAAGAGGAAATTGCAGGACTGATAAGCGAGATTTTGTAGGAAGGTCGGAGGAATGGGTTTCTCCACCAGATTTGTGAGTAACAACAATAGTGGTTATCCCAAAGGAAGGGAAGCGGAGGAAGCACTGTGGTTCATATAGACCCCTCTCCTTGGTAAAAAGAGACCAAAATCCAGGGCAGTCTTAGTGAACAGGCTACAAAGAATAATACCAGCCATAGTGAAATAGAACCAATGTGGGTTCATCCCAAATAGATCCACAAAACGGAATTTTAGAAGGCTGATTCTGGTCTTGGGCATGGCAAAAAATAAACAGCAGTCATTGGACGCTTAGAAGGTGTTCGACTTAATCGAATGGGCGTATATATTTGCAGTACTGAGAAGAATGGGATTCCGTGCTGAGTACATCGGTTGGGCTAAATTATTGTACGATAGTATAGGGGCTGAGTAAAGCTAAACAACATGGTGCCAGGGAAATTCACTCTCGGGCGGGGAACCAGCTAGGGATGCCTGCTATCCCCCCATGCTATTCGCCCCTGCCGTTGGAGCCATTGACCGAATGGATCATGAGAGAACCAGTGTTGGCGGGTTATATTTGGCTGAGGGGAAGGAGGAATGTGTATTTTTAAATGCAGACAACATCCTACCCAATGAGCTCCATACCCAAAGGCTATGGCTATACTAAAGGAATTTGGACTGTGCTCAGGTCTAAAGATAAACTGGGAAAAATCTGTCCATTACCCAGTGGAGTTGGGGGAGGAAAACCAGAAACATAACCCACCTCTGGAAACAGATGAAGGGGTTTCAGGTACTTAGGTGTATTATCCATAACGACGAAAGCCTCTTTAGTGAGCTCAACCGATTAAAAGATTTGAACAGGACACAAAGCAGTAGACAACTCTCCCAATTTCCATAATAGTGTAGGTCTGTACAAAATGGCGACTTTCCCCCCGACTACTGTACATAATCCAGCATGCTCTAAGGGCAATAAAATCCAGAGACTTTGATAGGATTAATAAAATGCTGAGGGAGTTCCTATGGGAGCAGAAGATGCCTACAGTCAGACTGGACACTGTATAATTACCAATGGGAAGGGGGTTTGGGGCTCCCAAACCTAATGTTATACTACTGGGCAAAACATTGCTGCCGATAGCAAACAAATGTGTAAATCTGGAGGGGATGGACGCACTAGTGGACGCAGAGCTGGCGCTGTTAGGGAGGAACAAATGGGAGCAACCTCTATATGGGCAAGCCCAGTGCTTACAAGTTCCATCAACCACAAAGGCAGGGGCGATTGCATGGAGTTATACCCATAGAATCTTGGGCTGGGATAAACGGATTACGCTGGCTGCTAGGTTATGGGAGAATAGACTAATCAACGGGATGCACTACCCAAGATGGGAGGGGGATTGGAGGTGCAAGGGAATTACATCAGTGGGGGACGTGGTGA